>NC_052310.1:69143149-69841506 GCF_016432855.1 Salvelinus namaycush
CCGCAGCTGCTTTCCAATCTTTGGGGATCTCAGACGACACGAAAGAGAGGTTGAAAGAGGCTAGTAATAGGGGTGGCAACAATTTCAGCAGATAGTTTTAGAAAGAAAGGGTCCAGATTATCTAGCCCGGCTGATTTGTAAGGGTCCAGATTTTGCAGCTCATTGAGAACATCAGCTGACTGTATTTGGGAGAAAGAGAAATGGGGAAGGCTTGGGCGAGTAGCAGAGTGGAGGGCAGTGCTGTTGTCCGGGGTAGGGGTAGCCAGGTGGAAAGCATGGCCAGCCGTAGAAAAAATGCTTATTGAAATTCTCAATTATAGTGGATTTGTCGGTGGTGACAGTGTTTCCTATCTTCAGAGCGGTTGGAAGCTGGGAGGAGGTGTTCTTATTCTCCATGGACTTTACGGTGTCCCAGAACTTTTTTGAATTTGTGTTGCAGGAAGCAAATTTCTGCTTGAAAAAAGCTAGCCTTGGCTGTTCTAACTGCCTGTGTATATTGGTTTCTGGCTTCCCTGAAAAGTTTGCATATCACGGGGCTGTTCGATGCTAATGCAGAACGCCATAGGATGTTTTTCTGTTGGTTAAGGGCAGTCAGGTCAGGAGAGAACCAAGGGCTATATCTGTTCCTGGTTCTAAATTTCTTGAATGGGGCATGCTTATTCAAGATGGTGAGGAAGGCATTTTTTAAAAATGACCAGGCATCCTCTACTGACGGGATGAGATCAATATCCTTCCAGGATACCCCGGCCAGGTCGATTAGGAAGGCCTGCTCGCTGAAGTGTTTCAGGGAGCGTTTGACAGTGATGAGTGGAGGTCGTTTGACCGCTGACCCATTACGGATGCAGGCAATGAGGCAGTGATCGCTGAGATCTTGGTTGAAAACAGCAGAGGTGTATTTGGAGGGCAAGTTTGTTAGGATGATATCTATGAGGGTACCCGTGTTTACGGAATTGGGGTGGTACCTGGTAGGTTCATTGATAATTTGTGTGAGATTGAGGGCATCAAGCTTAGATTGTAGGGTGGCTGGGGTGTTGAGCATGTTCAAATTTAGGTCGCCTAGCAGCACGAGCTCTGAAGATAGATGGGGGGCAATCAGTTCACATATAGTGTCCAGAGCACAGCTGGGGGCAGAGGGTGGTCTATAGCAGGCGGCAACGGTGAGAGACTTGTTTTAGAGAGGTGGATTTTTAAAAGTAGAAGTTCAAATTGTTTGGGAACAGACCTGGATAGTATAACAGAACTCTGCAGGCAGTCTTTGCAGTAGATTGCAACACCGCCCCCTTTGGCCGTTCTATCTTGTCTGAAAATATTGTAATTGGGGATAAAAATGTCTGAATTTTTGGTGGTCTTTCTAAGCCAGGATTCAGACACGGCTAAAACATCCGGGTTGGTAGAGTGTGCTAAAGCAGTGAACAAAACAAACTTAGGGAGGAGGCTTCTAATGTTAACATGCATGAAGCCAAGGCTATTACGGTTACAGAAGTCATCAAAAGAGAGCGCCTGGGGAATAGGAGTGGAGCCAGGTACTGCAGGGCCTGGATTCACCTCTACATCACCAGAGGAACAGAGGAGAAGTAGGATAAGGGTACGGCTAAAAGCTATGAGAATTGGTCGCCTAGAGCTACTAGAGCAGAGAGTAAAAGGAAGTTTCTGGGGGCGATAAAATAGTTTAAAGGAATAATGTACAGACAAAGGTATGGTAGGATGTGAATACAGTGGAGGTAAACCTAGGTATTGAGTGATGATGAGAGAGATCTTGTCTCTAGAAACATCATTGAAACCAGGTGATGTCATCGCATATGTGGGTGGTGGAACTGAGAGGTTGGATATGGTATAGAGAGCAGGGCTAGAATCTCTACAGTGAAATAAGCCAATAAACACTAACCAGAACAGCAATGGACAAGGCATATTTACATTAAGGAGAGGCATGCTTAATCGAGTGATCAATAAGGGTCCAGTGAGTAGAGGTTGGTTGGGGTCGTGGCGATCCAGACAGCTGGCCGGGTATATGGCTATCGGTAGCAGCATAGGATGGAGGTCTGTTTGTAGATACCTCGTGCGTTTCCGTCGGTAGGTTCCGTGTAGTGGGGTTTTGTTCAGATAGCAGCCGATAAGACAGCTAACGATTAGCGGGCCTCAGATGAGCGTTCAGGTAACGTCGGGACGGAG
Source organism: Salvelinus namaycush (assembly GCF_016432855.1). Lineage (NCBI taxonomy): Eukaryota > Metazoa > Chordata > Actinopteri > Salmoniformes > Salmonidae > Salvelinus > Salvelinus namaycush. The sequence continues at coordinate 69,145,319 of NC_052310.1, forward strand.
GTGCCGGTTGGATAAATCCCTCGGGCAGAATAACGTCGGCAGTCAGTCGTGAAGGCCCGGTGGGGTTCCGTATCTGCAGCAGCAACAAAAGAAACGGGTCCGGATGGTGATGGAACTCCTCAGCTGGCTAGCTCCAGCATGATTTGAGTTTGCTCCGGGGTCGACGTAAGCCAATAGTCACACGGTATGCAGCTAGCTAGCTGCGAAATCAAGGTGCAAGTGTCCAGAGCCTGCGGTTGGAATCCGGGGAAACTGAGAGAAAAAAAAAAAAAAGTCCCGGAATGCTCCGGTCCGAGTCGCGTTGCACAAAAGTGCCGGTAGATTATCGAGCTAAAGGAATAGCTGATGACCGCAAAACGTGGGCAGCTGAAACACCAACGCTAGCCAGCAAACCGGCTAATTTCGGGGCAGCTACAGATTAGCTTCTGGCTAGCTATCGGAGTAGCTTCTGGTTAGCTTTCAGGCTAGCTTCTGAATTAGCCCCTGGCTGTCTTCCACGATGGATTTTCAGATTGAGGTAAATAATACTTATTGTAATTGGTGAAGCGGGTTGCAGGAAAGCTTTTGCAGGAAAGCTTTTGTAGTTGAGTTCTTGGATAATAAAATAAATTAAAGATATGTGAAGAAAAGGTGTAAATATATATATATACAGGACACGACACGACAATACGGAAAAAGACGTCTGAACTGCTAAGCCACCTTGGAATGGGGCAGTGTGTTTGGCATGGGGCAGTGTGTTCGGCGTGGGGCAGTGTGTTTGGCATGGTCAGTGTGTTCGGCATGGGGCAGTGTGTTCGGCATGGGGCAGTGTGTTTGGCATGGTCAGTGTGTTCGGCATGGGGCAGTGTGTTCGGCATGGGGCAGTGTGTTTGGCATGGGGCAGTGTGTTCGGCATGGGGCAGTGTGTTCGGCATGGGGCCGTGTGTTTGGCATGGGGCAGTGTGTTTGGCATGGGGCAGTGTGTTCGGCATGGGGCAGTGTGTTTGGCATGGGGCAGTGTGTTCGGCATGGGGCAGTGTGTTCGGCATGGGGCAGTGTGTTTGGCATGGTCAGTGTGTTCGGCATGGTCAGTGTGTTCGGCATGGGGCAGTGTGTTTGGAAGGGGGCAGTGTGTTTGGCATGGGGCAGTGTGTTTGGCATGGTCAGTGTGTTCGGCATGGGGCAGTGTGTTCGGCATGGGGCAGTGTGTTTGGCATGGGGCAGTGTGTTTGGCATGGTCATTGTGTTCGGCATGGGGCAGTGTGTTCGGCATGGGGCAGTGTGTTCGGCATGGGGCAGTGTGTTTGGCATGGGGCAGTGTGTTCGGCATGGGGCAGTGTGTTTGGCATGGGGCAGTGTGTTTGGAAGGGGGCAGTGTGTTTGGAAGGGGGCAGTGTGTTTGGCATGAGGCAGTGTTTTTTGCATGGGGCAGTGTGTTTGGCATGGTCAGTGTGTTCGACATGGGGCAGTGTGTTTGGCATGGGGCAGTGTGTTTGGATATGGTGCAGTGTGTTTGTCATGGGGCAGGCAGTGTGTTTGGCATAGAGCAGTGTGTTTTCAAAGGGGCAGTGTGTTTGGCATGGGGCCGTGTGTTTGGCATGGGGCAGTGTGTTCGGCATGGGGCAGTGTGTTCGGCATGGGGCAGTGTGTTTGGCATGGGGCAGTGTGTTTGGATATGGTGCAGTGTGTTTGTCATGGGGCAGGCAGTGTGTTTGGCATAGAGCAGTGTGTTTTCAAAGGGGCAGTGTGTTTGGCATGGGGCCGTGTGTTTGGCATGGGGCAGTGTGTTCGGCAAGGGGCAGTGTGTTCGGCATGGGGCAGTGTGTTCGGCATGGGGCAGTGTGTTTGGCATGGGGCAGTGTGTTCGGCAAGGGGCAGTGTGTTTGGCATGGGGCAGTGTGTTCGGCATGGGGCAGTGTGTTTGGCATGGGGCAGTGTGTTTGGCATGGGGCAGGCAGTGTGTTTGGCATAGAGCAGTGTGTTTTCAAAGGGGCAGTGTGTTTGGCATGGGGCCGTGTGTTTGGCATGGGGCAGTGTGTTCGGCATGGGGCAGTGTGTTCGGCATGGGGCAGTGTGTTTGGCATGGGGCAGTGTGTTTGGATATGGTGCAGTGTGTTTGTCATGGGGCAGGCAGTGTGTTTGGCATAGAGCAGTGTGTTTTCAAAGGGGCAGTGTGTTTGGCATGGGGCCGTGTGTTTGGCATGGGGCAGTGTGTTCGGCAAGGGGCAGTGTGTTCGGCATGGGGCAGTGTGTTCGGCATGGGGCAGTGTGTTTGGCATGGGGCAGTGTGTTCGGCAAGGGGCAGTGTGTTTGGCATGGGGCAGTGTGTTCGGCATGGGGCAGTGTGTTTGGCATGGGGCAGTGTGTTTGGCATGGGGCAGTGTGTTCGGCATGGGGCAGTGTGTTTGGCATGGGGCAGTGTGTTCGGCAAAGGGCAGTGTGTTCGGCATGGGGCAGTGTGTTCGGCATGGGGCAGTGTGTTTGGCATGGGGCAGTGTGTTTGGCATGGGGCCGTGTGTTTGGCATGGTCAGTGTGTTCGGCATGGGGCAGTGTGTTTGGCATGGTCAGTGTGTTTGGCATGGGGCAGTGTGTTCGGCATGGGGCAGTGTGTTTGGCATGGGGCAGTGTGTTTGGCATGGGGCAGTGTGTTTTCAAAGGGGCAGTGTGTTTGGCATGGGGCAGTGTGTTTGGAAGGGGGCAGTGTGTTTGGAAGGGGGCAGTATGTTTGGCATGAGGCAGTGTTTTTTCCATGGGGCAGTGTGTTTGGCATGGTCAGTGTGTTTGGCATGGGGCAGTGTGTTTGGCATGGGGCAGTGTGTTTGGATATGGTGCAGTGTGTTTGTCATGGGGCAGGCAGTGTGTTTGGCATAGAGCAGTGTGTTTTCAAAGGGGCAGTGTGTTTGGCATGGGGCAGTGTGTACGGCATGGGGCAGTGTGTTCGGCATGGGGCAGTGTGTTCGGCATGGGGCAGTGTGTTTGGCATGGGGCAGTGTGTTTGGCATGGGGCAGTGTGTTTGGCATGGGGCAGTGTGTTTTCAAAGGGGCAGTGCATTTGGCATGGGGCCGTGTGTTTGGCATGGGGCAGTGTGTTCGGCATGGGGCAGTGTGTTTGGCATGGTCAGTGTGTTCGGCATGGGGCAGTGTGTTTGGCATGGGGCAGTGTGTTTGGATATGGTGCAGTGTGTTTGTCATGGGGCAGGCAGTGTGTTTGGCATAGAGCAGTGTGTTTTCAAAGGGGCAGTGTGTTTGGCATGGGGCCGTGTGTTTGGCATGGGGCAGTGTGTTCGGCTTGGGGCAGTGTGTTTGGCATGGTCAGTGTGTTCGGCATGGGGCAGTGTGTTTGGCATGGGGCAGTGTGTTTGGATATGGTGCAGTGTGTTTGTCATGGGGCAGGCAGTGTGTTTGGCATAGAGCAGTGTGTTTTCAAAGGGGCAGTGTGTTCGGCATGGGGCAGTGTGTTTGGCATGGGGCAGTGTGTTTGGCATGGGGCAGTGTGTTTGGCATGGGGCAGTGTGTTCGGCATGGGGCAGTGTGTTTGGCATGGGGCAGTGTGTTCGGCATGGGGCAGTGTGTTCGGCATGGGGCAGTGTGTTTGGAATGGGGCAGTGTGTTCGGCATGGGGCCGTGTGTTTGGCATGGGGCAGTGTGTTTGGAAGGGGTCAGTGTGTTTGGCATGGTCAGTGTGTTCGGCATGGGGCCGTGTGTTTGGCATGGGGCAGTGTGTTCGGCATGGGGCAGTGTGTTCGGCATGGGGCAGTGTGTTCGGAATGGGGCCGTGTGTTCGGCATGGTCAGTGTGTTCGGCATGGTCAGTGTGTTCGGCATGGGGCAGTGTGTTTGGAAGGGGGCAGTGTGTTTGGCATGGGGCAGTGTGTACGGCATGGGGCAGTGTGTTCGGCATGGGGCAGTGTGTTCTGCATGGGGCAGTGTGTTTGGCATGGGGCAGTGTGTTTGGCATGGGGCAGTGTGTTTGGCATGGGGCAGTGTGTTTTCAAAGGGGCAGTGCATTTGGCATGGGGCCGTGTGTTTGGCATGGGGCAGTGTGTTCGGCATGGGGCAGTGTGTTTGGCATGGTCAGTGTGTTCGGCATGGGGCAGTGTGTTTGGCATGGTGCAGTGTGTTTGGATATGGTGCAGTGTGTTTGTCATGGGGCAGGCAGTGTGTTTGGCATAGAGCAGTGTGTTTTCAAAGGGGCAGTGTGTTTGGCATGGGGCCGTGTGTTTGGCATGGGGCAGTGTGTTCGGCTTGGGGCAGTGTGTTTGGCATGGTCAGTGTGTTCGGCATGGGGCAGTGTGTTTGGCATGGGGCAGTGTGTTTGGATATGGTGCAGTGTGTTTGTCATAGGGCAGGCAGTGTGTTTGGCATAGAGCAGTGTGTTTTCAAAGGGGCAGTGTGTTCGGCATGGGGCAGTGTGTTTGGCATGGGGCAGTGTGTTTGGCATGGGGCAGTGTGTTTGGCATGGGGCAGTGTGTTCGGCATGGGGCAGTGTGTTTGGCATGGGGCAGTGTGTTCGGCATGGGGCAGTGTGTTCGGCATGGGGCAGTGTGTTTGGAATGGGGCAGTGTGTTCGGCATGGGGCCGTGTGTTTGGCTTTGGGCAGTGTGTTTGGAAGGGGTCAGTGTGTTTGGCATGGTCAGTGTGTTCGGCATGGGGCCGTGTGTTTGGCATGGGGCAGTGTGTTCGGCATGGGGCAGTGTGTTCGGCATGGGGCAGTGTGTTCGGAATGGGGCCGTGTGTTCGGCATGGTCAGTGTGTTCGGCATGGTCAGTGTGTTCGGCATGGGGCAGTGTGTTCGGCATGGGGCAGTGTGTTCGGCATGGGGCAGTGTGTTTGGCATGGGGCAGTGTGTTCGGCGTGGGGCAGTGTGTTTGGCATGGTCAGTGTGTTCGGCATGGGGCAGTGTGTTCGGCATGGGGCAGTGTGTTTGGCATGGTCAGTGTGTTCGGCATGGGGCAGTGTGTTCGGCATGGGCCAGTGTGTTTGGCATGGGGCAGTGTGTTCGGCATGGGGCAGTGTGTTCGGCATGGGGCCGTGTGTTTGGCATGGGGCAGTGTGTTTGGCATGGGGCAGTGTGTTCGGCATGGGGCAGTGTGTTTGGCATGGGGCAGTGTGTTCGGCAAGGGGCAGTGTGTTCGGCATGGGGCAGTGTGTTCGGCATGGGGCAGTGTGTTTGGCATGGGGCAGTGTGTTCGGCAAGGGGCAGTGTGTTTGGCATGGGGCAGTGTGTTCGGCATGGGGCAGTGTGTTTGGCATGGGGCAGTGTGTTTGGCATGGGGCAGTGTGTTCGGCATGGGGCAGTGTGTTTGGCATGGGGCAGTGTGTTCGGCAAGGGGCAGTGTGTTTGGCATGGGGCAGTGTGTTTGGCATGGGGCAGTGTGTTCGGCATGGGGCAGTGTGTTTGGCATGGGGCAGTGTGTTTGGCATGGGGCAGTGTGTTTTCAAAGGGGCAGTGTGTTTGGCATGGGGCAGTGTGTTTGGAAGGGGGCAGTGTGTTTGGAAGGGGGCAGTGTGTTTGGCATGAGGCAGTGTTTTTTCCATGGGGCAGTGTGTTTGGCATGGTCAGTGTGTTTGGCATGGGGCAGTGTGTTTGGCATGGGGCAGTGTGTTTGGATATGGTGCAGTGTGTTTGTCATGGGGCAGGCAGTGTGTTTGGCATAGAGCAGTGTGTTTTCAAAGGGGCAGTGTGTTTGGCATGGGGCAGTGTGTACGGCATGGGGCAGTGTGTTCGGCATGGGCCAGTGTGTTTGGCATGGGGCAGTGTGTTCGGCATGGGGCAGTGTGTTCGGCATGGGGCCGTGTGTTTGGCATGGGGCAGTGTGTTTGGCATGGGGCAGTGTGTTCGGCATGGGGCAGTGTGTTTGGCATGGGGCAGTGTGTTCGGCAAGGGGCAGTGTGTTCGGCATGGGGCAGTGTGTTCGGCATGGGGCAGTGTGTTTGGCATGGGGCAGTGTGTTCGGCAAGGGGCAGTGTGTTTGGCATGGGGCAGTGTGTTCGGCATGGGGCAGTGTGTTTGGCATGGGGCAGTGTGTTTGGCATGGGGCAGTGTGTTCGGCATGGGGCAGTGTGTTTGGCATGGGGCAGTGTGTTCGGCAAGGGGCAGTGTGTTTGGCATGGGGCAGTGTGTTTGGCATGGGGCAGTGTGTTCGGCATGGGGCAGTGTGTTTGGCATGGGGCAGTGTGTTTGGCATGGGGCAGTGTGTTTGGCATGGGGCAGTGTGTTTTCAAAGGGGCAGTGTGTTTGGCATGGGGCAGTGTGTTTGGAAGGGGGCAGTGTGTTTGGAAGGGGGCAGTGTGTTTGGCATGAGGCAGTGTTTTTTCCATGGGGCAGTGTGTTTGGCATGGTCAGTGTGTTTGGCATGGGGCAGTGTGTTTGGCATGGGGCAGTGTGTTTGGATATGGTGCAGTGTGTTTGTCATGGGGCAGGCAGTGTGTTTGGCATAGAGCAGTGTGTTTTCAAAGGGGCAGTGTGTTTGGCATGGGGCAGTGTGTTCGGCATGGGGCAGTGTGTTCGGCATGGGGCAGTGTGTTTGGCATGGGGCAGTGTGTTTGGCATGGGGCAGTGTGTTTGGCATGGGGCAGTGTGTTTGGCATGGGGCAGTGTGTTTGGCATGGGGCAGTGTGTTTTCAAAGGGGCAGTGCATTTGGCATGGGGCCGTGTGTTTGGCATGGGGCAGTGTGTTCGGCATGGGGCAGTGTGTTTGGCATGGTCAGTGTGTTCGGCATGGGGCAGTGTGTTTGGCATGGGGCAGTGTGTTTGGATATGGTGCAGTGTGTTTGTCATGGGGCAGGCAGTGTGTTTGGCATAGAGCAGTGTGTTTTCAAAGGGGCAGTGTGTTTGGCATGGGGCCGTGTGTTTGGCATGGGGCAGTGTGTTCGGCTTGGGGCAGTGTGTTTGGCATGGTCAGTGTGTTCGGCATGGGGCAGTGTGTTTGGCATGGGGCAGTGTGTTTGGATATGGTGCAGTGTGTTTGTCATGGGGCAGGCAGTGTGTTTGGCATAGAGCAGTGTGTTTTCAAAGGGGCAGTGTGTTCGGCATGGGGCAGTGTGTTTGGCATGGGGCAGTGTGTTTGGCATGGGGCAGTGTGTTCGGCATGGGGCAGTGTGTTTGGCATGGGGCAGTGTGTTCGGCATGGGGCAGTGTGTTCGGCATGGGGCAGTGTGTTTGGAATGGGGCAGTGTGTTCGGCATGGGGCCGTGTGTTTGGCATGGGGCAGTGTGTTTGGAAGGGGTCAGTGTGTTTGGCATGGTCAGTGTGTTCGGCATGGGGCCGTGTGTTTGGCATGGGGCAGTGTGTTCGGCATGGGGCAGTGTGTTCGGCATGGGGCAGTGTGTTCGGAATGGGGCCGTGTGTTCGGCATGGTCAGTGTGTTCGGCATGGTCAGTGTGTTCGGCATGGGGCAGTGTGTTCGGCATGGGGCAGTGTGTTCGGCATGGGGCAGTGTGTTTGGCATGGGGCAGTGTGTTCGGCGTGGGGCAGTGTGTTTGGCATGGTCAGTGTGTTCGGCATGGGGCAGTGTGTTCGGCATGGGGCAGTGTGTTTGGCATGGTCAGTGTGTTCGGCATGGGGCAGTGTGTTCGGCATGGGGCAGTGTGTTTGGCATGGGGCAGTGTGTTCGGCATGGGGCAGTGTGTTCGGCATGGGGCCGTGTGTTTGGCATGGGGCAGTGTGTTTGGCATGGGGCAGTGTGTTCGGCATGGGGCAGTGTGTTTGGCATGGGGCAGTGTGTTCGGCATGGGGCAGTGTGTTCGGCATGGGGCAGTGTGTTTGGCATGGTCTGTGTGTTCGGCATGGTCAGTGTGTTCGGCATGGGGCAGTGTGTTTGGAAGGGGGCAGTGTGTTTGGCATGGGGCAGTGTGTTTGGCATGGTCAGTGTGTTCGGCATGGGGCAGTGTGTTCGGCATGGGGCAGTGTGTTTGGCATGGGGCAGTGTGTTTGGCATGGTCATTGTGTTCGGCATGGGGCAGTGTGTTCGGCATGGGGCAGTGTGTTCGGCATGGGGCAGTGTGTTTGGCATGGGGCAGTGTGTTCGGCATGGGGCAGTGTGTTTGGCATGGGGCAGTGTGTTTGGAAGGGGGCAGTGTGTTTGGAAGGGGGCAGTGTGTTTGGCATGAGGCAGTGTTTTTTGCATGGGGCAGTGTGTTTGGCATGGTCAGTGTGTTCGACATGGGGCAGTGTGTTTGGCATGGGGCAGTGTGTTTGGATATGGTGCAGTGTGTTTGTCATGGGGCAGGCAGTGTGTTTGGCATAGAGCAGTGTGTTTTCAAAGGGGCAGTGTGTTTGGCATGGGGCCGTGTGTTTGGCATGGGGCAGTGTGTTCGGCATGGGGCAGTGTGTTCGGCATGGGGCAGTGTGTTTGGCATGGGGCAGTGTGTTTGGATATGGTGCAGTGTGTTTGTCATGGGGCAGGCAGTGTGTTTGGCATAGAGCAGTGTGTTTTCAAAGGGGCAGTGTGTTTGGCATGGGGCCGTGTGTTTGGCATGGGGCAGTGTGTTCGGCAAGGGGCAGTGTGTTCGGCATGGGGCAGTGTGTTCGGCATGGGGCAGTGTGTTTGGCATGGGGCAGTGTGTTCGGCAAGGGGCAGTGTGTTTGGCATGGGGCAGTGTGTTCGTCATGGGGCAGTGTGTTTGGCATGGGGCAGTGTGTTTGGCATGGGGCAGTGTGTTCGGCATGGGGCAGTGTGTTTGGCATGGGGCAGTGTGTTCGGCAAAGGGCAGTGTGTTCGGCATGGGGCAGTGTGTTCGGCATGGGGCAGTGTGTTTGGCATGGGGCCGTGTGTTTGGCATGGGGCCGTGTGTTCGGCATGGGGCAGTGTGTTTGGCATGGTCAGTGTGTTTGGCATGGGGCAGTGTGTTCGGCATGGGGCAGTGTGTTCGGCATGGGGCAGTGTGTTCGGCATGGGGCAGTGTGTTTAGTATGGGGCAGTGTGTTCGGCATGGGGCAGTGTGTTTGGAATGGGGCAGTGTGTTTGGAATTGGGCAGTGTGTTTGGCATGGGGCTATGTGTTTGAAATGGTGGTTTGTGTTTGGCATGGGGAAGTGTGTTTGACATCATTCAGTGTGTTTGGAATGGGGTAATGTGTTTGGCATGGTCAGTGTGTTCGGCATGGGGCAGTGTGTTTGGCAAGGGGCAGTGTGTTCGGCATGGGGCAGTGTGTTCGGCATGGGGCAGTGTGTTTGGCATGGGGCAGTGTGTTTGGCATGGGGCCGTGTGTTTGGCATGGTCAGTGTGTTCGGCATGGGGCAGTGTGTTTGGCATGGTCAGTGTGTTCGGCATGGGGCCGTGTGTTTGGCATGGGGCAGTGTGTTTGGCATGGTCAGTGTGTTCGGCATGGGGCAGTGTGTTTGGCATGGGTCAGTGTGTTCGGCATGGGGCAGTGTGTTTGGCATGGGGCAGTGTGTTTGGCATGGGGCCGTGTGTTTGGCATGGTCAGTGTGTTCGGCATGGGGCAGTGTGTTTGGCATGGTCAGTGTGTTCGGCATGGGGCCGTGTGTTTGGCATGGGGCAGTGTGTTTGGAAGGGGGCCGTGTGTTTGGCATGGTCAGTGTGTTCGTTATGGGGCCGTGTGTTTGGCATGGGGCAGTGTGTTTGGCATGGTCAGTGTGTTCGGCATAGGGCAGTGTGTTTGGCATGGTCAGTGTGTTCGGCATGGGGCAGTGTGTTTGGCATGGGGCAGTGTGTTCGGCATGGGGCAGTGTGTTCGGCATGGGGCAGTGTGTTCGGCATGGGGCAGTGTGTTCGGCATGGGGCAGTGTGTTCGGCATGGGGCAGTGTGTTCGGCATGGGGCAGTGTGTTCGGCATGGTCAGTGTGTTTGGCATGGGGCAGTGTGTTTGGCATGGTCAGTGTGTTTGGAAGGGGGCCGTGTGTTTGGCATGGTCAGTGTGTTCGGCATGGGGCCGTGTGTTTGGCATGGGGCAGTGTGTTTGGAAGGGGGCCGTGTGTTTGGCATGGTCAGTGTGTTCGGCATGGGGCCGTGTGTTTGGCATGGTCAGTGTGTTCGGCATGGGGCCGTGTGTTTGGCATGGGGCAGTGTGTTTGGCATGGTCAGTGTGTTCGGCATGGGGCAGTGTGTTCGGCATGGGGCAGTGTGTTTGGCATGGGGCAGTGTGTTTGGAAGGGGGCAGTGTGTTTGGATATGGGGCAGTGTGTTTGGATATGGGGCAGTGTGTTCGGCATGGGGCAGTGTGTTCGGCATGGGGCCGTGTGTTTGGCATGGGGCCGTGTGTTTGGCATGGGGCAGTGTGTTTGGAAGGGGGCCGTGTGTTTGGCATGGGGCAGTGTGTTCGGCATGGGGCCGTGTGTTCGGCATGGGGCCGTGTGTTTGGCATGGGGCAGTGTGTTTGGAAGGGGGCCGTGTGTTTGGCATGGGGCAGTGTGTTTGGCGTGGGGCAGTGTGTTTGGAAGGGGCCGTGTGTTTGGCATGGTCAGTGTGTTTGGCATGTGGCAGTGTGTTTGGCATGGGGCAGTGTGTTCGGCATGGGGCCGTGTGTTTGGAATGGGGCTGTGTGTTTGGCATGGGGCAGTGTGTTTGGCATGGGGCCGTGTGTTTGGAATGGGGCAGTGTGTTCGGCATGGGGCAGTGTGTTTGGAAGGGGGCAGTATGTTTGGCATGGGGCAGTGTGTTTGGAAGGGGGCAGTGTGTTCGGCATGGGGCAGTGTGTTTGGAAGGGGGCAGTGTGTTCGGAATGGGGTAGTATGTTTGGCATGGGGCAGTGTGTTTGGAAGGGGGCAGTGTGTTCGGCATGGGGCAGTGTGTTTGGCATGGGGCAGTGTGTTTGGAAGGGGGCAGTGTGTTTGGAAGGGGGCAGTGTGTTTGGCATGGGGCAGTGTGTTTGGAAGGGGGCAGTGTGTTTGGAAGGGGGCAGTGTGTTTGGAAGGGGGCAGTGTGTTTGGCATGGGGCAGTGTGTTCGGAATGGGGCAGTGTGTTTGGAAGGGGGCAGTGTGTTTGGCATGGGGCAGTGTGTTTGGAAGGGGGCAGTGCGTTTGGAAGGGGGCAGTGTGTTTGGAAGGGGGCAGTGTGTTTGGAAGGGGGCAGTGTGTTTGGAAGGGGGCAGTGTGTTTGGCATGGGGCAGTGTGTTCGGCATGGGGCAGTGTGTTTGGCATGGGGCAGTGTGATTGGAATGGGGTAGTATGTTTGGCATGGGGCAGTGTGTTCGGCATGGGGCAGTGTGTTTGGCATGGGGCAGTGTGTTCGGCATGGGGCAGTGTGTTCGGAATGGGGTAGTATGTTTGGCATGGGGCAGTGTGTTCGGCATGGGGCAGTGTGTTCGGCATGGGGCCGTGTGTTTGGCATGGGGCAGTGTGTTCGGCATGGGGCAGTGTGTTTGGAAGGGGGCAGTGTGTTTGGATATGGGGCAGTGTGTTTGGCATGGGGCAGTGTGTTTGGCATGGGGCAGTGTGTTTGGCATGGGGCAGTGTGTTTGGAATGGGGCAGTGTGTTTGGCATGGGGCAGTGTGTTCGGCATGGGGCAGTGTGTTTGGCATGGGGCAGTGTGTTTGGAAGGGGGCAGTGTGTTTGGAAGGGGGCAGTGTGTTTGGAAGGGGGCAGTGTGTTCGGAATGGGGCAGTGTGTTTGGCATGGGGCAGTGTGTTTGGCATGGGGCAGTGTGTTCGGCATGGGGCAGTGTGTTCGGCATGGGGCAGTGTGTTTGGCATGGGGCAGTGTGTTTGGCATGGGGCAGTGTGTTCGGCATGGGGCAGTGTGTTTGGCATGGGGCAGTGTGTTCGGCATGGGGCAGTGTGTTTGGCATGGGGCAGTGTGTTCGGAATGGGGCAGTGTGTTCGGAAGGGGGCAGTGTGTTCGGCATGGGGCAGTGTGTTCGGCATGGGGCAGTGTGTTCGGCATGGGGCAGTGTGTTTGGCATGGGGCAGTGTGTTTGGCATGGGGCAGTGTGTTTGGAAGGGGGCAGTGTGTTTGGAAGGGGGCAGTGTGTTTGGCATGAGGCAGTGTTTTTTGCATAGGGCAGTGTGTTTGGCATGGTCAGTGTGTTCGGCATGAGGCAGTGTGTTTGGCATAGGGCAGTGTGTTTGGATATGGTGCAGTGTGTTTGTCATGGGGCAGGCAGTGTGTTTGGCATAGAGCAGTGTGTTTTCAAAGGGGCAGTGTGTTTGGCATGGGGCCGTGTGTTTGGCATGGGGCAGTGTGTTCGGCATGGGGCAGTGTGTTTGGAATGGGGCAGTGTGTTCGGCATGGGGCAGTGTGTTCGGCATGGGGCAGTGTGTTCGGCATGGGGCAGTGTGTTCGGCATGGGGCAGTGTGTTCGGCATGGTCAGTGTGTTCGGCATGGGGCAGTGTGTTCGGCATGGGGCAGTGTGTTTGGAAGGGGGCAGTGTGTTCGGCATGGGGCAGTGTGTTCGGCATGGGGCAGTGTGTTCGGCATGGTCAGTGTGTTTGGCATGGTCAGTGTGTTCGGCATGGGGCAGTGTGTTTGGCATGCGGCAGTGTGTTTGGATATGGTCAGTGTGTTCGGCATGGGGCAGTGTGTTTTGAAAGGTGCAGTGTGTTCGGCATGGGGCCGTGTGTTTGGCATGGGGCAGTGTGTTTGGATTGGGGCAGTGTGTTTGGATTGGGGCAGTGTGTTTGGATTGGGGCAGTGTGTTTGGATTGGGGCAGTGTGTTTAGTATGGGGCAGTGTGTTTGGCATGGGGCAGTGTGTTTAGTATGGGGCAGTGTGTTTAGTATGGGGCAGTGTGTTTAGTATGGGGCAGTGTGTTTAGTATGGGGCAGTGTGTTTAGTATGGGGCAGTGTGTTTAGTATGGGGCAGTGTGTTTGGCATCGTGCAGTGTATTTGGAATGGGGCAGTGTGTTTGTCATGGGGCAGTGTGTTCGGCATGGTCAGTGTGTTCGGCATGGGGCAGTGTGTTTGGCATGCGGCAGTGTGTTTGGATATGGTCAGTGTGTTCGGCATGGGGCAGTGTGTTTTGAAAGGTGCAGTGTGTTCGGCATGGGGCCGTGTGTTTGGCATGGGGCAGTGTGTTTGGATTGGGGCAGTGTGTTTGGATTGGGGCAGTGTGTTTGGATTGGGGCAGTGTGTTTGGATTGGGGCAGTGTGTTTAGTATGGGGCAGTGTGTTTGGCATGGGGCAGTGTGTTTAGTATGGGGCAGTGTGTTTAGTATGGGGCAGTGTGTTTAGTATGGGGCAGTGTGTTTAGTATGGGGCAGTGTGTTTAGTATGGGGCAGTGTGTTTAGTATGGGGCAGTGTGTTTGGCATCGTGCAGTGTATTTGGAATGGGGCAGTGTGTTTGTCATGGGGCAGTGTGTTCGGCATGGGGCAGTGTGTTCGGCAGGGGGAAGTGGGTTTGAAATGGTGCAGTGTCACGCCCTGACCTTAGTGAGACGTTTTATTTCTCTATTTGGTTAGGTCAGGGTGTGATGTGGGGTGGGCATTCTACATTTACATAATAAAAAGAAATGTACGCTCACAACGCTGCACCTTGGTCCGGTCATTTCCACCTAGACAACGAACTACCCACCACAAACGGACCAAATAGCGTGGTAAGGAGGAGCAGCGTTTTCTTGAGAAATGGACATGGAAGGAGATCTTGGAAGGCAAGGGACCCTGGGCAAAGGCTGGCGAGTATCGGTGTCCAAGGGGGGAGATAGAGGTGGCGAAAGCAGAGCGGCGTCAGTACAAGGAGTTGGCACAGCGGGCAGGCACAAGAGGCAGCCCCAAAACATTTTGGGGGGGGGCACACGAGGAGATTGGCTGAGTCAGGTTGGAGACCTGAGCCAACTCCTCGTGCTTACCGTAAGGAGCGTGGTACTGGTCAGGCCCCGTGTTATGCGGTGGAGCGCACGGTGTCTCCAGTGCGCGGTCACAGTCCGGTGCGCTACATTCCAGCTCCCCGGATCGGCCGGGCTAGAGTGGGCATCCAGCCAGGACGGATGGTGCCGGCTCAGCGCATCTGGCTGCCAGTGCGTCTCTACGGCCCAGGATATCCTGCACCGGATCTGCGCACTGTGTCTCCGGTACGTCTGCACAGCCCAGTGCGTCCTGTGCCAGCGCCTCGCATCTGCAGGGTGAAAATAACCATCCAGCCAGGACGGGTTGTGCAGGCTCTACGCTCGAGACCTCCAGTGCGCCTCCACGGCCCAGTGTATTCGGTGCCTGCTCCAAGAACCAGGCCTCCAGTATGTCTCCCCAGCCTGGTGAGTCCTGTGCCTGCTCCAAGAACCAGACCTCCAGTATGTCCCCCCAGCCTGGTGAGTCCTGTGCCTACTCCCAGAACTAGGCCTCCTGTATGTCTCCCCAGCCTGTTGAGTCCTGTGCCTGCTCCCAGAACCAGGCTTCCTGTATGTCTCCCCAGCCTGGTAAGCCCTGTGGCAGCTCCACGCACCAGGCTGTCCATACGTCTCCTCACTCCAGTGATGATCCATGGCACGAAGCCTCCAGTGATGATCCATGGCACGAAGCCTCCAGTGAGGATCCATGGCACGAAGCCTCCAGTGATGATCCATGGCACGAAGCCTCCAGTGGTGATCCATGGCACGAAGCCTCCAGTGATGATCCATGGCACGAAGCTTCCAGTCCGGGGCATGCGGCGAGGGTCCCCAGTCCGGGGCCTGCGGAGAAGGTACCCAGTCCGGGGTCGGCGACGAGGGTCCCCGCTCCAGAGGCGCCACCAAAGTGGGGTGAGCCGCCCTCCCCTATAGGTTCAGGTTTGCATCCGGGAGTCCGCACCTTTGGGGGGGGGGGGGGGGGGGGGGGGGGGGGGTACTGTCACGCCCTGACCTTGGAGAGCCGTTTTATTTCTCTATTTGGTTAGGTCAGGGTGTGATGTGGGGTGGGCATTCTATGTTTTGTATTTCTGTGTGTTTGGCCGAGTGTGGTTCCCAATCAGAGGCAGCTGTCTATCGTTGTCTCTGATTGGGAATCATACTTAGGCAGCCTTTTCTCCTTTGTAATTTGTGGGTAGTTATCTTTGTTAGTGACACTATAGCCCTAGTAAGCTTCACTGTCATTTCTTTGTTTCTTGTTTTGTTGGCGACATTTACATAATAAAAAGAAATGTACTCTCAGCACGCTGCACCTTGGTCCGGTCAATTCCACCTAGATGACGAACGTGACATGCAGTGTGTTTTGAATGGTGCAGTGTGTTTGGAATGGAGCAGTATGTTTGGCATGAGGCAGTGTGTTTGGAATGGGGCAGTGTGTTTGGCATGGGGCAGTGTGTTTGGAATGGGGCAGTGTGTTTGGCATGGGGCAGTGTGTTTAGAGCAGCAAGTTAAGTTCCATAGATCCTGCCCCCTTCTCTTCCCTGAGCAGCCAGTTTAGTTCCATAGTCTCCCCCCCCTTCTCTTCCCTGAGCAGCCAGTTCAGTTCCATAGTCCCCCCCCCTTCTCTTCCCTGAGCAGCCAGTTTAGTTCCATAGACCCCCCCCCCCTTCTCTCCCCTGAGCAGCCAGTTAAGTTCCATAGTCCCCCCCCCCCCTCCCTTCTCTCCCCTGAGCAGCCAGTTTAGTTCCATAGACCCCCCCCATCTCTCCCCTGAGCAGCCAGTTAAGTTCCATAGTCCCCCCCCCTCCCCTCTCTCCCCTGAGCAGCCAGTTTAGTTCCATAGACCCCCCCCCCCTCCCCTCTCTCCCCTGAGCAGCCAGTTAGGTTCCATAGACCACGCCCCCCTCCGCTCCTCTGAGCAGCCAGTTTAGTTCCATAGTCTCCCCCCTCCCTTCTCTCCCCTGAGCAGCCAGTTTAGTTCCATAGTCTCCCCCCTCCCTTCTCTCCCCTGAGCAGCCAGTTTAGTTCCATAGTCTCCCCCCTCCCTTCTCTCCCCTGAGCAGCCAGTTAGGTTCCATAGAACCCATAGATCATGGTAACCAAAGGTAGCAGAGAGGAATGTCTTTCACTGACCTGGGCAGTAGTGGTAGCAGCAATGCCAACACACACCAACACCCTCTGGAAAACACTCCACGGGACTCCAACAACACACATCCTTATGGCACATACTGCTTACCAACTTTATCATACAAACACCACTGTCCATAGCATTGCTAGTACTGCCCCATCAGAATAGAGGCCTGACAGGAATGATTTTTAACACAATTTGAATAGACAGAGAAGATCGTCTTCTACAATGAGCGAGCACCATAAGCTGTTCATGAGATTCATGAAAATAAATGGCATCTCTCTGTTTCCCATTTCAAGCTCTTTGTTCTGCAGCTTATAGATCCCCCCCATTACTACTACGATGCAGTGGTTCAATGGTGGCACCCATTTCCAAATCGGCCCCCAGTCCAATTTTTTTATAGGTACAGTTGAAGTCGGAAGTTTACATACACTTAGGTTGGAGTCATTAAAACTCGTTTTTCAACCACTCCACACATTTCTTGTTAACAAACTATAGTTTTGGCAAGTCGTTTAGGACATCTACTTTGTGCATGACACAAGTAATTTTTCCAACAATTGTTTACAGACAGATTATTTCACTTATAATTCACTGTATCACAATTCCAGTGGGTCAACTTAGTGTTTACATACATTAAGTTGACTGTGCCTTTAAACAGCTTTGAAAATTCCAGACAATTATGTCATGGCTTTAGAAGCTTCTGATAGGCTAATTGACATAATTTGAGTCAATTGGAGGTGTACCTGTGGATGTATTTCAAGGCCTACCTTCAAACTCAGTGCCTCTTTGCTTGACATCATGGGAAAATCAAAAGAAATCAGCCAAGACGTCAGAAAAAAAGTTGCAGACCTCCACATGTCTGGTTCATCCTTGAGAGCAATTTCCAAACGCCTGAAGGTACCACGTTCATCTGTACAAACAACAGTACACCTTGTATACAACTTGTATACAAACAAGTATAAACACCATGGGATCACGCATCCGTCATACCGCTCAGGAAGGAGACGCGTTCTGTCTCCTAGAGATGAATGTACTTTGGTGAGAAAAGTGCAAATCAATCCCAGAACAATAGCAAAGGACCTTGTGAAGATGCTGGAGGAAACAGGTAAAAAAGTATCTATATTTGCAACTGTTTGCAACTGCACATGGGGACAAAGATCGTACTTTTTGGAGAAATGTCCTCTGGTCTGATGAAACAAAAATGGAACTGTTTGGCCATAATGACCATCGTTATGTTTGAGGAAAAAGGGGGAGGCTTGCAAGCCGAAGAATACCATCCCAACCGTGAAGCACGGGGGTGGCAGCATCATTTTGTGGGGGTGCTTTGCTGCAGGAGGGACTGGTGCACTTCACAAACATCTCAAGACATCAGTCAGGAAGTTAAAACTTGGTCGCAAATGGGTCTTCCAAATGGACAATGACCCCAAGAATACTTCCAAAGTTGTGGCAAAATGGCTTAAGGACCACACAGTCAAGGTATTGGAGTGGCCATCACAAAGCCCTGACCTCAATCCCATAGAAAATGTGTGGGCAGAACTGAAAAAGCGTGTTGGCAAGGAGGCCTACAAACCTGACTCAGTTACACCAGCTCTGTCAGGAGGAATGGGCCAAAATTCACCCAACATATTGTGGGAAGCTTATGGAAGGATACCCGAAATGTTTGACCCAAGTTCAACAATTTAAAGGCAATGCTACCAAATACTAATTGAGTGTATGTAAACTTCAGACCCACTGGGATTGTGATGAAAGAATTAAAAGCTGAACTAAATCATTCTCTTTACTATTATTCTGACATTTCACATTCTTAAAAATAAAGTGGTGATCCTAACTGACCTAAGACAGGGCATTTTTACTAGGATTAAATGTCAGGAATGATGAAAAACTGAGTTTAAATGTATTTTGCTAAGGTGTATGTAAAACTTCTGACTTCAACTGTGCATTAATAATATGTAAGGGAAGTCCCCCCTCAATTGTACAAAATAACATGGCAACTTATTGGCACCGAGCGGACCATATACACAATGGGATTGTGTGGGATTTCACATTACATCCGGCGCTGTTTCGTCCAAAGTTGATGGCAAATGCCATATTGTAAATGAGCTGTGTAACACCCCAAAAATCCTATAGTGGGCGAGTGTTTTCTATCTAAATTTTTCATAGGCCTTTTGTAACGCAAGTCAAGACCCAAGAGTAAAATTTTGAGATTTTGAAAGTTTTGGCAAAAATTTATAACCCCCTTAAAAAAGTGCTTTCTGGACCTTTTTTCGAAATTCTTTCGAGTTTTATGTCAATTACACATGTGTAAGAACTGTATGAAAATACTTTTGTCAAATTTTATTAACATAATTTTTTGGACATTTTTATTTGGACTTAAGGAATTTGTTTTGTGCATTTGGAATGTGATTTCATAGGAAGTCAAAAGTCAAAAGTCAAAAATGTCAAAATTTTGGAAAAAACGTATCACCCCCTTTAAAAAAGTGCTTTCTGGACCGTTTTTCGAAATTCTTTCAATTTTTATGTCAATTACACATGTGTAAGAACTGTATGAAAATACTTTTGTCAAATTTTATTAACATAATTTTTAGGACATTTTTATTTGGACTTAAGGAATTTGTTTTGTGCATTTGGAATGTGATTTCATAGGAAGTCAAAAGTCATAAGTCAAAATGTCAAAAATTTGGAAAAAACATATCACCCCCTTTAAAAAAGTGCTTTCTGGACCGTTTTTCGAAATTCTTTCGAGTTTTATGTCAATTACACATGTGTAAGAACTGTATGAAAATACTTTAGTCACATTTTACTGTCATCATTTTTTATAAATGTTTACTTGTACTTAAGGAATATGTTTTATGCATTTGGAATGTGATTTCATAGGAAGTCAAAAGTCAAAAGTTACAAGTCAAAAATGTTAAAAATGTGGAAAAAACGTATATTCCATTTAAAAAAGTGCTTTCTGGACCGTTTTTTGAAATTCTTTCGATTTTTACGTCAATTACACATATATAAGAACTGTATGAAAATACTTTAGTCACATTTTACTATCATAATTTTTTATAAATGTTTACTTGTACTTAAGGAATATGTTTTGTGCATTTGCAATCTGATTTAATACGAAGTCAAAAATGTGAATAAATTAGAAAAAACGTATCACCCCCCAAACCTCCATAAATCACTCAGGCCAGCACCCATTGATTTTTGGCCGTAGAATAGTGCTCCCAGAGCGGGTATGGAGGTCTGGATGCCCCTAAACGCAATTTCAACCATCTTGAAACATGGCACCTGGTAACCCCAAAAAAATACCAGGTGCACGAACAGTTTGGACTTGTGTGTGTGTGTGTGAGCTTTTCTTTGACATCTGTTTAGAGAAATGACTGATTTACACTTCATGAGGGTTGCCTAATCACACACTTAAAGTTTTGGAAAGATCTGACTTTTTTAACCCTTTGAAACAGCACCTATGACCCCATTTTAAGGCACTTCCGGTTGGCACAGGAAGCTATAAGTAAACACCTATCCTGATCGGGGTATGCTTTTACAGAATCCTGAGTTTTAAGTCTATACGTTAAGAACTGACTGATTTACACAGGGTTGAATGCACTATATATCACAAACTGCTGGTTGGGTAAAACACTTTTAGGGTGATTTTATCACTTCCGGTTGCTCCAGGAAGCTTAGAATCAACACAGGTAGACCTCATAGTGGCTTGATGGATTGTCATTGAAGACAGGTTCATAAGACATTCATAACCCACATAGGGTTTATTTAAAGAATGCACGTTACATTTGCATATGATTCAACAGTGAAAAACACCACATCATATTGCAAACATAACACACTGTTGAATCATATTGCAAACACACACTGTTATATTTGCAATATGATGTGTTGAATCATATTGCAAACATAACACACACTGTTACGTTTGCAATATGATGTGTTGGATCATATTGCAAACATAACACACACTGTTACATTTGCAATATGATGTGTTGAATCATATTGCAAACATAACACACACTGTTACGTTTGCAATATGATGTGTTGAATCATATTGCAAACATAACACACACTGTTACATTTGCAATATGATGTGTTGAATCATATTGCAAATCTAACGTGCATTTGCAATATGATGTGATGTTGAATCATATTGCAAATGTAACGTACATTCTCTTAAATACTTTAGAAATGCAAAAGTCAACGGTCTGATGACCTCAGGATGGCCGGGCAGTGATAGTGGTTCCTCTCCATCGCTCGTTGTGTTAAATTTCATCATGTCGCTTTTTGTGATGGTACCCCCCCGTTGAAACATATTGCAAATGTACAAAAGTCAAGTAGCAAGTCGGTGTCCATCAGTCAATTAGATATATTCAGACACCAAACTGATACCATCTGACACCAAACTCACTTTTACCAACTCCTTTAGAAGCCAACTATCACATATTTCAGAGCAGGCCCAAAATTCACAGCGCCTTCCATTTAAACCATAATAAAACAAATAATACGTAGTTATGTTCTAGCTGCGGGTCCAATATTCACATTATGTTTAGCCCTATGTGAGGCGACCTGGAATCCCAAGTTTCGGCTCGATAGGTCATTCGGTGCCCGAGCAAAACCCTAATTGGTAATGAAAATCCACTTTTTTCCATGCCTTGCTACGGGGTGCTTGAATGAGCAATCAAACAGGCTCGTTGGGGTCTGTCTCTATGGACCGAGCCGGTTTCAATGCACCTAGTCTTGAGACTCTGGGACTTTTCTAAATGTCGTCCGTTTCGTTGAGCTGAAAATGAATTGAAAACATAGCAAATACACGAGGCTGTTTATCGGTCTGAGAACCTTCTAGAGCCACATAACTCACCGTGCACAATCAACCTGAGGTCTAGAACAGGTTTGTAAATTTTCAGAACTCTAGGTCTGACGGTTCTTTAAAAGTTGGAACAAAAGTAACTACCACAGGCACTGTCTGCCTCTTAGCCCCTCAGTGTGTCCCTCCATCATTTCTGTTTGGGTGTGTAAATTTTTCTTTGAAATCTGATGGGACTAATGACTGATTTACAGTTCAGGAGGGTAGCCTAATCACAATTATGAAGTTTTGGAAAGATTTGACATTTTTAACCCTTCAAAACAGCCCATTTGACACCAATTATGGCACTTCCGGTTGGCACAGGAAGCTGAAAGTAAAGACATATACTCACTGGAGTATGCTGTTACAGAATCCTGAGTTTTAAGTCTATATGTTAAAAATTGACTGATTTACATAGGGCTGAATGCACTATTTCTCTCAAATTGCAGGGTGCTTATTGCAAACACTTTTAGGGTGATTTTAACCACTTCCGGTTGCTCCAGGAAGCTTAGAATCGACACAGGTAGACCTCATGGTGGCCTAATGGACTGTCATCAAAGACAGGTTCATAAGACATTCATAACCCACATAGGCTTCAGGTTGAATTTAGGGGAGCAGTCAATGTATTCCTATGGGGCGAAATGTCATTGTAAACTGTTTGATGTAAACACCTTCTTTTAACTGTGAAGGGTTAATGCCACAAGGTCAAAGTTAGGCTTGCACAGATCGGGAGGACCTTAAGAACATTCCTGAGGTGAAATTGTGTTTCTAACCTTAACGGTTCTCTCTCTGTCTCCCAAAAGCAAATAAAATTGACATTGAGGTCAAAAGGTCATTCGTGTCCGTTCTCTTGTAACGGTCGCTGCTCTCAGACCGAGTGAGCTACGGTCAAGCGGGGCATCTCGTTGAACTCGGCACGGCCTAGGGATAATGGGAATGCCATTGCCGGCTTTGTGTGTCTTTAAGCACCGTACTTTTTCACTCCATCATTGCTTTGTGTGTGTGTTTTTGTGTGAGAGAGAGCTTTCCTTTGACATCTGCTTAGAGAAATGACTGATTTACAGTTCATGAGGCTTGTCTAATCACACAAATGAAGTTTTGAAAAGTTCTGACCTTTTTAACCCTTCGAAACAGCACCATGACACCATTTTAAGGCACTTCCGGTTGGCACAGGAAGCTATAGGTAAACACATATCTTGACTGGGGTATGCTGTTACAGAATCCTGAGTTTTAAGTCTATACGTTAAGAATTGACTGATCTACATAGGGTTGAATGCAGTGATTTTCAAAATTGCAAGTCATGTATATCTTGACACTTTTTAGGGTGATTTTAACCACTTCCGGTTGCTCCAGGTAGCTTAAAATCAACACAGGTAGACCTCATAGTAGCCTGATGGATTGTTATCAAAGACAGGTTCATAAGACATTCATAACCCACATAGGCTTCAGGTTGAATTTAGAGGAGCAGTCAATGTATTCCTATGGGGCGAAATGTCATTGTAAAATGTTTGATGTAAACGCCTTCTTTTAACTGTGAAGGGTTAATGCCACAAGGTCAAGGTTAGGCTTGCACAGATCGGGAGGACCTTAGGATTGTTCCTGAGGTGAAATTGTGCTTCTAACCTTAACGGTTCTCTCTCTGTCTCCCAAAAGCAAATGAAATTGACATTGAGGTCAAAAGGTCATTCGTGTCCGTTCTCTTGTAACGGTCGCTGCGCTCAGACCGAGCGAGCTACGGTCAAGCGGGGCATCCCGTTGAACTCGGCACGGCCTGGAGAATATGGCAATGTCATTTTAGTGGTGATTTCAGAATGCTATTTTGGTGCATTCATGGAAGGCGCTGTGAATTTTGGGCCTGCTCTGAAATATGTGATAGTTGGCTTCTAAAGGAGTTGTAAAAAGTGAGTTTGGAGTCAGATGGTATCAGTTTGGTGTCTGAAAATATCCAATTGACTGATGGACACTTGCTAGTTGACTTTTGTTGACACTTGCTAGTTGACTTGCTAGTCGACTTTTGTACATTTGCAATATGTTTCAACGCGGGGGTACCATCACCAAAATCGACATGATGAAATTTCACGCAACGAGCGATGGAGAGGAACCACTATCACTGCCCGGCCATCCTGAGGTCATCAGGACGTTGACTTTTGTATTTCTAAAGTATTTAAAGAATGCACGTTACATTTGCAATATGATTCAACATCACATCATATTGCAAATCTAACGTGCATTTGCAATATGATGTGATGTTGAATCATATTGCAAATGTAACGTACATTCTCTTAAATACTTTAGAAATGCAAAAGTCAACGGTCTGATGACCTCAGGATGGCCGGGCAGTGATAGTGGTTCCTCTCCATCGCTCGTTTCGTGAAATTTCATCATGTCGCTTTTTCCTCATGGTACCTCCCCGTTGAAACATATTGCAAATGTACAAAAGTCAACGAGCAAGTCAGTGTCCATCAGTCAAATAGATATTTTCAGACACCAAACTGATACCATCTGACTCCAAACTCACTTTTTCCAACTCCTTTAGATGCCAACTATAACATATTTCAGAGCAGGCCCAAAATTCACAGCGCCTTCTATTTAAACCATAATAAAACAAATAATACGTAGTTATGTTCTAGCTGCGGGTCCAGTTCACACATTATGTTTAGCCCTATGTGAAGCGACCTCGAATCCCAAGTTTCGCCTCGATAGGTCATTCGGTGCCCGAGCAAAACCCTAATTGGTGCTGAAATTCCACTTTTTTCATTGCCTTGCTACGGGGTCCTTGAATGAGCAATCAAACAGGCTCGTTGGGGTCTGTCTCTATGGGCCGAGCCGGTTTCAACGCACCTAGTCTTGAGACTCTGGGACTTTTCTAAAGGTCGTCCGTTTCGTTGAGGTCAAAATGAATTGAAAACATGGCAAATACACGAGGCTTTTTATCGATCCGAGAACCTTCTAGAGTCATATAATTCACCGTGCACAATCGACCTGAGGTCTAGAACAGGTTTGTAAATTTTCAGAACTCTAGGTCTGACGGTTCTTTAAAAGTTGGAACAAAAGTAACTACTGCAGGCACTGTCTGCCTCTTAGCCCCTCAGTGTGTCCCTCCATCATTTCTGTGTCGGTGTGTATTTTTTTTTGTTGAAATCTGATGGGATGAAGAACTGATTTACAGTTCATGAGGGTTGTCTATTCACATATATGAAGTTTTGGAAAGATTTGACATTTTTAACCCTTCGAAACAGCCCATTTGACACCAGTTATGGCACTTCCGGTTGTCACAGGAAGCTATAAATAAACACATATCATCACTGGAGTAGGCTGTTACAGAATCCTGAGTTTTAAGTCTGTATGTTAAAAATTGACTGATTTACATAGGGCTGAATGCACTATTTCTCTCAAACTGCAGGTTGGCTATGGCAAACACTTTTAGGGTGATTTAACCACTTCCGGTTGCTCCAGGAAGCTTAGAATCGACACAGGTAGACCTCATGGTGGCTTGATGGACTGACATCAAAGACAGGTTCATAAGACAATCATAACCCACATAGGCTTTAGGTTGAATTTAGAGGTGCAGTCAATGTATTCCAATGGGGAGACATTTCATTGTAAACTATTTGATGTAAACACCTTCTTTTAACTGTGAAGGGTTAATGCCACAAGGTCAGGGTTAGGCTTGCACAGATCGGGAGGACCTTAAGAACACTCCTGAGGTGAAATTGTGTTTCTAACCTTAACGGTTCTCTCTCTGTGTCCCAAAAGCAAATGAAATTGACATTGAGGTCAAAAGGTCATTTGTGTCCGTTCTCTTGTAACGGTCGCTGCGCTCAGACCGAGCGAGCTACGGTCAAGCGGGGCATCTCGTTGAACTCGGCACGGCCTAGAGATAATAGTAATGCCATTGTGGGCTTTGTGTGTCTTTAAGTACCGTACTTTTTCACTCCATCCTTCCTTTTTGTGTGTGTGTGTTTGTGTGAGAGAGCTTTTCTTTGACATCTGTTGGGATAAATGACTGATTACAGTTCATGAGGGTTGTCTAATCACACAAGTGAAGTTTTGAAAAGATCTGACCTTTATTACCCTTCAAACCTGACCCTGTGGCACCATTTTAAGGTACTTCCAGTTGACATAGGAAGCTGAAATTGAACACATACCCTCCTTGGCGTAGGCTCTTATATAATATTGAGTTTTAAGTCTTTATGTTAAGAACTGACTTATTTAAAGAGGGTTAAATGAGTGTGTGTTATTTCATAAAATCATATAAAATCACAGGATTCTCGCAGAGCTTCGAGACCCACTTTAAAAATGTACGTCTGAACACACTGCAACTGGATCTGTGAATTTTTTGAAAAAAAAAATCCTCTTTGTGAACATCACCAAACGGTCAATGTACGATTTCTCTTAAATTACGATAGATAAATGGCTGGTTCTTTTTTTCCTGACACCGTATGCTTATGTACTTTGACATGAAGCGGTCAAATTAGCACCCTACTTGCGTTTTAACCCTTTAATCCCAGAAAAATGGCCATAACTCAAAAAGCGCCGAGGTCTCGACGCCATCTTGTTCGGGGCCAACTGCCCATTACTCCAAACCTACGCTCGCTGAGTTTCGTCTTCGAAATATTTTCAGTTTAAGAGAAAAGGCCGCGCTCGTTTGCCACGTGCTCGTGCGCCTGCAATATGATTTATTTTCCCTCTTGTGGGAATTTTCGAGAATGCAGAAAAAAGTCAAAAATTTGTCATTTTTATAAAACGGAAACCGAAAGTCCGAGACGTTTTTTTGAGTGACTTCCTGAAAGAGCTCTCCGCCGCCCACGGCCTGACGCCGTCCGCGATTTTCTGCGACGTATTAAGACGTCAGGTAAGGGACCGTACATTTGCAATGGGACTTTCTTCACTAACCATACGGCTCCCGTCCCAGACTTCCCTTAAGGTATGTTAATAGTTTCAAATGGACCCCTAATATACTAGTTGGAGTTTTTGTTCACCATATTGCTTCCATCTCATAACCTATAGTTCAGGTGCCTAGAATAGATAGGGGTCGATTTAGAATTGGTGGTCGTCACCTTTGATCGAAGAGGACGTCCGTCTGATTAAAGCATGCACCACATTTATTTGCATTTAAATGCTTCTCTGTTTCTATAGCATACTGGTCCACTGAATGACATAGAACTGTGCTTAATAGTCATCCCCCTATAGAATGAACCCTCTGAATAACATAGAACTGTGCTTAATTTTTATGGCTGGGGGCAGTATTGAGTAGTTTGGATGAATAAGGTGCCCAGAGTAAACTGCCTGCTATTCAGGCCCAGTTGCTAATATATGCATATTATTAGTAGATCTGGATAGAAAACTCTCTGAAGTTTCTAAAACTGTTTGAATGATGTCTGTGAGTATAACAGAACTCATATGACAGGCAAAAATCTGAGAAAAAATCCAACCAGGAAGTGGGAAATCTGAAGTTTGTAGTTTTTCAACTCTTTGCCTATCGAATATACAGTGGAATGTTGGTCATATTGCACTTACTAAGGCTTCCACTAGATGTCAACAGTCTTTAGAACCTTGTTTGATGCTTCTACAGTGAAGGAGGGGAGAATGGGAGCTGAATGAGTCAGGGGTCTGCCAGAGTGGCATGAGCTGGTCACGCGCACTCACGTGAGAGTTAGCTCTGTTCCATTGCATTTCTACAGACAAAGGAATTCTCCGGTTGGAACATTATTGAAGATTTATGATAAAAACATCCTAAAGATTGATTCTATACTTCGTTTGACATGTTTCTACGAACTGTAATATGACTTTTCATCTGAACTTTTGCCTGGACTTGCCCGCACGTCACGAGTTTGGTGTACTAAACGCGCAAACAAAAAGGAGGTATTTGGACATAAATGATTACATTTATTGTGGAACTGGGATTCCTGGGAGTGCATTCTGATGAAGATCATCAAAGGTAAGTGAATATTTATAATGCTATTCTGACTTCTGTTGACTCCACAACATGGCGGATATCTGTATGGTTGTTTTGTTGTCTGAGCGCTGTACTCAGATTATTGCATGGTGTGCTTTTTCGGTAAAGATTTTTTGAAATCTGACACAGCGGTTGCATTAAGGAGAAGTTTATCTAAAGTTCAATGCATAACACTTGTATTTTCATCAACATTTATGATGAGTATTTCTGTAAATTGATGTGGCTCTCTGCAAAATCACCGGATGTTTTGGAAGCAAAACATTACTGAACATAACGCACCAATGTAAACTGAGATTTTTGGATATAAATATGAACTTTATCGAACAAAACATACATGTATTGTGTAACATGAAGTCCTATAAGTGTCATCTGATGAAGATCATCAAAGGTTAGTGATTAATTTTATCTCTATTTCTGCTTTTTGTGACTCCTCTCTTTGGATGGAAAAATGGCTGTGTTTTTCTGTGACTAGGTGCAGACCTAACATAATCGTTTGGTGTGCTTTCGTTGTAAAGCCTTTTTGAAATCGGACACTGTGGTGGGATTAACAACAAGTTTATCTTTAAAATGGTGTAAAATACTTGTATGTCTGAGGAATTTTAATTATGAGATTTCTGTTGTTTTGAATTTGGCGCCCTGCACTTTCACTGGTTGTTGTCATATCGATCCCGTTAACGGGATGTCAGCCGTAAGAAGTTTTAATAGTCATCCCCCTATAGAATGAACCCTCTGAATAACATAGAACTGTGCTTAATAGTCATCCCCCTGTAGAATGAACCCTCTGAATAACATAGAACTGTGCTTAATAGTCATCCCCCTATAGAATGAACCCTCTGAATAACATAGAACTGTGCTTAATAGTCATCCCCCTATAGAATGAACCCTCTGAATAACATAGAACTGTGCTTAATAGTCATCCCCCTATAGAATGAACCCTCTGAATAACATAGAACTGTGCTTAATAGTCATCCCCCTGTAGAATGAACCCTCTGAATAACATAGAACTGTGCTTAATAGTCATCCCCCTATAGAATGAACCCTCTGAATAACATAGAACTGTGCTTAATAGTCATCCCCCTATAGAATGAACCCTCTGAATAACATAGAACTGTGAGAGGAGGGGAGGGCAGGTGAGGGTAGGGTTAGGGCAAGTGAGGGGAGGGGAGGGGAGGGGAGGGCAGGTGAGGGTAGGGTTAGGGCAAGTGAGGGGAGGACAGGTGAGGTACGGGGAGGGTTAGGGCAGGTGAGGGGAGGGGAGGGGAGGGGAGCGGAGTTGTGGCGGTTGAGTGTAGGATAGGTGAGGGGAGGGCAGGTGAGGGTAGGGTTAGGGCAAGTGAGGGGAGGACAGGCGAGGTAAGGGGACGGTTAGGGCAGGTGAGGGGAGGACAGGTGAGGTAAGGGGACGGTTAGGGCAGGTGAGGGGAGGGGAGCGGAGTTGTTGAGGGGAGGGCAGGTGAGGGGAGGGCAGGTGAGGGGAGGGGAGGTGAGGGGAGGGTTAGGGCAGGTGAGGGGAGGGGAGGTGAGGGGAGGGCAAGTGAGGGGAGGGTTAGGGCAGGTGAGGGGAGGGGAGGGGAGGGCATGGTGAGGGGAGTTAGGGCAGGTGAGGGGAGGGTTAGGGCAGGTGAGGGGAGGGTAGGTGAGGGGAGGGCAGGGCAGGGTAGGTAAGGGGAGGGGAGGGCATGGTGAGGGGACTTAGGGCAGATGAGCGGAGGGGAAGGTAGGTGAGGGGAGGGGAGGTGAGGGGAGGGCAGGTGAGGGGAGGGTTAGGGCAGGTGAGGGGAGGGGAGGGCATGGTGAGGGGAGTTAGGGCAGGTGAGGGGAGGGTTAGGGCAGGTGAGGGGAGGACAGGTGAGGTAAGGGGACGGTTAGGGCAGGTGAGGGGAGGGGAGCGGAGTTGTTGAGGGGAGGGCAGGTGAGGGGAGGGCAGGTGAGGGGAGGGGAGGTGAGGGGAGGGTTAGGGCAGGTGAGGGGAGGGGAGGTGAGGGGAGGGCAAGTGAGGGGAGGGTTAGGGCAGGTGAGGGGAGGGGAGGGGAGGGCATGGTGAGGGGAGTTAGGGCAGGTGAGGGGAGGGTTAGGGCAGGTGAGGGGAGGGTAGGTGAGGGGAGGGCAGGGCAGGGTAGGTAAGGGGAGGGGAGGGCATGGTGAGGGGACTTAGGGCAGATGAGCGGAGGGGAAGGTAGGTGAGGGGAGGGGAGGTGAGGGGAGGGCAGGTGAGGGGAGGGTTAGGGCAGGTGAGGGGAGGGGAGGGCATGGTGAGGGGAGTTAGGGCAGGTGAGGGGAGGGTTAGGGCAGGTGAGGGGAGGGTAGGTGAGGGGAGGGCAGGGCAGGGTAGGTAAGGGGAGGGGAGGGCATGGTGAGGGGACTTAGGGCAGATGAGCGGAGGGGAAGGTAGGTGAGGGGAGGGCAGGGGAGGGTTAGGGCATGGTGAGGGAAGGGCATGGTGTGAGGAGGGCATGGTGAGGGGAGTTAGGGCAGGGGAGGGGAGGTGAGGGGAGGGCAGGGTAGGTAAGGGGAGGGGAGGGTTCGGGCATGCTGTGGGGAGTTAGGGCAGGTGAGGGGGGGTAGGTGAGGGGAGGGCAGGGAAGGGCAGGTAAGGGGAGGGGAGGGTTAGTGCAGGTGAAGGGAGAGGGGGCATAATGAGGGGAGTTAGGGTAGGTGAGGAGAGGGGAGGGTAGGTGAGAGGAGGGAATGGTGAGGGGAGTTCGGGCAGGTGGGGGAGGTGAGGGGAGGGGAGGGTTAGGGCATGGGGATGTTCTGGACTCCATCCCAGATACCTATGCTACGGTCTGAATGGATCCTCTTTAAGCCCTCTGCATGCTTCCTGTCCAAAACAGTTTGTGCATTATGACGATATTTTGTCACGTTTTTGTTCGTTTTGTTGTTCAGCAAGGGTTTTCTCAACTGTTTGTGGCACAACATTTTATCCTGAGGCATGCGGAAGTTCGGTAGCTAAAGTCTAGGCCCCTTCGTTGATTGGTCAACACTAGGGATTCTTCAATTAAGTGTTTGTTGTCATTCAACTAATTTTTTTACTTGAGAAATACTGCACCAAACATCTTATTTAGATATAAAATTACGTGACTAAGCAGCAAAAATGTCATAATTAATTAATAATTAACAGATTCATTCAGACTATTTTGAGGAAGCAAATACTGGCTGCAGTGTCTCAAGAGGGACAAACAGTACTATTGCCGCTTTTTTCTAGTTTTTCAAGTGAACGTTTGAAGGCCTATGCGAGGCACAGACGTTCACTTCACCTAGCCGAGTTCTGCTAGGAGCAAACCGAACCTGGTATGCAGACGCCTCCATGTCCCTAATTGCCTGCTGGCTAGGGGAGGAGGGGTGGGGGTTGCATGAGTAAATGAAATTAGCACATCAAAAACAAATGAAAATGTGTGTGTACATGTGCGTGTGTGCATGTGTGTGTGGGGGGGCACACACACACACACACACACACAACTTATAAGGTACAGCCACTGTTAATCATAGCCACATAGACAGAATGGTTAATTGCTGGGGGAAAGCTTCTGGGTTTAGCTTAACAATAACATCACTAAACCCCATTCAACACAGGCTGCTGAGAGCTTTTACATGTAAAGTGTTCTGAACAGACGGACATATGGACACACGTAGCAGGCACACACACACACACACACACACAGGCACGAACACAAACATTGTAAACCATTGTATCACTGGTACATAGTACACTGAGAAGCACAAGGATGAAAAGAGCAAAGATTGTCAAATGGAACCTGATTTACATGTCATGCATAAACATCAACATTTTAGAAAGGTCATTGAGGTGTATTTCCTTAGCCACTCCCCTTCCACTCCTCAGATTCCCTTCTCCTGTCCTCTATGTGTTATAGGGGTCTGTATGCACCCCGCTAATCAGGGTTTGGCCATAACCACACACACACACCCTCAAACACACACACACACACACACACACACACACACACACACACACACAGTGATAACGTTGCGTAGCATAAGCCCACTGTGACAGGCCGGTCTTGTTCCTGGTCCTGCAGTCACAGCGTCTGCATTCTGGGAAGCTCTGGTCTTAGAGACAGGGTGAATAGAGCTGCAGGGACCTGCCCCATGGAGATAAGGTTATCTATTCAACCATTGGGCCAATATTTAAACCTCACATACACACACATTTACAAACAAACACACATGCACACACACGCACGCACGCACACACACCCACACACACACACAGGCACACATAAAGAAACACAGACACACACTGACTGAACCCCACCTCTCCTCAATGTGCCCCTCAACAACAAGCGTTAGTGATCCCTTGACTTGACAATGATATTAGGCACACTGTCAAACAGTAACAACAAGAAGCTGGTCTCTTCTTTTTGAGACTGGAACATAACAACTGGTACAGGCTGGTACAGAGCTGATGAACCATAGTGATCATCAGCTCTCAGGATGAATATGGAAACAAGTAGCATCACAATTCTGTCTCTGTGCATAGTCCCTGCTGTTTCTAGGAATCTGAGTTATTTGGTCGATCCCAAAATATCTTTACTCCTGACCTCCAACCCCAGGGAGGGAGAACCAATGGGATGATCCTCATTTTTATCCCCTTTTGCTGCCTTTTTCAATTAAAAATAGATTTGAAGGGAGAAAACCATGTTTGTATGCATTACACAGATGTAATATCCTTGAAACCTGTTACTCTTAGTTCAAACCAACCTGGTTTGAGAGAATTCTCTCTGGATAGAGACTTGATCAACACAAATGCTGAGAGACATTTCAGAGCCTTAATCTCTCAAGTAAAAGGGGCATGTCAAGAGACAGCAAAATGAGACAACTGGAAATAGAAAATAACATTAATGCCGTTCTTCATGCTCCAACCCCACAATATGCTCCTGTACTACCTTGAACAAGTACACTTCAGCACATGGCGTATCCAGCCTCTAACAGGTGAATGAAACACTCTGTGCCCGTGGCGTGCCCATTCTTGCCCGGCATCCCCCCAATCTTTGACACTCTCTCTCTTCCCTCTCACTCTCTATTCCACCAACTCATACTCTCTCTCTCTTGTGATGTTGAGAAACCAGGCTAGTCTGAGAGACGAGGCTAGTCTGAGAGACCAGGTTAGTCTGAGAGACCAGGCTAATCTGAAAGACCAGGCTAATCTGAAAGACCAGGTTAGTCTGAGAGACCAGGTTAGTCTGAGAGACGAGGCTAGTCTGAGAGACCAGGTTAGTCTGAGAGACCAGGTTAGTCTGAGAGACCAGGTTAGTCTGAGAGACCAGGTTAGTCTGAGAGACCAGGCTAGCCTGAGAGACCAGGTTAGTCTGAGAGACCAGGTTAGTCTGAGAGACCAGGTTAGTCTGAGAAACCAGGTTAGTCTGAGAAACCAGGTTAGTCTGAGAGACCAATCTAGTCTGGGCCTGACTATGATTGCGATATATTGTCTTCCCATCTATGAACAAGCTGTTCTTGACCCTTATTGACCAATGGATTGCATCTTTGACTTTCATATGCAGTATGGCAAACGAATGCGATAAAACATCTAAACTGCCATTTATTGCATTGACGCATGATTGCATTTTGAACAATTTATGAATTACACCAGAATTACATTGAAGACATTGTATCAAGTTTGAGCTGAACTTCACGATTGACTCAATAAGTACAAGCCTTTCATTGGTTCATCAGTTTTCCCAAACAAGATACCTTTTTAAATTAATCATCCTTTAAAAACATACAAAATTATAGTAACTTGAAGTAATCAATCAGAAATCAATATCACTAAAAGGAAGCCGAACACCCCAGAGAGAGAATTTAGATTTCCTCAGTATATCAATGGGTAGTCTAATTCTGAACAGACTCATCGACAGAGTTCAATCAAATGCAAGATTGGCAGAATAAATCATGGAAAACTTGAACAAAAGCGTCTGTGCCTGCCAAGGCTGTGGTATTGTTGTCAAACAATGGAGTGTTCAATCTGTGTCATTGCATGTTTTATGGAACAAGGGCAAATAGCATTCTGACGGACAGCAGAGCATTAGAAATTGAAATGTTTTCTATCCTCAAACATACCCGTTGTCTCTCATATGCTTGGATATTCTGATTGAGGCATTTCAGTTCATTTATGTCCCTCTCTCCACTTTGCCATAGCCTATGACTCAAAAGACTAGTGCCCAGCCAGACTCTTATCATAGACTCTAATGGATATATATTAAATTGACTACTTGAAAAGCATATTGAAATCTGATCTCTAGGTCCGACTACGACCCAACACCATAAGTGCATCTCCACTTCATTGACCTCTAGTCCTCCAGTCCGTGATCAAACCAGAAACATAGATAATCTTAAAGTCCTAAACATACAGTATAGATCTCTCAAAATATAAAGAAAAAAACATAATGTATATAAGACTTTATGATGCTAATGTAGCAAAATAGTAGTCTGTATGTAGGTCTCCTGGCCCACCGGTGATTTCTGACTTTCCTGTCCCAGCATTTACTGTAAGAAAGCCGTGGCTAGGGCCTGAATCCCTTGATTAATGGCTGGCGTAACAGTGGTTGGTCTGTCACAGGTAGGCCTCAGCCCTCTCCCAGGGTTGTATCTCTGAGAAGAATCCTTCACACAGCCCAAAGCCCTGATCCAGAGTCAGAGGGATAGCCTGCGCCTCCTCCTTCATCTCCTCCCAGGGGTGCACCTCCTGCTGCTCTGGAAACAGAGTCACCTCCTCGAACTGGTGCAGGTGGCTCTGTAACAACTGATCCTGGCTCAGCTGTTGCTGTTGAACGTGATGGTCCCCCATGTTACTGCTGTCACATCCCACTGAGCCACTCAGCTCCATGTAGTCGTAAGAGTAGTGGGTCTGCTGGGTCTGATTGTCCCCCTCTCCACACCACCTTCCCAGCCCAGCGGAGTGCCTCCCCTGCAGGGTCAGGTCCAAAGAGCAGCCCAGGGAACTCAGAGCAGTGTCGATATCCAGTTCTTCGAACGTACTGCAGTTACCACTGAGGACGTCATCAAACACAGACGCCAGGTCAAAATCTCCCCTCAGAACTATATCTGCGCTGTGTGCCTCCATGGCTAACAGCGGGGATTTGTGGGTCCGCGCCATCTTGCCGTGTTGCCTTGGAGAAGGTTGTTTACGCTTGCTGCTGGCTCCAGCTCCAAGGTAGTGGTAGCCATCTTGGCTCCCCTGAGTGCCTCTATGGTAGCCAGTTTCCTGGTTGTGTAGGAGCTTGCTCTGCCTGTTGGTGTTGTAAAGGTTGGAGGACATTCTCCTTCTCTTGAAGACTCCGTTAACGAACATGTCAGCGTACTGAGGGTCGATCTGCCAGAAGCCTCCTTTCCCTGGTTCATCCTTCTGCCGCGGCACCTTCATGAAACACTTGTTGAGCGAGAGGTTATGGCGGATAGAGTTCTGTTAGGGGAGGGGAGAAGGGGGGGGAGTGGAGATGGGGAGGGGAGGGGAGAATGGGAGGGGGAGGGGAGAAAGGGAGGGGGGAAGGGAGATGGGGAGGTGAAGGGGAGAAGAAGAGGGGGAGTGGATAAGGGGAGGGGAGAAGGGGGGAGTGGAGGGGAGAAGGGGGGAGTGGAGAAGGGGAGGGGAGAAGGGGAGGGGCAGGGAAGAAGGGGAGGGGAGAAGAAACAAATGTGTTAAATCCATGTTGCATGTGATGTATATAATAATCTAATTTGATATAGTGTGTGTATGTGTGTTCGTATGCGTGTGTGTGTCAAATAGAGAGAAAAAGAGAGAGGGGGCCTTCTAAGGGGGAGGAGGAGTTATTGTTGTTGTTTGTGTAGGAAATGTACCTAATGAGGCTTTCTAGTGTAGAGCTCTGTGCATTTCAAACATGATCAACTGTGCTTAGCTGCCAAGGGAGATCTCATAGGGATACTCATTAACACACACACACACACACACACACACACACACACACACACACACACACACACACACACACACACACACACACACACACACACACACACACACACACACACACACACACACACACACACACACACAACCCCCTCCCTAGAGCAGTAAAGCACTTGTGTCTGACCCCCTGAGATAGAAGCCTGCCAGAGATCTCTTGGAGGGTAGAAATAGCAGAGATGTACTCTTATTTGAGACACCTTGGTTTATAAAATTACAAATGTAAATTCAAATGAATATCACTAGGATCTAATAAAATACAGTATAAGTTACTGTTGATGATTATAAGTTACTGTTGATGATTATAAGTTACTGGATGATTATAATAAATAACAGGAACAATGTGTTTTAAATAGATTTTTGTGTATTAATATTCTTACAACAAAACAACAGGTTTAGTGTGCATATTGCAACCCTTCAGCTAGCCCTTATCTGGTCTCTCTCTCTTCTCTCCCTGTCGCCATTTAGCTCATCAATAATAGAGTGACAGAGGATAACCGGGTCATTTACCTGCCAGCTAGGATCTGCGTGTCTGTAGTAGCAGAAGTTGTCTGTGATCCAGTTATAGATGGTGGACAGAGTCACCTTGGGCTTCTTGCTAGCCTGCATGGCCATACAGATGAGAGAGGCGTAGGAATACGGCGGTTTGACTTTGGGGTTCGTTTTAAAGTCAATCTCCTCTGGTGAGATGATCTGCGCCTTGATGTGGTGGTCGTGGTGAGGGTAGTTCACCAAACGCACGTCGGTGGAGTTACTGCCAGAGGTAACCGGGCTCCCGAGGCAGAAAGGCATACCGGTAGCGGCGGTGTCCCCCGCTGGAGGGCTGGACGGGGAGTCGGTTCCACGGGGGTACATGCGCTGGTGGTAGGAAAGCAGGTGATGTGATGGGCAACCGGAGCCAGTGCCAGTGGGTCTTTCCTGGTTAGCGCTGAGGATGGAGAAGTTCTGCAGCCAGTGGAGGCTGGTCAGGCTGTCGTCCAGGTGCACTGAGCCGGCTGCGCTGTCCTGAAGCTCCGGCTGGAGGTTCAGCCATTTCTCCTTAAACTTGGAGGCGATCTCCGGACTCAGCAGGACAGGCATTCTAAGCGTGAGTCACGGGACGTTCAATCGCGAAGATGTGGAAATTTTGAAGGACTGTTCAATGAGATGTCCTGCAGCAAAACAAATATTGACATCGACCAAAACCACATGAAAAATTGCATTTGAGCCACTACCCCCATTACAGTAGCCTATTAAAAACACACTATATAAAAAAGCCTATTTGTCTCAACAGTCGAATTCGAGTCACTACTCCCATTACAATAGCCTATTAAAAACATTCTATATAAAAAAAACTATTTTTTCTCAACATGCCGACATGTCAAAACATGAAAATTAAACAAGTGATTATAACACAGTAGCCTATATACCCTTACCTCAAAAACAGGTCAGCGACAATGCTCGGGAACAGTGTACACCTGTTGCAGTGGTCGGTGATCGGTCGGTCCCTGTGCTCTATTCTCCTAGGACTCCGGAGAAGCAGCATCTATCTTCTGCGCAACAAGTGCAGAGGGGGAGGGCTCACCTAAGTATGATCCAGCAGTTTATATAGAAATGTAGAAGATTATTTAATCAATTTCAGTCGTTTTTGCATAATCCATAATATTTCAATCCCGGCCAATTGCTCACCAGAATGATACATGAAAAGGTCTGGGTGCTGGAAGGTTCTTGGATGCTCATAATAAAGGTGGAGAGACTCCCCACGAGCCCTTTAAACGTCTTAGAGGTCTCTGATTGGTTGCCTGCTCTCCAGGTTTCACTTGTCTTGACAGACAAAGCTGATGTGCATGAGGATATGGGGAGCGCGCTCAACTGCTCAACCAGGAATTTATCATTATACCGACATTAGGCTGGCCCTATGTTAAGGTTACATTGCGGAATACAAGGATAACCACAAAATCAACAACAATTGACATCTCGTTCTTCTTTCCTAAATGCTATTGTTGTCCCGAGCCCAATCCTGATCCAAGACCTGTTGAGAGCAATATGGCGCGACAATGCCCCCACGGAGCGCTGAAATGTCGCGCCACAAGTCCCGCGCGTGTGCTACACTTTACACTCAGCATTCCATACCTTTTGTCAACATTTAGCTAACCCCGTATTAACTGTAGGCTATCAAATAGCACCATCCAACTGCAGAGAGGGAAATATGAGAGGGAATTCCTACACAATAGCATCATAGGCTATAGCAGGTCTAGGCCTACTATAACATATTACGGTATCTGAATTATTTCATTTTAAATAATGTAATGTATATTCAATTTGTCTCCAACTATAATGCTTGTGAAATAGAATACAAAATGACTCAAGTTGCACAACTTCACTCCTAGGGAATTAGCGTAATATTGGGGGATGACCTAACAAATTAGCCTACTCCAACAAATTATTGACATTTTGAGGGATTTTGTATAATCCCTATGGACATCTAGTTTTTCTCTTTACTACAATCCACAGTTTCTAAATGACAACACCAAAAAACCTGCCTCCATGGAAAGCTATCTCCGCTCCTCACATAGGGATGCACTGCTGCTCTGTGGAGATATAGTGTACTGCAGCTTAATTTGAGCAAGTTTGCGACAGCAGGAAAATAATCCTCCAGCAACAAGAAATGTGAATTATTATGTGGATTATAAATCATATACATTTTTGTAGGGGTTGGTACATTTTTCATATCGGAAAATCAAGTCTGATATTTCAAGGTTTCAAAAAAACTCAAATGCCAACAACTATAAATGTTCTGTATTTCAGGAAAGTTCTCCTGCAACTGGGTGATCATATTAAGATCCTACACACTATACCTAGAGAGCTGAATCAATTTGTACTGATATGATAAAACTGGACAGGTGAAAGCAAATTCCCAGCAGGTTGGTGCATGTAGATCAATGCAAATGAAGGATAGGGCATGAGCAGAGGAAACCACATAAGACATTGAGATGCTGCCCATGGTGGTTTCAGCATCTTCAAACAGATGGCCCCAGACCTAAGCCAGTAATAGATCAGAGATTTTCTAGAGGTTCGCAGAGATTAAGGATCCTAACCTGACCTTACCTCACTCTCCCTCACGCACAGTGACCTGTCCTGCAATATTTTCCCTTTCACAGGCTTCATTTAACCTCTGTTGTAGTTGCTCTGAATCCATAGTCGTGGGAAGTAGGGGTGCTGAGGGTATTAATATATTAATATAAATTATATATATTTTTTTCTCACAAAAGTAGTGCACTGGGCATTTACTAGTATTAGCGGACCGATATAGCGGGCATCTCTGATTTGGCAAGAAAGGTGGTTGTATAATTAAGAACAGTATCTTGCAGGATTCAATAGTTGGAATTGTAAGAGTTGTTGCCCTGTCCCCTTCTCTTCTAAATCCATTCTAATGGAATCCAGAAAGAACCAAACCCTGTCTGTCTTCAAATATTTACATCAAAAGGCATCAAGTTATGGGCGACGACACAAAACATCCACATCAAAATAAATCTTTTTCTTAATCAAATAACATGGAAACCACCACTTTTTGTGCAGTATTATTTTACCGTTCTTACAAACCACTTAATGTAAATGTACGTTACTGTATTGTACATAGGCTGGTCATCTAGGTTTGTACCTGTAGACTTTCTGTCACTAAAAACAATGCACAATACAGTAATTGAGTACATTGAGACATCAAGTGGTTTGCAATGATGTGATGACGTGGTGCAGTTGGTAGACCATGGTGCTTGCAATGCCAGGGATGTGGGTTTGATTCCCGTGGGGGACTAGTATGAAAAGGTATGTAAATGCAACTTATTTCTATGTGAAAACTGAAATTGTCTATTCATTCCTTTTCCATTTTAGTAGACACTCTTATCCAGAGAAACTTACAGTAGTGAGCGCATACATTTTCAAAGTGGAAAACATATATCAACCAAATATTTTTAAATCCACAAGTATTATCAGATAATTATCAGACTCAAATTACAAATGCTTGTAAACACTCAAATACATTTAGGTTTTAAAAAAATCACAAATGTAGTGGATCCCCCAATACATTTTTATAATTAACTGCCAACATGCCTACATTCCATTCAAATAATGCAGTCAACCCACAGCCGGTCACTGGCTGAAATCAGTTGATGATAGGACTTAGACAAGTTGTAAATGCAACAAGTACTGACATTGTTTCATATAATAGCACTCACAGCTTTCCCCCACTTTTATTTTTTATTTGGACATCTATGGTCTGTTTACATATTTTAGTGGCTATTTATACAGAAAATTGGTATAAAACCTGTATAAACTATATTTATAATTATATGACAATATTCTAGGTTGACAAACGTGTTATTACTCCATTTGTGATATATTACATAACTTACGCTACTTTTATTTTCCTGCTTTAAGTAAAATCAGGATTATGCCTCTACTGCCATTCATTCTAATTAGACTGGTTAGGATTTCTCCCTGACCAATATGGCTGCCATTTTCACCCATTCTGGAACTTTTAGGGTTTATGACATAGTCGCTCTAGTAATTTAATAGAATCTCTATTGCGCTTGCCCTGTAACTTGAGGGTTGGTGGTTGGAGCGCCGAGCTGGCTGTTTCCTCTCAGTTGTTACATTTGTGGCTGTAGTGGGAAAATACTGCAGACTCTCAATCATTACACTGTTAATAGTGGGCATACTAAAGAGCCTTTGGGCTATGCGCTTGTAGAAGAGCGGGTTCACAAACAGTAGGCTAGTTGCCTGAACAGATCTGGGGCAAAGCAGAGCTGTGAATGCTGGGACAAAGAAGAAGTGGGTCATTTTATGAGAGTGGAGCATGAATGACTGCATGTAAAAACTTAGATAAGCCAGTCCAGCTGTTGCAGGCTGTCTGTCACGGAAGGAAGGAGGCACCACATGGTTTCAAAATCCCACTGGGCACAGACGTCAATTCAACGTCTACTCCACGTTGGTTCAATGTCATTTAATTGAAATGACGTGCAATTAACGTTGATTCAATCAGCGTGTGCCCAGTGGGATGTTTCCAGGTTCGTTTCTGGTCAATCACGAAGGGACCTGGTGAAACAGGGTAGTGTTTGACCAGCTGTTCTTATGGTTGCTAGAGGCAACAGCAGTGTTTGTCAAGAGAGGCCTATGGCATACAGTACGTCTACAGACGGGGGTCTGTTGTAATAGGGGATGTCTTGTAATCTGTCATTATTCACCTGTTTTGCATGACGTCTAGCCCACTTTACATGAGGACACTGAAATCAGGCCACGGTATATGGTCTAGCTATGATGTCCTTAAGGGGTGATTATAAAGGTCATCAGACCAATCAAAAAGGGGATTATAGTACTAAAAGCAACAACATTGACCATATTCATAGAGAGTCCAAAACTAGAATTTGTCAGTTTGGTTGTGCCCTGAGGATAGCTATATTATATTGATATAATGCATTTTTCAAAGGGACCATTTCACCAGCAGGTGTCTCTATTTCCAAAACCTAACACAAACCCACGCACACACACCCACAGAGAGGCTGCGCATAAGAGAGGCTGCACACAGATAACAGGATATTTACAGTATCCAGTTTCCCACAATCCTTGTAGGTTTATTGACGGTATTGAGGGTTCGTTTTACACACAATCTACTCCAGGGATCATCAACTAGATTCAGGCGCGGGACGATTTTTCTTGAGCAGATGGTCAGGTGGCCGGAACGTAATTACAAATAATTTATCAACTGCAAAATGACCGCAAGAAGCCCAAACAGATATAATATTAGACTAAAACAGAATAATTTCAAACCTTGCTGATATTTGTATATGGTCACATACTGTATATATCTCTATTATGCGTGGGAATACTTTGGAACAGATTTCCAAAATGAAAATCACTTGGAGCTGATTTGCTGGTGTTTTTACAGTATTTTACGTCCAACAATAAAATAAACAAATATATATATTATTATTTTTTGCTCAGAAAACGCCAGCTGGGGAACCGTTGTCTACTCCCTGTGGCTGCACTGTTATTTTCCTTTCACCCTGCATCCACTTCAATGCAATTTAGGCATTGGGGTCTGTTGTTAATAGGGGTCTCATTGGGGCCATTAAATGAAACATTGTCTTTCCTATGAGAGCTAATTGGGATGAAACAGTCTGCCAACTAGAGGCTCAGTACATAGGGTGTATGAACAAAGAGAGAAAATTATTGCAGATTCTGAAATCTGCACGAGCAGAATGAGAACAAGTCACACATGCAGTAGTCTCGCGTTACCAAACCTCCAAAATCACGTCGTTGTAACGCCTCCCTTGGATAAGCCTGGTTCTCGACGAGGCTACGCGTACAGTAATAGAGTCGTAGACAGTTTGAAACATATATATATATATATATATATATATATATAATACATTTATTATAAAGTATTCATAATACAAAACATAGATATAATTGGTATATGACAGCATTTAACAAGTAATTTATAAACATGTAATAAATGATTTAATGACTGCATATAGACAATCTAGGTTGTGCTGCGTGGTTTTGACTGCAATATTGACTTAAATCACCTCACTAAAGAAATGCGCAGACACGACGCTTCTGAATGTGGCTATATTAAATACACCCGTGAATAGACTGTCCCTAATGTAATTGTGGAAGTTTTGTTTACCATATTTGGCAAGATAGTGACACAGCGCGCATGGGAATTGGACAGGACCGGCCGTCATTCACAAAATTCCACCCCCTAGAACTTTGCAAACAATGCATTGACTCACGGGATTTGTAGTCCAAAACAAACAAATATAATAAATCCTCATTTTTGGGCACATAATCCTCTCATATTTGACGTTACTATTTTATATTTTCATGAACATGTGAACTGTCTAGATTCTAAGCATTTCCATATTATTTTTTGCAAAATACTGACAATTCCTGTCTTGTGATTCGAGAACATGGAATAATTCATCAAGGTCCCTTAGTTATGGCAGGACTTTTGCGGCATACAAATCCCATTTGCAGTGCTTTCTCTTCACTGGCTGCCGGCTGGCGTCACTCAAGGGGCACTACTGCTCCTACAGTAAATATTTGTGTTTTCGCAACGGGTTGTGATGGTGAACGACTGAGACCGAAAAGAGAGGAATAAAACCACGAATATCGAAGTCTAGACACAATACTACTAGACGCGAGTAGGAATAAAGATTCAGCGCAAAATGGAGGAGCTCAAACACCAAGTAATGATAAACCAGTTCGTCTTGACAGCGGGTTGTGCTGCAGATCAGGCAAAGCAGCTTTTGCAAGCAGCACATTGGCAATTTGAGGTATGGGGTTAGCTACGATCAGTAGCGAGATGGCTTGCTAATGTTTATGTTTGACTGCATATGTGACAGACAGTAAATGTAGTTTTGACCGGGCAGCGATTTTCGTTGTTGTTGGTCATGGCCGAAATTTGATGTTGCACAAGAACATTCGAAGAGAAAGATCAGTATCAACACTTAATAAACTCAACTTCTAACATGTATTTATTTGTATTTTTATCGAATTGTGCTATTGTATTTGTGCTTTATAAATATCCGTAGTATCCATTATGTAAGGCTGGAATGGGAAACGTTTACCCAGTCAATATCCAATTATAATTTACTCTAGCGATTAAATTAACCTGTTCCCATGCAGTGGTTAGGCGAGGCTAGAAAATGCAATTATGCAATGAAGACAACCGTGAAGACAACCGTTCGTTTGTTTTGACTGCACATGATTGTTTAGTCTGCACAGAAAAGTGAAATAGATTTTTCACATCACGTTTGATTCAGCTCCATTGTTTATGTGCTGAATGTTTTTGTAAACACACTGTAATTACATAAATCTCTAAACAACATGGATTTATATTGATTTATAAAAATAAAAAAAATACATGTTCTGTGTTCTATGTATTAGAGTCTAAATGTAATTGATCAAATTATATTTTATTTTTGTTTTAGACTGCCCTCAGTGCCTTTTTTCAAGAAACGAATATTCCATACGGTCACCATCATCAAATGGTGAGTATGGGCTCCGTATCGGAATGCAGTCCACTCTTCACCTTAATCTTTTTTTAATATGATGGTGTCATTTATTTTTAACAGTGTCAATAGTAGTATAGTAGAACTTCTCTTAGTTAATTAATTACTTAGAAAACGATAATTATGATGTAGCAACAATAACAAAGCACATGTCGGCCATGTTGCGTAGTTGGGGGCTCTGTAAACAGAGGCATGCTTGCAGCAGCAGCCACGTTCTTTTCAGCCAGCACAGGCTGTGTTCGATCAGAACGTTGGTGATCATGGAATGGACAGAGGAAAGTTGCAGATGGATTCGAAGAATATGTCGGTGATATGTGGACTGCATAGTGGTGGATACACGTGAACGGATTTCACATTCTGTGTGCCACAAACACCATATATTGTAACATAGTCCGATAAATGGAGACACCAGGTAATGTCATTTCCCAGAAAAGGACAGCCAGTCCCTGCTGCTGCAGTTGTCTCCATTTGTCGGACTATGTTACATCATTATGTGTTGTTCTACGTGTATTACATGTGTAAAGCAATAGAGGAAACAACATCTCAAGCATAACATTGTCAGTCAGTCACTTGTTATGGTTTTGTAAGCACTACACTGCCCACTCAGTGGCACATAGGCCTTTGTGTTGAGCTGCATGTCATGGCAGGACCTAGCAACAGCTGCATTCTGGGACACACCATAGATGAGGATTTGGGGAAATGTTGATCAGTTTGGAGCTGAGCAGAAACCCATCGCTATGTTTGTCCAGATTCTCTCTTTGTCAGGTGGCCTCACCACCTAGTGGACATTTTAGTGTTCATGCTGCTGTGTCAATGCAATGATTGGTATCAGATATATGTTTTATTTGTGTGCATGGCATGATGCTTACAGTACAGTGTATTCATCCAACACTGTTTATTTAAACTGGAGAATATGGTGTTTTACCTGAATCTTTTGTGATTGAAAATACAACACTGTAGGAGTGATTCAACCAAGACCTGATGACATCTATTAGCTGTGCAGAAACAATACTTCTACCTTCCAACCTTTTTTTTAGCCTATATGTGTGTCACCTGAAATGACTTTTTTATTTAGTAAGTCAACATTCTCGCAGATATAGGTGAACCTGGGTCGTACACTTGTATTTGTGTACAGTAGCCTGTATCATATCAGTAGGGGGGATTTCATATCCATAGACACAGAATAATGAACCTCCGTCTCAATACTGAACAGTTGGCTCTGTGTCTGTGTGTGTGTGGTAGTCTTCTTCATGACAGGCTGCAGCCATTGCCAACCCCCTGGAGCCTGTATGTGTGGCTTGGCTATAGAGACTTAATCCACTTTGCTCCAGTCTTTCCTCTGACTGACACACTTTATAGTGATTGACAGACCTGATGGATACAGCTAAAGCGCCGTAAAGGAAACCGGCATAAACCAGGTCCTGAGCAACTGTACTGAACATTAACCATGTCAATGCTCTACAGTACAATACACATGAATATAAATCTACCCCTAACATGAATGGTAAGATACTTAGCTATGTGTTTGTATGTAGTGTTCTAATGTATGCTAACCTCTTGTCCTCAAGCAGGTGGAATTTCTCTATTCTATGCTCATGAATTCACATAAAGGTTTATCCTCAGTATAATGAGATGATGACTGTTCCAGAGTATACTATAAAATATTATCTTTATTAATTCTGACTTTCCTTTAGCTAAGTCTAAATCGTATTTACCCTAGCATCAACACATTCTACCAATGAGCTTTTTCCAGCTGGAGATTGATCACCAATTAAATATGGACTGGTCCCAGTCGCGGCATGCAGAAGCCCCTGTCTCTTCTTGCATAATGTTGTGAAAGGTGGGAGATTTAGCCTAACTTAAGCTTTTTATTATTTTTTCAGCAGCTATTGCAAAGCTAGAGGAGTGCCGTGCCCTTTCCCTGGCACAACATAAACAAACGTTAAGCTTTGCACAGACACAGATTTGATGGGTGTGTGTTTGTGTGTGTGTTTGTACACAATCTTTTTTCAGAGAGCATAACAGGCTTCAAATTAGTCGTGTTTATTGGATAGAATACTAATGAAGCATCCTCTGTTTGACAACACAAAGACTAATGGGCGTGAAGCAGACCCTTTACTGTGGACTTCAGTTCTGTGAGCCTGTTACTGATGTAAGGGGCTTAGTTAAAGCCTGTAGTTAAAGTGAGACTTAGCCTAGCCGTGGTGGAGTTAGGAGCCTACTACTCAGTGAGGAGCTTAGGACCGAAGTAGCCTTTCTGGTACAGGTCTAGGATCAGCTTTCCCTCCCTAAAT
Source organism: Salvelinus namaycush (assembly GCF_016432855.1). Classification (NCBI taxonomy): domain Eukaryota; kingdom Metazoa; phylum Chordata; class Actinopteri; order Salmoniformes; family Salmonidae; genus Salvelinus; species Salvelinus namaycush. The sequence continues at coordinate 69,190,236 of NC_052310.1, forward strand.
CCTAACCTTAACCATCAGATGGACTAGAGACCTATAGACCTTTCAAATCAGTGGCGAGGGGAAATGTACTCCTAAACTCCTGCCGGCTGCCTGGGTAGATTCCCTCCCTACCCTCCACCCTGCTGCCCTGCCCCTCCCTACTCTCCCTCCTGCTCCGCCTGCCCCCCCCCCTCTTCCCTCCACTCTGCCCCTCCCTACCCCCCACTCACTCCCCCAGCCCCTCCCTACTCTCTTCCCTGCTCCGCCTGCCCCTCCCTACCCTCCAGCCTCAGCCTCCAGCCCCCCCGCCCTTCCCTGTACTCCTCTCCGCCTGCCCCTCCCTGCCCTCCCCCCTGTCCCACCCTGGCTGTCTCTCCCCCCCCGCCCTTCCCTGTACTGCTCTCCGCCCTCGCCCCTTCCTGTCCCTCCTGACCCAGCGGTCCTCAGAGGCTAGCCTATGCTCAGCCATGTTTAGGTTTTCCTCTTTGTTGTGTCTGCTCGGCTCTCCCCTCCGCGGTTTCCCTCTCCATACACTATCTGCCCATACAAACAGTGCCACCGCAACACATTCCAATAGGAAGCCAGACTCCGGCTGTTCCAAATGGACTCTTTCAGAGCAGCAGGGGCCAGCTAGGCTGCAGACACAGAGCTAACTATCTGGCTATGTTTTGGGCCTAGACCGAGGTCACACTGCACCTCTATGAGGGTGTGAGCTGGGGGACTTTCTGAATAGACAGAGGTCACACGGCACCTCTATGAGGGTGTGAGCTGGGGGACTTTCTGAATAGACAGAGGTCACACGGCACCTCTATGAGGGTGTGAGCTGGGGGACTTTCTGAATAGTCAGAGGTCACACTGCACCTCTATGAGGGTGTGAGCTGGGGGACTTTCTGAATAGGAGGTGGTGAAACCACCCACTCTTTGAAGTGTGTGCGTGTGTGTGTGTTGTTGACTGGCGGCTTTGCTGGAGAGTGGAACTGAAAGTAACTTCTCTTATCTCTATCTGGGCCTTACAGCTGTAGTAAAGTGAATGGAGCATCACGTGACCTGGGAGAAGGAAGTGGGCTGACTTTCACTACAGCACATGTGACTGATCACTAACCTAGAGAACCAGCTACAGTAACAACCAGGAAATACAGTTTATAAAGCCTAGACTGATACAATATGCCTGTAGATTTGACTAATTTCATGTCACTATTGTATTATCAAAACCAGGGGATGTGACTCACTCCAACACAAATATACAGTTTGTGGATATGAATGTCATTGTTCATTCATGTCTGGTGTGATATTGTAGGTCTAGATGATCAATGAACAAACCATTAGACTCCATGTGTCGTCTTGTGGTCCAATGAACCACTCTTTACAATGCTGGCATTCACAGTAGCTGGCTAGCTGTCGTCTGGATACGCTGACGTAGTCAAGAAAGGATTGGACAGCAGAGTAAGTTAGCAAGAGTAGTTGAACATTTGTTTCCTGGAACTATGAATACTCTGATGTTGGGTGGGAGAGAGGGATGGGGGTGGGAGAGAGGGATGTGTGAGGGAGAGAGGGATGGGATGGAGGAGGGGGTGGGAGAGGGATGGGTAGGGGGTGGGCTGGGGAGAGGGGGAGGGGGTGGGAGAGGGGGGAGAGAGGGATGGGTAGGGGGTGGGATGGGGAGAGAGGAGGGAGATGGGGGAGGGGTGGGAAAGAGGGAGGGAGAGGAGTAGGGGAAAGATGGGGGAGGAGGGAGAGAGAGATGGGAAGAGGGGGAGGGGCGGTGGGGAGAGAGGGATGAGGAGGGAGAGATGGGGGAGAGAGGGATGGGCGGTGGGAGGGAGAGAGAGATGGGGAGTAGTTTCTGGTAACTAAACTTGTGATTTTGTTTCTGGGTGTGGCTAAAAAGACTGTTAGAAGAACTCTGATTAGCTGACACACACAAACAAACACACTCTTTCACACACGTACATTGTAATGTTGTAATATTGTGGTATTATACATTTTGTATTGTAGAAATATTGTGGTATAGAGTAGTGTGTAATAATGTGTTGTATTGTAGATATGTTGTGGTAGAGTAGTGTGTAATAATGTGTTGTATTGTAGACATGTTGTGGTAGAGTAGTGTGTAATAATGTGTTGTATTGTAGATATGTTGTGGTAGAGTGTGTAATAATGTGTTGTATTGTAGATATGTAGTGGTAGAGTAGTGTGTAATAATGTGTTGTATTGTAGATATGTTGTGGTAGAGTAGTGTGTAATAATGTGTTGTATTGTAGATATGTTGTGGTAGAGTAGTGTGTAATAATGTGTTGTATTGTAGATATGTTGTGGTAGAGTAGTGTGTAATAATGTGTTGTATTGTAGATATGTAGTGGTAGAGTGTGTAATAATGTGTTGTATTGTAGATATGTTGTGGTAGAGTGTGTAATAATGTGTTGTATTGTAGATATGTTGTGGTAGAGTAGTGTGTAATAATGTGTTGTATTGTAGATATGTTGTGGTAGAGTAGTGTGTAATAATGTGTTGTATTGTAGATATGTTGTGGTATAGAGTAGTGTGTAATAATGTGTTGTATTGTAGATATGTAGTGGTAGAGTAGTGTGTAATAATGTGTTGTATTGTAGACATGTTGTGGTAGAGTAGTGTGTAATAATGTGTTGTATTGTAGATATGTTGTGGTAGAGTAGTGTGTAATAATGTGTTGTATTGTAGATATGTAGTGGTAGAGTGTGTAATAATGTGTTGTATTGTAGATATGTTGTGGTAGAGTAGTGTGTAATAATGTGTTGTATTGTAGATATGTAGTGGTAGAGTGTGTAATAATGTGTTGTATTGTAGATATGTTGTGGTAGAGTGTGTAATAATGTGTTGTATTGTAGATATGTTGTGGTAGAGTAGTGTGTAATAATGTGTTGTATTGTAGATATGTTGTGGTAGAGTAGAGTGTAATAATGTGTTGTATTGTAGATATGTAGTGGTAGAGTAGTGTGTAATAATGTGTTGTATTGTAGATATGTGGTGGTAGAGTAGTGTGTAATAATGTGTTGTATTGTAGATATGTTGTGGTATAGAGTAGTGTGTAATAATGTGTTGTATTGTAGATATGTTGTGGTATAGAGTAGTGTGTAATAATGTGTTGTATTGTAGATATGTAGTGGTAGAGTAGTGTGTAATAATGTGTTGTATTGTAGATATGTTGTGGTAGAGTAGTGTGTAATAATGTGTTGTATTGTAGATATGTTGTGGTAGAGTAGTGTGTAATAATGTGTTGTATTGTAGATATGTAGTGGTAGAGTAGTGTGTAATAATGTGTTGTATTGTAGATATGTTGTGGTAGAGTAGTGTGTAATAATGTGTTGTATTGTAGATATGTAGTGGTAGAGTAGTGGTGTGATAATGTATTGTAGATATGTTGTGGTAGAGTAGTGTGTAATAATGTGTTGTATTGTAGATATGTAGTGGTAGAGTAGTGTGTAATAATGTGTTGTATTGTAGATATGTTGTGGTAGAGTAGTGTGTAATAATGTGTTGTATTGTAGATATGTTGTGTAGAGTAGTGTGTAATAATGTGTTGTATTGTAGATATGTTGTGGTAGAGTAGTGGTGTAATAATGTGTTGTATTGTAGATATGTTGTGGTAGAGTAGTGTGTAATAATGTGTTGTATTGTAGATATGTTGTGGTAGAGTAGTGTGTAATAATGTGTTGTATTGTAGATATGTGGTGGTAGTGTGTAATAATGTGTTGTATTGTAGATATGTTGTATAGAGTAGTGTGTAATAATGTGTTGTATTGTAGATATGTAGTGGTAGAGTAGTGTGTAATAATGTGTTGTATTGTAGATATGTTGTGGTAGAGTAGTGTGTAATAATGTGTTGTATTGTAGATATGTTGTAGTAGAGTAGTGTGTAATAATGTGTTGTATTGTAGATATGTTGTGGTAGAGTGTGTAATAATGTGTTGTATTGTAGATATGTTGTGGTAGAGTAGTGTGTAATAATGTATTGTAGATATGTAGTGGTAGAGTAGTGTGTAATAATGTGTTGTATTGTAGATATGTTGTGGTATAGAGTAGTGTGTAATAATGTGTTGTATTGTAGATATGTAGTGGTAGAGTAGTGTGTAATAATGTGTTGTATTGTAGATATGTTGTGGTAGAGTAGTGTGTAATAATGTGTTGTATTGTAGATATGTTGTGGTAGAGTAGTGTGTAATAATGTGTTGTATTGTAGATATGTAGTGGTAGAGTAGTGTGTAATAATGTGTTGTATTGTAGATATGTTGTGGTAGAGTAGTGTGTAATAATGTGTTGTATTGTAGATATGTAGTGGTAGAGTAGTGGTGTGATAATGTATTGTAGATATGTTGTGGTAGAGTAGTGTGTAATAATGTGTTGTATTGTAGATATGTTGTGGTAGTGTGTAATAATGTGTTGTATTGTAGATATGTAGTGGTAGAGTAGTGGTGTGATAATGTATTGTAGATATGTTGTGGTAGAGTAGTGTGTAATAATGTGTTGTATTGTAGATATGTTGTGGTAGTGTGTAATAATGTGTTGTATTGTAGATATGTTGTGGTAGAGTAGTGTGTAATAATGTGTTGTATTGTAGATATGTTGTGGTAGAGTAGTGTGTAATAATGTGTTGTATTGTAGATATGTTGTAGTAGAGTAGTGTGTAATAATGTGTTGTATTGTAGATATGTGGTGGTAGAGTGTAATAATGTGTTGTATTGTAGATATGTTGTGGTAGAGTAGTGTGTAATAATGTGTTGTATTGTAGATATGTTGTGGTAGAGTAGTGTGTAATAATGTGTTGTATTGTAGATATGTGGTGGTAGAGTAGTGTGTAATAATGTGTTGTATTGTAGATATGTGGTGGTAGAGTAGTGTGTAATAATGTGTTGTATTGTAGATATGTAGTGGTAGAGTAGTGTGTAATAATGTGTTGTATTGTAGATATGTTGTGGTAGAGTAGTGTGTAATAATGTGTTGTATTGTAGATATGTAGTGGTAGAGTAGTGTGTAATAATGTGTTGTATTGTAGATATGTTGTGGTAGAGTAGTGTGTAATAATGTGTTGTATTGTAGATATGTAGTGGTAGAGTAGTGTGTAATAATGTGTTGTATTGTAGATATGTTGTGGTAGTGTGTAATAATGTGTTGTATTGTAGATATGTTGTGGTAGAGTAGTGTGTAATAATGTGTTGTATTGTAGATATGTTGTGGTAGAGTAGTGTGTAATAATGTGTTGTATTGTAGATATGTTGTGGTAGAGTAGTGTGTAATAATGTGTTGTATTGTAGATATGTTGTGGTAGAGTAGTGTGTAATAATGTGTTGTATTGTAGATATGTTGTGGTAGAGTAGTGTGTAATAATGTGTTGTATTGTAGATATGTTGTGGTAGAGTAGTGTGTAATAATGTGTTGTATTGTAGATATGTTGTGGTAGAGTAGTGGTGTAATAATGTGTTGTATTGTAGATATGTTGTGGTAGAGTAGTGTGTAATAATGTGTTGTATTGTAGATATGTAGTGGTAGAGTAGTGTGTAATAATGTGTTGTATTGTAGATATGTAGTGGTAGAGTGTGTAATAATGTGTTGTATTGTAGATATGTTGTGGTATAGAGTAGTGTGTAATAATGTGTTGTATTGTAGATATGTAGTGGTAGAGTAGTGTGTAATAATGTGTTGTATTGTAGATATGTTGTGGTAGAGTAGTGTGTAATAATGTGTTGTATTGTAGATATGTTGTGGTATAGAGTAGTGTGTAATAATGTGTTGTATTGTAGATATGTTGTGGTAGAGTAGTGGTGTAATAATGTGTTGTATTGTAGACATGTTGTGGTAGAGTAGTGTGTAATAATGTGTTGTATTGTAGACATGTTGTGGTAGAGTAGTGTGTAATAATGTGTTGTATTGTAGATATGTTGTGGTAGAGTAGTGTGTAATAATGTGTTGTATTGTAGACATGTTGTGGTAGTGTAGTGGTGTAATAATGTGTTGTATTGTAGATATGTTGTGGTAGAGTAGTGTGTAATAATGTGTTGTATTGTAGATATGTTGTGGTAGAGTAGTGTGTAATAATGTGTTGTATTGTAGATATGTTGTGGTAGAGTAGTGTGTAATAATGTGTTGTATTGTAGATATGTTGTGGTAGAGTAGTGTGTAATAATGTGTTGTATTGTAGATATATTGTAGTAGAGTAGTGTGTAATAATGTGTTGTATTGTAGATATGTTGTGGTAGAGTAGTGTGTAATAATGTGTTGTATTGTAGATATGTAGTGGTAGAGTAGTGTGTAATAATGTGTTGTATTGTAGATATGTTGTGGTAGTGTGTAATCATGTGTTGTATTGTAGATATGTAGTGGTAGAGTAGTGTGTAATAATGTGTTGTATTGTAGATATGTAGTGGTAGAGTAGTGGTGTAATAATGTGTTGTATTGTAGATATGTTGTGGTAGAGTAGTGTGTAATAATGTGTTGTATTGTAGATATGTGGTGGTAGAGTAGTGTGTAATAATGTGTTGTATTGTAGATATGTAGTGGTAGAGTAGTGTGTAATAATGTGTTGTATTGTAGATATGTTGTGGTAGAGTAGTGTGTAATAATGTGTTGTATTGTAGATATGTAGTGGTAGAGTGTAATAATGTGTTGTATTGTAGATATGTTGTGGTAGAGTAGTGTGTAATAATGTGTTGTATTGTAGATATGTGGTGGTAGAGTAGTGTGTAATAATGTGTTGTATTGTAGATATGTTGTGGTAGAGTAGTGTGTGATAATGTGTTGTATTGTAGATATGTTGTGGTAGAGTAGTGTGTAATAATGTGTTGTATTGTAGATATGTTGTGGTAGAGTAGTGTATAATAATGTGTTGTATTGTAGATATGTTGTGGTAGAGTAGTGTGTAATAATGTGTTGTATTGTAGATATGTAGTGGTAGAGTAGTGTGTAATAATGTGTTGTATTGTAGATATGTAGTGGTAGAGTAGTGGTGTAATAATGTGTTGTATTGTAGATATGTTGTGGTAGAGTAGTGTGTAATAATGTGTTGTATTGTAGATATGTTGTGGTAGAGTAGTGTGTAATAATGTGTTGTATTGTAGATATGTTGTGGTAGAGTAGTGTGTAATAATGTGTTGTATTGTAGATATGTTGTGGTAGAGTAGTGTGTAATAATGTGTTGTATTGTAGATATGTTGTGGTAGAGTAGTGTGTAATAATGTGTTGTATTGTAGATATGTTGTGGTAGAGTAGTGTGTAATAATGTGTTGTATTGTAGATATGTTGTGGTAGAGTAGTGTGTAATAATGTGTTGTATTGTAGATATGTTGTGGTAGAGTAGTGGTGTAATAATGTGTTGTATTGTAGATATGTTGTGGTAGAGTAGTGTGTAATAATGTGTTGTATTGTAGATATGTAGTGGTAGAGTAGTGTGTAATAATGTGTTGTATTGTAGATATGTTGTGGTAGAGTAGTGTGTAATAATGTGTTGTATTGTAGATATGTTGTGGTAGAGTAGTGTGTAATAATGTGTTGTATTGTAGATATGTTGTGGTAGAGTAGTGTGTAATAATGTGTTGTATTGTAGATATGTTGTGGTAGAGTAGTGTGTAATAATGTGTTGTATTGTAGATATGTTGTGGTAGAGTGTGTAATAATGTGTTGTATTGTAGATATGTTGTGGTAGAGTGTGTAATAATGTGTTGTATTGTAGATATGTAGTGGTAGAGTAGTGTGTAATAATGTGTTGTATTGTAGATATGTGGTGGTAGAGTAGTGGTGTAATAATGTGTTGTATTGTAGATATGTTGTGGTAGAGTAGTGTGTAATAATGTGTTGTATTGTAGATATGTAGTGGTAGAGTAGTGTGTAATAATGTGTTGTATTGTAGATATGTAGTGGTAGAGTAGTGTGTAATAATGTGTTGTATTGTAGATATGTAGTGGTAGAGTAGTGTGTAATAATGTGTTGTATTGTAGATATGTTGTGGTAGAGTAGTGTGTAATAATGTGTTGTATTGTAGATATGTTGTGGTAGAGTGTGTAATAATGTGTTGTATTGTAGATATGTTGTGGTAGAGTAGTGGTGTAATAATGTGTTGTATTGTAGATATGTAGTGGTAGAGTAGTGTGTAATAATGTGTTGTATTGTAGATATGTTGTGGTAGAGTAGTGTGTAATAATGTGTTGTATTGTAGATATGTTGTGGTAGAGTGTGTAATAATGTGTTGTATTGTAGATATGTTGTGGTAGAGTAGTGGTGTAATAATGTGTTGTATTGTAGATATGTTGTGGTAGAGTAGTGTGTAATAATGTGTTGTATTGTAGATATGTGGTGGTAGAGTAGTGTGTAATAATGTGTTGTATTGTAGATATGTGGTGGTAGAGTAGTGTGTAATAATGTGTTGTATTGTAGATATGTTGTGGTAGAGTAGTGTGTAATAATGTGTTGTATTGTAGATATGTAGTGGTAGAGTAGTGTGTAATAATGTGTTGTATTGTAGATATGTTGTGTAGAGTAGTGTGTAATAATGTGTTGTATTGTAGATATGTTGTGGTAGAGTAGTGTGTAATAATGTGTTGTATTGTAGATATGTTGTGGTAGAGTAGTGTGTAATAATGTGTTGTATTGTAGATATGTTGTGGTAGAGTAGTGTGTAATAATGTGTTGTATTGTAGATATGTAGTGGTAGAGTAGTGTGTAATAATGTGTTGTATTGTAGATATGTGGTGGTAGAGTGTAATAATGTGTTGTATTGTAGATATGTGGTGTTAGAGTAGTGGTGTAATAATGTGTTGTATTGTAGATATGTGGTGGTAGTGTGTAATAATGTGTTGTATTGTAGATATGTGGTGGTAGAGTGTAATAATGTGTTGTATTGTAGATATGTGGTAGTAGAGTGTAATAATGTGTTGTATTGTAGATATGTTGTGGTAGAGTAGTGTGTAATAATGTGTTGTATTGTAGATATGTAGTGGTAGAGTAGTGTGTAATAATGTGTTGTATTGTAGATATGTTGTGGTAGAGTAGTGTGTAATAATGTGTTGTATTGTAGATATGTTGTGGTAGAGTAGTGTGTAATAATGTGTTGTATTGTAGATATGTTGTGGTAGAGTAGTGTGTAATAATGTGTTGTATTGTAGATATGTTGTGGTAGAGTAGTGTGTAATAATGTGTTGTATTGTAGATATGTTGTGGTAGAGTAGTGTGTAATAATGTGTTGTATTGTAGATATGTTGTGGTAGAGTAGTGTGTAATAATGTGTTGTATTGTAGATATATTGTAGTAGAGTAGTGTGTAATAATGTGTTGTATTGTAGATATGTTGTGGTAGAGTAGTGTGTAATAATGTGTTGTATTGTAGATATGTAGTGGTAGAGTAGTGTGTAATAATGTGTTGTATTGTAGATATGTTGTGGTAGTGTGTAATCATGTGTTGTATTGTAGATATGTAGTGGTAGAGTAGTGTGTAATAATGTGTTGTATTGTAGATATGTAGTGGTAGAGTAGTGGTGTAATAATGTGTTGTATTGTAGATATGTTGTGGTAGAGTAGTGTGTAATAATGTGTTGTATTGTAGATATGTAGTGGTAGAGTAGTGTGTAATAATGTGTTGTATTGTAGATATGTAGTGGTAGAGTAGTGGTGTAATAATGTGTTGTATTGTAGATATGTTGTGGTAGAGTAGTGTGTAATAATGTGTTGTATTGTAGATATGTTGTGGTAGAGTAGTGTGTAATAATGTGTTGTATTGTAGATATGTTGTGGTAGAGTAGTGTGTAATAATGTGTTGTATTGTAGATATGTTGTGGTAGAGTAGTGTGTAATAATGTGTTGTATTGTAGATATGTTGTGGTAGAGTAGTGTGTAATAATGTGTTGTATTGTAGATATGTTGTGGTAGAGTAGTGTGTAATAATGTGTTGTATTGTAGATATGTTGTGGTAGAGTAGTGTGTAATAATGTGTTGTATTGTAGATATGTTGTGGTAGAGTAGTGGTGTAATAATGTGTTGTATTGTAGATATGTTGTGGTAGAGTAGTGTGTAATAATGTGTTGTATTGTAGATATGTAGTGGTAGAGTAGTGTGTAATAATGTGTTGTATTGTAGATATGTTGTGGTAGAGTAGTGTGTAATAATGTGTTGTATTGTAGATATGTTGTGGTAGAGTAGTGTGTAATAATGTGTTGTATTGTAGATATGTTGTGGTAGAGTAGTGTGTAATAATGTGTTGTATTGTAGATATGTTGTGGTAGAGTAGTGTGTAATAATGTGTTGTATTGTAGATATGTTGTGGTAGAGTGTGTAATAATGTGTTGTATTGTAGATATGTTGTGGTAGAGTGTGTAATAATGTGTTGTATTGTAGATATGTAGTGGTAGAGTAGTGTGTAATAATGTGTTGTATTGTAGATATGTGGTGGTAGAGTAGTGGTGTAATAATGTGTTGTATTGTAGATATGTTGTGGTAGAGTAGTGTGTAATAATGTGTTGTATTGTAGATATGTAGTGGTAGAGTAGTGTGTAATAATGTGTTGTATTGTAGATATGTAGTGGTAGAGTAGTGTGTAATAATGTGTTGTATTGTAGATATGTAGTGGTAGAGTAGTGTGTAATAATGTGTTGTATTGTAGATATGTTGTGGTAGAGTAGTGTGTAATAATGTGTTGTATTGTAGATATGTTGTGGTAGAGTGTGTAATAATGTGTTGTATTGTAGATATGTTGTGGTAGAGTAGTGGTGTAATAATGTGTTGTATTGTAGATATGTAGTGGTAGAGTAGTGTGTAATAATGTGTTGTATTGTAGATATGTTGTGGTAGAGTAGTGTGTAATAATGTGTTGTATTGTAGATATGTTGTGGTAGAGTGTGTAATAATGTGTTGTATTGTAGATATGTTGTGGTAGAGTAGTGGTGTAATAATGTGTTGTATTGTAGATATGTTGTGGTAGAGTAGTGTGTAATAATGTGTTGTATTGTAGATATGTGGTGGTAGAGTAGTGTGTAATAATGTGTTGTATTGTAGATATGTGGTGGTAGAGTAGTGTGTAATAATGTGTTGTATTGTAGATATGTTGTGGTAGAGTAGTGTGTAATAATGTGTTGTATTGTAGATATGTAGTGGTAGAGTAGTGTGTAATAATGTGTTGTATTGTAGATATGTTGTGTAGAGTAGTGTGTAATAATGTGTTGTATTGTAGATATGTTGTGGTAGAGTAGTGTGTAATAATGTGTTGTATTGTAGATATGTTGTGGTAGAGTAGTGTGTAATAATGTGTTGTATTGTAGATATGTTGTGGTAGAGTAGTGTGTAATAATGTGTTGTATTGTAGATATGTAGTGGTAGAGTAGTGTGTAATAATGTGTTGTATTGTAGATATGTGGTGGTAGAGTGTAATAATGTGTTGTATTGTAGATATGTGGTGTTAGAGTAGTGGTGTAATAATGTGTTGTATTGTAGATATGTGGTGGTAGTGTGTAATAATGTGTTGTATTGTAGATATGTGGTGGTAGAGTGTAATAATGTGTTGTATTGTAGATATGTGGTAGTAGAGTGTAATAATGTGTTGTATTGTAGATATGTTGTGGTAGAGTAGTGTGTAATAATGTGTTGTATTGTAGATATGTAGTGGTAGAGTAGTGTGTAATAATGTGTTGTATTGTAGATATGTTGTGGTAGAGTAGTGTGTAATAATGTGTTGTATTGTAGATATGTTGTGGTAGAGTAGTGTGTAATAATGTGTTGTATTGTAGATATGTTGTGGTAGAGTAGTGTGTAATAATGTATTGTATTGTAGATATGTTGTGGTAGAGTAGTGGTGTAATAATGTGTTGTATTGTAGATATGTGGTGGTAGAGTGTAATAATGTGTTGTATTGTAGATATGTGGTGGTAGAGTGTAATAATGTGTTGTATTGTAGATATGTGGTGGTAGAGTAGTGTGTAATAATGTGTTGTATTGTAGATATGTTGTGGTAGTGTGTAATAATGTGTTGTATTGTAGATATGTGGTGGTAGAGTGTAATAATGTGTTGTATTGTAGATATGTGGTGGTAGAGTAGTGTGTAATAATGTGTTGTATTGTAGATATGTTGTGGTAGAGTAGTGTGTAATAATGTGTTGTATTGTAGATATGTTGTGGTAGTGTGTAATAATGTGTTGTATTGTAGATATGTGGTGGTAGAGTAGTGTGTAATAATGTGTTGTATTGTAGATATGTGGTGGTAGTGTGTAATAATGTGTTGTATTGTAGATATGTGGTGGTAGAGTGTGTAATCATGTGTTGTATTGTAGATATGTTGTGGTAGAGTAGTGTGTAATAATGTGTTGTATTGTAGATATGTAGTGGTAGAGTAGTGTGTAATAATGTGTTGTATTGTAGATATGTAGTGGTAGAGTAGTGGTGTAATAATGTGTTGTATTGTAGATATGTTGTGGTAGAGTAGTGTGTAATAATGTGTTGTATTGTAGATATGTAGTGGTAGAGTAGTGGTGTGATAATGTGTTGTATTGTAGATATGTTGTGGTAGAGTAGTGTGTAATAATGTGTTGTATTGTAGATATGTTGTGGTAGAGTAGTGGTGTAATAATGTGTTGTATTGTAGATATGTTGTGGTAGTGTGTAATAATGTGTTGTATTGTAGATATGTAGTGGTAGAGTAGTGGTGTGATAATGTGTTGTATTGTAGATATGTTGTGGTAGAGTAGTGTGTAATAATGTGTTGTATTGTAGATATGTTGTGGTAGAGTGTGTAATAATGTGTTGTATTGTAGATATGTAGTGGTAGAGTAGTGGTGTGATAATGTGTTGTATTGTAGATATGTTGTGGTAGAGTAGTGTGTAATAATGTGTTGTATTGTAGATATGTAGTGGTAGAGTAGTGGTGTGATAATGTGTTGTATTGTAGATATGTTGTGGTAGAGTAGTGTGTGATAATCTGTTGTATTGTAGATATGTTGTGGTAGAGTAGTGGTGTAATAATGTGTTGTATTGTAGATATGTTGTGGTAGTGTGTAATAATGTGTTGTATTGTAGATATGTAGTGGTAGAGTAGTGTGTAATAATGTGTTGTATTGTAGATATGTTGTGGTAGAGTAGTGTGTAATAATGTGTTGTATTGTAGATATGTTGTGGTAGAGTAGTGTGTAATAATGTGTTGTATTGTAGATATGTTGTGGTATAGAGTAGTGTGTAATAATGTGTTGTATTGTAGATATGTTGTGGTAGAGTAGTGTGTAATAATGTGTTGTATTGTAGATATGTTGTGGTATAGAGTAGTGTGTAATAATGTGTTGTATTGTAGACATGTTGTGGTAGAGTAGTGTGTAATAATGTGTTGTATTGTAGACATGTTGTGGTAGAGTAGTGTGTAATAATGTGTTGTATTGTAGATATGTAGTGGTAGAGTGTGTAATAATGTGTTGTATTGTAGATATGTTGTGGTAGAGTAGTGTGTAATAATGTGTTGTATTGTAGATATGTTGTGGTAGAGTAGTGTGTAATAATGTGTTGTATTGTAGATATGTTGTGGTAGAGTAGTGTGTAATAATGTGTTGTATTGTAGATATGTTGTGGTAGAGTAGTGTGTAATAATGTGTTGTATTGTAGATATGTTGTGGTATAGAGTAGTGTGTAATAATGTGTTGTATTGTAGATACGTTGTGGTAGAGTGTGTAATAATGTGTTGTATTGTAGATATGTTGTGGTAGAGTAGTGTGTAATAATGTATTGTAGATATGTTGTAGTAGAGTGTGTAATAATGTGTTGTATTGTAGATGTGTTGTGGTAGTGTGTAATAATGTGTTGTATTGTAGATATGTTGTGGTAGAGTAGTGTGTAATAATGTGTTGTATTGTAGATATGTTGTGGTAGAGTAGTGTGTAATAATGTGTTGTATTGTAGATATGTGGTGGTAGTGTGTAATAATGTGTTGTATTGTAGATATGTAGTGGTAGAGTGTGTAATAATGTGTTGTATTGTAGATATGTGGTGGTAGAGTGTGTAATAATGTGTTGTATTGTAGATATGTGGTGGTAGAGTGTGTAATAATGTGTTGTATTGTAGATATGTAGTGGTAGAGTGTGTAATAATGTGTTGTATTGTAGATATGTTGTGGTAGAGTAGTGTGTAATAATGTGTTGTATTGTAGATATGTTGTGGTAGAGTAGTGTGTAATAATGTGTTGTATTGTAGATATGTGGTGGTAGAGTGTAATAATGTGTTGTATTGTAGATATGTAGTGGTAGAGTAGTGTGTAATAATGTGTTGTATTGTAGATATATTGTAGTAGAGTAGTGTGTAATAATGTGTTGTATTGTAGATATATTGTAGTAGAGTAGTGTGTAATAATGTGTTGTATTGTAGATATGTAGTGGTAGAGTAGTGTGTAATAATGTGTTGTATTGTAGATATGTTGTGGTAGAGTAGTGTGTAATAATGTGTTGTATTGTAGATATGTTGTGGTAGAGTAGTGTGTAATAATGTGTTGTATTGTAGATATGTTGTGGTAGAGTAGTGTGTAATTGCCTTCATCTTGTTTGGACCACAGGAAGAATAGCTGCTGCCTTGGCAGGAAGTAATGTGTATCCTTAATAAATACAAATACACGCACACATTTATTTTGAAGTCTCCATTAGGCTATAACTGGTCATGTTTTAGATGGGAAGATATTTATAATCACAGTCATAAATGACAACATGGCTGACTGACTGCACTTTTGCAATGGCTGCTAGGAGAGAAATGGTCCTATCCCTCTCTGTCTGACTGGCCCTGGACAATGACCATGATCTGTTCATCACAAGGGCAGAGGGAGGGAGGGAAGAAGGGAGAGAAAAGAGGAGAGTAGTGAGGCATTAAGGAAGGGAGGAAAATAAAGTCAGAGTATTGGTTTTCCAGCAGGGTAGAATAGGGTAATAACAGGGTAATGATGATGAAGTATTTGGAGACGAGAGATGATTCTCCTCAGTTACTAACAAAGATCATCTTTGTGTCTGTGGCAGTCTGCCTGGCTGGTGAAAAAAGTTCATCTTTGTCTCTGGATAAATACCATTGGAATGAACTGAAATCCACTGTATGTTTCCCGTATTGAGAAAGACAGGTGTGTGTGGGTGCATGACTGTGTGTATCTGCGTGTGTATTTTTGCTCGTAGTTCCAAGTTTACCATCTGTTCAGGCCACGCAGAGTGTATAGTATTTCCCTGTGTGGTGTGTGTGGGGTGTCACAGTACCAGGCAGGCTTGTCCTGAGCTCAGTATGTTCCAGCGTGCTGTTCTGCATGTTTCCACGAGCAACACTACCCAGAACACTGGACCTGGCTATCCACACACACACACAGGTACAACACACACACACACACACACACACACACACACACACACACACACACACACACACACACACACACACACACACACACACACACACACACACACACACACACAGGTACAACACACACACACACACACACACACACAGGTACAGTCGTGGCCAAAAGTTTTGAGAATGACACAAATATTAATTTTCACAAAGTCTGCTGCCTCAGTTTGTATGATGGCAATTTGCATATACTCCAGAATGTTATGAAGAGTGATCAGATGAATTGCAATTAATTGCAAAGTCCCTCTTTGCCATGCAAATGAACTGAATCCCCCAAAAACATTTCCACTGCATTTCAGCCCTGCCACAAAAGGACCAGCTGACATCATGTCAGTGATGCTCTCGTTAACACGGGTGTGAGTGTTGACGAGGACAAGGCTGGAGATCACTCTGTCATGCTGATTGAGTTGGAATAACAGACTGGAAGCTTCAAAAGGAGGGTGGTGCTTGGAATCATTGTTCTTCCTCTGTCAATCATGGTTACCTGCAAGGAAACACGTGCCGTCATCATTGCTTTGCACAAAAAGGGCTTCACAGGCAAGGATATTGCTGCCAGTAAGATTGCACCTAAATCAACCATTTATCGGATCATCAAGAACTTCAAGGAGAGCGGGTCAATTGTGGTGAAGAAGGCTTCAGGGCGCCCAAGAAAGTCCAGCAACCACCAGGACCATCTCCTAAAATTGATTCAGCTGCGGGATCGGGGCACCAACAGTACAGAGCTTGCTCAGGAATGGCAGCAGGCAGGTGTGAGTGCATCTGCACGCACAGTGAGGCGAAGACTTTTGGAGGATGGACTGGTGTCAAGAAGGGCAGCAAAGAAGCCACTTTTCTTTAGGAAAAACATCAGGGACAGACTGACATTCTGCAAAAGGTACAGGGATTGGACTGCTGAGGACTGGGGTAAAGTCATTTTCTCTGATTAATCCCCTTTCCGATTGTTTGGGGCATCCGGAAAAAAAGCCTGAGACTTGTCCTGAGAAGACAAGGTGAGCGCTACCTTCAGTCCTGTGTCATGCCAACAGTAAAGCATCCTGAGACCATTCATGTGTGGGGTTGCTTCTCAGCCAAGGGAGTGGGCTCACTCACAATTTTTCCTAAGAACACAGCCATGAATAAAGAATGGTACCAACACATCCTCCGAGAGCAACTTCTCCCAACCATCCAGGAACAGTTTGGTGACAAACAATGCCTTTTCCAGCATGATGGAGCACCTTGCCATAAGGCAAAAGTGATAACTAAGTGGCTCGGGGAACAAAATATTTATATTTTGGGTCCATGGCCAGGAAACTCCCCAGACCTTAATCCCATTGAGAACTTGTAGTCAATCCTCAAGAGGTGGGTGGACAAACAAAAACCCACAAATTCTGACTAACTCCAAGCATTGATTATGCAAGAATGAGCTGCCATCAGTCAGGATGTGGCCCAGAAGTTAATTGACAGCATGCCAGGGCGGATTGCAGAGGTCTTGAAAAAGAAGGGTCCACACTGCAAATATTGACTCTTTGCATCAACTTCATGTAACATACACACACACACAGGTACAGTGCACACACACACAGGTACAGCGAACACACACACACACACACAGGTACAGCACACACACACACACACCACACACCACACACACACACACACACACACACACACACACACACACAGGTACAGTGCGCACACACACACACACACACACACACACACACACACACACACACACAGGTGCAGAACACACACAGGTACAGCACACACACATACACACTAGAGGTCGACCGATTAATCGGAATGGCCAATTATTAGGGCCGAATTCAAGTTTTCATAACAATCTGTAATCGGCATTTTTGGACACCGATCATGGCCGATTACATTGCACTCCACGAGGAGACTGCGTCGCAGGCTGGCTACCTGTTATGCGAGTGCAGCAAGGAGGTAAGGTGCTAGCTAGCATTAAATGTATCTTATAAAAAACAATAAATCTTAACATAATCACTAGTTAACTACACATGGTTGATGATACTACTAGTTCATCTAGCTTGTCCTGCGTTGCATATAATCGATCTGGTGCCTGTTAATTTATCATTGAATCATAGCCTACTTCGCCAAACTGGTGATTTAACAAGTGCATTCGTGAAAAAAGCACTGTCGTTGCACCAATGTGTACCTAACTATAAACATCAACGCCTTTCTTAAAATCAATACACAAGTATATATTTTTAAACCTGCATATTTAGTTAATATTGCCTGCTAACATGAATTTCTTTTAACTAGGGAAATTGTGTCACTTCTCTTGCGTTCTGTGCAACAGAGTCAGGGTATATGCAGCAGTTTAGGCCGCCTGGCTCGTTGCGAACTGTGAAGACTATTTCTTCCTAACAAAGACAGCCAACTTCGTCAAACGGGGATGGTTTAACAAAAGCGCATTTGCGAAAAAAGCATAATCGTTGCACGAATGTACCTAACCGTAAACATCAATGCCTTTCTTAAAATCAATACACAGACGTATATATTTTTAAACCTGCATATTTAGTTAAAAGAAATTCATGTTAGCAGGCAATATTAAACTAGGGAAATTGTGTCACTTCTCTTGCGTTCAGTGCACCCAGAGTCAGGGTATATGCAACAGTTTGTGCCGCCTGGCTCGTTGCGAACTAATTTGCCAGAATTTTACGTAATTATAACATAACATTGAAGGTTGTGCAATGTAACAGGAATATTTAGATTTATGGATGCCATCCGTTAGATAAAATACGGAACAGTTCCGTATTTCACGTTTTATTTTCAAAATGATAGTTTCCGGATTTGACCATATTAATGACCTAAGGCTCGTATTTCTGTGTGTTATTATGTTATAATTAAGTCTATGATTTGATATTTGATAGAGCAGTCTGACTGAGCGGTGGTAGGCAGCAGCAGGCTCGTAAGCATTCATTCAAACAGCACTTTTGTGCCAGCAAAAGTAGCTCTTCGCAATGCTTCAAGCATTGCGCTGTTTATGACATCAAGCCTATCAACTCCCGAGATTAGGCTGGTGTAACCGATGTGAAATGGCTTGCTAGTTAGCGGGGTGCGCGCTAATAGCGTTTCAAACTTCACTCGCTCTGAGACTTGGAGTAGTTGTTCCCCTTGCTCTGCGGCTTTTGTGGAGCGATGGGTAACGATGCTTCGAGGGTGGCTGTTGTCGATGTGTTCCTGGTTCCAGCCCAGGTAGGGGCGAGGAGAGGGACGGAAGCTATACTGTTACACTGGCAATACTAAAGCACCTATAAGAACATCCAATAGTCAAAGGTATATGAAATACAAATGGTATAGAGAGAAAAAGTCCTATATTTCCTATAATAACTACAACCTAAATCTTCTTACCTGGGAATATTGAAGACTCATGTTAAAAGGAACCACCAGCTTTCATATGTTCTCATGTTCTGAGCAAGGAACTTAAACGTTAGCTTTTTTACATGGCACATATTGCACTTTTACTTTCTTCTCCAACACTTTGTTTTTGCATTATTTAAACCAAATTGAACATGTTTCATTATTTATTTGAGGCTAAATTGATTTTATTGATGTATTATATTAAGTTAAAATAAGTGTTCATTCAGTATTGTTGTAATTGTCATTATCACAAATAAATAAGTAATAAAAAAAAATCGGCCTATTAATCGGTATCGGCTTTTTTGGTCCTCCAATAATCGGTATCGGCGTTGAAAAATCATAATCGGTCGACCTCTAATACACACACATACAGGCACAGTACACACACACAGGCACAGTACACACACACACACACACACACACACACACACAGGTACAACACATACACACAGGTACAGCACACACACACACACACACACACAGGCGCAGCATGCACACACACACACACACACACACACAGGCACAGTACACACACACGTACACGCACGCACGCTTTGGTTTCACACCCACACACTCTACTTTGTCTCAACCGATAACTGTGAGTGTTGTCCCGCTTGTACACTACATGACAAAAAGTATGTGGACACCTGCTCGTCAAACACTTCATTCCACTCTTCTGGGAAGGATTTCCACTAGATGTTGGAACATTGCTGCGGGGACTTGCTTCCATTCAGCCACGAGCATTAGTGAGGTCGGCACTGATGTTGGGAGATTAGGCCTAGCTCGCAGTCGGTGTTCCAATTCATCCCAAAGATGTTCAATGGGGTTGGAGTCAGGGCTCTGCAGGCTCATCAAGTTCTTCCACACCGATCTCGACAAACCATTTCTGTATGGACTCGCTTTGTGTACGGGGGCATTGTCATGCTGAAACAGGAAAGGGCCTTCCCCAAACTGTTGCCACAAAGTTGGAAGCACAGAATTGTCTAGAATGTCATTGTATGCTGTAGTGTTAAGATGTCCCTTCACTGGAACTAAGGGGCCTTCCCCAAACCATGAAAACCCCCAGACCATTATTCCTACTCCACCAAACTTTACAGTTGGCACTATGCATTGGGACAGGTAGCATTCTCCTGGCATCTGCCAAACCCAGATTCGTCCGTCGAACTGCCAGATCGTGAAGCGTGATTCATCACTCCAGAGAATGCGTTTCCACTGCTCCAGAGTTCAATGGCGGTGAGCTTTACACCACTCCAGCCAACACTTGGCATTGCACATGGTGATCTTATGCATGTGTGCATGGCTGCTCGGTCACGGAAACCCAATTCATGAAGATCCTGACGAACAGTTCTTGTGCTGACATTGCTTCCAGAGGCAGTTTGGTAGTGAGTGTTGTAACAGAGGACAGACAATTTTTACATGCTACGCGCTTCAACACTCGGCGGTCTTGTTCTGTGAGCTTGTGTGGCTTACCACTTTGCGGCTGAGCCGTTGTTGCTCCTACACGTTTCCACTTCACAATAACAATCACAGCAGCAAGATTTGTGACCTGTTGCCACAAGAAAAGGGCAACCCTCTGTCTCTCTTTCTGTCTCGGTCTCTCTCTGCCTCTTTGTCTCTGTCTCTGTCTTTGTCTCTCTGTCTCTCACTCTGTCAATCTCTTTCTCTCTCTGTCTCTCTTTCTCTCCGACAGTTCAACACTGCTGCCAGTCTGTGCATCATTATGCGTCTTATCAGGTTGCTTTACAGTGGAACACAGAGACTCATCAATTATTCCATTACCTACCATGTAATTATATTAACTAGCATATTATTATATTAATTACAGGACATCCTAGTCACCTAGCCCCAAGGGTCCCTGATAGTCAGAGGAAGCATCCCAATAGTCTAAAGTTGATTGTTTTGCTTATCTCCTCTCCTGTATTTGCACAGACCTGAAAGGACTGGAGCTAGTCAGTCACTTTCTCCCTCTGTCACAACACAGGTCGATGACTTTGGAACAGACCTCCTCATTGGACAGAATGGATTTTGAAAACAATCCTGCACAATTCTACGTTATGCTCCGGTACATTCCACATTCAACCAGTTAAGACAGGTGCAGCTTTTTCATGGCTCTCGCAAAAAACTGTAAATACTTCCCTACCCTGTTTATTGAGCAAGGGACGTCATTGGACAGGGATTCATGCCGCGTTTATGTGCTAGTCGGAACTAGCAAACTCTGACATTTTTGACTAACTGGTTGTAGTTATACACGTGCTGCGTTCAACCAGTTAGCAAGTCGGAAATCAGTTAGCAAATCAAATGAACACGACACTAGAGGAAATGTTGGTGGAGAGATGATGTTGGCGAAATAAAAATAAAATAAAATTTTATTGGTCACATACACATGGTTAGCAGATGTTAATGCGAGTGTAGCGAAATGCTTGTGCTTCTAGTTCCGACCATGCAGTATAATCTAACAAGTAATCTTAACAATAGAAAGTTACGCCTAGAAACTGATCTAAGGTCAGTTATGTGTTTGGCCCACATAATGGTTAGCGTTAAGATTTGGGGAGGGTAAACTGATCCTAGATCATCTGTGCCTAAGGGCAACTTCTACCCAGATCTTTGTGGTTCTCTAGTTAAACTCTCATGAGTCTGTCTGCAAGGGGTGACATGAAACAGCCACTGGAAGAAGAGACGGACAGAGACAACTAACATGTGGTTGAATAATATGCAGGGCTACAGCATTCATGTAAAAGTTTGAACCTCTCCAGGCTGGATAGTGATCGGGAGGAATATCTGCTCCCCTTACAAATTCAACACATGTTGCTCCCTGTAAACAGGGTTTTATTCAGGAATGTCGTCGGTCAGAGACATTAGTGAAGAGTGAGGACTGGGGCTTAAGCCTCACCACAGTGGAGGGCTGGTTGGACAGAGACAGAAAGGCATGTCTAGAGTGGTGCAGTGTGAAACGTCAGATTGGAGTCCACAGTAAACTTAATGACAGACGTCCTACACACAAAAAAATGATGGTTCCTCAAGGGTTCTTTGGGATTGATGATGGTTCTACGTGGGTCAACCTTTGAGCCCTTCAATGGTTCTTTACAGTTCACAAAAGGGTTATTTGCTCATTTAGTGATCACTCAAATGTAGGGCCGGCAGCTCATTAGCATATTTTGAGGTGTGGTTTGCTCACAGCTCTTTTTGTACAACCCTGAGTGAGAGTGTCATTCCAGTTGATCTAATGTTGTTGTGTAATGTCAGTACATATTAGTGATGGAAAATCCGGCTCTATTTGCGACTTCAGCTGTTTGACTGCTGCGAGAGAGATTTGCACAATAGGCTATCATTTGTGAAATGTAGCAGCCGCACAAACTATTGGTTCTGGAGTTTGAGTGTTCAGCAGAGGCAGGCTGTGTATGTTCTGGTTCTACAAAGCTGTGTCCATCCGTAACGTTCAATAATCAATTCATTCTTGCACCATGCAATCATTTCTCAGTTATTTCCCTTGTCTATGCTGCCTGCAGCATGATCTATATTATTACATGATAGACAGTTGGTGGTCTGAGCACCTCTCCGGAGCCGCTGAACCAGAGGAGCACGTATTAATCCTGCTTTAGAATTTATTGCGGACAGGCGAGTCAGCAGATCAAACAAACTATTAAAATTAAAGAGTCACTCGGAAATACAAATCATGACTCACGAGTCAGTTAAAAAGAGTGCGAACTGCACACCACTACTGCATGTTATACTGTATATGACTATGGCCAGTGTCTTGTGAGAGACTCACTTATGGCCTTCTGTCATTTGAAAATGGTTGACTAAATCAGTCACTAGTTGTCCATTCTCCCCTCAGAGACCCCCAGCTGTTCTAGAGGTAGCTGACTTGATTCAACTTGTCAATAAACACATAATAACACCTATGGAATTTAACAATATAATATGGCTGACCAGAATTTAAAAAACATTATGGTTCTTCAAAAGGATTTTCAGATTGAGAAAGGTTATTTTATAGAACCGTTCTCCATAAAGGTTCTAGAAAGAACCATACAAACGTGTTCTATATAGCCCCAAAAGGGTTGTAGCCAGAGCGAAACCCTTTTTTGGTGCTGTATAGAACCTTTTATTAATGGTTCTTCATAGCATTTTAGTACAGGGTTCTTTATAGTACTATACAGGTTCCATTTAGAACCTTATCAGCATGGTTCTTTATATCAAAAAGGGTTCCACTATGGTTACAAGCCAAAGAACCCCTATCTGGTACAATTTAGCACCTTTATTTTTGTGTGTATCCATCACCACCAGATCTGTCTTCATCATAACAATGGGCCATCCCCATCACAACGCCTCAGTGTTTGCCTATTTTAGAACACTCTCCTTCTAGAACAAATACACTCTCTCTCTAAATAATGGATGCTGTCGTCGGGAACATGCATTTCTCTTAGTGTGTACATGCATGCATTTATGCACCTTTCTCATTTCAAGTGCACATGCCCCCACTCATCCAATCGGATTTGATGCTTTGCCCTCACACACTGTCCCAGCACCCATTTCAGCATTACCTGGCTGTGTCCTTCACAGACAGACAGGTCCTAATTTTTATCTTCTGCCAGCCTGATCAAGCTACTATGGCTTTACAGCAGGCTTAATGCTGTAGTCTGCAGTCTTCACAGCCCAGTGTGTGCTGCCTGGCTATGACTGAAAATAAACTGTACATAGACTATTCCTCTGAGCATGTGCTTCCTTCCAGCCTGGATAAACATCAGCACTCTGTCACTGACTGCAAGGTTGAGGACAGACAGACCTCTACAGACACTGACTGCAAGGTTGAGGACAGACAGACCTCTACAGACACTGAATGCAAGGTTGAGGACAGACAGACAGACCTCTACAGACACTGACTGCAAGGTTGAGGACAGACAGACCTCTACAGACACTGAATGCAAGGTTGAGGACAGACAGACCTCTACAGACACTGACTGCAAGGTTGAGGACAGACAGACCTCTACAGACACTGACTGCAAGGTTGAGGACAGACAGACAGACCTCTACAGACACTGACTGCAAGGTTGAGGACAAACAGACCTCTACAGACACTGACTGCAAGGTTGAGGACAGACAGACAGACCTCTACAGCCACTGACTGCAAGATTGAGGACAGACAGACAGACCTCTACTGCCACTGACTGCAAGGTTGAGGACAGACAGACAGACCTCTACAGACACTGACTGCAAGGTTGAGGACAGACAGACCTCTACAGACACTGAATGCAAGGTTGAGGACAGACAGACCTCTACAGACACTGACTGCAAGGTTGAGGACAGACAGACAGACCTCTACAGACACTGACTGCAAGGTTGAGGACAGACAGACCTCTACAGACACTGAATGCAAGGTTGAGGACAGACAGACCTCTACAGACACTGACTGCAAGGTTGAGGACAGACAGACAGACCTCTACAGACACTGACTGCAAGGTTGAGGACAGACAGACAGACCTCTACAGACACTGACTGCAAGGTTGAGGACAAACAGACCTCTACAGACACTGACTGCAAGGTTGAGGACAGACAGACAGACCTCTACAGCCACTGACTGCAAGGTTGAGGACAGACAGACAGACCTCTACAGCCACTGACTGCAAGGTTGAGGACAGACAGACAGACCTCTACAGCCACTGACTGCAAGGTTGAGGACAAACAGACCTCTACAGACACTGACTGCAAGGTTGAGGACAGACAGACAGACCTCTACAGCCACTGACTGCAAGGTTGAGGACAGACAGACAGACCTCTACAGCCACTGACTGCAAGGTTGAGGACAGACAGACAGACCTCTACAGCCACTGACTGCAAGGTTGAGGACAGACAGACCTCTACAGACACTGCATGCAAGGTTGAGGACAGACAGACAGACCTCTACAGACACTGAATGCAAGGTTGAGGACAGACAGACCTCTACAGACACTGACTGCAAGGTTGAGGACAGACAGACCTCTACAGACACTGACTGCAAGGTTGAGGACAGACAGACAGACCTCTACAGACACTGACTGCAAGGTTGAGGACAAACAGACCTCTACAGACACTGACTGCAAGGTTGAGGACAGACAGACAGACCTCTACAGCCACTGACTGCAAGATTGAGGACAGACAGACAGACCTCTACTGCCACTGACTGCAAGGTTGAGGACAGACAGACAGACCTCTACAGACACTGACTGCAAGGTTGAGGACAGACAGACCTCTACAGACACTGAATGCAAGGTTGAGGACAGACAGACCTCTACAGACACTGACTGCAAGGTTGAGGACAGACAGACAGACCTCTACAGACACTGACTGCAAGGTTGAGGACAGACAGACCTCTACAGACACTGAATGCAAGGTTGAGGACAGACAGACCTCTACAGACACTGACTGCAAGGTTGAGGACAGACAGACAGACCTCTACAGACACTGACTGCAAGGTTGAGGACAGACAGACAGACCTCTACAGACACTGACTGCAAGGTTGAGGACAAACAGACCTCTACAGACACTGACTGCAAGGTTGAGGACAGACAGACAGACCTCTACAGCCACTGACTGCAAGGTTGAGGACAGACAGACAGACCTCTACAGCCACTGACTGCAAGGTTGAGGACAGACAGACAGACCTCTACAGCCACTGACTGCAAGGTTGAGGACAAACAGACCTCTACAGACACTGACTGCAAGGTTGAGGACAGACAGACAGACCTCTACAGCCACTGACTGCAAGGTTGAGGACAGACAGACAGACCTCTACAGCCACTGACTGCAAGGTTGAGGACAGACAGACAGACCTCTACAGCCACTGACTGCAAGGTTGAGGACAGACAGACCTCTACAGACACTGCATGCAAGGTTGAGGACAGACAGACAGACCTCTACAGACACTGACTGCAAGGTTGAGGACAGACAGACCTCTACAGACACTGAATGCAAGGTTGAGGACAGACAGACCTCTACAGACACTGACTGCAAGGTTGAGGACAGACAGACCTCTACAGACACTGACTGCAAGGTTGAGGACAGACAGACAGACCTCTACAGACACTGACTGCAAGGTTGAGGACAAACAGACCTCTACAGACACTGACTGCAAGGTTGAGGACAGACAGACAGACCTCTACAGCCACTGACTGCAAGGTTGAGGACAGACAGACCTCTACAGACACTGACTGCAAGGTTGAGGACAGACAGACAAACCTCTACAGACACTGACTGCAAGGTTGAGGACAAACAGACCTCTACAGACACTGACTGCAAGGTTGAGGACAGACAGACAGACCTCTACAGCCACTGACTGCAAGGTTGAGGACAGACAGACAGACCTCTACAGCCACTGACTGCAAGGTTGAGGACAGACAGACATACCTCTACAGCCACTGACTGCAAGGTTGAGGACAGACAGACAGACCTCTACAGCCACTGACTGCAAGGTTGAGGACAGACAGACAGACCTCTACAGCCACTGACTGCAAGGTTGAGGACAGACAGACAGACCTCTACAGACACTGACTGCAAGGTTGAGGACAGACAGACAGACCTCTACAGACACTGACTGCAAGGTTGAGGACAGACAGACAGACCTCTACAGACACTGACTGCAAGGTTGAGGACAGACAGACCTCTACAGACACTGACTGCAAGGTTGAGGACAGACAGACCTCTATAGACACTGACTGCAAGGTTGAGGACAGACAGACCTCTACAGACACTGACTGCAAGGTTGAGGACAGACAGACCTCTACAGACAAGGAGTGTGTTGCAGCCTCTACACTGAGCACCGGTCCGTTTCCCTATGGATCAATGTGTGTGTGTGTGTGTGTGTGTGTGTGTGTGTGTGTGTGTGTGTGTGTGTGTGTGTGTGTGTGTGTGTGTGGTGTGTGTGTGTGTGTGTGTGTGTGTGTGTGTGTGTGTGTGTGTGTGTGTGTGTGTGTGTGTCTAGGAGTGAATGTATGTGAGTGAGAAGGGCAAATGTGAGCTCAGCAGTAAGACAATCTGGGGTGGTCCGTTTAGCGTAGCGGTGTTACATACTAGTGGTGCTAGGGACAGCTGTATGTTCACCCGCAATTGCTAATAACCCATCCACAACCGCCTGACTATATGTGATAAAGTGAAAATCTCAGGCCCACACCCGACTCTAAACCGCTAATATAGAAAATGCGCTGTAGGCCACAGTCAGACGGCAGAACTATTTTTTTGACAGGGTGCAGGATTGAATTTTTCTTTATATATAATTTCTGACATTTTGGTAGGCTATTTGTTAGTCAGCTTGTCTATAATTAGATACATGCAGCTTCTCTCCTGTCATTATATGTTGCCCTAGAATACTAAATAAACCCTCACGAGAATAATGTTATAAATCGATATAATGACCGCTTCAATCTAGTTGAAATCAGTAAAAAACTTATTTGGGGCTCCCAAGTGGCGCAATGGATTAAGGCACTGCATTTCAGTGCAAAAACAACACTACAGTCCCTGGTTCAAATCCAGGCTGAATCACATCTCCCTTTTATTGGGAGTCCCGTAGGGTGGCTTGCAATGGCCCAGTGTTGTCTGGGTTGGCTGGGGTAGGCTGTCATTGTAAATAAGAATTTGTTCTTCACTGGCTTGCCAAGTTACATATAGGATAAATACAATTATTTCTTGGAGCAAAGATGTTTAGGGACCGGGGGGGGGAAACAGGAAAGATTTTTCTGCGCAAAAAAGGAAATAGAAAGCTGTGAAAACGACTCAACATGTTTCTGATCAGATTTCAGTTCGGCTTGGATGCATATTTTGTGTGGATGAAATACTATCAGCTTTTATGATGCTGATAAAGACAGCACCTCTACAGACGGTCCCTAACTGCACATTCACATTCTCTCAAGATGCTGATACAAAGAAAGCATATATCCTCTCCTGTTCCCAAGTCTAAATTTTGCCTAGATTTTGGTGTATAATTTTACTGCACGAAAGGGTCTGCAGGAGTTAATATTAGGGCTATGTGAGAGGTTATAGGCCTATAGTCAGTGTCCAGATTTCAGTTTCCATTTAACCCATCTCAACAATAGACTACAGTTCGCTTGACATCCCATAGGCCTATCCCCGTCTTGTGACCGTGGAATTTGTATAGCGCCTCACAATCATCACCAAATCTTTCCCAAACATGACTTTTCTGGCCCTCGCTTCTCTTTTATTTTCAACTCTCCATTTTGCAGCTTTTTGCCTCCGTGGATCGACGTTACTTTTTCTGACTGTTCCCAAAAGCAATTGGTGTGTAGGCTATTTGGCAGGAGTACAGTTAGGCCCTAAAGCTTAGGGTAATGCACTAATGCCAGCTAGCCTAAAGTAAAGAAAAACCTTTATAGATATAAATTGCACAACAATGATACATTTATGAATTTTTCAAGATATTGTTTTCTCTTTACTCAACCCGCCCTTCATCCTCCCTAAACTGTGGGTTATGAGTCAACACGCGCATCACTATTTCAATACCTAAGTAGAGGAAATAGGGAGGAAGTAGAGGGGTTAACCAGGAAGTAGAGGGGGTAACCATGAAGGACAGGACGTTTCCTCTCGCTGCTGGGTGTCTGTGTGCATACATGGCATGTATTTTGTTATAGGCTAACAGTGTTGTGTAGACACAGTACTCGTGACCCATTCTCAAAATTAGCATTCATCGTCACAAGTTGGGCTATTCTAGTTTACCTCCTGTTCTGCCATTGGGAGTTGAAGGCTGTGTAACGTCTTGTTGTAGTTCAGGAATAGACAGTAGCTCTATGGGGCTGCCTGTGTAACGTCTTGTTGTAGTTCAGGAATAGACAGTAGCTCTATGGGGCTGCCTGTGTAACGTCTTGTTGTAGTTCAGGAATAGACAGTAGCTCTATGGGGCTGCCTGTGTAACGTCTTGTTGTAGTTCAGGAATAGACAGTAGCTCTATGGGGCTGCCTGTGTAACGTCTTGTTGTAGTTCAGGAATAGACAGTAGCTCTATGGGGCTGCCTGTGTAACGTCTTGTTGTAGTTCAGGAATAGACAGTAGCTCTATGGGGCTGCCTGTGTAACGTCTTGTTGTAGTTCAGGAATAGACAGTAGCTCTATGGGGCTGCCTGTGTAACGTCTTGTTGTAGTTCAGGAATAGACAGTAGCTCTATGGGGCTGCCTGTGTAACGTCTTGTTGTAGTTCAGGAATAGACAGTAGCTCTATGGGGCTGCCTGTGTAACGTCTTGTTGTAGTTCAGGAATAGACAGTAGCTCTATGGGGCTGCCTGTGTAACGTCTTGTTGTAGTTCAGGAATAGACAGTAGCTCTATGGGGCTGCCTGTGTAACGTCTTGTTGTAGTTCAGGAATAGACAGTAGCTCTATGGGGCTGCCTGTGTAACGTCTTGTTGTAGTTCAGGAATAGACAGTAGCTCTATGGGGCTGCCTGTGTAACGTCTTGTTGTAGTTCAGGAATAGACAGTAGCTCTATGGGGCTGCCTGTGTAACGTCTTGTTGTAGTTCAGGAATAGACAGTAGCTCTATGGGGCTGCCTGTGTAACGTCTTGTTGTAGTTCAGGAATAGACAGTAGCTCTATGGGGCTGCCTGTGTAACGTCTTGTTGTAGTTCAGGAATAGACAGTAGCTCTATGGGGCTGCCTGTGTAACGTCTTGTTGTAGTTCAGGAATAGACAGTAGCTCTATGGGGCTGCCTGTGTAACGTCTTGTTGTAGTTCAGGAATAGACAGTAGCTCTATGGGGCTGCCTGTGTAACGTCTTGTTGTAGTTCAGGAATAGACAGTAGTTCTATGGGGCTGCCTGTGTAACGTCTTGTTGTAGTTCAGGAATAGACAGTAGCTCTATGGGGCTGCCTGTGTAACGTCTTGTTGTAGTTCAGGAATAGACAGTAGTTCTATGGGGCTGCCTGTGTAACGTCTTGTTGTAGTTCAGGAATAGACAGT
This sequence comes from Salvelinus namaycush, assembly GCF_016432855.1. Lineage (NCBI taxonomy): Eukaryota > Metazoa > Chordata > Actinopteri > Salmoniformes > Salmonidae > Salvelinus > Salvelinus namaycush. The sequence continues at coordinate 69,219,867 of NC_052310.1, forward strand.
AGCTCTATGGGGCTGCCTGTGTAACGTCTTGTTGTAGTTCAGGAATAGACAGTAGCTCTATGGGGCTGCCTGTGTAACGTCTTGTTGTAGTTCAGGAATAGACAGTAGTCTATAATAATAATATCGATGTGGAGTAAAGGAAACTGGCCCTGGAACAACCAGGCCTCTGGGAGTGAGATGCTGTGTGTTGTTGCTACAACACTCTGAGGAGTGTGTTATGAAAACAGTGTTTACGCCTGCCTGGCCTGGCTCCTGAACTGCAGGGAGGTGATGGTTGGCTGGTGTTGTTTTTGGCAGGGTAGGGGGTTGTACTGTAGATGTTGTGACATTGTCTTCACCCCCACCACTATCATCTTCACTGAAGGAGTTACTACCAGAGATGGCGCCGTGACAATGGGGAGGGAGGATGGGGGTTGGCAGAGAGATTTGTCAGTGTACTGCTAACAGGATGTGAGGTCGTGGAGAGGCTGAACCCAAACACAGGTTGTTAGGAACCGAACAGAGAAAGGGGTGGGAGGAATGTCGTCAGGATCCTCAGGGAGAGAGAGGACGGGATTCCCCTACATTCCTCTCTATTTTGGACTAACCATATACAGGCTTAGATACTGGCCTCCTCATCCTGGATGCAGTGATGGTGTGTAACATATAGTGATGGTGTGTAACATATAGGGATGGTGTGTAACATACAGTGACGGTGTGTAACATATAGGGATGGTGTGTAACATACAGTGACGGTGTGTAACATATAGGGATGGTGTGTAACATATAGGGATGGTGTGTAACATACAGTGACGGTGTGTAACATATAGGGATGGTGTGTAACATATAGGGATGGTGTGTAACATATAGGGATGGTGTGTAACATACAGTGACGGTGTGTAACATATAGGGATGGTGTGTAACATATAGTGATGGTGTGTAACATATAGGGATGGTGTGTAACATATAGTGATGGTGTGTAACATACAGTGATGGTGTGTAACATATAGGGATGGTGTGTAACATATAGTGATGGTGTGTAACATATAGGGATGGTGTGTAACATATAGTGATGGTGTGTAACATATAGGGATGGTGTGTAACATACAGTGACGGTGTGTAACATATAGGGATGGTGTGTAACATATAGTGATGGTGTGTAACATATAGGGATGGTGTGTAACATACAGTGACGGTGTGTAACATATAGGGATGGTGTGTAACATATAGGGATGGTGTGTAACATATAGGGATGGTGTGCAACATATAGGGATGGTGTGTAACATATAGTGATGGTGTGTAACATATAGGGATGGTGTGTAACATATAGGGATGGTGTGTAACATATAGTGATGGTGTGTAACATATAGGGATGGTGTGTAACATACAGTGACGGTGTGTAACATATAGGGATGGTGTGTAACATATAGGGATGGTGTGTAACATATAGGGATGGTGTGCAACATATAGGGATGGTGTGCAACATACAGTGATGGTGTGTAACGTATAAGGATGGTGTGTAACATATAGTGATGGTGTGTAACATACATGTTACACACCATCACTGTATGTCACACACCATCACTATATGATATACAGTATTTACAAGAACAGTGTCAATAACAATATCAGTGATAGATGAGGTAGTTATATGCATACAATCAGGGGTAAAGTGGCTGAGCAGCAGGATAAAAAAAGAAATAGTAGCAACAACGTTTGGTGTGTGTTAGGAGCCGAACCACGCATGAACAAGGAAATCTATATTCGGAGAGCCTGTTTTTGTCCTGCCCTTGACTTTGATGCAGGGCATCTGATGTCCATAGCCTCTTTGTTGCAAAACTCCCTGATCTTCTCAAAAAGATAAGTTTGTCTAGCTGTGTCCAGTCCAGGTGGTGCTTGTACAGGCAGACTATCTATGGGAGGAAGGATGTCAGCGTTGCGCAGCACCTGAAACCTGGTCCCGACTGAGTCCAATGCTCCTTGGTGACAACAATACCAGGCTCCAGAGCATCGAAGTTCTAAAACAGGAAATAACAAAAAGACATTACAACCTTGAACTACATTAATTCACCTCCCAGGTTTAGATAGGAAGAATAACCTCATACAATTCAATGAAAAATATATTCACCTGAAGAGCTGGTACTGCTTAAACCGTGGCAGCGACCTGAAGTACGGAGTCAGGTGTTGTTGCCAGCCATAGCTTTCCACCAGCACCGTACCATCCTCAGGTCCACATGTGTTTCCCCAGCTCTGTAGTTGGTGAAGAAATGGTGCATGCAGTTGATGACTGCGCTGCTGCCTTTGCTGGATGACAAGCCTTCATCAATCAAGTAGTTGACTTATTGTGGTATTCCTTCACAGCAGACACCAAACAAGCCACACTTGCAAGGAGTTAAAAAGTTGATGGGACTTGGCTGCATAGAGCCAGAAGGATAGTGCCCCTGCAAACAACAAAATAACATTAAGATAAGTTCATGAAAAGAAAATGTGAAGTAAAACTTAATACCATTTTTTTTATGCATCATTATCAGGTAAGTTTCACTTACCTACAAATGTGCAGAGCTGCAGCACTGCATACAGAAACATCATCTTGGAAACTGGAAGTTGAAATAATAACACAGCCCAACTACACGTACCTCTGGAAAATACAGAAATGATGTGATATCAATAAAAGTAATGACAATCATGTTGGAGGTCAATTAAATAATAAAGACGTGTTGTTTATGCTTTACATACCAAGGTGTAACCTGTGCTTGCTTGGTATTTTTGATGGGAGGCATTAGACCATTCTCCTTGTATGACTTGTGGAGGAGAGTCAGGCGTGTTCTACTGATGCTGAAAGACAAATTCCAGATACACATGTTTTGGCATTATTATTCAATAGATAGCCGTAATCACCGTCAGACACACCTGGCTAACTTGATGGGTCATGTAATCATCTGGCAAAGTGGAGTCTTTTTTGTTCAGACATGCTAGCTAAACAATGAAGCATAATGCCAATCCATAGAGTACTAGCCATACAAACCGATTGTCATAGCTAGCTTGGCATTCTGAGATAACATTACTACACACAGATCATAGATGTAATGTTAGCTAGCGAGCCAGCCATCTAACTTCAGCTAGCTAGCTAACAGTAAGCTTTAACTTGGTATTTTGTTTATACATGAAGCTAGCTAGCTAAACAATGAACCATAATCACCAATCCATAGAGTACTAGCAATACAAACTGATTGTTGTAGCTAGCTAAAGTTAACCAAATAGGTTCAGACTGCAACCCCTTTCATTAAATAAGACGTCCTGTATCGTTTCCTTTTTGTTTGTACAGCTTGCTTGGCCCGTTGTTGTGTCAAGTCACTCTGGTTCACACTGACTGTGTGCAATGCCATGAGAATCATCTTAAACTTCATCCCCCACCCAAACTCTGACCATTTTACTCGCCCTAGCAGAGCTGGTTAGGCTGTTTTCATGTTCTCCAGAGTGTTGGTGACTGTAACTGTTCTCCTGGTGTAACGGTCCTGACCTGTTTTATGTTGTTTTTGTATGTGTTTATGGTCAGGGCGTGTGTTTTGGGTGGGCAGTCTATGTTTTGTATTTCTAGGTTGGGTTTTGTGTTCGGCCTGGTGTGATTCTCAATTAGAGACAGGTGTGTATCGTTTGTCTCTAATTGAGAGTCATACTAAGGCAGCCAGGGTTTCACTGGGGTTTTGTGGGTGTTTGTTCCTGTGTCCACACATGGACGGTTGAAGGTTAGTCACATTTGTTGTTTTGTAGTTTTGTAGTGTCTTATTTGCTGTTGTCATTAAAAGATGGCTTATTTCCCTCAATCCGCATCTTGGTCCTATCCATGCTCCTTCTCGTCTAAGGGGGAGAACAACAATGACTGCCTTTACACCTGGCAACAATTTAATTACGCTTTTTTGCCGTGTTTACTGACCACGGCCATATTCAACCGGTGTTGAGCGTGCGTAAATTCATCAGTTATTCTGCGCTCTGGCACACTCAGACGAGAGTGCTCTGAAACAGTTGTTTGCGTTGACATTCTATTGAAATGGATAATTGCATAGTGGAGTCTTTTGTTAAGTTTTACTACGCAATAAATAAAAAAAAATAAGCAGCGTTAGACAGGTTTCCTAGACATACTGACCAGCTCAAATAGACAGAAGCGTGCTATATGGCAGACCAATCCAAACTCTCGGCGTATGGGGCGACAGGTAGCCTAGTGGTTAGAGCGTTGGACTAGTAACCGAAAGGTTGAAAGATTGAATCCCCGAGCTGACAAGGTAAAAATCTGTTATTCTGCCCCTGAACAAGGCAGTTAACCCGTCATTGAAAACAAGAATTTGTTCTTAACTGACTTGCCTAGTTAAATAAAGGTAAATAAATATCCAACCAACTCATTTTCTCAGCCAATCATGGCTAGTGGGAAGGTTGCTGTCTTTTTCTGTGGCTTAGGCTAGGGGTTCCACTAGCGGAACCCCTAGACAACATCCGCTGAAATGGCAGAGCGCGAAATTCAAAAATATTGTTTTGAAATATTTAACTTTCCTACAGTCACAAGTGCAATACACCAAATTAAAGCTTAACTTCTTGTTAATCTAGTCATCATGTCCGATTTCAAAAAGGCTTTACATCAAAAGCACACCATTCGATTATGTTAGGTCAGCGCCTAGTCACAGAAAAACATACAGCCATTTTCCAGCCAAAGAGAGGAGTCACAAAAAGCAGAAATAGAGATAAAATTAATCACTAACCTTTGATGATCTTCATCAGTTGGCACTCATAGGACTTCATGTTACACAATACATGTATGTTTTGTTCGATAAAGTTCATATTTATATCAAAAAATCTCAGTTTACATTGGCGCGTTATGTTCAGTAATGTTGTGCTCGAAAACATTCGGCGAATTTGCAGAGAGCCACATCAATTTACAGAAATATTCATCATAAACTTTGATAAAAGATACAAGTGTTATGCATAGGATTAAAGATACAGTGGGGCAAAAAAGTATTGTCAGCCACCAATTGTGCAAGTTCTCCCACTTAAAAAGATGAGAGAGGCCTGTAATTTTCATCATAGGTACACCTCAACTATGACAGACAAAAGAGAAAAAAAATCCAGAAAATCACATTGTAGGATTTTTTATGAATTTATTTGCAAATTATGGTGGAAAATAAGTATTTGGTCGCCTACAAAGAAGCAAGATTTCTGGCTCTCACAGACCTGTAACTTCTTCTTTAAGAGGCTCCTCTGTCCTCCACTCGTTACCTGTATTAATGGCACCTGCTTGAACTTGTTATCAGTATAAAAGACACCTGTCCACAACCTCAAACAGTCACACTCCAAACTCCACTATGGCCAAGACCAAAGAGCTGTCAAAGGACACCAGAAACAAAATTGAAGACCTGCACCAGGCTGGGAAGACTGAATCTGCAATAGGTAAGCAGCTTGGTTTGAAGAAATCAACTGTGGGAGCAATTATTAGGAAATGGAAGACATACAAGACCACTGATAATCTCCCTCGATCTGGGGCTCCACGCAAGATCTCACCCCGTGGGGTCAAAATGATCACAAGAACGGTGAGCAAAAATCCCAGAACCACACGGGGGGACCTAGTGAATGACCTGCAGAGAGCTGGGACCAAAGTAACAAAGCCTACCATCAGTAACACACTACGCCGCCAGGGACTCAAATCCTGCAGTGACAGACGTGTCCCCCTGCTTAAGCCAGTACATGTCCAGGCCCGTCTGAAGTTTGCTAGAGAGCATTTGGATGATCCAGAAGAAGATTGGGAGAATGTCATATGGTCAGATGAAACCAAATTATAACTTTTTGGTAAAAACTCAACTCGTCGTGTTTGGAGGACAAAGAATGCTGAGTTGCATCCAAAGAACACCATACCTACTGTGAAGCATGGGGGTGGTTACATCATGCTTTGGGGCTGTCTGCAAAGGGACCAGGACAACTGATCCGTGTAAAGGAAAGAATGAATGGGGCCATGTATCGTGAGCTTTTGAGTGAAAACCTCCTTCCATCAGCAAGGGCATTGAAGATGAAACGTGGCTGGGTCTTTCAGCATGACAATGATCCCAAACACACCGCCCGGGCAACAAAGGAGTGGCTTTGTAAGAAGCATTTCAAGGTCCTGGAGTGGCCTAGCCAGTCTCCAGATCTCAACCCCATAGAAAATCTTTGGAGGGAGTTGAAAGTCCGTGTTGCCCAGCAACAGCCCCAAAACATCACTGCTCTAGAGGAGATCTGCATGGAGGAATGGGCCAAAATACCAGCAACAGTGTGTGAAAACCTTGTGAAGACTTACAGAAAACGTTTGACCTCTGTCATTGCCAACAAAGGGTATATAACAAAGTATTGAGATACACTTTTGTTATTGACCAAATACTTATTTTCCACCATAATTTGCAAATAAATTCATTAAAAATCCTACAATGTGATTTTCTGGATTTTTTTTCTCATTTTGTCTGTCATAGTTGAAGTGTACCTATGATGAAAATTACAGGCCTCTCTCATCTTTTTAAGTGGGAGAACTTGCACAATTGGTGGCTGACTAAATACTTTTTTGCCCCACTGTATACTCCTCCTTAATGCAACCGCTGTGTCAGATTTCAAAAAAGCTTTACGGAAAAAACACACCATGCAATAATCTGAGTACAGCGCTAAGCCACAAAAACAAGCCATACAGATACCCGCCATGTTGTGGAGTCAGTAAAAGTCAGAAATAGCGTTATAAATATTCACTTACCTTTGATGATCTTCATCAGAATGCACTCCCAGGAATCCCAGTTCCACAATAAATGTTTGTTTTGTTCGATAAAGTTCATCTTTATGTACCTCCTTTTTGTTAGCGCGTTTAGTTCACCAATCGAAATTCACAAGGCGCACGAAAGTCCAGACGAAAAGTCAAAAAAGTTCTATTACAGTTCGTAGAAACATGTCAAATGATGTATAGAATCAATCTTTAGGATGTTTTATCATAAATCTTCAATAATGTTTCAACCGGACAATTCCTTTGTCTTTAGAAATGAAAAGGAACAGAGCTCGCTCTCACGGCCGCGCGCCTGACTTAGCTCATGGCATTCTGCCAGACCCCTTAGTCAAACAGCTCTTATTCGCTCCCCCCTTCACAGTAGAAGCCTGAAACAAGGTTCTAAAGACTGTTGACATCTAGTGGAAGCCGTAGGAAGTGCAATATGACCCCATAGACACTGTATATTTGAAAGGCAAAGACTTGAAAAACTACAACCTCAGATTTCCCACTTCCTGGTTGGATTTGTCTCAGGTTTTCGCCTGCCATATGAGTTATGTTATACTCACAGACATCATTCAAACAGTTTTAGAAACTTCAGAGTGTTTTCTATCCAAATCTACTAATAATATGCATATATTAGCTTCTGGGCCTGAGTAGCAGGCAGTTTACTCTGGACATGCTTTTCATCCGAACGTGAAAATGCTGCCCCCTATCCCAAACAGGTTAACAAACTAGGCTTGTAATTTAACAATTTTACTCATATTTACAGATGGCAGGTAGCCTAGTGGTTAGAGTGTTGGGCCAGTAACCGAAAGGTTACTAGATGGAATCCCTGAGCTGACAAGGTAAAAATCTGTTGTTCTACCCCTGAACAAGGCAGTTAACCCACTGTTCCCCGGTAGGCTGTTGTTGTAAATAAGAATTTGTCCTTAAGTAACTTGCCTAGATAAATAAAAATGAAGGCAATTGAAAATTCACAAGGCATTTCTGCCCAAAAAACTATTTTGATTTTAGAGTTCAAACGGCTCTCCTGTGAAGTATTGGCCATGATATACGCCTAGTTTCCTGAAACATGTCACACACAGTGATGGTGTGTCACACACAGTGATGGTGTGTCACACACAGTGATGGTGTGTCACACACAGTGATGGTGTGTCACACACAGTGATGGTGTGTCACACACAGTGATGGTGTGTCACACACAGTGATGGTGTGTCACACACAGTGACGTTTATGAACAGTATGGGCTCCTCTTCTGTCCCTCTAACATCTCTGTCTCTCTCCTCCAGATGTGCACCCCAGCTAACACACCGGCCACCCCGCCCAACTTCCCTGACGCCCTTGCCATGTTCTCCCGGCTGAAGGCCTCAGAGAGCTTCACCACCAGCAGCCCCATGGCCTCCATGGCCACCTCTCCCCCTCCTCCACACGATTGCTGGGGCGTGCCACCGCCCCCCATGCCCATGAGCGGCCCACAGGGTCAGGGACTATGGATTCAGGGGGAGCCCCCCTCCCACCCCGCAGCCTGGCCCACGGGGGTCACCATTAACCCCCACACCCACCAACACCCGGCCACCGAACAGAAGGCGAGTGTGGCCATGGAGGCCGAGAGATGAGGGGCCAGGACTGGACGGCCCTGGGTGGCGGAAGGGAGAGGGAGGGATTGGTGACGAGGAAAGGAAAGGTGAAGGTGTCTCTTTCCAATTGAGGATGGGAGGGTGGAGACAGAGACAGCTACATAAACCAAGAAAAACCAAGCAACTACATAATGTGGACATTTCAACAAGAGGTGGAGAAAATGATTCAAATAAGGAATCAAAAGTAAAACATTTAATGGAAAAAGCAGTGCACACACTTAGCAATAAGAGAGCAACTGAAATCTTTATTAGTTTGTTTTTCTTCTCTCTCAGTAAATGTATAGATAAGACAAAGAAATGTATGGAACTAAAAGTAATCACCATCATGCTGATGTTTTCTGACACTTAAAAGGCAGCAACTGTTTCTTCTCTTGTTCTTCTTCTTTTCTTTTTGTCTGTCCATCCAGTGTTTTCCCTCTACTGGGGACCTGTGATAAGAAGTGTTTGTGCTGCATGGAGAGAGACAATCTGTCCATCCAGTGTTTTCCCTCTACCGGGGACCTGTGATAAGAAGTGTTTGTGCTGCATGGAGAGAGAGAATCTGGCAGTGTAATGTTTTACTCTAGTATTCTCAACATGTGTCTGTGTGCAGTGTAACCGTCACACACACTTACACACTCAACTAGCGAGCAGAAGAAACAGTGACATAGTTTTCATTACCCATCAGAAGGTGGAACTCTTCTTACCTCACCTGGTGGTCACCTGACTTCTTTCAGCCTATCAGGGATTCTCAACTGTTTGACAATGCAGAACATTTTTTTAAACTGATTGTAATTTTTCAGCTCTGGTATTTTCTCATGATGATGACACTGTTCACTACTATAGCTTTTCTTTCCAACGAGGGGTGATGCTTTACTATTAACCTGTTCTGGAAGATAGAACTGGCCACTGCAATGGTTCTGCAGATTTGGGTATTATATAAAAATCATGGTTTGATATATTAAAGTTCATGTTTTTCTTGGTGGGAGGGATGGGCGGGGTTTTGGAGGGATTTGTTTATGTTGTGTTTGGGAAGAGCCAATCGGAGAAGCTAAAAATAAATCTACAGAAAAAACAGACTACCATAAATACATTGACCATTTGTAAAGCAGAACTTGCCACTTTGCATGATGTATACTGTCTTGTAGCAAACACTTGAAACCGAGACATGTTTCTGGCTGTTGGCGCAGGGGATACTACATGGTTTATCCCTCTGATTTATAATTTGTATAGCAGCATTATATAACTGGTTATGATCACATGTGTACTGTGATCCTGCCTATAGCAGATTATGTAAAGCATTGTTTAAGACAATATTCACATGCAGGGTCGGCCCCATTCAGTTTTGTTGTCCTTGGGTTATTTCAATTGAATAAAGAATATAAAATAAAACCCAGCTAGAAATCTTTGTTTATGTAAGTTCTTTTTTTAGGAAGAACATGTTCAGGAAAATATCATTATAATTCTGAGTAAACCATCTTTAATTTTACTAAAATAATGTTTCAGTTCATCCCTTTTCCATCATTTTTGTTTGAATCTGGGCATCTTGGGATGGCCTGTACCTGAATGGTTTCTCAGTGTATGTTTCCCCCTGTGTGACTGTATTACCATTCCCACAATATTTGTGGACTACCTGATAATTAACTTAGCATTTTTTGTGTTCCTAAATAAATATTGTATGTCGACCTACACAGTATGATCTTTCTTTGGTTGTGACTGAACTGAATGTAGCCATCAGCTGGTGAAAGAGATGGAGATAGATTTTAGAGAAGAGAAGGGTAGATATAGATAGAGAAAAGAGTTGGGGGAGAAAGGGTGAGTCAGCTTGGGTGAATCTAAATGTGTTAACCGTGACACAGAGAAGATGGATGAATCCTAATCGACATGCCTGGCTACTCAAGAGAGGAACAGGGATTTAATCCACCAGTCCAGTGTCAGACCGAAGTACCCCTAATAGTTTAACCAGTAGACTACTGTCTGTCTGTTGGTCCCTCCAGACTCCTAACTAGTTTAACCAGTAGACTTGTTTACGTGCTGCTGTGTGGTTTGTTGCTAACCTTACTTTGCTACCTGCCAACTTTACGGTTTTTAGTTACCGTTTATATTTTTAGTTTTTCCCTCGCACTACTTTTTTCATTCAACTTTTTCACCCCGGACGCTTTATCTGGACGTGGTTCGTCAGGACCTCCACCAACCGAAGCTAAGTAGTAACATTAACATGATGCCTTCTACTTGCAGTCGCTGTAATCATAATATACAGGAGAACTATATGGCGAGGATAGCTGTGCTGCAAGCCCAGCTTCAGACGCAATCGTTAGGCAAGGGTCATTTAAGTTTAGGAAAGGATGAAACAGCGTCTGTGCCACCAGTAAGTACAGATAGTAGTATAAATCCCCTCGCACAGTCCCCGCAGCCGGACAATTTTCTCATGGCTTCTGGAAGGAAATGCTGTAGGAATGCTCAACCGGTGTCGCTCATTCAGCCGACAGAAACTTTCAATCGGTTCTCCCCATTAAGCAACGGGTTGGAGTCAAAGGCCGAGCCTTCTCTGGTCTCTACTCCCGTTATGGGGTCTGAGACGCCGAAGCCTCCCACCATTAGCTCTGACAAATTGAAAACCCTAGTCATTGGCGACTCCATTACCCGCAGTATTAGACTTAAAACGAATCATCCAGCGATCATACACTGTTTACCAGGGGGCAGGGCTACCGACGTTAAGGCTAATCTGAAGATGGTGTTGGCTAAAGCTGCCGAGTATAGGGATATTGTTATCCACATCAGCACCAACAATGTTAGGATGAAACAGTCAGAGGTCACCAAGTACAACATAGCTTCAGCGTGTAAATCAGCTAGAAAGATGTGTTGGCATCGAGTAATTGTCTCTGGCCCCCTCCCAGTTAGGGAGGGGGCCAGAGACACAACTCAATCGCTGGTTGAAAACTGTTTTCTGCCCCTCCCAAAAGACAGAATTTGTAGATAATTGGCCCTCTTTCTGGGACTCACCCACAAACGGGACCAAGCCTGGCCTGCTGAGGAGTGATTGACTCCATCCTAGCTGGAGGGGTGCTCTCATCTTATTGCTACGAACATAGACAGGGCTCTAACTCCCCTAGCTCCACAATGAGATAGGGTGCAGGCCAAGCAGCAGGCTGTTAGCCAGCCTGCCAGCTTAGTGGAGTCAGCTCAGCTATCCCATTAAGACCGTGTCTGTGCCTTGATCTAGGTTGGGCAAAACTAAACATGGCGGTGTTCACTTTAGCAATCTCACTGGAATAAAGACCTCCTCCATTTCTGTCATTATTGGAAGACATTGTGATATCTCACATCTCAAAATAGGGCTACTTAATGTTGGATCCCTCACTTCCAAGGCAGTTATAGTCAATTAACTAATCACTGATCATAATCTTGATGTGATTGGCCTGACTGAAACATGGCTTAAGCCTGATGAATTTACTGTGTTGAATGAGGCCTGAGCTCCTGGTTACACTAGTGACCATATCCCCCACACATCCCGCAAATGCGGAGGTGTTGCTAACATTTACGATAGCAAATAAAGCATTTTTAAAAACGACTGGGTTTTCGTCTTTTGAGCTTCTAGTCATGAAATCTATGCAGCCTACTCAATCACTTTTTATAGCTACTGTTAACAGGCCTCCTGGGCCATATACAGCATTCCTCACTGAGTTCTCTGGATTCCTATCGGACTTTGTAGTCATAGCAGACAATATTCTAATTTTTGGTGATTTTAATATTCACATGGAAAAGTCCACGGCTCACTCCAAAAGGCTTTCGGAGCCATCATCGACTCAGTGAGTTTTGTGAAACATGTCTCTGGACCTACTCACTGCCACAGTCATACTCTGGACCTAGTTTTGTCCCATGGAATAAATGTTGTGGATCTTAATGTTTTTCCTCATAATCCTGGACTATCGGACCACCATTGTATTACGTTTGCAATTGCAACAAATAATCTGCTCAGACCCAAACCAAGGATCATCAAAAGCCATGCTATAAATTCTCGGACAACCCAATGATTCCTAGATGCCCTTCCAGACTCCCTCCACCTACCCAAGGACGTCAGAGTACAAAAATCAGTTAACCACCTAACTGAGGAACTCAATTTAACCTTGCATAATACCCTAGATGCAGTCGCACCCCTAAAAACAAAAAACATTTGTCATAAGAAACTAGCTCCCTGGTATACAGAAAATACCCGAGCTCTGAAGCAAGCTTCCAGAAAATTGGAACGGAAATGGCGCTACACCAAACTGGAAGTCTTCCGACTAGCTTGGAAAGACGGTACTGTACAGTATCGAAGAGCCCTCACTGCTACTTGATCATCCTATTTTTCCAACTTAATTGAGGAGAATAAGAACAATCCAAAATATATTTTTGATACTGTCGCAAAAAGCAGCATTCCCCAAGAGAGGATGGCTTTCACTTCAGCAGAGATAAATTCATGAACTTCTTTGACGAAAAGGTCATGATCATTAGAAAGCAAATTACGGACTCCTCTTTAAATCTGCCTATTCCTCCAAAGCTCAGTTGTCCTGAGTCTACACAACACTGCCAGGACCTAGGATCAAGGCAGACACTCAAGTTTTTAATACTATATCTCTTGACATATTGCTGAAAATAATCATGGCCTCCAAACCTTCAAGCTGCCTACTGGACCCTATTCCAACTAAACTACTGAAAGAGCTGCTTCCTGTGCTTGGCCCTCCTATATTGACTATAATAAATGGCTCTCTATCCACCGGATGTGTACCAAACTCACTAAAAGTGGCAGTAATAAAGCCTCTCTTGAAAAAAACAAAACTTGACCCAGGAAATATAAAAAACCATCAGCCTATATCGAATCTCCCATTCCTCTCAAAAAGTTTTGAAAAAGCTGTTGCGCAGCAACTCACTTCCTTCCTGACAAACAATGTATACGAAATGCTTCAGTCTGGTTTTAGACCCCATCATAGCACTGAGACTGCACTTGTGAAGGTGGTAAATTACCTTTTAATGGCGTCAGACCGAGGCTCTGCATCTGTCCTCGTGCTCCTAGACCTTAGTGCTGCCTTTGATACCATCGATCACCACATTCTTTTGGAGAGATTGGAAACCCAAATTGGCCTACACGGGCAAGTTCTGGCCTGGTTTAGATCTTATCTGTCAGAAAGATATCAGTTTGTCTCTGTAGATGGTTTGTCCTCTGACAAATCAACTGTAAATTTCAGTGTTCCTCAAGCCTCCGTTTTAGGACCTCTATTGTTTTCACTATATATTTTACCTCTTGGGGATGTCATTCGGAAACATAATGTTAACTTTCACTGCTATGCGGACAATACACAGCTGTACATTTCGATGAAACATGGTGAAGCCCCAGAATTGCCTACCCTGGAAGCCTGTGTTTCAGACATAAGGAAGTGGCGGCAAATGTTCTACTTTTAAACTCGGACAAAACAGAGATGCTAGTTCTAGGTCCCAAGAAACAAAGAGATCTTCTGTTGAATCTGACAATTAATCTTGATGGTTGTACAGTCATCTCAAATAAAACTGTGAAAGACCTCGGCGTTACTCTGGACCCTGATCTCTCTTTTAACGAACTTATCAAGACTGTTTTAAGGACAGCTTTTTTCCATCTACGTAACATTGCAAAAATCAGGAACTTTCTGTCCAAAAATGATGCAGAAAAATTAATCCATGCTTTTCTATGATAGACTACTGCAATGCTCTACTTTCTGGCTACCCGGATAAAGCAATAAATAAACTTCAGTTAGTGCTAAACACGGCTGCTAGAATCTTGACTAGAACCCAAAAATGTGATCACATTACTCCAGTGCTAGCCTCTCTACACTGGCTTCCTGTTAAGGCTAGGGCTGATTTCAAGGTTTTACTGCTAACCTACACAGCATTACATGGGCTTGCTCCTACCTATCTCTCCGATTTGGTCCTGCCATACATACCTACACGTACGCTACGGTCACAAGACGCAGGCCTCCTAATTGTCCCTAAAATTCTAAGCAAACAGCTGGAGGCAGGGCTTTCTTTAAGTCTTTATTGAAGACTCACCTCTTCAGTAGGTCTTATGATTGAGGGTAGTCTGGTCCAGGAGTATGAGGTGAACAGAAAGGCACTGGAGAAACGAACCGCCCTTGCTGTCTCTGCCTGGCCGGTTCCCCTCTCTCCACTGAGATTCTCTGCCTCAAACCCCATTACAGGGACTGAGTCACTGGCTTACTGGTGCTCTTCCATGCCATCCCTAGGAAGGGTGCTTCACCTGAGTGGGTTGAGTCACTGACGTGATCTTCCTGTCTGGGTTGGCGTCCCCCCTTGGGTTGTGCCGTGGCGGAGATCTTTGTGGGCTATACTCTGCCTTGTCTCAGGATGGTAGGTTGGTGGTTGAAGATATCCCTCTAGTGGTGTGGGGGCTGCGCTTTGGCAAAGTGGGTGGGGTTATATCCTGCCTGTTTGGCCCTGTCCGGGGTAATCATCGGATGGGGCCACAGTGTCTCCTGACCCCTCCTGTCTCAGCCTCCAGTATTTATGCTGCAGTAGTTTATGTGTCGGGGGGCTAGGGCCAGTCTGTTATATTTCTCCTGTCTTATCCGGTGTCCTGTGTGAATTTAAGTATGCTCTCTCTAATTCTCTCTTTCTCTCTCTGAGGACCTGAGCCCTAGGACCATGCCTCAGGACGACCTGGCATGATGACTCCTTGCTGTCCCCAGTCCACCTGGCCGTGCTGCTGCTCCAGTTTCAACTGTTCTGCCTGCGGCTATGGAACCCTGACCTGTTCACCGGACGTGCTACCTGTCCCAGACCTGCTGTTTTCAACTCTCTAGAGACAGCAGGAGTGGTAGAGATACTCTGAATGATCGGCTATGAAAAGCCAACTGACATTTACTCCTGAGGTGCTGACCTGTTGCACCCTCTACAACCACTGTGATTATTATTATTTGACCCTGCTGGTCATCTATGAACATTTGAACATCTTGGCCATGTTCTGTTATAATCTTCACCTGGCACAGCCAGAAGAGGACTGGCCACCCCTCATAGCCTGGTTCCTCTCTAGGTTTCTTCCTAGGTTCTGGCCTTTCTAGGGAGTTATTCCTAGCCACCTTGCTTCT
Source organism: Salvelinus namaycush (assembly GCF_016432855.1). Classification (NCBI taxonomy): domain Eukaryota; kingdom Metazoa; phylum Chordata; class Actinopteri; order Salmoniformes; family Salmonidae; genus Salvelinus; species Salvelinus namaycush. The sequence goes on from NC_052310.1 coordinate 69,235,340, forward strand.
ACACCTGCATTGCTTGCTGTTTGGGGTTTTAGGCTGAGTTTCTGTACAGCACTTTGTGACATCAGCTGATGTATGAAGGGCTTTATAAATACATTTGATTGATTTGATTGACTACTGTCTGTCTGTTGGTCCCTCCAGACTCCTAACTCTAGTTTAACCAGTAGACCACTGTCTGTCTGTTGGTCCCTCCAGACTCCTAACTCTTGTTTAACCAGTAGACCACTGTCTGTCTGTTGGTCCCTCCAGACTCCTAACTCTAGTTTAACCAGTAGACTACTGTCTGTCTGTTGGTCCCTCCAGACTCCTAACTCTTGTTTAACCAGTAGACCACTGTCTGTCTGTTGGTCCCTCCAGACTCCTAACTCTAGTTTAACCAGTAGACCACTGTCTGTCTGTTGGTCCCTCCAGACTCCTGACTAGTTTAACTAGTATACTACTGTCTGTCTGTTGGTCTCTCCAGACTCCTAACTCTAGTTTAACCAGTAGACTACTGTCTGTCTGTTGGTCCCTCCAGACTCCTAACTCTAGTTTAACCAGTAGACTACTGTCTGTCTGTTGGTCCCTCCAGACTCCTAACTCTTGTTTAACCAGTAGACTACTGTCTGTCTGTTGGTCTCTCCAGACTCCTAACTCTTGTTTAACTTCTACTTGCACACAATCCCGGATCCGGGAGCACCCCCATCAGTAAAAAAGCTGACTAGCATAGCCTAGCATAGCGTCACAAGTAAATACTAGCATCTAAATATCATTAAATCACAAGTCCAAGACACCAGATGAAAGATACACATCTTGTGAATCCAGCCATCATTTCTGATTTTTAAAATGTTTTACAGGGAAGACACAATATGTAAATCTATTAGCTAACCACGATAGCAAAAGACACAACTTTTTTTCCCCACCATTTTTTTCCTGCATAGGTAGCTATCACAATTTCGACCAAATAAAGATATAAATAGCCACTAACCAAGAAACAACTTCATCAGATGACAGTCTGATAACATATTTATTGTATAGCATATGTTTTGTTAGAAGAATGTGCATATTTCAGGTATAAATCATAGTTTACCATTGCAGCCACCATCACAACTCTCACCAAAGCAACTAGAATAACTACAGAGACCAACATGAATTACCTAAATACTCATCATAAAACATTTCTGAAAAATACACAGCGTACAGCAAATGAAAGACAAAGATCATGTGAATCCAGCCAATATTTCAGATTTTTTAAGTGTTTTACAGCGAAAACACAATATAGCATTATATTAGCTTACTACAATAGCCAACCACACAACAGCATTGATTCAAGCCAACAATAGCGATAACGAATAAACCAGCAAAATATATAAATTTTTTCACTAACCTTCTCAAACTTCTTCAGATGACAGTCCTATAACATCATATTACACAATACATATAGAGTTTGTTCGAAAATGTGCATATTTAGCGGCACAAATCGTGGTTATACAATGAGAATAGTAGCCAAGCTGCCAACAATATGTCGGGAGAAATCTTGGGAGAGGCACCTAATCTAATCAGTAACTAATCCTAAACTTGACTAAAAAATACAGGTTGGACAGCAAATGAAAGATACATTAGTTCTTAATGCAATCGCTGTGTTAGATTTTTAAAATTAACGTTACTACGACATACAGCGTGCGTTAAAGCGAGACCGCACCGAAATTAATGGCGGAATATGAGTTTTACATTTTTCAACAGAACAACGAATTAACATCATAAATAGTTCTTACTTTTTGATGAGCTCCCATCAGAATCTTGGGCAAGTTGTCCTTTTTCCAAAAGAATCGTTGCTCGGTTGTAGATTGTCGCTTTCAACTTTGGAATTAGCAGTAAACATTAGCCATGTGGGCCAGACGTGCCCAACTCCCTAGAACGCAGCACAAATAAATACCCGAAAATCGCAATATACTGATATAAACTGATATAACTCGGTTTAAAATAACAACATTATGATGTCTTTAACACCTATATCGAATAAAATCAGAGCCCGATATATCTAAGGGCTATAACGGGAGCTTTCTAGAACGCCATCCTGAGGTCTGTCTTGCGTCATGGCGAAGGGAAGAAAGAGAGGACACCACGTTGCCAGCCCATTTATAAGGCCTCAGATCTGCCTAGCAACTCCATTCCAATTCTCACTATTTGCTGACATCCAGGGGAAGGCGTATGCAGTGCATCTCAACCAATAGAATACATGCAAATTAATAAACCAACCTCAGAACAGCCTGCAGATTTCAGATTTCTCACTTCCTCATAGGAAAATTGCTCCAACTCGAGTTCTGTTTTACTCACAGATATAATTCAAACGGTTTTAGAAACTAGAGAATGTTTTCTATCCAATAGTAATAATAATATGCATATTGTACGAGCAAGAATTGAGTACGAGGCAGTTTAATTTGGGAACGAAATTATTACAAAGTGCAAACAGCACCCCCTATTGAGTTAACCAGTAGACCACTGTCTGTCTGTTGGTCCCTCCAGACTCCTAACTCTTGTTTAACCAGTAGACCACTGTCTGTCTGTTGGTCCCTCCAGACTCCTAACTCTTGTTTAACCAGTATACTACTGTCTGTCTGTTGGTCCCTCCAGACTCCTGACTAGTTTAACTAGTATACTACTGTCTGTCTGTTGGTCTCTCCAGACTCCTAACTCTAGTTTAACAAGATTAAAGGAGTGATAGAGAAAGTGACATTTGATTTGATAGAGGGTTGGATCAAGAAGGCAGTCATCCCCCCCGTTTATCTCCCAGAATGAGAGTTGTTCATATAAACGCAAACACCAGCTGTTTCCAAAACAACCACGCCCCTCCCATCGTCTTAGTAATGGAGGGGTCACTGGGTTCTGAGCGTGTCCTCAGCTCACCTCTGCCTGCCTCACACTCCTCAGCAGGGAATGAGAGAGAGCGCCTTTGTGCCCAGCCCCTCCCAACACAGTGGTGTGTGTGTCCTTGCCGCCATGTGTGTGTGTGTGTGTGTGTGTGTGTGTGTGTGTGTGTGTGTGTGTGTGTGTGTGTGTGTGTGTGTGTGTGTGTGTGTGTGTGTGTGTGTGTGTGTGTGTGTGTGTGTGTGTGTGATTGAAAGCACTGCCATCTTGGCACTGGGCTGCGGCTCTGAGCCTGTTGAAGCAAACATGAGACCCAGCCTAACAGTACCCAGAGTATTCCGTCTCAAACACACACACACACACCGTAACACACACACACACTGTGGTGTCTACCGCATAGCGCAGCACAGAACGTCACAACCTGGTACAGTATGGTGCAGTGGAGGTTGCTGGCCAAAACACACTCACATGACGAGACCTGAAGACTTACATCAAAGCTTTAGCTCCGTGTGCTAACATGGCCCTGAGTCACGCGGACCAGACCACCCCGGTTGGATACCTGTTTAGTTGCTATAGAAGAGAAGGCTATGGTGTAGATTTTCCATGACTCATCCAACCACATTACATGGGACAAAAGCAGTAGCACTTCTGACAGAAACTCAGTACAGCATAGAGAATGTTAGAAAAAAAACTTACAGGAAAGCTTATAGGAAAGCTTTTTATTTATTTATTATTGAACCTTTATTTAACTAGGCAAATCAGTTAAGAACAAATTCTAATTTACAATGACGGCCTACCCCGGCCAAACCAGTGGGACTCCCAATCACGGAAATATTATAGGAAACCTTATAGGAAATATTATAGGAAACCTTTGACCATACTGGTCATTTATGAACATTTGAACATCTTGGCCATGTTCTGTTATAATCTCCACCCGGGCACAGACAGAAGAGGACTGGCCACCCCTCATAGCCTGGTTCCTCTCTAGGTTTCTTCCTAGGTTCTGGCCTTTCTAGGGAGTTTTTCCTAGCCACCGTGCTTCTACACCTGCATTGCTTGCTGTTTGGGGTTTTAGGCTGGGTTTCTGTACAACACTTTGAGATATCAGCTGATGTAAGAAGGGCTATATAAATACATTTGATTTGATTTGATTTATAGGAAACCTTATAGGAAAGCTTATAGGAAACCTTATAGGAAAGCTTATAGGAAACCTTATAGGAAAGCTAATAGGAAACCTTATAGGAAAGCTTATAGGAAACCTTATAGGAAAGCTAATAGGAAACCTTATAGGAAACATTGTAGGAAAGATTATTGGAAACCTTATAGGACACCTTAAAGGAATAATATACAAAACCTTATAGGAAACCTGCATATGATCTAATAATGACAAAGTCAGAGTTTCATGCATAGGCTTCTGTTATTCAGCAGGCACACAATTTACAAGGCCACCAAAATGAGAAAGCAGCCTTTGAGACCAACCACTCTAGTCAGGAATGCTGGACTTTAGTGTACTCTTTCGTACACTGTAGCTGGCAGCTGGCCCTGTACCACACTGAGATAGCTGCTTCAGCACAGATCGTGTATCAGCCCACCCTCCCCAATCCCTTTCCTTTCCCAATCCTAGGATGGGAAAAACTAACCTTAGATCAGTGTCTAGGGAGAATTTCATCCTCTGCTGAGTTGGCCAGGTAGGAGAGAGAAAGGGAGATAAGGGAGTGAATTTTATTTATAATAAGGTTACATGGTGAAAATTGGAGAGGAGAGTAGAGGAGAGCACAGGAGAGGAGAGGAGAGCAGGGGAGAGGAGAGCAGAGGAGAGTGGAGCAGGGGAGGGGAGAGCAGGGGAGGGGAGAGCAAGAGAGAGGAGAGGAGAGCAGGGGAGAGGAGAGGAGAGCAGGGGAGAGGAGAGCAGAGCAGGGGAGGGGAGAGCAGGGGAGGGGAGGGGAGAGGAGAGCAGGGGAGAGGAGAGGAGAGCAGGGGAGAGGAGAGGAGAGCAGGGGAGAGGAGAGGAGAGCAGGGGAGAGGAGAGGAGATGAGAGGAGAGGAGAGGAGAGGAGAGGAGAGGAGAGGAGAGGAGAGGAGAGGAGAGGAGAGGAGAGGAGAGGAGAGGAGAGGAGAGGAGAGGAGAGGAGAGGAGAGGAGAGGAGAGCAGCAATGAGAGAGGATAGGAGAGCAGGGGAGAGCAGTGGTATTGGGTGCATTGGTAACCTGGCCCCTATGTCTCTCTGGGTGAGGCTGAGGAAAAGTTGGTTGCTTAATGAATGGCCATGAGTTAGCAGGAAGTGTGACAAAGGTAACAAGCTGGGTGGGAGGGACAGGAGGAAAGGAGGGAAAGAGAGAAATAAGATGAAAGAAAGAGTATGAGTGTACAAGAAATCCCAAATACTTCTTTCTGGAACCCAAAAGAGTTCTATCTGGAATCTAAAAGAGTTCTATCTGGAACCCAAAATAGTTATTTCTGGAACCCAAAAGAGTTCTATCTGGAAGCCGAAAGAGTTCTATTTGGAACCCAAAAGAGTTCAATCTGGAACCCAAAAGAGTTCTTTCTGGAACCCAAAAGAGTTATATTTGGAACCCTAAATAGTTATTTCTGGAACCCAAAAGAGTTCTATCTGGAACCAAAAATAGTTATCCTATGGAGACAGCCGAAGGAGCCTTTTTTCTTAGAGTGTAGTGTTTTGTAGTGTTGATACTCAGGCATACTGTAGAGGACACCTCACTGCCTTCATACTCACTAATGACCAAAATAGACATTCAGATGAACAGCAAATCACAGTTCCAAACTCTAGCCAGGATAACATGAAAATGTACTGATACACAAATGAACAGATATATAACTCAAACACGTAATAAGATAGTACAATAGGTTCAGTGCTTTATTGTCCATGTTTGGTAAAGAGATGGTGTGCCAGGTTTGAAGCGTCATACCCAAGAAGACTCGAGGCTGTAATCACAGCCAAAGGTGCATCAACAAAGTACTGAGTAAAGGGTCTGAATACTTATGTAAATGTCATATTTCAGTTGTTTAAAAACCTGTTTTTGCTTTGTCATTTTGGGGTATTGTGTGTAGATTTATGAGGGGGGAAAACGATTTAATCATTTTCAGAATAAGGCTGCAACGTAACAAAATGTGGAAAAAGTCAAAGGGTTTGAATAGTTTCCGAATGCACTGTATATAGCCTACCACGTGTATGAGCTGTTCCATCTATTCTCTACAGCAGCAGTAGCAGTAACTATAGTAGCCTGTACTAACTGACCTTGACATGCACCCTGTGAACCTACAGTAGCATGACAATGCCCCATGCAGCTTCAGCCCTTCCATGGTCCACTTCCTAAGTGGGGCACAAAAGGCTGGTTTACCATGCCTCTGTTCTGCGTGTCAGTGCTGCCTGAGTAAACACATTAGCAAGCCTCTTACACTGCAGATACAGGCTGGACGGACTGGACATGGACACACACACACCAAGCACACACACACCAAACACGCACACACTGAACACACATACACGCAGTGAAGACCTGTGTAAAACATTATTTCATCTGCTTGAGTCTTCCTAGAAACAGGAAGAGGCCTCTGCTGCGCTTTGGTGTGTCATTGGAGCTTTTATGCTGAAATCTGGTGAAGTGTTTGTACAACCTTAGTAGCTAATTGCTGTTGTTGTGTGTGTGTGTGTGTGTGTGTGTGTGTGTGTGTGTGTGTGTGTGTGTGTGTGTGTGTGTGTGTGTGTGTGTGTGTGTGTGTGTGTGCGTGTGCGTGTGCGTGTGCATGTGCCTACACTGACAAAACAGGTCAGACAAGGCTAATAACAACAAAATGCATCAGAGAGCACATTTCTTCCTCTGTGCCTCTATCTGTCCCTCTATCTCTCCCTCGCACTCCTTCACTCCCTCCTGTGTGCGTGATAAAGCTCCACCCCCTGCGGCTGACAACACACAGACACATTCCAGTGTCCCCCACCCAAAAAACACTCACACTCAATACACACACCCTGAGAGAGAGAGAGAGAGAGAGAGAGAGAGAGAGAGAGAGAGAGAGAGAGAGAGAGAGAGAGAGAGAGAGAGAGAGAGAGAGAGAGAGAGAGAGAGAGAGAGAGAGAGAGAGAGAGAGAGAGAGAGAGAGAAACCTTTTTATGGGTAAATCACCAGGTTCCTAAGCTGCACTATGTACGAAGAGACTTCTGACCTCTGGTGAAGACATTCAGCTCTGTCTCAGAAAAGGATGTTGATGCTGACTTGTTTTACCACGGCAATTCCCAATCTGCCTACCACATTGCACCACAGACAGTGTGTATGTGCATGCATGTGCGTGCATGTGTGTCAGTGGTGCAGTGGACCAGTCCGTCCGACACCAAGCATGTCCTGGTATGATGACATCACTGCAGCTCACGTTTAGCCAATGTGTCGGTGGGGAGACGGCTGCTCTTCTGTGTCCTGAATATGCCGCAGCATGAGAGAGAGAGGGAGGAAAATAGGGAGGGGAGAGAGGGAGAGAGTGAGAGAAGGAGATTGATAGAGAAGGGACGGAAAAAGCAGAAGAGAGAGAGAGAGAGGAGGAGGAAAGCTGAACAGTGATTAGTGGCTGTGAGTCTTTCATCATGTCATGTGTCAGTTCTTTCATTCTCCCGGTTCTACATGGGAAATAGCCTCATTCAGACAAATATTGAGAACACACACACATATACTTTTGTGCAGCTGAATTTTTGGAACGTGACGCAACTATGAAATCACTGTGGAGAGCACCTAAAGGGTTAGTTTAGCCCTAACCCTAGCTTTATATCTACATCCCAGCTCAACCCTAAACTTAGCCTCAACCCTAACCCAAACTGTCACGTCCCTGACCTGTTTTCTCTTGTTTTTGTATGTGTTTAGTTGGTCAGGGCGTGAGTTGGGGTGGGCATTCTATGTTATGTGTTTCTATGTTTAGGTTCATTGTCATTTAGCCTGATATGGTTCTCAATCAGGGACAGGTGTTTTACGTTTCCTCTGATTGAGAACCATATTAAGGTAGGTTGTTCACACTGTTTGTTTGTGGGTGGTTGTCTTCCGTGTTTGTGTCTGTGCACCACACGGGACTGTTTCGTTTGTTCGTTCGTTTGTGTAGTCTGTACCTGTTCATGCATTCTTCGTGTATATGTAAGTTTGTTTGTTCAGGTCTGTTGACTTCGTTTATTATTTTGTAAATTCTCAAGTGTGTTTAGTTTTCGTCTTGTTTTATAAATATCATGTCGTATAACAACGCTGCGCTTTGGTCCAATCCCTACTCCTCCTCTTCGGACGAAGAGGAGGAGGACAACCGTTACACAAACCCTCAACCCTAACCCTTGCATCATGTCCACATCCCAGTTTAACCCTGCCTTGAATCCCCCAAGGAAAGGGGAAAATATATATTTTGGGTGTTCCGTTGAGAAAGGCACTTGGCGCCAACTGTTTTATGTTACGCTGTTGATGGGAATTTATGCCATTTAGTGACAACTAAAAAATATAACAGGGAACAACCCTGTGTTCTGGTTGGAAGTTTTGAGCTTTCTGGGACCACTTCATCTATTTTTACAGTGTATTAAAATGGTACCTTGGTTTTAACTAGAGGTTCATAAAATGAGTGGGGTAATTGTATATGTGCCCTTGCACCCTGTACCCCTTGAGGGTAACAGTTTTTGTCCCATTATCTAACCCCAACCCAAACCCTAACTCTTCAACTTAACCTAAACCCAGCACTTACAGGTTACCAAGTAATGCCCTTGATCCTTGACCTAATCTTAACCCCACCCTTTACTGAGGCCCTAACCTTAACCTTCCTTTGGGAATGTTTACTCACCTCTCATATAACAACTTTTATAAAGATGTCTCCCTAGGAGCAATAGAATTAGAGAACATGTGCCCGTGCATTGCTTTCACCTAACCCTTAACCCTAACCTTGACCCTAACCCTTAACCCTAACCCTAACCTTAACCCTAACCCTAACCTTAACCCTCGCTTCATGTCCACATCCCAGTTCAACCATAACCTTAACCCTAACCTTAACCCTAGCTTCATGTCCACATCCCAGTTCAACCCTAACCCTAACCCTAACCTTAACCCTAGCTTCATGTCCACATCCCAGTTCAACCATAACCCTAACCCTAACCTTAACCCTAACCCTAACCTTAACCCTTCGCTTCATGTCTACATCCCAGTTCAACCATAACCCTAACCATAACCTTAACCCTAACCCTAACCTTAACCCTAGCTTCATGTCCACATCCCAGTTCAACCATAACCCTAACCCTAATCTTAACCCTAGCTTCATGTCCACATCCTATATACCTCTGGTGTACTATTTCTCTATGTGTTGTGTCCCTCCCTGGGTGGTAACACTGAGACAGCTGGCACACTGACATGGATCCTCTCTGTCTGTCACGCCATAAACAGTGCATTCGGAAAGTATTCAGACCCCTTGAGAAGATCTGCAGAGAAGAATGAGAGAAACTCCCCAAATACAGGTGTGCCAAGCTTGTAGCACCATACCCAAGAAGACTCGAGGTGCTTCAAAATAAATATTTTAAAAATCTGTTTTCTCTTTGTCATTATGGGCCATTGTGTGTAGATTGATGAGGAAAAAAATCATTGTATACATTTTTGAATAAGGCTGTTACGTAACAAAATGTGGAAAAAGTAAAGGGAACTGAATACTTTCCAAATGCACTGTATGTCACATCTCATAGGAAAGTGTAGGGAGCAGCAGGACACTATCACCCATGTAGTGAGACGCTGTGTGTGTGTGTGTGTGTGTGTGTGTGTGTGTGTGTGTGTGTGTGTGTGTGTGTGTGTGTGTGTGTGTGTGTGTGTGTGTGTGTGTGTGTGTGTGTGTGTGTGTGTGTGTGTGTGTGTGTGGTAATGAATGGCGATGAGTGGACCCCCTGTGTGTGTGTGGTAATGAATGGCGATGAGTTGACACCCTGTGGGAGGATGCCTGAACTAGGCTCACTCATGTCACCTGGGAGAGAGAAAGAAAATGGAGTGAGGGGAGGAGAGAATCAAGGAAGAGTTGGAAAAATAATCAAAAGAGCAAATCGAGAGAGAGAGAGGAAGATTAGTTTAGAGTGGGGTGTTGGGAAGGAAAGGAGGAAGTAGAGAAGCGGAGGCAGGCAGATCTCTTCGTCTGGTAATATTTTACCTCTGTATGACGCAGCGCAGCAGAGCACACATTGAAGCTGTTCTACTGACTACTTCATACCAGAGAATTCTTCAATATGACAGGCCTCAGGCTGCATGGGAATCTGTGTATGAGACTGCCCTCTAGTGGTGGTTTACCTGAATAACAACAGCATATACAGTATCCTAAGGCACTGGTTCCAAAACTGTGGGCTGGGGTCCCCCCACAAAAAAAAAATATATATATATATATTATTATTATTTTTAAAGGAACTCAGTCCGATTTTAAACTTACCCTTTAAAGTTGTAATAGTAGGATGCAGAAGATGCAATTTCTAAATTGAGTAGCACATCATTAGTTCCTCTTGTCATGTTAGTCATTGAATACCTTAGAGAGCTATTAATGACTTGTCAGAAATTTCCAGATCAACTAGCCCATGTCAGCAAAAAAAATGTATTTAGGTTTTTTAGTTCATAGATGTTGTAATTTTTTTGTCATTCAAATATCACTAGAATACACATTAGACATGGCAAAATGTATAGAATTGCAAGAAAATTAACTTGAAAACTGCTAAATGTTCTTTGCCCCCCAAATTTCTCTCCACTAACAAGAGGGGTGTGAACAGTTTGTATCATGAACAAACTGTGGCCATAGAAATAGATGTGGTGCGTGCAATGCTGGAAGGGGGGCCCCGAGTGAAAAAGTTTAGGAATCCTTGTCATAAGACACCCACTCTATACCACTATTGAAGAGGCTTCAATAAAAATGAATTAGGCCAACACCATAAGGCTACAGCTACTGCTATTCTTATCTATATAAACTGATTACAGTTACAACTATGTATTTGATCAAAGCAGCTGGTGATTATGTAGCAATGTGATGTAAATGAGAGGTTGTGTACAGTACTTATTATTATGAATATAGGACAGGATGGAATCAGCTCACTTCCTGTTCTCTTATGATCAAAATAAATAACAAATAATACAAAAACAAAGACGTTTTATTGTCACACCCCGGATTATGAGTGTGTAGATTGATATAGTCTTCAGTGGAACAGATAAGACAAAGCTAGTGTCATTTGGTAGTGTGCATGCGGCTCTTTAAAACAGGTGGCCATCCATTTTTTTTAAATTTATTTAACCTTTATTTAACCAGGAAGGCCTCATTGAGATTTAAAATCTCTTTTTCAAAAGCGTCCTGGCCAAGATAGGCAGCACCAAGTCATTACAAAAATTACAGACAAACAACATGAAAAACTACAAGTAATCTAGAAAAAACCGTAGAATTCACAAGAGTATAATAAAATCAAAAACAGCTAATTAAAAACATTGACAGGTCAGGGAATCAGTCTCAAGATCATTCATCAGTGATTTAAAAATACCAATCGGGACAAGTTCTTCCAGTTTAAAAGTATTTTGTAAGGTGTTCCAAGACGATGGCGCAGAGTACATAAAAGCCCTTTTACCAAATTCAGTTCGGACATTTGGAACAGTTAGCAGGATAAAGTCCAGCGAACGAAGAGAGTACCCACCACATTTCTGAACAATAAAAATGCCCAAATAAAAAGGTAGTAAACCCAAAATGGCTTTATAAATAAAAGTATACCAGTGACTGAGCCTACGAGTGACTAGAGAAGGCCAGCCAACCCTGGTATACAAAGTGCAGTGGTGCGTAAGGGTTTTGCAGTTTAAAATAAATCTCAAAGTGCCATGGTAAAGGGTGTCAATTGATCTCAAACACTGAGCGGAAGCATTCATATATAAAATATCCCCATAGTCTAGTAAAGGCATAAATGTAGCTGATACTAGCCTCCTTCTGGCTTCAAAAGAAAAACAGGCCTTACTCCAAAAATAAAATCCCAATTTCAGCTTCAATTGTTTTGTAAATTGTTGAATATGCAATTTAAAAGAATGGCCGTCATCAATTAAAATTCCAAGATATTTATATGAGGTTACAACCTCAATCTCCTTGCCCTGACAGGTAGTAATAGGTATAAGGTTCAGAGGTCTATTTCTTGCTTTAGAAAACACCATTAGTTTAGTTAAGCTTCAATAAGCTTCAATTGGCACAAGGTATGTTGAACAGTATAAAAATCCATCATATGCACTGTAATGGTTTGTTGTCATCATGGATAATAACAAAACATGCAAATGCATGAAAGCCTATGTTTAGCCCGTCATAACCTGCTAGGTGCTGCCCAGAGAAATATTTGCCAGCTAACAGAGAGGTACGTTCAATCGGTTATTCAGAAGAACTTCAGGTCTTTTCCCCTCTTGGAGCAGCCAAGCATTTATTGTTAATCAATTGAGCAACACTGAAACTACTTTAAAGGATGGAAATAAAGGAGAGTTTTCCCACTCAGGACCCAGAGTTCCCCTCAACTAGATTGGTTATGGACTGGCAGTCTGACACAGAGCAGGTAGAGACAATCTCTGAAGACCCAGAGAAGCCTTCCTTACAGGGTGAGAGCGTCTCCTCCGGGACGGACCAGGGCTCCCCAGACCTGGGTAGGGTGTCCTCTGAGCTGGCCTTCATCACCTTCCGGAGGCAGCTGCTCCACAACCAGCGGATCAGCAGTTCAGAAACAAGAGCAAAGACAGGGAAGGTGAGTGGTCTGGTCAAGGCAATCATAATAGTGGGGCTAAGGGGGAATAGAACACAGACAGGCAGGCAGGCAGGCAGGCAGGCAGGCAGGCAGGCAGGCAGCAGTAGCTGAAAAGCAGTGTTGGTTTCTTGTGTTCTGAAGCAATCACAACATTTTTCAACCACTTCCTCATCTTCCTCTGTCTCCCTCAAACTCCCAGCCTTGTTCCCTATCGTCTCTTTCCCAGAGGAGTCTGAGCCATCAGAGCTGGAGGCCATAGTACAGGAGCTACATGATCTGATGGAGAGAAAACAGAAGCTACTACAGAAACCAGACAGAAAGCAATGCTGGGGCTGAAGTTGAACGTGGCCCACTGCCAGGTAGACACAACAAATACATTTAGAAACAAGCTGCCTTATTGTATATATGTTAAGCTTGATTGATTGTTTGTTTGTTTGAGCCTACAGTGCAGCAGAGATCTTTGTCCTGTCCGTTAAAGCTATTGAACAACTATAGATTGTTGCTTTCCATTCATGTTTGGATAGATGTCAATAGGATGTTTCATAACTTTATTTCCTCATGACTGAGCACTAATTGTTTTTTTATATACCTTTGTATCTTTATAGACCATATAGAGGAACTCATGGGCCGCTATCACAGAGTGTATGTCCTACCTAGTAACACACCAGAGGACATGACTCAATATACACTACAGGCTACAACTCCTGCTGCGCCAGGTATGTGAGCATTGGTAGGATGTACAATTAGGTAGAGCAGATACTGTACATTATGAAATATTTCCCATAATGTGTCAAGCTCTGACATAAGCTCTACAGTACTTGTCATTTCTCCATCTATGTCCAGATGAGCACAGGAAGAACACATATCAGGGAGTATATGTCCTGCCCCCATCTGGTTCACTACAAGTTAGGGTAAGTCCTGTCAGAGAAGTTAGGGTGAGTCCTGTCAGACAAGTTAGGGTGAGTCCTGTCAGACAAGTTAGGGTAAGTCCTATCAGACAAGTTAGGGTGAGTCATGTCAGACAAGTTAGGGTAAGTCCTATCAGACAAGTTAGGGTGTCCTGTCAGACAAGTTAGGGTAAGTCCTATCAGACAAGTTAGGGTGAGTCCTGTCAGACAAGTTAGGGTGAGTTCTGTCAGACAAGTTAGGGTGAGTCCTGTCAGACAAGTTAGGGTGAGTCCTGTCAGACAAGTTAGGGTGAGTCCTGTCAGAGAAATTAGGGTAAGTCCTGTCAGACCAGTTCTTGTCATCAGATCTGGGGCCGTATCAAGCGCTACATACCAGGAGTGCTGATTTAGGATCAGCTCCCCCTTGTTCATGTAATCTTATTCATTGTGATCTAAAAGGCAAAACTGATACTAAATCAGCACTCCTGCTCTTAAACATCAATTTGACATTAGATCAGAGTCAAGGGGCAACTTTATCTAACTACCAGAAACCATATGTCCTAATACTTTAGTCTGTCTTATTAAGCTAATTAAGCAATAATGCCTTGAGGGATATGGTATATGGCCAATATACCACGACTAAGGGCTGTTCTCGACACAATGCGGAGTGTCTGGATACAGCCCTTAGCTGTGGTATATTGGCCATACTGTATATCACAAACCCCCGAGGTGCCTAATTGCTATTATAAACTGGTTACCAATGTAATTAGAACAGTAAAAAATAAATGTTTTGTCATACCCATGGTATACGGTCTGATATACCATGGTTGTCAGCCAATCAGCATTCAGGGCTCGAACCACCCAGTTTATAATACGGTATAAACCCTCTCCCTCTCCGACCAGGTGTGTGGATGGGTGCTGTCTCATACCTTTCTGTTTGGACAACCTAAAGGACGTCAGACATCGATGCCCTGAGTGTCACAGCAACATCTACACCGCAGAACGGATGTGAGGACAGGATGGTACTTCTACAAATCAAATCATATTCAAATTAAATCACATTTTATTGGTCACATACACATGGTTAGCAGATGTTATTGCAAGTGTAGCAAAATGCTTATGCTTCTAGATCCGACAATGCAGCAGTATCTAACAGGTAATATCTAACCATTCCACAACAAAACCTAATATATAATCATTCCACAACAAAACCTAATATATAATCATTCCACAACAAAACCTAATACACACAATCTAGTAAAGGAATGGGATGAGAATATATAAGTATAAAATATATGGATGAGCAGTGACAGAGCGGCTAAAATGCAATAGATAGTATAGAATAGATAGTGAAGGATACAGTACACATTATATACATATGAGATGAGTAATAAGAGATAAGTAAACATTCTTAAAGTGGCACTATTAAAGTGACTAGTGTTCCATTTATTAAAGTGGCCAATGATATCAAGTCTGTATGCAGGCAGCCGCCTCTCTGTGCTAATGGTGGCTGTTTAACAATCTGATGGCCTTGAGATAGAAGCTGTTTTTCAATCTCTCTGTCCCAGCTTTGATGCACCTGTACTGACCTTGCCTTCTGGATGGAAGCAGGGTGAACAGACAGTGGCTCGGGTGGTTATTGTTCTTGATGATCTTTTTTGCCTTCCTGTGACATCGGGTGTTGTAGGTGTCCTGGAGGGCAGGTATTTTGGCCCCGGTGATGTGTTGTGCAGACCGCAACACCCTCTAGAGAGCCCTGCGGTTGTGGGCGGTGCAGTGCAGTTACAGATACTGTATCAGTGGCTACAGTTTCTCTGGTGTTGGATATAGCGGGACAGTGAATGGTCTGGTTGGGCGTTATGCCCTCTGGACTGTGTGACATGAGAAAGAGAAAGACCGTGTTATGGTTACGGTTTGAGGGGATTGAGATTGGAGATTGACTGTTGTTGGGGTGATAGCTTCTCTCTGGGAAAAAGTTGGAGGATGATCCTAAAAAGCCCTGGGAGTCTGTAGCAGTGTCCAGTCGTGACAGCATTTTGGTTCTGTCAACAGTGCTGATACCAACAGAACCTGAGAAAACCTACTATAATAGCACTCATAGTGAATGGATATACCATTTCCTTTACTTTCCTTGCTTCCTTAACTTTAAAACTTATTT
The DNA here is from genome assembly GCF_016432855.1 of Salvelinus namaycush. Lineage (NCBI taxonomy): Eukaryota > Metazoa > Chordata > Actinopteri > Salmoniformes > Salmonidae > Salvelinus > Salvelinus namaycush. Next base: position 69,250,966 of record NC_052310.1, read on the forward strand.
TTGAATATTCTTTTCGGAATACTTTTTTATTTATTTTCATAAGATTTTATTTCATATTTTATCAACAATGCAAAACATACACATACAAATGATGACATCATACAAACATCAACTACATCACACCTGCCCAGACCCACTAGCCATCACCCATACATCACTCCTGCTCAGACCTACCAGCCCTTACCCCTACATCAACTACATCACACCTGCTCAGACCCACCAGCCCTTACCCCTACATCAACTACATCACTCCTGCTCAGACCTACCAGGCCTTACCCCTACATCAACTACATCACACCTGCCCAGACCCACCAGCCCTCACCCCTACATCAACTACATCACACCTGCTCAGACCCACCAGCCCTTACCCCTACATCAACTACATCACTCCTGCTCAGACCTACCAGGCCTTACCCCTACATCAACTACATCACACCTGCCCAGACCCACCAGCCCTCACCCCTACATCAACTACATCACACCTGCCCAGACCCACCAGCCCTTACCCCTACATCAACTACATCACACCTGCCCAGACCCACCAGCCCTCACCCCTACATCAACTACATCACACCTGCCCAGACCCACCAGCCCTTACCCCTACATCAACTACATCACACCTGCCCAGACCCACCAGCCCTTACCCCTACATCAACTACATCACACCTGCCCAGACCCACCAGCCCTTACCCCTACATCAACTACATCACACCTGCCCAGACCCACCAGCCCTTACCCCTACATCAACTACATCACACCTGCCCAGACCCACCAGCCCTTACCCCTACATCAACTACATCACACCTGCCCAGACCCACCAGCCCTCACCCCTACATCAACTACATCACTCCTGCCCAGACCCACCAGCCCTCACCCCTACATCAACTACATCACACCTGCCCAGACCCACCAGCCCTCACCCCTATCTCCAGCATCCGTATCAATTTCCACTACATGGACTCAAACTGCATGATTTTGTTTCTCTCTGTTGCCCACGCACAATTTTTAGATAGTAAAGCATTTGACCTTTCCATTGCGTGAACGACGGATGATTGGTCCATTTCCAGTTTCTAAGTATATTTTTTTTAAATAATGATTGATGTGAAAAGTATTGTCCGATCCATCTTGTATCTCACTGCACCCTCATATGCCATGTGTTGAAGTGTGCAGACAGACAAATTAAAAGTAAATGTACACTACCATTCAAAAGTTTGGGGTCATTTCGAAATGTCCTTGTTTTGAAAGATGTCCTTGTTTTGTCCATTAAAATAACATCAAATTATCAGAAATACAATGTAGACATTGTTAATGTTGTAAATGACTATTGTAGCTGGAAACGGCAGATTTTTTATGGAATATCTACATAGGCGTACAGAGGCCCATCCTCAGCAACCATCACTCCTGTGTTCCAATGGCATGTTGTGTTAGCTAATCCAACCTGATCATTTTAAAAGGCTAATTGATCATTAGAAAACCCTTTTGCAATTATGTTAGCACAGCTGAAAACTGTTGTGCTAATTAAAGAAGCAATAAAACTGGCCCTCTTTAGACAAGTTGAGTATCTGGAGCATCAGCATTTGTGGGTTCGATTACAGACTCAAAATGGCCAGAAACAAAAAACTTTCTTCTGAATGTTCTGAGAAATGAAGGCTATTCCGTGCGAGAAATTGCCAAGAAACTGAAAATCTCGTACAACGCTGTGTCCTACTCCCTTCACAGAACAGCTCAAACCGGCTCTAACCAGAATAGAAAGAGGAGTGGGAGGCCCCGGTGCACAACTGAGCAAGAGGACAAGTACATTAGAGTGTCTAGTTTGAGAAACAGACATCTCACAAGTCCTCAACTGGAAGCTTCATTAAATAGTACCCGCAAAACACCAGTCTCAACGTCAACAGTGAAGAGGTGACTCCGGGATGCTTAATTATCAAAAATCCCTTTTGGTGAGCATTTCTCCTTTACCAAGATAATCCATCCACCTGACAGGTGTGGCATATCAAGAAGCTAATTAAACAGCATGATCATTACACAGGTTCACCTTCTGCTGGGGACAATAAAAGGCCACTCTAAAATGTTCCGTTTTGTCACACAACACAATGCCACAGATGTCTCAAGTTTTGAGGGAATTGGCATGCTTACTGCAGGAATGTCCACCAGAGCTGTTGCCGGAGAATTTCATGTTCATTTTTCTACCGTAAACCGCCTCCAACGTTGTTTTAGAGAATTTGGAAGTACGTCCAACCGGCCTCATAACCGCAGACCACGTGTAACCACGCCAGCCCAGGACCTTCAACTGAATCCCGGTTTCAACTGTACCGGGCAGATGGCAGGTGCCGTTGTGTGGGCGAGTGGTTTGCTGATGTCAACGTTGTAAACAGTGCTCCGTAGTGGCAGTGGGGTTATGGTATGGTCAGGCATAAGCTACGGACAACAAACACAATTGCATTTTATTGATGGCAATTTCAATGCGCAGAGATACTGTGACGACCCTCCCACTCTGTCTACCGTTTTCTCTCTCTTTGCTCTTGTTTCCTTATTAGGATGTTGGTGGGTGGAGTATGGAGGGTCGTCAGCTACATGGGAAACACCTGGGCCCGGGTGTGTCTCAGGATAAATAGACCTCTTCCACAGTCATTGAGGAGACTCTCTCCATTCAGACACAGACAGATTTTGGTTGTGGCCTTGTTGTGGTTATTTGGTTTGTTTGTGTTGGCACCCTTCAACACCCCTACTTATCACATGTATACACGCAACCACTCACCTACACTACTGACTACTGACTACACACACCATTGTTAATTGTATTTACTTTACCTTAGTTAATTAATAAATATATTTTGTTATTACTTATCTCCATGTGGTCTTCCTTTTGTTACGGGCTTTGAGCCGGTTCGTGACAATACCGTGACGAGATCCTAAGTCCCATTGTCGTGCCATTCATCCGCCGCCATCACCTCCTGCCTCATGTCACAAGGATCTGCACACAATTACTGAAATTAGTCTGTATTCTGAAAAAAAAATAACAAAGGGGGCAGTGAGTTTACAGTATTGGTCAGGTATATAAGGAGATCGTTTGCAAATAAGTTTAGTTTATATTCCTGTTTACCAGTACTGATACCTGCTACGTTGGGGTCCTTTCAATTTTTTTCTGCAAGCTGTTCAATTTCCAGTGCAAACAGGAGGGGAGAGAGGGGGAGGGGAGAGAGGGGACATCCCTGTCTTGTGCCCCTTTTCTAAAGCAATTGAATCAGATAATGTTCAACACAGTCAAAAGACTTTTCTGCATCAACCGCCTTTATTGTTAAATCTATATCTTGTTTTTTTGCATATTGTATTAAACTGAAACATGTTCTTATATTTGTTTGTGTCTATTTTTAATAAACCCTGTTTGATTGATATCTATCAAGTCTGGTAATACTTTTACCATTCTATTGCTTATATTGCTTTGTTATTATTTTATTGTCACAGTTTATTAAACTTATGGGTCTATAATCAATAGGGGACTCTCCAGATGTTCCTGGTATTAATATAACTGTTTGATACATGGAACTTGGAAGTGCTGAATTGAGTTACGTGCGTGTTGTCATTTGTGTAAATAGGGGAGCTACTTTGTCCCAAAATGGTTCATTGAATTCTATGGAAAAGCACTCCATTCCTGGTGATTTTCTCCGTGTGAATGTTTTAACAGTATATAATATAGATTTTTGGGTGATCTCTATTTTTAATATATATATATATTCTGCTGATAATTGCTTTAAGGTTGATGAGTCTGAGAAGGCAATAGGATCTGTCCAACTGTTGTTTAATTCTGATTTATATACATTTTCATAGAAGCTTTTAAAATTGTTATTTCTAATTATCGCATTTGTATCTTTATCTTTTAAAATTATAACTGGTTCAGCGTGTATTTGTTTTGTTACAGCTGCGAGATATTTACCAGGTTTATTTACCATTAAGTAATATACCTTATTTGAGTTTAACCTTGTTGGCTCTCTTCAAAAGTTAAAGATTGTATTCCTGCTTAAGTTTAGAAATGTTACAGTATGTTTTACCCATAAAGATTTTTTTGTTATTTGTTATTTTTCTAAATCAGATTGAGCTTTTTCAGAGTATGAGATTATCCTTCCCCTAATGTACGACTTAAAGGCATCACATACTATATAGGGGGTCGGTTTTTCTCTATCCTCTGTCTACATTTGTAGTGGTAAAGGTTTACATTTTTTCATTCATGTATTTAATACATTTTGGGTCGAGAAGATGCGCTCTGTTAATTCTCCAAATTCTGTCACTAAGTGTGATAGGTGTAAGTGTAATAAGTGTATAGGTGTAATAGGTGTAATTACACATGATACCGGTGAATGATCCGATATCACTATATCATACATTTTTGAATCCAGTAAATTGTTGAGTGCATTTTTGGAGATAAAAATGTAGTCCATTTTTGAATAACTTTTCTTACTTTGAGAAAAAAAGGAATAGTCTTTTGTAATTGAGAATAGTAATCTCCAGGTGTCCTGTAAATTATTTGCAGAGATTACATTTTTCAGCCTCTTTGGATGCTCCCTAAATTTGCCTTTTATTACTACATCTGTCAATCTTATCGAATGTTTGATTTAGGTCACCTGCTAAAATAATGGTTTCTGTCTGGATTTGATCTATAGCTTGAATTATATCTAAAAACACCAGATTTGCCCCTGGTGGGATATACAATGAAATCAATGTATATTTTTCACCATGTAAGGTACAATTCAACATTAGAAAACGGCCTTCTCGGTCCTGTCACGCCCTGACCTTAGAGAGCCTTTTTATTTCTCTATTTGGTTAGGTCAAGGTGTGATTTGGGTGGGCATTCTAGTTTTCTATTTCTTTGTTGGCCGGGTATGGTTCCCAATCAGAGGCAGCTGTCTGTCGTTATCTCTGATAGGGAATCATACTTAGGCAGCCTGTTTTTCCACCCTAGTTTGTGGGATGTTGTTTTTTGCATAGTAGCTGTGTAGCCCTGCAGAACTTTACGTTCGTTGATCTTTTGTTTTTGGTGTTCATTTTAAATACAGAAGATGTACACTTTCCACTTTCTTTATACTTGAGGCGCTATGCCTTTTTAGGGCTTTTAAGCTCCACCTCCTCTCCTAACTCAAATAAAAGAGGATATATACATTTGAAGAAAGACTGCCACTTAAGTACTGTGGTTGGTTTGTATTACCTTATAAGTTAAATTAAAGTATAGTGGCTGGTGAGGGTCTACTTGGAGCAGTGGCGTGCCGTGGGCCTGGGGCCTGGGCCTTCAGTGAGGTCCTACACAGTCCCACCCGAATTAATCCACCTCTTATTACCATCATTATGATGCCATGGCTCTAGACACTATACATTTAGACAGAAACGCAGTATAACCAGGCGTTGCGTCACCTTGAAATTGACAAAAATTGACATTTTTGTGTAAACAGTGTTTACCCAAAAACATGACACAATCAATGAGTCTTTTCAATATTTCCCTATTTTTCTTCACCTTTTCATTGTGCAGCTCCGTTGCCCTGCGCGCTTGTTCGTTGAGCTGTAGATCCACTCGGGTGTCCCCAAAAGGTGTCCCCAAAAGTTTTCAAAAGCACCATTGCTTGTAAGTGCCCAGCCGTACTTTGGTGTCTCGTTGCTGCCTTGGTTAGACAACTCAAGTTTGCAAAGCCAGTGTGGCTCCAAACACCAAATCGATCACTTGCAAATAATAGGCATTCCCAGCAGTACAGTTTGCAGTGCTTCTCGGAGCCTGTGAGCCATTGATAGCGCTCGTAGTTGGAACTTTGAAAGTGGCGAACGAACCCCTTTCCCACCTGTGACAGGCTTTGTAGCGTCGGCGTCGGGCGACCTCTCCTTACAATGTCTAACTTTTCTTGAAAAGTTCATCTTGAGAATGGCGTTATAATTATATCCTCGACCAAATCGATATCTTCTCCTCCTTCCGCCATTGTGGGTTGAAAAAACAGCTTAGTAGTACGCAAATTAATTCGTTTATCAAATTCAGTTTCCTAGTTCTGAGGTTCCGCATAGACCTGCCCATAGGACCTGCCTCTCAATATTGGTAATCCAATCAAAAGACGTGCACGCACTACGCCTGCTAGCTGGCTCCTGTGTAACACTGGAGCCAGCCAGCAGGCGTACAATAGCCAACTCTAAAGCTGATTGGTTGACACTAAATTTTCATTTCTATTCACTTTAAGCTACAAGCGCCCGCACTGTTGATTCTGAAGGCCTGAGGGCAGATTTTAGACCCCTGGCAACACATGATGGCTGAATATGATTGGATAAAAGATCTAACATAAAGACCAGCCCTCCAAATCTCAACCTGGGGATGGAAGCAGTGCAACCAAGAGGAAAGCTATGAAATGAAGAGTATAACTCTTACTCTGTGGAATAATTTAATACATATTTGTGGGAAAATATATTTAAAAAAAAAATTATATTCTGATGATGTTTAGGCCAGCAGAGAAGGCCTTGCTGGCCCTGACGGCCCACCACTGACTTGGAGTGAGTCACCCCATCCCAATCCCCTGGATATAGCCCCTCTCACCTCAGAGCAGTGTCCGATGCCCTCCCAGTCACCCCATTACAATCCCCCCAGATATAGTCCCACTCCATTCTCACCAATAATCAGCATTGAATCTTAGTTGTAATGACAAACAAGGAACAACAATAATTCAACATCCTTATTCATTTTACAACGGATTTACAAGTCATGAAAATAAAAAATTGAATTACATTGTAGTATATTGAAGTCCTTCCTTCCTCTCTCTCCCAAACCAAATTGATCCCTCTCCACCACCCCCTCCCTGTTCTCCTCCCATCCTTACTCCCCCTTACCCCCCCAAGCCAAGCTTATCCCCACCTCCCATCCTTGCCCTCCCTTACCCCCCCAAGCCAAGCTTATCCCCACCTCCCATCCTTGCCCTCCCTTACCCCCCCAAGCCAAGCTTATCCCCACCTCCCATCCTTGCCCTCCCTTACCCCCCCAAGCCAAGCTTATCCCCACCTCCCATCCTTGCCCTCCCTTACCCCCCCAAGCCAAGCTTGTCCCCACCTCCTATCCTTACTCCCCCTTACCCCCCCAAGCCAAGCATATCCCCACCTCCCATCCTTACTCCACCTTACCTCCCCCAAGCCAGGCCTTTCACCACCTCTCCTCCTTGCCCTCCCTTACCCTCCCAGGCCAAGTTTATCCCAACCTCCATCTTTTCCTCCTCCCCTCTTCTCAGACTGACCAACACCCCTCTATGCATCACTCTTCCGCCCTCCTACACATATTCACCCTCCCTCTCCTCTTCATATCCACACACACCACAGGAGGCTGCTGAGGGGAGAACGGCTCATAATAATGGCCAGAACAGAGCAAATGGAATGCCATCAAGCACCTGCAAACCATGTTTGATATCATTCCACTCATCATTAACACAAGCCTGTTCTCCCCAATTAAGGTGCCACCAACCTTCTGTGACAGACACCCACACACATATACCCACTCACACCCTCTCACCTACACACACCCATAGAACAATTACTGACAGTTATTGACACTGTATTTCCTCTTTTATATTGGCATTTCATTGTCCATGTAACTTATTTACCATTGGCTAATTCTATCCTTACTTCCTAGAGAAGAACAGTTACTTGGGGACAATAGAATCTAGATTGTTTTGGGGGGAGGTGGAAGGAATATTGTCTCAATTTACAATCAGCTGGTCTTGGGCATCACTGTACGTAGCCTAGTGTGCTTGTCTGCTTCCCCTCAGGGTACTGGGCTCTGTTTCAAGTGGGAAGGTTTCCTGCAGCCTGTTCAGCGCTTCATCGGTGCTTGTAAACTCAGTTAATGCATATTCTTGAGAGAATATATGTTGGTACTTCCCAGAGAGCGTATAAGAATGGTACTATTGAAGCCTAATCAACGTATTGGTCATGCAAATGGCCTGTATATTCTACTTCCCCCTTTCTTTACTGTGAAAAAGGTCAACATCCCCGAATTAACCTGACAAATGTTGCTGACAGACCGACAGACTGGATTATATACAAAAATGTTCTATTCTCCTTCAAGTGTTTTGATTAATCTTGTGGAACTACATGTTATCACTTCTAAATGTAATAATTCCTCAAAGGTTTTACTATTTTTACATAATAATACAATAGAGTATGATGCTGTTTGCTTTGACAGCTGAACAGTTCAAAAGATATTCACAGTAAAAATGTACGGTCACAATAATCTCAGCAGCCCAGATCCAAATCACACGTGAGACTCCAGCCACAGATGCTAGGAAACTTTCACAATAAACCACGTTTTATTGACACCTAAAAGCATACAGTACATATATACATATTTTTTCATATTATTTACAAAATAAAGATCATGGCTGTGCTACACATGTATAAAAATATGCATGACATCTAAATAAATATGTACACAACGTGCAAAATGTATGTATGGCATACAGAGGATGACAGAGACTTGGCAGACGTCTTACTAGTTGCAACAATTCAGACAAAGAACAGCGGTTGAGTGCGAGACAGTACAGTACAGAAAACACAGAATTAGGTAGGCCCAAATCAATATTTGCTTGCAATGATCAACATGTTGATATGGCAAGTGCTGAAGATGAATCTGCTGTACTGTGACATCTCGTTATAAAGTACTGACAAAATAAAAAAATGCACCAACTGGTCAAAGGCACTGCATCTCAGTGCTAGAGGCGTCACTACAGACCCTGGTTCGTTCCCAGGCTGTGTCACAACCGGCCGTGATCGGGAGTCCCAAAGGGCGGCGCACAATTGGCCCAGCGTCATCTGGGTTAGGGGAGGGTTAGGCCGGTGGGGTAGGCCGTCATTGTAAGAATTTGTTAACTGACTTGCCTAGTTAAATTAAGGTTCAATAAAAAGAGTAAGGCCATGGCCTTATTGCTTCATTAACATTCTATTAAGACTAACCGACTGTACACAGGTTTGACATGATTCAGAATCAAAATGGTTTTGAATCCAACTGTCACATTTACAGCATACCTATGTACATTTTGTCCATTGATGCACTTGGTCATATAATTCTGATATGGATGGTAAAAACAATATACAGTAATCTTCCTCTTGCGTATATACAGAAAAAAACTATGATTTTGTAACATTTTAGAAATACGATCATTTTTGTTGGTCAACAGTAGATATTAACTGATGTTTCACTGCCTTATTAGGCAACAATTGAAGAACAAATATATCCTTACTAGCCCTAAACCACAGTTACAAACATTTGGTTCCCAATGGTCAGAGACCGTGTGTACAGTATTTGGCATTATTACCTGACGACAGGTTATTATTAGTGTTTGACTTGTTGGATAAGAATGATTGTTCAAACAATGACAGAAAAATAAAATCCATGGTATTCTAAAGTGCTGTACAGTACGACCGTATTCATTCTATACAATATTGATCAGAATAATATTTGGGTTGAGATACTGAATATTAGTAACTCGTTTGGCATGATATGCCACGTAGAACTACACAACCCTAGTTTCAATGTATCATACATATAATCATCATCATGGTCGAATTCATCCACAAAATGGTAGCTATGCCAGAAGCTACGGTGTAGTCCCTTGTAGTTTACCCTGTATGCTGGGCACACCACTGGGGGTGTCTGTGTGCGTTTTGACCATATAACCAAACAGGACAGATGGAACAGTCAGAGAAAAGCTGTTCTGTGAGCCAAACCTTTTAAAAACTCAGCCTGTAAAATGTGTTCACTTGGCAAAGATAGTGCTGTCTGATGAACGTCCAACTTCATAAAAATGAAGAGGACTCAAATGAGTTGCAGCCAACTCAGTGACAGAGACAAATATAGCCCGATATCAGACACTTATTAAAACGTGCATTCAAGAAGAAACCCTGACACACATGCAGACACACAGACATAAGGGACTCTTACTTACAGACAGACATGTAGGGCTGGGCGATATATCGAATTCATGTTTTTAACATTAATTTGAGGTAAATCAAGTTTTTTTTCCCATTTTTATGAGCATTTATGTCCGCTTGCTCTCATGTTATCTTTTTGATCTCGTCTCGTTCGCTCCTTCCCATTTACACCAGAGATCTGTGTATAATGACGAGATCATCATGTCTGCGCCCTAACAATGGGAGTCATTGTCGCAAAAGCGGGAAGGCAGGCGACATCCTCAGGTTCAAAATAAGCGCATAGAAACGCATTGGGCTGATTTTGGATAGATTTTGGCGAGAGTGAAGCCTCTCGCTTCACCTCTTTCTCCCAAGCACCTCCCCCCACCACTCACAACAACAAAGATGAGATATCACTTCTTCATCTCTGTCAAATGGTTTCAACTCGTTATTTGCATTAGAGGTTTGGTACAACATAAATCGGTCATATGGACAACGAAACACACGGAGACACTATTTTACTGTAATAAAGAAGTTGTAAACCTTTCGAACCGTTTCAACTCTTCAAATTTCGTGCAAAGACACTACTAAAACGGATGTACCAATAAACATTCATTCTGGAAAATGAATGCTCAGTTTGTCGCACGCATTACGGTACCGCTAGCAGCATTTTAGTCAAATAAAGATTGCTATACTAGCTGTTTAGTCTGTGTTTTATAAATATGCAATACACATAAAACAATTATATAAGGATTTGGCAACTCATTCTCATTCTGCGAAATAAGGTAGGCCACTTGATTTCAACATCTGAACAAAGTGGACAGGCTACTTACTATGCTGTTCAAACAGTTGGAGACGGACAGAAGGTTGTGTTTATAACAATTACAACTGTTTTGACTTGTTAGCTGAATTCAGAACTTGTCAAACTATAAGTAGATCTAAGTTGGCTAAACCTGAAATAGAATTTTTTTTTTTTTTTTTTTTTTTTTTTTTTTTTTTTTTTTTTTTTTTTTTTGGGGTGGATCAGCTTAATATTGCGGAAAGAATGTTGCTTCCAATGTAATTGTCTGCATCATTTCCAATCCCCCATATTTTTTTGGGTAAATATATATATCCATACACGCATGCATACATATATACATATATACATACACATACCTATATAGACATACATACTTTTTTAAAGAATATACCTTTATTATTATTCCCCGCAACCCTACCACCGCTCCCCCAATTGGAGTAAACTAATAAACACTTCTGCTTTTACCTTCAATTTATACATCTTATACCTATTTTACAGACACAGACTACTTTATAATAGTTCTCTCTTGTTTGTTCTTAGTCCTTCCTCTATTTCTGTTGTCCATCCAATTTTATTTCCACTTGTAACTGTGCTATTTCACAAAAGCTCCGCACCTATACACATTTCACAGATCCCGTATGCCCTACATTGTTTATCTTGTTATTAGTCCCACCCTTCAGTTCTACTCAACCCTTCCCATCTATCTTCCAACATCATCCATTTCGGATTTTTATTTGCCATATATTTTTCAACTGTGCTGTGATGCTTCACAAAAGATTTGAACCTTCCTATTCTCATAGCTTCTACAGATTGTAAATTAAAAATAAACATTTTTGCTAAAATAATTATTATATTATTGATTGATTGACTATGGCTTTTCAAATCCCCCAGTATTGCTATCTGTAGCGTTAGTTCTAGGCAAATGTTGCAATTCTTCAGCCATTCCTGGACCTGTGACCAAAAGCGAGCTACATATGGACAATACCAAAATAAATGGTCTAATGACTCTGCCTCCTCACAGCAGAATCTACAGAGCTGGGAAGATTGTATACCCCATATATATAACATTCTATTAGTTGCAAGAATTTTGTACAATAATTTAAATTGAAAAATTCGAAGTTTTGAATCCGGCGTTGTTTTGCGTATCAATTCATAAACCATGTGCCATGGAATGGGTACATCGAACATCTCTTCCCAACTATTTTGCAATTTATATGGCACAGCTGTCAGTTTTTTGGTCCTTAAATGAAATTGGTATATGTTTTTATTTATCACACTTTTCTTTAACCATTTATGTTCTTTAATACAGGGCCGACATACAAGTTCCTTACTTTTTTCCCCTTCTACTTGCCTCTTCCATTTTTGTGGTAATGCTGCAATTAATTGGTTGTAATTTTGGGTAGAGCAGACATTTCCATATGTCTGTGTGAGCTGCATGTGTGACATAACTCCACCAGTCCTATTTATGATATCATTCACAAAAATTATACCTTTTTTAAACATTTCTTCGATAAATACAGTTTTTTTATCAATTACTATATTTGAATTTAACCACAATATTTGTTGTACTATTTGTTCCGTCCTTTCAGGTGGATTAAACTGAAATTGCAACCAACTTTCTAAGGCTTGTTTAAAAAATAAGGATATTTTGGAGATTATTTCCTTTTCAAACAACCGAAAGTGAGCAGGTGTAATCTGAATAAAGGGAAAAAGGCCCTTCTTGAACATAGGATGAGACATTCGTACCAATTTACTAGAGAACCAGTTTGGATTTAAGTATAACTTTTGTATGACTGATGCCTTTAGTGAGAGGTCTAATGCTTTAATATTTAATAATTTCTGCCCTCCGAATTCATATTCGTTATATAAATAGGCCCTTTTAATTTTATCTGGCTTGCCGTTCCAAATAAAATGGAATATTTTTTGTTCATATAATTTAAAAAGCAGGTCACTAGGTGTAGGCAAAACCATAAGCAAATAGGTAAACTGTGATATGACTAAAGAGTTAATCAGGGTGATTTTTCCACAAATAGACAAGTATTTTCCTTTCCATGGTAGCAAGATCTTATCTATTTTTGCTAACTTTCTATAAAAATTTATTGGAGTGAGATCATTTCTTTCTTTTGGGATTTTTATACCGAGTATATCCACATCTCCGTCAGACCATTTAATTGGTAAACTACATGGCAATATAAAATGTGTATTTTTTAGTGATCCAATACGTAATATGGTACATTTATCATAATTTGGTTTTAATCCAGAGAGGATAGCAAAGGTATCTAGATCCTCTATGAGGCCGTGGAGAGACTCTAGTTGTGGTTTTAAAAGAAAACATGAATCATCAGCGTACAATGACACCTTAGTTTTTATTTTTTTGAAATAGAAATATTAGCTGACTACTCACGAGCACGTGGGCTTGTGTTTGAGAGACTGTTTATGAGACCCGTGTTCATTTTCTATAATGCCTGCTACATGATTAGTGAACGTGCATTATGCATGGTTATGGTTAAATTTGTAACAAAAAGGGCCTTTTTATAGACAGACCTGAAAGCCAGATCAGTGATAATTGCAATAAAAGCAAGTACAACTATTTTCATAAAATAATGTAAATATTAGTGGGTCTCATGTTTGTGGAAGGCATATATTCAGCTTCTGTATAATTTACCAAGCTCTGAATTGATTAGACTATTGGTGACTGTTTTAAATGTAGTGTATTTGACCTTTAATTGTACAACAAAGCTTAGAGAAAACAAAAAAATGTGTTTTGATATATATTGGGAATCGCATAAGTTTGAAAAAAATAGAAATGAGTTTCAGGCAGGGGCGCAACTTTCACTGGGGACGGGGGAGACATGTCTACCCCACATTCTGAAATTGCATTTTTGTCCCCCCGTTTTATCATTTCAATGTGATACAAAACAAGGCAATGGCATGCTTTGGGACCATGCGGTCGCCTCCGAGCGATCGGGTAGGCTGGAGTGTTTATTCGACAGGATTAAAAAATGATATAATAATAGTAATTATTATGTCCCCCCCACTTCTAAAACCAAAGTTGCGCCCCTGGTTTTAGGCCATTTCGCCCAGCTCTAGGCACGTGCATACTTTCTCACACAGAGACAGAACCACTGACACACAGAGACAAAGTGCAGAGAGTTGACAGACAGAATTCAGGACAGACAGAAAAGTATAACACCTCTGTTCTCCAGAGGTCATGCAGCCACATTAAAACATGTCAAACACTGAAGAATACAGTTAGCCTGAGTGCCAGTCTTTTTGTGCCATCATGCCACCTTCTTGTCACTCATTGCTATGCCAAACATATCTGGCTTGACAATGAGTAACAGAGTTGGCAAGAGCACAAACAGAGATGGAAGCAGGCTAGCATACAGTAAGTACACACATTAACCTGTATGTAGTGTACCTGTGTGATACCATATTTGGTCCCTCCCCACTGATACGTCAGTTGTCTTTCAGAAGATAAAGCTGCCAACAATGTAAAGTCTCCATTTACATTCAGACGGATCAACTTAGACTTGAACTGAAGGCGATAGTACACTGAGATAACCAACAAGTGGATCAACATTGTTTCAATAAACCATTAAATCTACAAAATCATTATCTGTGATTCACATTTCCTTGTGAGATGAAGGAGGTGTAAGGCCCGCCTCCTTAGTGCATAGCTCATAGTGGGAGGAGACTACTCCTCCTTGTCCAATAGGAATGAGTCTGTTCTCGGCGTCAGTTCAGTTCATTACTTAAATAGTCCAACTGTCTCAACCAATACAATATGTATCAAAAGGGTCAGAAAACACAAATATAGGTATGTCGCAATAAAAGACCAGTGTTAAACACAGCCTTGTACTCTTGTCAGGTTTACATCTGTCAGTTATGCTGTCTGTTGTGGCTTGTGTACAACAGATCTGTAATAACCAAGCAGCGTCCACAGAGAAATGGCTGTAGATGAAGACCCTGTCATACGACTGATGTGAAACGCATGCTAAGTTAACACATCCATGTGTTCACCGCAAGCCAAGCTGACCACCGTACAGGCTGACTGTCAGGAGTTGTATGGTGAAAGCTTTGCACAACCCAATGAAAACTCCAGGAGGGCTGAGGGAACATCTAACCTTGTTCTGGTTGAAATATCGCCATCATTTACAGGATATTTCCATAATGTCTGCATCCTTGTTCATTTGGCTCTGGCCCCACTACTCTAATAAGCAACACCCAATGCCCCCATCACCGGCTGGCCAATCCTAGGACATCCTAGGCAAAAAATAAACGAGACAATTTTGTGTTAAAAATAAAGTTTTAAAATGCACCAGGACTATAACCTGACTAACCAAGTCTGGATTTCTTATGTTGAGTGCCTCTATCCCTTTTCATTTCCTCAAACACTCCTCTCCTCCTCTTCTCTCGGTCCCTCCATCCTTTTCCTCCTTTCCCCTCCATCCTTGTCCTCATCCATCTCTCCATCAGTCCCAGTGCAGCTGCAGGTCGTGTGTATCCAGGAAGTCTGAAGGAATCCCCAGTGGTGTAAGCCCCCCCGCGGGGCCGGGCGGCATGGTTAGGTCCAGCCACTCCATGTTGTCCAGGGCTGTGTCAGACATGCCCATATTGAGGGAGGAGGGGGGAGACGTGGAGTCGCAGAAGGACAGCTCCGAGGTGTCCATGGGGGAGTAGGGTTGATCCAGAAGCTGGGACTGCAGCTCCTCGATCAGACCCAGGGTGCGGAGGTCCGTGGTTGGGGACGGATCGTTCAGGGTTCCCTCCAGGAAGGCCTCCAACTGCTTGTCTGAGGTCATGGAGGCCAGGCTTGGGAGATGGAGTGGGTCGACGGGCGAGATGGGGGGGGGAGCTACCTGGATCTGTGGAGGGGGCCTGGACAGGGCGGTGTTGACAGGGAGGGTAGTGATGTTGGCTGTGATAGGAACAGTCTTGGTGCCGAGAGACAGAAGGTCCGGCTGCTGGATGAAAGGAGTGATCTCTGGACGAAACAGAAGATGGGGAGAAATTAATCAGTTATATTAAAACACAGGCTTCTTTAATGTTAATGTCGAATAAGAAAGTGCAGCCTTATTACTGTTTACAGAGATGAAAAGACCAGATAGTCATGACTAAGTCAGTCCCTTCAGGGTTAGGACAAGGAGCTAAAGGTGTAAACCTTTCCTGATGCTGTGAACTCTCACCTCCACTCTGAATCAGGATGTCAAATAGGTCGTCCATCTCCTGGCTGGTTGCCGTGGAAACCTGAGAAAGAGACAATAAGGTAAGGGGGTGGAGATGCATGACCAATAGCATTACAGTCTTTGAGGTGTGACCAATAGCAATACATTTCCTCAGGACTTCGGAGAGCACCTCATATATTTATGAATGTGTGTGTGTTATTGTATGAGTGCAGTGGTGGAAAAAGTACCCAAATATCATACTAAAGTAAAAAATACCTTAATAGAAAATGACTCAAGTAAAAGTGAAATTCACCCAGTAAAATACTAAACTCATCAAAAAAAGAAACATCCCTTTTTCAGGACCCTGTCTTTCAAAGATAATTCGTAAAAATCCAAATATCTTCACACATCTTTATTGTAAAGGGTTTAAACACTGTTTCCAATGCTTGTTCAATGAACCATAAACAATTAATGAACATGCACCTGTGGAACGGTTGTTAAGACACTAACAGCTTACAGACGGTAGGCATTTAAGGTCACAGTTCTGAAAACTTAGTAAAAAGAAAGATGCCCAGGGTCCCTGCTCATCTGCGTGAACGTGCCTTAGGCATGCTGCAAGGAGGCATGAGGACTACAGATGTGGCCAGGGCAATAAATTGCAATGTCCGTACTGTGAGATCCCTAAGACAGCGCTACAGGGAGACAGGACGGACAGTGGCAGACCACGCGTAACAACACATGCACAGGATCGGTACATGCGAACATCACACCTGCGGGACAGGTACAGGATGGCAACAACAACTGCCCGAGTTACACCAGGAACGCACAATCCCTCCATCAGTGCTCAGACTGTCCGCAATAGGCTGAGAGAGACTGGACTGAGGGCTTGTAGGCCTGTTGTAAGGCAGGTCCTCACCAGACATCACTGCCAACAACGTCGCCTATACAGCAGCCATACTGCTCGTTCTGTGCGTGATTTCCTGCAAGACAGTAATGTCAATGTTCTGCCATGGCCAGCGAAGAGCCTGGATCTCAATCCCATTGAGCACGTCTGGGACCTGTTGGATCGGAGGGTAAGGGCTAGGGCCATTCCCCCCAGAAATGTCCGGGAACTTGCAGGAAGAGTGGGGTAACATCTCACAGCAAGAACTGGCAAATATGGTGCAGTCCATGAGGAGGAGATGCACTGCAGTACTCGATGCAGCTGGTGGCCGAATTCCTCACAAAGTAAACCAGATGGCACCATTTTCTTTCTTTTTGTTTTTAGACAGGGGAACACTACAACACTCAGACATCATTTACAAACGCATGTGTGTTTAGTGAGTCCGCCAGATCTCTTGATAAGTCTGTGAATTGGACCATTTTCCTGTCCTTCTAAGCATTCAAAACGTAACGAGTACTTTTGGTTGTCAGGGAAAATGTATGGAGTAAAAAGTACAATATTTTCTTTAGGAAAGTAGTGAAGTAAAAGTTGTCAAAAATATAAATAGTAAAGTACAGATACCCCCAAAAACTACTTGAAAGTATTTTTACTTAAGTACTTTACACCACTGTTGAGTGTGTGTGTTCACCTGTGTGAGGTTGTTGGCCTGCTTCAGGTTGCGTGTCTGTTTGACTGCATCCTCGTAGCGAGGGGGCTGCCTGGCCATGGGGGGCTGGGTCACGAGGGAGGAGGGTTGGAGGATGAAGGTGGGCTGGGATGGAGATGGAGAGGGGGACTGGAGGAAGAGAAGGAAGATAAAAACATTGAACAAACACAGCCTGCCTTGTCTATAGCCACCACAGCCTGCCTTGTCTATAGCCACCACAGCCTGCCTTGTCTATAGCCACCACAGCCTGCCTTGTCTATAGCCACCACAGCCTGCCTTGTCTATAGCCACCACAGCCTGCCTTGTCTATAACCACCACAGCCTGCCTTGTCTATAACCACCACAGCCTGCCTTGTCTATAACCACCACAGCCTGCCTTGTCTATAGCCACCACAGCCTGCCTTGTCTATAGCCACCACAGCCTGCCTTGTCTATAGCCACCACAGCCTGCCTTGTCTATAGCCACCACAGCCTGCCTTGTCTATAGCCACCACAGCCTGCCTTGTCTATAGCCACCACAGCCTGCCTTGTCTATAGCCACCACAGCCTGCCTTGTCTATAGCCACCACAGCCTGCCTTGTCTATAGCCACCACAGCCTGCCTTGTCTATAGCCACCACAGCCTGCCTTGTCTATAGCCACCACAGCCTGCCTTGTCTATAGCCACCACAGCCTGCCTTGTCTATAGCCACCACAGCCTGCCTTGTCTATAGCCACCACAGACTGCCTTGTCTATAGCCACCACAGACTGCCTTGTCTATAGCCACCACAGACTGCCTTGTCTATAGCCACCACAGACTGCCTTGTCTATAGCCACCACAGCCTGCCTTGTCTATAGCCACCACAGCCTGCCTTGTCTATAACCACCACAGCCTGCCTTGTCTATAGCCACCACAGCCTGCCTTGTCTATAACCACCACAGCCTGCCTTGTCTATAGCCACCACAGCCTGCCTTGTCTATAGCCACCACAGCCTGCCTTGTCTATAGCCACCACAGCCTGCCTTGTCTATAACCACCACAGCCTGCCTTGTCTATAGCCACCACAGCCTGCCTTGTCTATAGCCACCACAGCCTGCCTTGTCTATAGCCACCACAGCCTGCCTTGTCTATAGCCACCACAGCCTGCCTTGTCTATAGCCACCACAGCCTGCCTTGTCTATAGCCACCACAGCCTGCCTTGTCTATAACCACCACAGCCTGCCTTGTCTATAACAACACAACCTACCTTGTCTATAACAACACAACCTACCTTGTCTATAACAACACAACCTACCTTGTCTATAACAACGACTCATATAACCAATGTAAGATTTAACAGTATTTGAGGGAGAAAGTGGAACTGGAAAGGTTGACGGTTTACAATGTGTATTTTGCATCACATTTAGCCTAGAGGATGATGTTTTCCTAATAATACACCTAAGTGTACCTTGTTGACAGGCCCATTGGAGAGGGTGTGGTTGGGTGAAGCCCCCCGGGGAGAGAGCCTGTTATCTGGGGAGCTTCTCAGGAAACACTGGGGATGCATGTCAGGCCCTGTCTGGTTCTCCACCATCCCAGAGCCAGGGCCGTTGCACGCTGTGAAAGTCTGTAGAAGAGAGACACACAATAAGGGGTTAACCTTAACTTCATCACCAATTCTACTAGATCTCATTTCAAGCAGGTTTCAGATCCATATTTTCCACGAACTGGTCCTGGTGTGGTATGACTTACCTGCAGCATGTGGTTATGATTAAGTATCTGCTGTTGAGTTGAGGCCTGCCGAGTCTCCATCTTGGTGGTGTGTACCTGGGGCACTGAGGCCTGGATCAGGCCTGGGGCTTGATTTGATATCGTAGCCTGGAGGACAGGCAGGAGGATCTGGGTAGTGCCATCCTGGGCTGCAAGCAGGGTCTGGGTGCCAGGCTGGCCTACAACCTGGTGGCTGATGAAGAACTGGGGCAGGGTGGGGGTGAGGTAGGGCTGGTGCGGGGGCTGGGAGTTGCAGAGCACATCCTCCAGCTTCACCACAGTGGGAAGAGAGTGAGGGTGAGTCTGGGGAGCCATGTTTGCAGTACCCATTGCTGAGCAGTTAGGGAGGACCCTGTCTTCCAGTTTGACCTTGTTGGAGGTCTGGATCACGGGGACAGAGTCTGTGGAGGGTCCCTGTAGAGGCTGGGTCTTCTCCACCTCCAGCTGCATCTTCAGCTCCTCCACCAGCCTCTGCTCCTGCTCCAGCTTCCTCATCAGCTCCTCGATCTGACGCTCCTTCTCATGGAGCCGCGAATCCTTCTCCTCCGGGACACCCGGCCTCAGGGGGGACATCCCCACGCCTGCACGACCGGGACTAACCCTCTGGGGGTCGCAAAATAGCTCGGACACCCCTCTGTTGTCTCTAACGGTGGAGAGGTCTGTGGGGATTGGGGATACTGGGGGTGTGGAGCTCATGCTCTCTGGTGCCAACTGATGGGCAGCTAGGAGAAGTGCGGGGGATGAGCTGACCTCCATGGGGACTGAGGATGGGAGGGTGTTCGGGCCGGGGGTCAGAGCTGGGGTGCTGGGGCTCTCCTGGTAAGGCTTCAGCCTCTCAATGAGATCAGTCTTGGTCCCTGACACAGGGAGACTTCGCAACTTCAGCTCCAGTTTCAACTCGGCCACCTTCATGTCCTCCAGGTTGGGGGACAGGTGGCCAGGCTTGCGGTTGGATATGCTGTTGGGGCGGACAGGGGTGGGAGGCGGGACAGTGACGGCAGGCGGCAGGGACACCACTATAGAGGTTGGCAGACCGTTCACAGCGCTGCTCTGACCCTCAGCTACAGGCCTGAAGGAAGAGAGGAAGCAAAACAAGGGGAAGGAGGGAGAGTAAAGATGGTGGAGTGAGAGATGACGAAGGAGGGAGAAGGGAAATGTGGGAGAGAGAGAGAGAAAGAGTGTTGGCAATATGAAGGGAACTAAGGAGGTTCCTCTGCCTGGTGCCTCAGTACACAGTCAGTCAATGGAACAATGCAGAGTTCCAACAATAACTGACATACACAGTTCTAATGGGCCTTGGACTCCCACTAAGACAACATCCTGCAGGTTATTAATATCATTACAGAGGATTTGTTATTGGAAACTAGCTAATTGTCCATTTGCTATTTGGGACATTGGAAACATCAACAGCTGGGTTGCTTTTTAGGTACTTTCCAGCTAACATAATGTTCTCCTGTAAACCTTAGTTTGAACAACAGGTAGACGGATCCGGTCCATTTAAATAACATTTTCACTTGGTCTCCCATTGACAAAGTAGAACTTAGGATTTGCCCCTAGGAGTGTCAGAAGTGATTATGAACATACTTTGTCCCTGAAATGACAGTAATATCCTACTTTAAGGGTGCTGGGAGGATGGTGTGGTAGTTATAGTGCTGCTGCTGCTGGTGGAGGATCTGCAGCTGGAGGAAAAGCTGCTGCTGGTGGAGGATCTTGGCGTAGGATGAGTCCATGGGGGCTTCGCTGGCCTCCTGTTTCTGGTCCTGGGGGACGTACTGGTGGTACTTTAACTTCTTGATCCGGGGCTTGGGCTCCTTGCCCTTCTTACTGCGATTCCTCTCCCCCGGCTGCCTGGGCTGGCTCTGCTGTGGGATGAGAAGAGGAGAAACGCCAAGATAAAGAAGACGCACATGCTTCAAAGCTACAAGTTCTTTATATAAAACATAATTGCATAACAATATGACACGAGATGCTCTCCACAAAATAAAAAATAAAATACATTGACATAAAAACAACTGTCATCTAAAAAGGGATTTCGTTTTTGGGTTAAAAGTTATGTTTTTACCAGTGGGCACATTCCAGTTAAGAAGTGAAGAAATGAACCCTGGTAGACTACAGGGTAAGTCTGTACGCTCTAGGCAGAAAGGTCAGTTGGTGTCTTTTAGTGCAACTGATTGGCTGTGTGTTGTCTCCCATTTCACAGGTTATAGTAGTTTGGTTAGTTTTAGACTTGTTTTAATGAACAGGGTCAACTCTGACAATATGTGTTTAGAAGTGACTCAAACACGGTATTTTTCAATAACTGGAAGATGATTGAATTCAGATTTGAGTACAGAAAGATTTAAAAAATGTAAAACACCTTTATTTATTCAGCGATTTGGATTCAATGCTAGTTCAAAGACTGAGCTTTTGTTTCAATGTGAACTTAGATTTTTGGAAAGTCTACTTCACTAAACAGTAGACAGAATAACGTGCCTGCTTACTTTCACTAGGGTGGGCCCTGGCTTTTGAGAAGCAACAGTGGTTATTGGCTGAGGTGCGGGAGCTGGGCGACTAACTGGTGGCTCATTGGTGGAGAGAGCTTTGAGGAAGTCTGCTGTTGCCTGGCTGACAACAGGGAAGGGCTGGGACAGAAAAAGAAGAGAGGAAAACATTAACATTTCAGTCATAACAGGTAAGCCTATGTTTCATGTTAATTTTATTTACCTCAATTCTTAATTATTACAATCCTTCAGGGGTAGACAAAGAACGAGGGGTATTATCATTATCGTTCTGCCCCTGAACAAGGTAGTTTACCCACTGTTCCTAGGCTGTCATTGAAAATAAGAATTTGTTCTTAACTGACTTGCCTAGTTAAATAAAGGTAAAATAAATAAAAATATATATAATTGGGACGGAAAGCTACCAGTAATTTACCAAAGTTACCGGAATATTCAGTAATTTATAATATTCATATTTTATACCTGTGTCCATATTGTCCAGGCATTTCTAGTGGCTAGACCATATGGTTCAAGAGAAAATTGCCTAATTAATGAAAAAAGCATCTAATCAAGAATGGCATTATTTTTCTATTAATTCTGCAATGTTTCAACTAACTTTTTTCACAACTGCTAGTTTGGCGCCAAAACATTTACAACAAAGACATATTGACAAAGTCAAATAAATAAGTGTATAAAAATTATAAAGGATGTTCCATGCTGAAACCCTCATATTAAAACACATTATTACATTTACATTTTAGTAATTGAGCAGACGCTCTTATCCAGAGCAACTTACAGTAGTGAGTGCATACATTTTCATACTGGTCCCCCATGGGAATCAAACCCACAGTGTTGCCATGCTCTACCCACTGAGCTACACGGGACACCAATGGTATTGAATAAGTTACTGGTTTATATTTATGTTTTACAGCTTTGTCATCATTTTTTTTTTTATCATGCTATTTGATTATTTTAATTACAGACACCTAAAAAGCCACTAGACGTCATCTTTTACAATGCCCCAAAAACCTTGAAAGCTACCAAAATTCTGGTAGTTTACTGGTAAACTTAGAACGTTTCCAGTAATATACCCTCCCTTTGCAACACTAGGTATGATGAAGCATATGTATTGTCCTTCAAGAGGATATTTGAGTTGATAAAGATCCTCCCTAGTCCCTACCTGTAGGATGGTATGGTTGGTGGTTATGGTGGGCAGCGGTGGTGGACAGGGGGTCTCCAGGGCGCGGGGTTCCCCAGGGGAGGGTGCGGCGGCCTGGGACTCGTGGCTGGCCGGCTGCTCTGGAGACAGGACATCCCCGCTGTCCTCCTCAAACCCGTAGGCGTCCAGTGCTTTGGGGTAGTTTACTGAGGGACCAACACAGTCAACATTAATACAGAACACTAACTAAGGGCCACGTTAAAAAGAGAGAAAGGTGAATGAAAAGGCCTAAGAAGTGTGTGATCTGGGCCCGTTTAGAGCTGATCTAGGATCAGATTTCGACTGTCCATCTAATCTTATTCATTGTGAGCTAGAAAGACAAAACTGATCATAAAATCAGCACTCCTACACTAAGACTTGATACATACGGCTCCATATCACCATCTTCCTCTCAACCCCTCTCTCTCTCCTCTCCTCTCCCTCACCAATGATGGCCTCCTTGACGCTGGGTTCTACAGGCAGAATGTTCTTTTCTACCAGTTCCATGGGACCGGGGCGCTGAGCCAGCTTCTCATTCAGGTCGTCAGCCAGCCTGGCCCTCTTCAGCTTCATCTGGGTGGCCTGCAGGGAGGGCTCTGCCCCAGTCTCCTTGAGGATGTGCATTCTGACCAGCTCAGATCTCTCTGGTCGGCTGTGGATCTTGTGCTTCAGGAAGTTCTCAGTCTGGGGAAGGGAACAGGGGGTCAGGGCATTGACAAGTAATTTCAATGCAAGAAGTTACTGAATATATTAAAGGAATGTATTTGCAAGAATGAGCTCTTACCCGGGCTCTCTCCAGGCTGCGTATCTGCTCATGGAATGCAGCTGGGCTCTTTAGAGCTGCATGGACAGAAACACATGTCAGCTTCATCAACAGACAGATAATTACATTATGACTTTATGAAGTGGCAGTACCCATACTCACGTGGCATTATGCCCTGGTCTACCAGCTGCTCACGGGTACGTCTCTGCTGTAGCCTCAGCTGAAGGACTGTTGGAGAAGAGAGAGAGAAGGGTAGACCCTTCAGTAAACAACCAGAGACGGCCTGCATCGGAGGGTCTGAAGTTATCATGAGTAACTGAGGTTTTGGAGCAGGATGTGGTTCTGATAGACCGCTAGACACATACCAGGGCAGTTAGGACCCCCACGGCCACCAACAACTACTACTCGTTTCCACTCTAGCCAGCAGTGTGACCACATAACACTGACCAATGGAATGTCCTCCGCTAACCCAGTCCGTCCATTCATTAAGAACGTGACTGATCTCACTTTAATCCCTTATCTGAACAATAATGTCATTCCTTAAAACTGTTTCATTCTTTGGTCCTTGGAAAATTGTACAGGAACAGAAATCAGGGGGAATTGCGATTTTATCTCAAATGGCTAAACATGCGAGAATTTTTTTTTTTTAACAGCGAAATAAGCTCAAATGTACTTGACTACATTGATTACCATAGCAGCTCTGTGTTTCCTTCCTGTTACAACAAACAACATTACTGCAACCAAGAAACCAAATTGATTACCCAGATAAAAAACAACCCTACTACCTTAATACAGAACATGCATTGAGTTGTACAATTTAGAGTGGCGAAACCTCCCAATGTGACATTGGATTAACTGAGTAGCCTGTGACCTCGGAGTCATTCTGAGCAAACAGACCGACACCTCATCTGACCGAGAAACAACCTCCCATTCACTCTGGGCAATTCCACAGTAACAGAATGTCATGGACCACGATTTTTCACTTTAAAAGACCAATAATTGACCAATAAAAACAAAACCAATAATTGCAAAGTTTAACAAACCATACAGTTGAAGTCCGAATTTTACATACACCATAGCCAAATACATTTAAACTCAGTTTTTCACAATTCCTGACATTTAATCCTAGTAAAAATGTTCTGTCTTAGGTCAGTTAGGATCAGCACTTTATTTTAAGAATGTGAAATGTCAGAATAATCGTAGCGAGAATGATATATTTCAGCTTTTATTTCTTTCATCACATTCCCAGTGGGTCAGAAGTGTACATACACTCAATTAGTATTTGATAGCATTGCCTTTAAATTGTTTAACTTGGGTCAAACGTTTGGGGTAGCCTTCCACAAGCTTCTCACAATAAGTTGGGTGAATTTTGGCCCATTCCTCCTGACAGAGCTGGTGTAACTGAGTCAGGTTTGTAGGCCTCCTTGCTCGCACACGCTTTTTCAGTTCTGCCCACACATTTTCTATAGGATTGAGTTCAGGGCTTTGTGATGGCCACTCCAATACCTTGACTTTGTTGTCCTTAAGCCATCTTGCCACAACTTTGGAAGTATGCTTGGGGTTATTGTTCATTTGGAAGACCCATTTGTGACCAAGCTTTAACTTCCTGACTGATGTCTTGAGATGTTGCTTCAATATATCCACATAATTTTCCCTCCTCATGATGCCATCTAGTTTGTGAAGTGCACCAGTCCCTCCTGCAGCAAAGCACCCCCACAACACGATGCTGCCACCTCCGTGCTTCACGGTTGGGATGGTGTTCTTCGGCTTGCAAGCCCCCCCCCCCCCTTTTTCCTCCAAACATAACGATGGTCATTATGGCCAAACAGTTCTATTTTTGTTTCATCAGACCAGAGGACATTTCTTCAAAAGTACGATCTTTGTCCCCATGTGCAGTTGCAAACCATAGTCTGGCTTTTTTTTATGGCGGTTTTGGAGCAGTGGCTTCTTCCTTGCTGAGCAGCCTTTCAAGTTATGTCGATATAGGACTCGTTTTACTGTGGATATAGATACGTTTGTACCTGTTTCCTCCAGCATCTTCACAAGGTCCTTTGCTGTTGTTCTGGAATTGATTTGCACTTTTTGCACCAAAGTACGTTCATCTCCAGGAGACAGAACGCGTCTCCTTCCTGAGCGGTATGACGGCTGCATGGTCCCATGGTGTTTATACTTGCGTACTATTCTTTGTACAGATGAACCTGGTACCTTCAGGCGTTTGGAAATTGCTCCCAAGGATGAACCAGACTTGTGGAGGTCTACAAATTATTTTTTGAATTTTTGGCTGATTTCTTTTGATTTTCCCATGCTGTCAGGCAAAGAGGCACTGAGTTTGAAGGTAGGCCTTGAAATACATACACAGGTAGACCTCCAATTGACTCAAATTATGTCAATTAGCCTATCAGAAGCTTCTAAAGCTATGACATCATTTTCTGGAATTTTCCAAGCTGTTTAAAGGCACAGTCAACTTAGTGTATGTAAACTTCTGACCCACTGGAATTGTGATACAGTGAATTATGTGTGAAATAATCTGTCTGTAAACAATTGTTGGAAAAATTACTTGTGTCATGCACAATGTAGATGTCCTAACCTACTTTCCAAAACTGTAGTTTGTTAACAAGAAATGTGTGGAGAAAAACGTGTTTTAATGACTCCAACCTAAGTGTATGTAAACTTCTGACTTCAACTGTACAAGTCTATGCACAAGGACTACTTTTAACAATTTACACTGAAAATGTTACAAAAACACATTTACTCAAAGTACAGTGGAAGTATAATGTTTGGTAACAGAATGACCGTAAAGTCCACCTCAGTATTTTTATGTGACCACATTTTCCAAAAACTCTTAAATATCTACTCCGAATTAATTTTCGAAGATGTCTGCAGAAAGAATGGAGTGTCAGCTATGACATGACAACGTGTTTCAAAACATCTCTTTTGGTTATCGAACTACAGTAAGTGAAGTGGATTAACACCCGTTAAGAAAATTACATTAACAGAATGACATCAAGGTTGCCTGATCTGTAATACATTTATAAATGTGAATGTTATTCTCTTCATGGTGATGTATCTTGAATAGGTACACAAAAAGGTAAAAATATGCAATATCCTCCTTTGCATATCTGGGTATAATTCTACACACTGGCTTTTATTCTAATGAGCTCTGCCCCCAAACAAGACCAAATTTGGTCCGGACCAAATCTGAACCAATCATAGACGTCTAGGTTTCATAAGTTTGGACATCACAGTACAGTAAAACAGAGTATTGTTCAGTACAATACAGTAAATGATACTGTACTCGTGTGCTTTACTGTACTCTACTGTATAGTAGGGATGGGATTTTAAAAATATTTTACTATTCAAATAATGACATTTTTTGTATATCCGGATAGTCAAAATAAATGCTGCTTTTCACCGGTAGTTTGGCTAACAGCAACACCGAAAGAGAAGTTTGATTTTCGCCATTATAGAACGGATTCTGTTACAAAAATGTTTTCTGGTGAGTGTTTTGCATTACTCAGTGTCAGGTTAGTAAGAGCCGGTTAGTAAGAGTCGGTTAGTAAGAGTCGGTTAGTAAGAGCCGGTTAGTAAGAGCCGGTTAGTACGAGCATGGTTAGGTGTCAGTAAGAGCTGGGAGAGGTGACATTAACTGGAGAGAGAGAGGGAGAGGTTTACTAGTCTTGGTTTGACCACCATGTGACAGAAATAAAACAATTATGAGCTGAACACAACAGTATGCCAGTGGAAGGGAGGACAGTAGCAGGTGACCCAACTGTGGGTTTGTGACTACTATGAATTCCCATTGTAGCCAATTCAATTGCAGTCATTCTGTTAAATGTTTTTTTGGTCATTCTGTTACCGATTTGGTAACAGAATTTCATGTTATAATCACTTAATAAATCATAAACCAAATTGTTTTATTAGTAAAAACAAACCTAATTGGTAGGTCTACCTTTGCTTGTTACTTCTGTGAACTTTCATTTTCCTCCCTCCTCATGAGGGAGAGATTAGAAAATATCTTAAAGATATTGGGGCAGAATTACAAGGCCCAAGGCAATGTTTCTTAAAGTTACAGAAGGCACACAAAAATGCTCCAAAACTAAATTTAAGTGTTGATATTAGTTCAACATTAATGTGTATTGATGTATTTCAAAATACTTTTCTGCTAGATGTTGTCTGAGACCCCTTTTCCATCTGTTTGATCAGAAATCTAAACCTTTGCTTATTCCTACTTTGTTAGTTGAAAAATGTACCAGTCAAAAATTTGGACACACCTATTCATTCACTGTTTTTTCTTTATTTTTACTATTTTCTACATTGTAGAATAATAGTGAAGACATCACAACTATGCAATAACACACATGGTATCATGTAATAACCAGAAAAGTGTTAAACAAATCAAAATATATTTTATATTTGAGTCTTCAAAAAGTAGACACCCTTGCACATTCTTGGCATTCTCTCAACCAGCTACATGAGGTAGTCACCTGGAATGCATTTCAATTAACACGTTTGCCTTGTTAAAAGTTAATTTGTGGAATTTCTTAATGCGTTTCAGCCAATCAGTTGTGTTGTGAAAAGGTAGGGGTGGTATACAGATGATAGCCCTATTTGGTAAAAGACCAAGTCCATATTATGGCAAGAACAGTTAAAATAAGCAAAGAAAAATTACAGTCCATCATTACTTTAAGACATGAAGGTCAGTCAATGCGGAACATGTCAAGAACTTTGAAAGTTTCTTCAAGTGCAGTTGCAAAAACCATCAAGCGCTATGATGAAACTGGCTCTCATGAAGACCGCCACAGGAAAGAAAGACTCAGTTACCTCTGCTGCAGAGGATGAGTTCATTTGCGTTATCAGCCTCAGAAATTGCAGCCCAAATTTTCTTTATTATTTTTTATCTATTTATTTATTTAACTAGGCAAGTCAGTTAAGAACAAATTCATATTTTCAATGACGGCCTAGGAACAGTGGATTAACTGCCTTGTTCAGGGGCAGAATGACAGGTTTTTACCTTGTCAGCTCAGGGATTTGATCTAGCAACCTTTCGGTTACTAGTCCAACGCTCTAACCACTAGGCTACCTGCCGCCCCTAAATAAATGCTTCAGAGTTCAAGTAACAGACACATCAACTGTTCAGGGGAGACTGCGTGAATCAGGCCTTCATGGACAAATTGCTGCAAAGAAACCACTACGAAAGGACACCAATAGGAAGAAGAGACTTGCTTGGGCCAAGAAACGAGCAATGAACATTAGACCGGTGGAAATCTGTCCTTTGGTCTGATGAGTCCAAATGTTTTATTTTTGGTTCCAATCTCTGTCTTTGTGAAACGCAGAGTAGGTGAACGGATGATCTCCGCATGTGTGGTTCCCAAGGCACACTTAACCAGCATGGCAACCACAGCATTCTGCAGCGATACACCATCCCATCTGGTTTGCGCTTAGTGGGACTATCATTTTGTTTTTCAACAGAACAATGACCCAACACACCTCCAGGTTGTGTAAAGGCTATTTGACCAAGAAGGAGAGTGATGGAGTGCTGCATCAGATGACCTGGCCTCCACAATCACCTGACCTCAACCCAATTGAGCTGGTTTGGGATGAGTTGGACCGCAGAGTGAAGGAAAGGCAGGCAACAAGTGCTCAGCATATGTGGGAACTCCTTCAAGACTGTTGGAAAAGCATTGAAGCTGGTTGAGAGAATGCCAAGAGTGTGCAAAGCTGTCATCAAGGCAAAGGTTAGCTACTTTTTGAAGAATCTCAAATATATTTTGATTTGTTTAACACTTTTTTGGTTACTACATGATTCCATATGTGTTATTTAATAGTTTCGATGTCTTCACTATTATTCTACAATGTAGAAAATAGTAAAAATAAAGAAAAACCCTTGAATGAGTAGGTGTGTCCAAACCTTTGACTGGTACTGTATATAGGGATTAATTTCTCCAAAATATAGACTCTTAGCTTTCATTTGACACCAAATTTGATAAACTTCACATATTAGTGCTATTGGAGCTTTTTACATGGAAATGCCCCTCGCTCACTGAATCACAAGTCTCACTGAATGCGCCACTGCCAAAAAAGCCACAACCGAAGAAACAGAATAAGTAGAGAATCTCCTAAGGTATCTGGCCTATACACTCAGTTGGCCTATACAGGGGTCTAAACCACACCCTACCCAAAGCGCTATGTCTCAACAAATTGATACTCCAGAACCACAAACAAGCAAAAGTAAGAAGAGGGTGCTGAGTGAGCGAGCGAGAGAGTCACCTGATCTGAATCGGTCCCTGCAGACGGAGGGGGTCTCCACATTCAGACAAGCCATAGTTAATATCAGCCACGCAGGACAGAGCTGAGGGAGCTCTGCAAGGTCTGAATGCTACAGACTAACTGCCGTCCCATATGTCAGTCTGTTAGTTCACAGAGAGCTACAGGAGAGATGAACCACCAGACTCAAAGTCTGCCAGGATATGCATGCCTTGATATTCTCTCAATGCGCTACTCAAATACTCCTCTCTCTCTCTCTCTCACAATTTTTCTCTCTTGTAGGCAGATCAACCACTACCCCCTCCCTCTTTCACTCGCTTTCTCGCTCTCTGACTGTTTCTGTTGGTATGCTTCAGTTGATGGATTGTACCTGTCCTCATCAGTCAGTAGCAATCAACCCATCAGTGAGAAACAAGAGGCAGAACAGGATCGGTTCAAGTTAACCCTTGCAGTGAGTGATCGCCCATCACCCCTTACAGCATCTTTTAGGAGAACAGAAAGTCATAACAATAGTAGCTAAGTGACACTAGGGTCTGTCTGGCTGATTCACATTTCAATGGGGTAACAACACTGACCTCTGGGGAACACCCTGACCAGACTGTCAGTCACAGTGTTATGTGACACCACACACACACACACACACACACACACACACACACACACACACAGCCAGTTTACATGCAAACACAGACAGTCTCAGCAATGTTTCCTAAGCTGTGGGTCAGCTCAGTGAACTCAGGCCAGGTCAGCTATGAGGGTAAGGGATTCTGACCAGGATTCCAAGGAGTCTGACACTTTCACAACTCCCTTGTGGTTAATCTTTTAACAGTATGTAGTTTCTCCAGTTGCTCAATGTCTGAAGTGCATGTGATGTGTGGGAAGAGGTGTATCAGGGCTTGCCATTAATGCTTATGCCCTTGTCCGGGACAAGTCAAAATAATAGTAATAATACGTCTGGCAAGCAGCATATAGTCTGAAGTTGTCCGGAATGGACAAGTAAAAAAAACAAAATCACAATATCAAACAATTAGTCTATCAGAATTGGATCAAAACCCTCTGGATGTGATGTGTTGCACACTGTTCTCTCAATCTCTGAAGAGCTCATCGGAATAGAATTATTGCATTGAGAGGCATTGGCAGTCTTTCAATCACGGAGCCGCGTGCAGCCACATTTGTTGATAATCCTTGTTAGTTAGTGAGTCATTTGCCGATTTATAGCACATTTTTGGTCAGCGAACAGGGTTCATATGTTTATGAAAAGGTGGAGGCATTGCGGCAGCAGGTAGGCTAGCCTATAAAATAAATAATGACAGACAACAGACTAACTAGATAGCAAATTCAAAACATATAGCCTAGTTATCTCGATAGTTAACTATTTAGGTAACAGCATGTATTAATGTCATTGTCATGTCCTATATCTGCCTTGTCCCTGTGTCACAAAGGGAGCGATGCATTCTGGGAGAAGGGAGAGATGCGAATGTAAGCATACGACGGTTGAGCAATTACATTTTCTAAATGTAGCATTACATGATGCAAAATGAGTCATACCGGCAGTATTTCTGTTATATATTATACACTGCTCAAAAAAATAAAGGGAACACTTAAACAACACAATGTAACTCCAAGTCAATCACACTTCTGTGAAATCAAACTGTCCACTAAGGAAGCAACACTGATTGACAATAAATTTCACATGCTGTTGTGCAAATGGAATAGACAAAAGGTGGAAATTATAGGCAATTAGCAAGACACCCCCAATAAAGAAATGGTTCTGCAGGTGGTGACCACAGACCACTTCTCAGTTCCTATGCTTCCTGGCTGATGTTTTGGTCACTTTTGAATGCTGGCGGTGCTTTCACTCTAGTGGTAGCATGAGACGGAGTCTACAACCCACACAAGTGGCTCAGGTAGTGCAGTTCATCCAGGATGGCACATCAATGCGAGCTGTGGCAAAAAGGTTTGCTGTGTCTGTCAGCGTAGTGTCCAGAGCATGGAGGCGCTACCAGGAGACAGGCCAGTACATCAGGAGACGTTTAGGAGGCCGTAGGAGGGCAACAACCCAGCAGCAGGACCGCTACCTCCGCCTTTGTGCAAGGAGGTGCACTGCCAGAGCCCTGCAAAATGACCTCCAGCAGGCCGCAATAGGCTGAAAGAGGCTGGACTGAGGGCTTGTAGGCCTGTTGTAAGGCAGGTCCTCACCAGACATCACCGACAACAATGTCGCCTATGGGCACAAACCCACCGTCGCTGGACCAGACAGGACTGGCAAAAAGTGCTCTTCACTGACGAGTCATGGTTTTGTCTCACCAGGGGTGATGGTCTGATTCGCGTTTATCGTCGAAGGAATGAGCGTTACACCGAGGCCTGTACTCTGGAGCGGGATCAATTTGGAGGTGTAGGGTCCGTCATGGTCTGGGGCGGTGTGTCACAGCATCATCGGACTGAGCTTGTTGTCATTGCAGGCTATCTCAATGCTGTACGTTACAGGGAAGACATCCTCCTCCCTCATGTGGTACCCTTCCTGCAGGCTCATACTGACATGACCCTCCAGCATGACAATGCCATCAGCCATGCTGCTCGTTCTGTGCGTGATTTCCTGCAAGACAGGAATGTCAGTGGTCTGCCATGGCCAGCGAAGAGCCCGGATCTTCCATTGAGCACGTCTGGGACCTGTTGGATCGGAGGGTGAGGGCTAGGGCCATACCCCCCAGAAATGTCCGGAAACTTGCAGGTGCCTTGGTAGAAGAGTGGGGTAACATCTTACAGCAAGAACTGGCAAATCTGGTGCAGTCCATGAGGAGGAGATGCACTGCAGTACTTAATGCAGCTGGTGGCCACACCAGATACTGACTGTTACTTTTGTTTTTGACCCCCCTCCCTTTGGTCAGGGACACATTATTCCATTTCTATTAGTCACATGTCTGTGGAACTTGTTCAGTTTATGTCTCAGCAGTTGAATCTTGTTATGTTCATACAAATATTTACACATGTCAAGTTTGCTGAAAATAAACGCAGTTGACAGTGAGAAGACGTTTCTTTTTTTGCTGAGTTTATATATATCATCTATTGCTGACATGCAAAAAAAATGTGGGACTATATCAACAATGGACTAATGAGAGATCGTTTTGGGGTGGAATTCTCATTTAAGCCATCTAAGCTGTCATTAGGACCTGGCAAACAGAATGGCGTTTCTAAAGCCCTGTTCAACCTAGTAATCATGTGTTCATTCATCAGTGCCTTAGCCAGACCCATAGAGCTGCCAGAACAACAACTGGGCTGTGTGAGTAATGGTTAGCCTGCAATGCATGCTAGACAGCCGATTCCTTATAATGACTGACTATAACCACTGAGTCTGTTTCACTGTGTGTGTGTGTGTGTGTGTGTGTGTGTGTGTGTGTGTGTGTGTGTGTGTGTGTGTGTGTGTATGTGTGTATGTGTGTGTCTTTCCTCCCCACTCACCATTCTTGCGTTCATTGAGGGGGGGCAGGTTGTTACTGGGCTGTAGGGACAGCTCCTCCAGCTCATGGGTAACCGCCTCACTCTGGGGACTGGGCACCAGCAGACCCAACATCCCACAATCCCCCTCTGCTCCGAGCAGCCCCTGGTGCTCCATCTCCACAGGGGGGCTGGGGGTCAGGAGTCTCCCTGGCAACCAGCAGGAGCAGTTATCGTCCCACGGTGATGTCACGTGATATCTGCATGGGAAGAGAGAAGAGGATCCAGGTTTATTTGAACAAGACACAAAGAACAGGGAAGCGATGAAAAAGGCTGAATCAACTTTTACTACTGCATTTTAAAATCAGTGAAGAATGTTACAACATGCCCTGGGATAACAGTGTTCTTCTCAACTCAACATGATTACCAGGTTGGCATCAATGGTATGACTCTTCAACCTACTGGGCGTGGTGGTATGGAAGGTCTAATATAGAATCTACCATCTGGAAGAGCTCTCTACCCATGTTATTCATTTAGGAGCTAGTGATGCATGTGTGTGAGTGAAATAATTGTTTTAAACAACAGTCATAATAAGAAAGAAGCTGAATGCATCAAATCCAGAGTTCCCCTACTGCCTTATAATCTGGAAATCACGTCATGATGGTGGTTTGAAACAGTGGGAATGGAACTGCTTTAGGGGGAGCAAAACAAACAGTTGGGTAACCATAGCTCCCAATAACCTCATAACCAGTGTGACGGATGGCTCCCGTTCCACCATCAGCTCCATTCAGCCATTTCAAACCACATCCATCTACAGCTAAGTGGAACAACCCTGACATGTTGGTATTGGCATGGCACTATGCAGCAACATCCTTTCTCTGCCTCGCCTCTGGACTCAGAACCAGCACCAACATACCAACCAATGTACCAACTTAAAGGACAAAGATTTTACGAGCGTATCGGTAAAGTGGGGTACATGGCTATACATGGACTCTCACACTCCATTTTTTTGGTTGTTGTGAAAACAAAAAGTTATCTGTAACCAACACCATACTGCTGACCATATCTGGGGTTTTCTGTGAATCTCGAGGCTTGTTGATGCTCTACATGGATAGAAAAATGTCTCTCTTCATTCCTTTGCAGTCAGTTCCTTCAGTGCAATCATTTAAATAATTGAATATCTTTATTGTTTACATCTGCTGGATAATAGTAAACATGATCATACATGGTCTAGAGCAAATGTTCCCTGTAAGCTGCGTGCGCGGCCGTGCACCTCATCCAGAAGTAATGCGCGGCCGTGCACCTCCCCCAGAAGTAATGCGCGGCCGCGCACCTCCTCCAGAAGTAATGCCAGGCCGCGCACCTCCCCCAGAAGTAATGCCAGGCCGCGCACCTCCCCCAGAAGTAATGCCAGGCCGCGCACCTCCCCCAGAAGTAATGCCAGGCCGCGCACCTCCTCCAGAAGTAATGCGCGGCCGCGCACCTCCTCCAGAAGTAATGCGCGGCCGCGCACCTCCTCCAGAAGTAATGCGCGGCCGCGCACCTCCTCCAGAAGTAATGCGCGGCCGCGCACCTCCTCCAGAAGTAATGCGCGGCCGCGCACCTCCTCCAGAAGTAATGCGCGGCCGCGCACCTCCTCCAGAAGTAATGCGCGGCCGCGCACCTCCTCCAGAAGTAATGCGCGGCCGCGCACCTCCTCCAGAAGTAATGCGCGGCCGCGCACCTCCTCCAGAAGTAATGCGCGGCCGCGCACCTCCTCCAGAAGTAATGCCAGGCCGCGCACCTCCTCCAGAAGTAATGCCAGGCCGCGCACCTCCTCCAGAAGTAATGCCAGGCCGCGCACCTCCTCCAGAAGTAATGCCAGGCCGCGCACCTCCTCCAGAAGTAATGCCAGGCCGCGCACCTCCTCCAGAAGTAATGCCAGGCCGCGCACCTCCTCCAGAAGTAATGCCAGGCCGCGCACCTCCTCCAGAAGTAATGCCAGGCCGCGCACCTCCTCCAGAAGTAATGCCAGGCCGCGCACCTCCTCCAGAAGTAATGCCAGGCCGCGCACCTCCTCCAGAAGTAATGCCAGGCCGCGCACCTCCTCCAGAAGTAATGCCAGGCCTCGCACCTCCTCCAGAAGTAATGCCAGGCCTCGCACCTCCCCCAGAAGTAATGCGCGGCCGCGCACCTCCTCCGGAAGTAATGCGCGGCCGCGCACCTCCTCCGGAAGTAATGCGCGGCCGCGCACCTCCTCCGGAAGTAATGCGCGGCCGCGCACCTCCTCCGGAAGTAATGCGCGGCCGCGCACCTCCTCCGGAAGTAATGCGCGGCCGCGCACCTCCTCCGGAAGTAATGCGCGGCCGCGCACCTCCTCCGGAAGTAATGCGCGGCCGCGCACCTCCTCCGGAAGTAATGCGCGGCCGCGCACCTCCTCCGGAAGTAATGCGCGGCCGTGCACCTCCTCCGGAAGTAATGCCAGGCCGCGCAGACGCAAGAGGCTGAACTTCACTGAGTTCACCCCATTAGTTTGCACTATATAGATCAACGTTTCTTCTGTGATCTAATCAACATGATATCAATCCCTTTTCAATGCAACAAACCAAAACACAACTAACTTTGCAAGATTGAGTCTGGGATTACATCATACGACACAATACAACGCAATGCAATTTACAGTCACCTAATTTGCCCATGTAAAAAATCCAAGTAAAAAAATCATGAATTAACGTCAAGCCCTTCATAATGTAAAAACGTTTTTAAAAGTCTTGTGCAATGTAGGCCTGCATCAAAAGCTATTTCCATGTGAAAATGTTATGGGATTTGCTCCATTGGTTTTGTTGGTAGGCCTTCATTATGCTCAAATAGCCACAATGGCCTATTGACTACTGTCTGAAACTAAGGGTACAGCCTCAGTGTTCACTGTGAATGCTCACCGGAAGTTGCACAAAACATTTCGCTCACAAGAACTAAAATTTGCTCAGTGCCTGAAAAAAATAAGCGGGAACATTGATCCACAGTAGTGACTTGAACGTAGCCACTGTTGCTAAGAGACCCAGCAGTCTCACCCACACAAGAGTCAGTGGAGCCACTGCGGCCCCTCATGATGAGTTCTGTTTGTTTGTGCCCCCCACCCCATCACAGTTCCCCAACCCTGTTTTAAATCATATGTGCTGACCAAAAGGTATCCCCACAAGTACGTCTAATATGCACAGTCACACACACTGCACTATACTCAAATTTTATTGGTCACATACACATGGTTAGCAGATGTTAATGCGAGTGTAGCGAAATGCTTGTGCTTCTAGTTCCGACAGTGCAGTAATATCTAACAATTCCACAACAACTACCTGATACACATGAATCTAAGTAAAGGGATGGAATAAGAATATGTACATATAAATATATGGATGAGCGATAACCGAGAAGCTTAGGCAAGATGCAATAGATGGTATAGAATACAGTATATACACATGAGATGAGTAATGCAAGATATGTAAATATTATTAAATTGGCAACAGCCTCTCTGTGTCAGTGATGGCTGTTTAACAGCCTGATGGCCTTGAGATAGAAGCTGTTTTTCTAGTCTCTCGGCCCCAGCTTTGATACACCTGTACTGACCTTGCCTTCTGGATGATAGCGGAGTGAACAGCCAGTGGCTCAGGTGGTTGTTGTTATTGATGATCTTATTGGCCTTCTTGTGATATTGGGTGCTGTAGGTGTCCTGGAAAGCAGGTAGTTCACCCCCGGTGATGCGTTGTGCAGACGACACCACCCTCTGAAGAGCCTTGCGGTTGTGGGCGGTGCAGTTTCCGTACCAGGCGGTGATACAGCCCAACAGGATGCTATCAATTGTGCACCTGTAGAACTTTGAGGGTTTTAGGTGACAAGCCAAATTTCTTCAGCCTCCTGAGGTTGAAGAGGCACTGTTGCGCCTTCTTCATCACACTGTCTGTGTGGGTGGACCATTTCAGTTTGTCAGTGATGTGTACGGTGAGGAACTTACAACTTCTCCACTGCTGTCCTGTCGATAGGG
Source organism: Salvelinus namaycush (assembly GCF_016432855.1). Lineage (NCBI taxonomy): Eukaryota > Metazoa > Chordata > Actinopteri > Salmoniformes > Salmonidae > Salvelinus > Salvelinus namaycush. The sequence continues at coordinate 69,288,323 of NC_052310.1, forward strand.
GGGTGCTCCCACTGCGGTATCCTGAAGTCTACGATCATCTCCTTTGTTTTGTTGATGTTGAATGAGAGGTTGTTTTCCTGCCAGAACACTCCGAGTGCCCTCACCTCCTCCCTGTAGGCTGTCTCGTCATTGTTGGTAATCAAGCCTACCACTGCTGTCGTGTCGTCTGCAAACTTGATGATTGAGTTGGAAGCGTGCATGGCCACGCAGTCATGGGTGAACAGGGAGTACAGGAGGGGGCTGAGCACACACCCTTGTGGGGCCCCAGTGTTGAGGATCAGCGAAGTGGAGATGTTTCCTACCTTCACCACCTGGTGGCGGCCCGTCAGAAAGTCTAGGACCCAATTGCACCGGGCGGGGTTGAGACCCAAGGCCTCAAGCTTAATGATAAGCTTTGGAGGGTACTATGGTGTTTAATGCTGAGCTGTAGTCGATGAACAGCATTCTTACATAGGTATTCCTCTTGTCCAGATGGGATAGGGCAGTGTGCAGGTGATTGCATCGTCTGTGGACCTATTGGGGCGGTATGCAAATCAAAGTGGGTCTACGGTGGCAGGTAAGGTGGAGGTGATATGATCCTTGACTAGTCTCTCAAAGCACTTCATGATGAAAGAAGTGAGTGCTACGGGGCGATAGTCATTTATTCAGTTATCTTTGCCTTCTTGGATACAGGAACAACGGTGGCCATCTTGAAGCATGTGGGGACAGCAGACTGGGAGAGATTGAATTTGTCCGTAAACACACCAGCCAGCTGGTCAACACAGCTAGTGATGCCGTCGTGGCCGGTAGCCTTGCGAGGGTTAACACGTTTAAATGTCTTACTCAAGTCGGCTACGGCGAAGGAGAGGGGGGGCCTGCAGTCCTTGGTAGCGGTCCACGTCGGTGGCACTGTACTTTCCTCAAAGCGGGCAAAGAAGGTGTTTAGTTTGTCTGGAAGCAAGACGTTGGTGTCTGTGACGTGGCTGGTTTTCTTTTTGTAGTTTGTAATTGCCTGTAGACTCTGCCACATACGTATCGTGTCTGAACCGTTGAATTGCGACTCCACTTTGTCCCTATACCGACATTTCGCTTGTTTGATTGCCTTGCGGAGGAAATAACTACACCGTCTATATTCTGCCATATTCCCAGTCATCTTTCCATGGTTAAATGCAATGGTTACCGCTTTCAGTTTTGCACCATCTATCCACGGTTTCTGGTTAGGGTAGGTTTTAATAGTCACAGTGGGTACAACATCGCCAAAGCACTTCCTTATAAACTCACTCACTGAGTCAGCGTATAAATCGATGTTATTCTCTGAGGCTGCCCAGAACATTTCCCAGTCCGCGTGATCAAAACAATCTTGAAGCATGGATTCCGATTGGTCAGACCAGAAGTTAGAGCAGCAGTGATCCAGTGTATTGCCCGCACAAGTGCTACAATCAATACACTGATAGAATGTAGGTAGCCTTGTTCTCAAATTTGCTTTATTAAAATCCCCAGCTACAATAAATGCAGTCTCTGGATATATGGTTTCCAGTTTGCATTGAGTCCAGTGAAGTTCCTTGAGGGCCGTCGTGGTATCGGCTTGAGGAGGGATATACACAGCTGTGATAATAACCGACGAGAATTCTCTTGGGAGATAATATGGTCGGCATTTGATTTTAAGGAATTCTTGTTCAGATGAACAAAAGGACTTGAGTTCCTGTATGTTGTTACAATTACACCATGAGTCGTTAATCATGAAGCATACACCCCCGCCCTTCTTCCCAGAGAGATGTTTATTTCTGTCGGCGTGATGCATAAAGAATCCCGGTGGCTGTACCGACTCCGACAACATATCCCGAGAGAGCCATGTTTCCGTGAAACAGAGAATGTTACAATCCCGGATATCTCTCTGGAAGGCAACCCTTGCCCTAATTTCATCTAACTTGCTATCTAGAGGCTAGACATTAGCGAGTAATATACTTGGAAGCGGTGGGTGGTGTGCACGCCTTCGAAGTTTGACCAGGAGGCCGCTCCGTCTACCTCTTCTGCAGCGACATTGTTTTGGGTCGGCCTCTGGAATCAGATCCAATGTCCTGGGTGGTGGTGCGAACAATGGATCCTCGTCGGGAAAGTCGTATTCCTGGTCGTAATGTTGGTAAGTTGACGTCACACTGATATCCAACAGACAAGATCATTCATATAATCTGGTTCGTCAGCACTCGTCTTCCACCTCTCCTCAGCCAAACTGTAAGAGGTAGTCAAACTCACCACCGGAGCCAGTTAAAACACAGTTCAGTTCAAATTAAATGTTACTCTATACTGAGGCCCTGGTTATTCAAGGTGTTATGTCACCGGGGCAGGTGCAGGGGGACTGGAAACATATTAGGGTCACGGGGTGCAATGTTCTGACTGTAGAAGAATCAGATCAATTTAATGAAGAGCTGACATGATCCCCAACTCCACATTACGTCTTCCTCCATAGAGAATTGTGCCTATTCTACACAATAGAACAAATTGTGAACGTTCCAGTGTGGTGCCATACAGAGAGGAGTGAGTGCAGCCCACAGCTGGTTTTGAGTTTGAGGAAGAACATTTCAAAAAAGGCTGTTGAGTGTCAGATTCAGCTCCTAGTTTTCACTTGAACTTCTGTTTCTTTTAGTAAGAAACACGAATGAGGGCCTCCCGGGTGGCGCAGTGGTTTAAGGCACTGCATCACAGTGCTAGCTGTGCCACCAGAGATTCTGGGTTCGAGCCCAGGCTCTGTCGCAGCCGGCCGGGACCGGGAGGCCCATGGGGTGGCGCACAATTGGCCCAGCGTTGTCCGGGTTAGGGAGGGTTTGGCCGGCAGGGATATCCTTGTCTCATCGCGCAGGGCGCAGTGCACGCTGACCAGGTCGCAAGGTGTACGGTGTTTCCTCCGACACATTGGTGCGGCTGGCTTCCGGATTGGATGTGCATTGTGTCAAGAAGCAGTGCGGCTTGGTTGGGTTGTGTTTCAGAGGACGCATGGCTCTCGACCTTCGCCTCTCCCGAGTCCGTGCGGGAGTTGCAACGATGAGACAAGACTGTAACTACTAAGAATTGGATACCACGAAATTGTGGAGAAAAAAAGGGGTGAAAAAAAAGAAAAAGAAACACAAATGAGTCCATGAAACACATGGGGAGGAAAACAAACCTATCCTCCAGATTCAAGTAGTTGGCCATTCATATCCGACTTAGGCTTGATATCAATGGAACCGACTCATGTAGGTTGATGTAATCGTTCTATTTGAATGGTAGTAGGGGAATTTTCTACCATGGGTTGTTAACTTTACTACTTGCTAGACAACGGAATACAGTTATACAGACACAGTTCAGATAAAGGTTCTTATATAGCCTAAGAGGAGTCTTGACAAGCTTTTAAATAATTATCTAGTAAAAATATTGCCAAGTCACAATGTCAATTTAGTTCCATTTGTTACGGCAACGTTATGTCATAATGCTATTCCTTACCACCACTGGAAGAAGGGCTGAAGGAGGAGAGGAAGAGAGACTTCTATCTGGGTCCAGCTGGTACAGCACACTAAGCCATGGAGACAGACCTGGGGAGAGAAGACAGATCATTTAAAATGTAATTCTGCAACGAACTACAACTAACGCTAACGCTCAATGAGAACAAAGAAAGCCTTCTGCGCAAATCTGAATATGTTGAAGATCTTTACCACAAACCTTCGTAAGATTTGTATCAATCAGAAAATCATGAACACTGTAGGCTATATGGGGCCAAAAACAGAGGCTTAAGGAAGGCTCTGCAAGGAAACAGGGACTGTGCTGTGGCGGCAAGCGGCGGTTGCTATAGCAACAACAGGTTGTGGTCTCTGTGGCGATGGGATGTTCCGGAGGTGAGAAGAGAGAGAGAAGGAAAGACGATAGCGGGTAAAGCTCTCAGACACGAGGGGATTTTCACGGAAGGGCAACCCTGTGACAGCAGCACCAACCAGTTCAAACAAGACACAAAAACACTGCAGGACTCAGTTTCTAAGCTACAGAGCTTCTAGTGCACTCTCCTCAAATCATAGGTTGCCAATGGCAACAAGCCTGGACAGAGTGTGTGTGCGCGCAAGTCATGCTAAAACACCTGACTCAACTCAAGGTATTGGTGATCATTGAATCAGGAGGTGTTTTAGTGTTGGGCTGTAATAAAACAGTAAGCATGCACAAAACCTTTTGCACTGCAGGAGCACAGTTGGTGACTGACCACAGCGACCACTGTAGATTGAGGTCAACAGGTTTGTTTACATTCAAAACAGAGGGATGTACCTGGTTCTCGCAGAGAGAAAACAAACGTCATGCATGACTAGACACTGTGGTAAATGTCAACCGTGCTCCTACCCGCCTGCAGATGGTCAGGCAGGCCCTGCGTGTATGCTGTTCTACTCTGCTACAGGCATTAACAACGAGTACCATGTGTTCATCAAAGGGAAACCCACACGAAACCTAGCTACGCCTAATGGTAGATGGCTATGGAGATTATAGGCATAGCGTGTATAGAAATGTGTTTGGTGTTCACAATTCAGCTTTAAGCTGTTGTTTTGTGTTTTCACAAGGCTGAAGGTTGTTGGGTGCAAAGTCAAGAATGGTTTAAGTGTACTGTGCATGATAATGCATGAGGGTGTGTAAAACAGATTACCGTAAAGGAACGATCAGGTCCATATCACCAACTATGGGCATACAGACGCAGGATGGAGACATATGGCCTAACAGTTAACATAACTTAGCAAATAATATATTGTAATATCTCATAATATCACAATCTCTACAGCCTTAGTTAACAAAACCATAGTTCTCCAGAATACTCAAAGAAACAATATGACAGGCCTGTATGTCAAGAGCACAGCAAGCACACACACACACACACACACACACACACACACACACACACACACACACACACACACACACACACACACACACACACACACACACACACACACACAGCCCCTTCCTCATTACACAGAGGAGGTCATAGATCAGCTAAGTATCTAAAAACACAAGTCAATACCCAGTCCTCTCCCCTCCGTTCAGTCAGGGTAAATACCCAGTCCTCTCCCCTCCGTTCAGTCGGGGTAAATACCCAGTCCTCTCCCCTCCGTTCAGTCGGGGTAAATACCCAGTTCAGTCAGGGTAAATACCCAGTCCTCTCCCCTCTGTTCAGTCAGGGTAAATACCCAGTCCTCTCCTCTCTGTTCAGTCAGGGTAAATACCCAGTCCTCTCCTCTCTGTTCAGTCAGGGTAAATACCCAGTCCTCTCCCCTCTGTTCAGTCAGGGTAAATACCCAGTCCTCTCCTCTCTGTTCAGTCAGGGTAAATACCCAGTCCTCTCCTCTCTGTTCAGTCAGGGTAAATACCCAGTCCTCTCCCCTCTGTTCAGTCAGGGTAAATACCCAGAAATATATCCAGTCCCTTTGCATCAAGTCACAGCCCAGTCACAGTATATTGTGCTGTGGACAGTATTGACCCTCATTCCCAATCCAAGCTACTGCAGTTGGCTTCTCTGTGATGTAAATAGGCCAACAAAAATGACCGGAGACAAGGCCAATGCCAGCTGACGTTATTATGGCTTATGTCATAGAGTTCACTATAGTCAGGGTCTGCTCGGTTTGGCTCCACTCCCTCAGCCAGCTGGCCAGATTGGCTGTTTCCTGCCATACAGCTGCAGCATTTTTAAAAAATCTATTCAATCCAATCCAAAGCAGTAAGCACGCTCCTACTTGAAGCAATTTTGTTAAGAGCAAACAAGCTAGGCTTTTGCCTTGAAAGTGGCTGTTGTTAGTGGCACTTCTATTTTCGAGAGACAGGTAGGCACAACAAGCCTACCCTCGTCTGTGACCCATGAGGCCATGTCACAACAAACCTACCCTCGTCCGTGACCCATGAGGCCATGTCCCAACAAACCTACCCTCGTCCGTGACCCATGAGGCCATGTCACAACAAACCTACCCTCGTCCGTGACCCATGAGGCCATGTCACAACAAACCTACCCTCGTCCGTGACCCATGAGGCCATGTCACAACAAACCTACCCTCGTCCGTGACCCATGAGGCCATGTCACAACAAACCTACCCTCGTCCGTGACCCATGAGGCCATGTCACAACAAACCTACCCTCGTCCGTGACTCATGAGGCCATGTCCCAACAAACCTACCCTCGTCCGTGACCCATGAGGCCATGTCACAACAAACCTACCCTCGTCCGTGACCCATGAGGCCATGTCACAACAAACCTACCCTCGTCCGTGACCCATGAGGCCATGTCACAACAAACCTACCCTCGGCCGTGACCCATGAGGCCATGTCACAACAAACCTACCCTCGTCCGTGACCCATGAGGCCATGTCACAACAAACCTACCCTCGGCCGTGACCCATGAGGCCATGTCACAACAAACCTACCCTTGACCGTGACCCATGAGGCAACGTCACAACAAACCTACCCTTGTCCGTGACCCAAGAGGCCATGTCACAACAAACCTACCCTAGTCTGTGACCCATGAGGCCATGTCATAATAACGGAGAAAATAGAAGGCAGAACTGAAGAGGTGATGGCATCTAGCAATACAAAGACTGGGGTCTACAGGTTACAGTTCATTGACACTAAGTTTAAGAGGTTATTTAAAAATGGGCTGGGTGGTTCAGATTACTGATGTGGAGGTTAGAATCGGATGATTGGTGCAGAACCTGTTTTGCCAGGACTAAGAAATCAACATCTGATAACCGCTTCCCTCCATAATAAACACAGCAGTCTGTGTTGACATAAAATGACATACCCAAATCTAACTGCCTGTAGCTCAGGCCCTGAAGCAAGGATATGCATTTTTTTGGTACCATTTGAAAGGAAACACTTTGAAGTTTGTGGAAATTAAAGGAATGTAGGAGAATATAACACATTAGATCTGGTAAAAGATAATACAAAGAAAAAAACAAACGTTTTTTTGTACCATCATCTTTGAAATGCAAGAGAAAGGCCATAATGTATTTATCCAGCACAGGTGCAATTTAGATATTGGCCACTAGATGGCATCAGTGTGCAAGGTTTTAGGCTGATCCAATTAACCATTGCATTTCTGTTCAAACATTTGTATCATCAAGACTGCCCAAATGTGCCTAATTTGTTTATTAATAACTTTTTCATGTTCAAAACTTTGCACTCTCCTCAAACAATAGCATGGTATTATTTCACTGTAATAGCTACTGTAAATCGGACAGAGCAGTTAGATTAACAAGAATTTAAGCTTTCTGCCAATATCAGATGTCTATGTCCTGGGAAATGTTCTTGTTACCTACAACCTCATGCTAAATCGCATTAGCCTACATTACCTCAACCATCCCGCAGGGGACCCACCAATCCTGAAGAAGTTTTAATGAGATAAATGGCCATTCAAAATCTAAATTGCAGGACACATTTTTGGGATGAGGAGAGGAGCTTTAAAAAGTTTGGCTAAATAGATCATCATCACAACACATTATGCAAAAACAATTCACTATTGTTTTCCTAACCATATTAGCTTCCTCAGGCTCTGACGAAGTATTATGTAAAATCTCAAATCTAGCTTATCCTATTTCTAACAAGACTGTTGTCAGGTGACACGTGTGTGTATGTGTGTGCGTGTGTCATCATCCAGTGACCTGTTTGATGTGTCGCAGGCAGAACCACTTCACTCTCATCTCACTTTCATCTCTACCTTCTTTGATCTGTCAAGTATCTTCTTTGGCTGTCTCTGTGGTGTTAGTCATCTCAAGCATGCATCCCAAGGGTCTGGTTCTATCATCCTTATTCACTCATTTATGACTGAGACCTAAGTTGACCTCAGTGAGTGACAGTGCATTCGGAAAGTATTCAGACCCCTTCACAGCCTTATTCTAAAATATATATATATTTTAAGTTGTTTTCCTCAAATCTACACACAATATCCCATAATGACAAAGTGGAAAAACGGGTTTGTATAATTTTTTGTACATTTAAAACAGAAAAAACGTAAGTAGTCAGACCCTTCGCAATAGACTCAAAATTGAGCTCAGGTGCATCCTGTTTCCATTGATCATCCTTGAGATGTTTCAATAACTTGGAGTCCACCTGCGGTAAATTCAATTAATTGGACATGATTTGGAAAGGCACACACCTGTCTATATAAGGTCCCACAGAGCAGAAACCAAGCAATGAGGTCAAAGGAATTGTCCGTAGAGCTTCGAGACAGGATTGTGTCAAGGCACAGATCTGGGGAAGGGTCCCAAAACATTCCTGCAGCATTGAAGGTCCCCAAGAACAGTAGTCTCCATCTTTCTTAAATGGAAAAAGTTTGGAACCACCAAGACTCTTCCTTGAGCTGTCCACCTGAGCAATGGGAGGGTGAAGGGCCTTGGTCAGGGAGGAGACGAAGAACTCGATGGTCACTCTGACAGAGCTCCAGAGTTCCTCTGTGGAGATGTGAGAACCTTCCAGAAGGACAACGACCCTAAGCACACAGCCAAGAAAACGCAGGAGAGGCTCTGGGACAAGTCTCTGAATGTCCTGGAGTGGCCCAGCCAAAGCCCAGACTTGAACCCGATCGAACATCTCTGGAGAGACCTGAAAATAGCTGTGCAGCAGCGCTCCCCATCCAACCTGACAGAGCTTGAGAGGATCCGCAGAAACTCCCCAAATACAGGTGTGCCAAGCTTGTAGCGTCAAGACTCGAGGCTGTAATCGCTGCCAAAGTTGCTTCAAAAAAGTACTGAGTAGAGTTCTTTTCAGTTTTTTTTTATTTCTTATAAATTTGCTAACATTTTTAAAACCCTGTTTTTGCTTTGTGATTATGGATTATTTTAGAATAAGGCTGTAATGTAACAAAATGTGTAAAAGGTCAAGGGGTCAGAATACTTTCCAAATGCGCTGTACCTCTGTCCGACGCAGGGCTACCGACCAGAAGGTTGAGGGTTCACTGACCACCACGGACGAGCTAACAGCTCTCCCTGACGGTTTCAATAGACCTACATTACGAGCAGAGCCGGCTGCAGACAATGATCAGCTAGGTGGAAATACATTTTTCAACATTGATGCTATATTTATAATAATATAAAATGTATGCAACGCATTTTCCATCAACAGGTTGCTGTGCCAATGCACCACAATCAATAAAGTGCCTGATGTTGGGCACTTCAGTATAATGATTTTCATTTTCAACTCCACAAGTTTGGATGCTGGAATTATATTTTGGACGAACGTGCGCAGGTAGGCTAAAGGAGATTTTTTAAGTAGCCTAATCAGATGAAAACATTGTGACTGGTTGTGTTTATGCCACACATAAAAAGGTAATACATTTTAAAAGTTAAATATTTAGGCTATTGAAGCATTATGGGTCCTAGGTGCGTGAGGAATAGCCGCTCGGATCGCTTTAAGTTTTCCTGAATACATTATTATAGGATGACATGGGTGAATAATGATCTGCAACAGACAGTGCAGAATAAGTATCAGAAATGTAAATGCATCCATTAAATAGTACCCGCAAAACATCAGTCTCAACGTCAACAGTGAAGAGGCGACTCCAGGATGCTGGCCTTCTAGGCAGAGTTGCAAAAAAAAGCCATATCTTAAACTGGCCAATAAAAAGAAAAGATTAAGATGGGCACAGACACTGGACAAAGGAACTCTGCCTAGAAGGCCAGCATCCCGGAGTCGCCTGTTCACTGTTGACGTTGAGACTGGTGTTTTGTGGGTACTATTTAATGAAGCTGCCAGTTGAGGACTTGAGGCATCTGTTTCTCAAACTAGACACTCTAATGTACTTGTCCTCTTGCTCAGTTGTGCACTGGGGCCTCCCACTCTTTCTATTCTGGTTAGAGCCAGTTAGCGCTGTTCTGTGAAGGGAGTAGTACACAGCGTTGTACGAGGTCTTCAGTTTCTTGGCAATTTCTCACATGGAATAGCCTTAATTTCTCAGAACAAGAATAGACTGACGAGTTTCAGAAAGTTCTTTGTTTCTGGCCATTTTAAGCCTGTAATCGAACCCACAAATGGTGATGCTCCAGATACTCAACTAGTCTAAAGAGGTGCTGATTTAAAGAAGCAATAAAACTGTCCAACCATTATCAGCTGTGCTAACTTCATTGCAAAAGGGTTTTCTAATGATCAATTAGCCTTTTAAAATTCTAAACTTGGATTAGCTAACACAACGTGTCATTGGAACACAGGAGTGATGGTTTCTGATAATGGGCCTCTACGCCTATGTAGATATTCCATTCCAAAACATTTTTTTTTAAAGAAAGGCGTTTTCAGCTGCAATAGTCATTTACAACATTAACAATGTCTACACTGTATTTCTGATCAATGTGATGTTATTTTAAAAAATGGACAAAAAAACACATGCTTTTCTTTCAAAAACAAGGACATTTCTAAGTGACATCGAACTTTTGAACGGTAGTGTACATTTGCCAAACAACTTCAAATGAAGGCATGGGCCCCATTTCAAAATCGCTTTTTTGTAGAATATTCCAGTCGCTATTCGATGCGCTCTACATGTGAGCACTTGCGGCAGCATAGCCATAGGCTCTAAGCACAGACTAGTAACTTAATAGAACTAAAATATGAGATTCTGTTCTTTTGAAATACAATTCATTTTTTATTGTTTTCTAAAGACCTGCCTTAAAATATGAATGTATTTCTTTGTGATAGTGCATAACACTTGAATTGTGATGTTGTGGTTTTTCATTTTTACATGTAGCCTACAGTAAGGAATTTACTTTTTTTGCTATTGTAATGGTAGGCCTACCTAAAATCTTCATAAACACAACCAAATGATTATTTTTAACAGCATCAGGTTTTAAAAATGTCCCAAAAATCGACACATTTTCCTTACAGAAAAAAATGCAACCATACCGGTAAAATCCTGGAATTCACAACTAAAATGAAAATGCTATTTAAAAAGCATATAATGCCATCAAAAACAATCTGACATGATCATACCACTGTAAATTGATGAATATGAACAGGAATCTAAAGTGCTTGTTTTATTTGTCACAATTTAAAATCAACTCAATGTTCTGTCAAAGTCACCACACTATTTCATTGATGAAGCCTAAATGTAGGACTAAAATGTGGTTATTAGCGTACAGCCTAGTGAAAATTACATTTGTTTTAGATTACCTTTGACTGAAAGATGTCAGCCAGCTTGTTGGCCCTTTTCTCACCCCTTGTATCTGGCTATCAGGGGAATTTCAGAAGGTTGTGGCTGTTCTTACTTTCTGAACCTGCTTATTGTGGTGACTGTCACAGGAAACATCTCCCCTGAACAGACAAGCAAATAAACCTAGTAGCGGAGACTCAGAACCATGGGTAGCGCCGTGGTTGATCAAATCCCTGCCAATCGGACTAGGTCAAACCAGTGCACTCGCTTTCGTTATAGTAATATCATGGAACAATGTTGTAAATGTCTATTTCCTCAAGCGTGTTTGTAGACTCAATGTACCAGCCATTTTGTTAACAGTGAGTAAGTAGCTGCAGTTTGGAGCCTCTGCCAAGTCCACAAAGCTAGTTTGGAGATTTGTGAACATGAAATGGAGATTGCCTTCAGTCGAGAGGTCGCATATGTAGCCTAGCCTACACATGATAGTCATCAATGCAATTTATAGAAATTATGCAATTAAGTGATGGTTTCTATTGAGGACATTAAGGTTGAGTAGGCCAAATATGGTAGGCTACTAGCATTGTGATGACTGGTCTAATGTATGAATGAAGTCAGAGAGTGGATATGTCCATTTCATGCAGCTATTCCCACGTGCATATTTAGTACTTTACTTTAGTGTGGCAAACTGGTAGGCTATATTATTGGTTCACTGGACCCATCATTATTAAGGAGCTTGGTCAAGAAGTCCCGGGATACCGGTCACCGGTATTAAACCCTAAATAGCATATATTAAATGTATTTATTAGACTGTTAGAATGCATTGTCTCAGAGCTGGATTGCTAGATGCCCAGCTTTTCTAGTGTTAATAGTCGGAGTAGAGATTTAGTATGACTCAAGGTAGGGCTGGGCGTTATGGCCTAAAAGTAATATCTACATTTTTAGGTTTGGATGATTCATGATATATATATATCAATTTCTTGTTTTTCTCTAAACAAATTTTTAAAAAGGCCAAGAAATAATTCTTAATTGAATTTGTGTTAAAATAAAAAATATACAAGGCCTAGAGGCCTATTTGTGCAAAACAAATGAAAAACACAAAACACACACACGTCTATTCTATTGTTTGGGAATGTTTGACCACTAGCTGTTTGAATATGAAATTTAAATAATCGTTTTGATTGAAAATGTATTAATTTAGTTAATTTGTTAATTAATTAAAACAGCCTATGGTTATTTGCTATTAGATTGGAAGAATGACACAACTACTAACACATTAGCCTACAGCTGGCCTGAACATAACTTTTTTGAATGCACTTTAATTATCCAACATCACACTTACCGATGGTGAGGTGAAGCCTGTGCCCAAAGCACTGCAGGCGGGTCCAGTTGTTCAAGCGCAATGCTTTTATCATGTTGCTCCTGCTGTCAGTTGTCATGCACACCTGTCGGTCTTCACTCATCTTCCATGATGCCAGAGAGTCATTGAGACCCTGAGCTATTACTTCACCCGTATGATCATTGGGGAAGTAAGACGTCTGGAGGCAGACATTTAGCAATTTCCAGTCTTCATTTATGTAGTGGACTGTCAAACTTAGGTATGGCCCTGCCATTCTGCTCGACCATAGATCGGCTGTTGTGGAAAAATAAGAAAACACTAGCCAGCTTCTCTGCGACTCTTTTGCAGGTAGCAGTGTATAATCGCGACAGGGCTTCTTCCATGAAATACTTGCAGCTTGGCAGCTGATATGTGGTCAACTGTACCTAGAAGCTTTTTAAAGCCTGGCTTTTCTACTGTAAAGATTGGGACCATATCTTTCGCTATGTAATAGGTCACTGCATCCGTTATCTCCTTCCACCTCAAACTTTTCTTGTCATAAGGGATTACGTTTGAAAAGGATGCGGCTCTGGTAGTTTGTCTTCTAGCAGACGTTTTGGGAATCGGCGACTGGAATCGGCGTTGCGTAGTCTCACGCATTCCTCCCATTCCACCGCTTGTTTCAGTTGCAGGTGATGGAAGAGGTTGGTTGTGCTGCTGCTTTTCGTAGCAATTCTTTCGGCACATTTTGCACAAGACATTCGTTTGCTGAACATCAGACCACTTAAACCTGAACCACTTTCATATTACTGAAAAAACATTGCTGCCCTTTTTGGGGGTGATTTCATCCTCACGAGAGGCTGAGCTGCAAGCATTTCGCTACACTCGCATTAACATCTGCTAACCATGTGTATGTGACCAATAAAGTTTGACTTGATTTGAGCTGGTTTCCTCACTTTCCATTTTGGTGGAACTCTTACCGCCGTTACACTTCTCCGGAGTGGTTACAATTTGTGAGAGGCTGACTAGGGTTGTGATTGGTGGATAACCTCTGTGCACGTGTTGGCACGCAATTGGGACATGATTCGACATTGGGCTGACAGAGAAGAGACAGTGAGATGCTGCATTTGTAAAACGTTACAACATAACAGAACCTCGATTCTTGCGATACAGGCATTTTCCACAGTGAAATACGACAAATCACTAACCAAAACAGCAATAGACAAGGCATATTGACATTAGGGAGAGGCATGTGTAGCCGAATGTTCATAGGGTACAATGAGTAGTTAGGCGGGCTGGAGACACGGTGGTTCAGACAACTAGCGGGCTGGGGCAAGCAGGCTAGCAGATGGGCCTCCGGGGGACATCGCAACGGAAGAAGAGCCTGTTGAAACCCCCTTGGACAGTTACGTCGGCAGACCAGTCGTGATGGATCGTCGGGGCGCCGTGTTGGCAGTAAAGAGTCCAGGCCAATTGGCAAAAGAGGTATTGTAGCCCAAGAATTGGTTGATGGACCTCTTTGGCTAGCTGGGAGATGGGCCTAGCTCGAGGATAGCTCCAGGCTAACTGGCGCTTGCTTCGGGACAGAGACGTTAGGCAGGAGTAGCCACTCGGATAGAAGCTAGCTAGCTGCGATGATCCGGTGTGTAAAAGGTTTAGAGCTTGAGGTAGGAATCCGGACATGTGGTAGAGAAAAAGCTGTCCGATATGTTTTGGATGGATATCGCGCTGTGCAGACTGGCAGGAATTGACCGGGCTGAGGCTGGCTGGCTGATGTCCGAGTTAACAGTGATGACCGCTAGCAGTGGCTAACTGACTATTAGCTAGTTAGCTGGCTAGCTTCTGATGGGGATTCCGGTTCTAATGTATAAAAAAAATAGCAGATCAGTACCACATTGGGTGAGGTGGGTTGCAGGAGAGTATGTTCAGTCCGTAGATGGAAATTGAGATTAAAAATATATACGAAGAAAGCGATATATACATGGGACGGGACAAGACAAAACAGACGTCCGACTGCTATGCCATCTTGGAAATAAGCACTACAAGCTTGGCACACCTGTATTTGGGGAGTTTCTCCCATTCTTCTCTGCAGATCCTCTCAAGCGCTGTCAGCTTGGATGTAGAGTGTCGTTGCACAGCCATTTTCAGGTCTCTCCAGAGACATTCAATTGGATTCGAGTCCGGGCTGGACCAGGTTTGCATCAAGGATCTCTCTGTACTTTGCACTGTTCATCTTTCCCTCGATCCTGTCTCCCAGTCCCTGCCACTGAAAAACATCCCCACAGCATGATGCTGCCATCACCATGCCTCACCGTAGGGATGGTGCCAGGTTTCCTCCAGACGTGACACTTGGCATTCAGGCCAAAGAGTTCAATCTTGGTTTCATCAGAGCTCTATCATAAAGGCCTGATTTGTAGAGTGCTGCAGAGATGGGAGAAACTTCCAGAAGGACAACCATCTCCACAAAGGACCTCTAGAGAGTGACCTTCGGGTTCTTGGTCACCTCCCTGACCAAGGCCCTTCTCCCCACGATTATCAAAATCAAATCAAATCAATTTATATAGCCCTTCGTACATCAGCTGATATCTCAAAGTGCTGTACAGAAACCCAGCCTAAAACCCCAAACAGCAAATAATGCAGGTGTAGAAGCACGGTGGCTAGGAAAAACTCCCTAGAAAGGTCAAAACCTAGGAAGAAACCTAGAGAGGAACCAGGCTATGAGGGATGGCCAGTCCTCTTCTGGCTGTGCCGGCTGGAGATTATAACAGAACATGGCCATGATGTTAAAATGTTCATAAATGACCAGCATGGTCAAATAATAATAATCACAGTAGTTGTCGAGGGTGCAGCAAGTCAGCACCTCAGGAGTAAATGTCAGTTGGCTTTTCATAGCCGATCATTAAGAGTATCTCTACCGCTTCTGCGGTCTCTCGAGAGTTGAAAACAGCAGGTCTGGGACAGGTAGCACGTCCGGTGAACAGGTCAGGGTTCCATAGCCGCAGGCAGAACAGTTGAAACTGGAGCAGCAGCACGGCCAGGTGGACTGGGGACAGCAAGGAGTCATCATGCCAGGTAGTCCTGAGGCATGGTCCTAGGGCTCAGGTCCTCAGAGAGAGAGAAAGAAAGAGAGAAAGAGAGAATTAGAGAGCATACTTAAATTCACACAGGACACCGGATAAGACAGGAGAAGTACTCCAGATATAACAAACTGACCCTAGCCCCCCGACACATAAACTACTGCAGCATAAATACTGGAGGCTGAGACAGGAGGGGTCAGGAGACACTGTGGCCCCATCCGATGATACCCCCGGACAGGGCCAAACAGGAAGGATATAACCCCACCCACTTTGCCAAAGCACAGCCCCCACACCACGAGGGATAACTTCAACCACCAACTTACCATCCTGAGACAAGGCCGAGTATAGCCCACAAAGATCTCCGCCACGGCACAACCCAAGGGGGGGACGCCAACCCAGACAGGAAGATCACGTCAGTGACTCAACCCACTCAAGTGACGCACCCCTCCTAGGGACGGCATGAAAGAGCACCAGTAAGCCAGTGACTCAGCCCCTGTAATTGGGTTAGAGGCAGAGAATCCCAGTGGAGAGAGGGGAACCGGCCAGGCAGAGACAGCAAGGGCGGTTCGTTGCTCCAGAGCCTTTCCGTTCACCTTCACACTCCTGGGCCAGACTACACTCAATCATATGACCCACTGAAGAGATGAGTCTTCAGTAAAGACTTAAAAGTTGAGACCGAGTCTGCGTCTCTCACATGGGTAGGCAGACCATTCCATAAAAATGGAGATCTATAGGAGAAAGCCCTGCCTCCAGCTGTTTGCTTAGAAATTCTAGGGACAATTAGGAGGCCTGCGTTTTGTGACCGTAGCGTACGTGTAGGTATGTACGGCAGGACCAAATCGGAAAGATAGGTCGGAGCAAGCCCATGTAATGCTTTGTAGGTTAGCAGTAAAACCTTGAAATCAGCCCTTGCCTTAACAGGAAGCCATTTTTTTTGGTTCTAGTCAGGATTCTAGCAGCCGTATTTAGCACTAACTGAAGTTTATTTAGTGCTTTATCCGGGTAGCCAGAAGGTAGAGCATTGCAGTAGTCTAACCTAGAAGTAACAAAAGCATGGATTAATTTTTCTGCATCATTTTTGGACAGAAAGTTTCAGATTTTTGCAATGTTACGTAGATGGAAAAAAGCTGTCCTTGAAACAGTCTTGATATGTTCGTCAAAAGAGAGATCAGGGTCCAGAGTAACACCGAGGTCCTTCACAGTTTTATTTGAGACGACTTTACAACCATCAAGATTAATTGTCAGATTCAACAGAAGATCTCTTTGTTTCTTGGGACCTAGAACAAGCATCTCTGTTTTGTCCAGGTTTAAAAGTAGAACGTTTTCAGCCATCCACTTCCTTATGTCTGAAACACAGGCTTCTAGCGAGGGCAATTTTGGGGCTTCACCATGTTTCATTGAAATGTACAGCTGTGTGTCATCCGCATAGCAGTGAAAGTTAACATTATGTTTTCGAATGACATCCCCAAGAGGTAAAATATATAGTGAAAACAATAGTGGTCCTAAAACGGAACCTTAAGGAACACCGAAATGTACAGTTGATTTGTCAGAGGACAAACTGATATCTTTCCGACAGGTAAGATCTAAACCAGGCCAGAACTTGTCCGTGTAGACCAATTTGGGTTTCCAATCTCTCCAAAAGAATGTGGTGATCGATGGTATCAAAGGCAGCACTAAGGTCTAGGAGCACGAGGACAGATGCAGAGCCTCGGTCTGACGCCATTAACGGGTCATTTACCACCTTCACAAGTGCAGTCTCAGTGCTATGATGGGGTCTAAAACCAGACTGAAGCATTTCGTATACATTGTTTGTCTTCAGGAAGGCAGTGAGTTGCTGCGCAACAGCTTTTTCAAAAACATTTGAGAGGAATGGAAGATTTGATATAGGCCGATAGTTTTTTAAATATTTTCTGGGTCAAGGTTTGGCTTTTTCAAGAGGCTTTATTACTGCCACTTTTAGTGAGTTTGGTACACATCCGGTGGATAGAGAGCCATTTATTATGTTCATTACTCAGTTTGGGCGGGGTCGACCAGCTCTGAGAAGTCTTGGTGACTCCAAACTTCCATTTAAGAACGATGGCAGTCAATGTGTTCTTGGCGACCTTCAATGCTGCAGAAATCCCCAGATCTGTGTCTCGGGGCTCTACGGACAATTCCTTCGACCTCATGGCTTGGTTTTTGTTCTGACATGCACTGTCAGGTGTGCCTTTCCAAAACAGGTGTGTGCCTTTCCAAATCATGTCCAATCAACTGAATTTACCATAGGTGGACTCTAATCAAGTTGTAGAAACATCTCAAGGATGATCAATGGAAACAGGATGCACCTGAGTTCAATTTCAAGCCTCATTGCAAAGGGTCTGACTACTTATAATACATTTGCGAAAGTCTAAACCTGTTTTCGCTTTGTCATTATGGGGTATTGCGTGTAGATTGACGAGGGGGAAAAAAGTAATTTAATACAATTTAGAATAAGGCTGTAACAAAATGTGGAAAAAGTCAATATGGCATCGTGTTGTGACAACACCACCCATTTTAGAGTGGTCTTTTATTGTCCCCAACACAAGCTACACCTGTGTAATGATCATGCTGTGTAATCAATTTATTGATATGCCACACCTGTCAGGTGGATGGATTATCTTGTCAAAGGAGAAATGCTCATTAACAGGGATATAAACAAATGTGTGCACAAAATGAGAGAATAAGCTTTTTGTGTGTATGGAAAATGTCTGGGATCTTTTATTTCAGCTCATGAAACATGGGACCAACACTTTTACCTGTTGCGTTTACATTTTTTGTTCAGTGTAGTAAAACCCTGCAAAAGGGCGAACATAAACCGGCACTTCACTCCCCTGTGCCCAATAAATAAACACAACCTTCCCCAAAGCAAAAAAAAAAAATATATATATATATATATATATATACACCTGTCGCTTGATGATGAATTGACTAATTGAACCAGGACTAATTGAACTTGCCCGAACAGGGCTCCGGGCAGCCGAGCGGAAATGGAGGAAAACTTCGTCAACCATTTTGAAAAAAAGGTCGACGACATCCGATCCTCGTTTGCTAAGTCAAACGACACCGCTGGTTCTGCTCACACTGCCCTACCCTGTGCTTTGACCTCTTTCTCCCCTCTCTCTCCAGATGAAATCTCGCGTCTTGTGACGGCCGGCCGCCCAACAACCTGCCCGCTTGACCCTATCCCCTCCTCTCTTCTCCAGACCATTTCCGGAGACCTTCTCCCTTACCTCACCTCGCTCATCAACTCATCCTTGACCGCTGGCTACGTCCCTTCCGTCTTCAAGAGAGCGAGAGTTGCACCCCTTCTGAAAAAACCTACACTCGATCCCTCCGATGTCAACAACTACAGACCAGTATCCCTTCTTTCTTTTCTCTCCAAAACTCTTGAACGTGCCGTCCTTGGCCAGCTCTCCTGCTATCTCTCAGAATGACCTTCTTGATCCAAATCAGTCAGGTTTCAAGACTAGTCATTCAACTGAGACTGCTCTTCTCTGTGTCACGGAGGCGCTCCGCACTGCTAAAGCTAACTCTCTCTCCTCTGCTCTCATCCTTCTAGACCTATCGGCTGCCTTTGATACTGTGAACCATCAGATCCTCCTCTCCACCCTCTCCGAGCTGGGCATCTCCGGCGCGGCCCACGCTTGGATTGCGTCCTACCTGACAGGTCGCTCCTACCAGGTGGCGTGGCGAGAATCTGTCTCCGCACCACGTGCTCTCACCACTGGTGTCCCCCAGGGCTCTGTTCTAGGCCCTCTCCTATTCTCGCTATACACCAAGTCACTTGGCTCTGTCATATCCTCACATGGTCTCTCCTATCATTGCTATGCAGACGACACACAATTAATCTTCTCCTTTCCCCCCTCTGATAACCAGGTGGCGAATCGCATCTCTGCATGTCTGGCAGACATATCAGTGTGGATGACGGATCACCACCTCAAGCTGAACCTCGGCAAGACGGAGCTGCTCTTCCTCCCGGGGAAGGACTGCCCGTTCCATGATCTCGCCATCACGGTTGACAACTCCATTGTGTCCTCCTCCCAGAGTGCTAAGAACCTTGGCGTGATCCTGGACAACACCCTGTCGTTCTCAACTCACATCAAGGCGGTGACCCGTTCCTGTAGGTTCATGCTCTACAACATTCGCAGAGTACGACCCTGCCTCACACAGGAAGCGGCGCAGGTCCTAATCCAGGCACTTGTCATCTCCCGTCTGGATTACTGCAACTCGCTGTTGGCTGGGCTCCCTGCCTGTGCTATTAAACCCCTACAACTCATCCAGAACGCCGCAGCCCGTCTGGTGTTCAACCTTCCCAAGTTCTCTCACGTCACCCCGCTCCTCCGCTCTCTCCACTGGCTTCCAGTTGAAGCTCGCATCCGCTACAAGACCATGGTGCTTGCCTACGGAGCTGTGAGGGGAACGGCACCTCCGTACCTTCAGGCTCTGATCAGGCCCTACACCCAAACAAGGGCACTGCGTTCATCCACCTCTGGCCTGCTCGCCTCCCTACCTCTGAGGAAGTACAGTTCCCGCTCAGCCCAGTCAAAACTGTTCGCTGCTCTGGCACCCCAATGGTGGAACAAACTCCCTCACGACGCCAGGTCAGCGGAGTCAATCACCACCTTCCGGAGACACCTGAAACCCCACCTCTTTAAGGAATACCTAGGATAGGATAAAGTAATCCTTCTAACCCCCCCCTCCCCCTTAAAAGAGTTAGATGCACTATTGTAAAGTGGTTGTTCCACTGGATATCATAAGGTGAATGCACCAATTTGTAAGTCGCTCTGGATAAGAGCGTCTGCTAAATGACTTAAATGTAAATGTAAATGTGTGCCAGTTTAGGGTCAAATTAAAAATGCGAAATGTCTGGGAGGGCCAAGGAGAGGGTTGGAAAACCCTGGTCTAGAGACAACACAATAAAAACCTCGAGTTCAGTTCACTAGCAGGCACTACAGTTAACTGCAATACATTGGTTTTCGTTTGTGAGAAACTAGTTAGCATCACACACTAGCTTAAACTGCGCTAGATCTGCACAATCGGCTGCCTAGGCTACACAGAGACAGTGTCACTGTAGTTGGCAGGTCTGCGGTTATCTGACAGGCAAGATAGCTGGCAAACCGATTAAACGGGGGTGATAAAATATGGACAAATCTGTAATCTTGTAATTTAAATCAGTTAAACAGTCTATTATTGGTGTATTCTGCACATAACATGACCGCATCAACAACAATTGCACACATTAACTTTACTCAGCTAGCCATGCTGCTAGTTCTGATGGCAGTCTTGTTTTTAACGTGCTCTGCGCAGTTCAAAGACCTTACCCAATTCCTTCGCCTTGCAGTAGGACACACTGCCATTGATGTTGAGGAGAATGTCTTCTGTCTTTTTAAGGGGGTCGAAGTTTTGATTCGCTGAATAAAATGGCTCCTGCTGATATGTTCCGATTAAGTTGGTGACGTAATAGAAATAGTCAAGCAGAAGCTTTGCGTTGCCTCACTTGCATTCAAGGAGACACAGAGGGCGCTCTTGAGTCTTCAATTTCGACAGCAAAACATTCTACACTCCAAATAAATGTATAAAGAAATTATCAGTGCTATCCGGTGTCCTTGGGTCGTCCCTACCATTTAATATTTAAACTTCAATGGGGTAGACACGTCCCAAAGATCCCGGATAGCACGGAACATAAATAAACAATTTTATCTCTGAATAGCTCCGAGAATACAAAGAATTCAAAACCATTAAGCACTTTCTGACAAAAATGTTTTGCAAGAGATAAGACCAAACGATGAGGCCTCATCTAGAGCCATTGTTCAACCCTCAAATCTTTCAATAAAGCTCTAGTCTAGTTGACAAACAGTTTCAAACTTTTTTATATATATATATTTTTGTTACCAACATTATCAGACAATTCATTCATCATTATAAAACCTAGTATTTGAACACTGCATTGTTAACAAAGCGCTTGTAAGTACACATTTTCATTGACTGTTTTTACACCTGGTGTATCCTGTACACACAACAAATAAACTTTGAAAAAATGTCCTGCTCACTGACTTCCCTGTGTCAGCAGTTTTTCACTGCAGTACCGCAAGTACCAAATCCAACAGCAGCACGACAGTATGAAGCCTTTGGTACCTAAAAATAATTCAGCTCGTGTAAGCAAAACATACATTTACATATTCAAAGATTTACAAAGTCAAAGTTGGATTGCAAAAATAGTCAATTCAGAAACACGTACAATGACAGAATATAATTGAGTTCAGTCCACACACACAAGGCACAGTTCATTCCATAGTCTCTATGAATGTGAAACCAGAGCATAGCTGATTACATGTCCGCCTAAGTTCCTTTTAAGTGTATGACTGCTTACATTTCTGTGCAGGGGCAGGGAAATCCACAGTATTATACAGGAAGTCATAGAACAACTTTCCATTGCCAGCATGCTCCAGAATCAGTGCTAGCTTCTCCTGGCTCAGTTTGGCTAGGTGTGCCAGGCTATCTTCGTGTTTAACCAGAGCCTTGTAGTTCTTAGCATTGAGCCATGGCATCTGAAGCAGGAAGTCGTATGGCCTGTCATCACATCACTTACCTGCTTAGCATGTGTTGGTGGTAGTGTTAGCAGGCTCCTGACTGCTGACTCCTGACTCCTGAGCAGATCCAGGTTGGTGTCTTCTCTTCCCTTTCTCTACAGGAACCAAAATAGTGGCCTTCTCCCTGTATTCACACACACAGACACCCAGTCTGTCTGCTCTATTCACAAACCAACACATGGTATGGAAACTATAGGATGGTCATAATGTAATGCAGCAGATGTCTGACCTGATGAGTTGTTCGAAGGCTTGTTTCTCTTTAGCAAGACCAGTCAAGTACCTCTGTTCCTCTGTGGAGCCGCCATAAAATCAGGAAGTACACCCTGACAGAGGAGAAGGAAATGCTTCATGAGAGACTTCATCTGAAAACCAAATATGTAATCGACAAGATCATGTAAAATGAATATTACTATTATCTCACTCTCCAAGGACAGTTCTTCCAACTTCTTACCAGAGTTACTTCCAAAGTTTTCTGGCTGGAACGGAGTGACTCGAGGAGACTGAGGAAGGTGACACAGTCATAGTGGATGAGGTACAGCAGCAGAGTACGTAGGATCATCAGGTCCTGGACCAGAGACTTGGTTTTGGCTCCCAGCTGGTGCCACACAAGGTCCAGGTAGTGACGGATGGTCTGGGGGTCAAACAGGTACAACAAGCAAGAATATGAGAGAAAGTCTGTAAGTGGTCAATAGAGTACAGTGGATACCTTGGTGTAAAGTGTGGAGATCACTGGAGACAAGCAGCTTGCAGTTGTATTTTTATATCACTAAGGCTAATCTAAAGAACACTACATTTACAATCATATTGAATAGTGTTATGTATGCAATGGCTATTGCTGAACTGCGTGAAGTTCTAGCTATTTTTCTCCAGTGGGTATTGATGCTTAATTCCTAAGTAACTAAAAAGTCTGACCTTTTTGAAGGCATTCACAAGGCTGTTCTCCAGGGAGAGCTCCTCCTGTCACCATTGTGGGGTTGTATCACTTCAGCTCCTTCAGACAGGCGTTCATGATGTCCAGAGCTCTGGATGGCCCTCACAACATCTGTGAACTCTGTCCAAAACAGAGTTCACAGATGCCTGGAACCAGAGAGAGAGAGTACAAAGAAAAGAAAAGAAAAGAAAAGAAAAAAAGAAAGAAAAAAAGAAAGAAAAAAAAAAAAAGAAAAAAAAAAAAAGGAAAGATAGCACAAAAGAAAGAAAAAAAGAAATAAAGAAAGAAAAAGAGAAAGAAAGAAATAAAAAAAGAAAGAAAAAAAAGAAAAGGAGAAAAAGATCGAAAAAAAGGAAAATAGAAAGTAAAAAGGAAAAAAGAAAGTAAAAAATGATAAAAGAAAGAAAAAAAGAGAAATAAATAGAAATATAGAAAAAAATATAGATTAAAAGATAAAAAGGCAGATAAAAAGAAAAAAAGAAAGATGGAAAAAAAGAAAATAAGAAATAAAAAAGAAAAAGGTAAAAAAGATAGAGATAAATTAAGTAAAAAAGGAGGAAAAATAGATAAAAAGGCAGAGAAAAAGAAAAATAGAAATATGGATAAAAAGAAAGAAAAAAAGAATGAGCGCACTGTAACACGGAAATATTGCCGTGGGGGTATACGAACCCTATAAAAACGTGTATTAATTTAACATTTTGTTTTTTGAAAATTATTTCTCGCCGATATGAAAGAGAAGGTCCTCATGCTTCCAAAACCGTACCGCAAGCGATGTGTGTTAATATAAAGACCGAGTGTCGGGGCTCTTAACAAAACTCCCCCATACAGAAGACGCCTTCTTCCAATGACTCTTTTGTGTAATGTAATGGAACTGAGAGTTATGAGGAAGGTTGAGGCTATACACTGACCCAAAATGAAGTGTGCAGGTATCCTGTCAGTGAGGAAGTCCACCACTAGGATATGTCTGGTGACGAACAGGACCCCTCCCTGTGTGTACACTTTGTAGCGCTATGTGCTCTGGACATCACTGGTCACTGGCTGGGGCAGGTGGCTCACTCCCTCAGCTCGCAGCTCCTCTGTCAAGTACTCCTATAGGAGAGGAAATTGGAGCACACATAGGAACATGGGTTATTGGTTACTGTTACAAACTTTATACATAGAAGGACATGCACAAACTTTAGAGTTTGATTAACAAAGGTCTGCAACCAAGGGGGTCCATCATACCTGAACCCCTGAATCCATTGTGTTTGATACTATTCCAGTGATTCTGCTCCAGCCATTACCATGAGCTGTCCTCACCAATTAAGGTACCACCAACCTCCAGAACATAGCCCAGGACCTACAGTAGCCCAAAACATAGCCCAACTGGGTACATACACACACACATAGCCCAGCTAAAGTGTACACAGCTGGGCTATGTCCTGTCAACCCACATTTTTCCATAATCAGTGAAGAGGCAGTGTGTAATCGTAGCTCAGAATAGAACAGGCTTGTGAATGGCACTGGAGGAGGGGGGTGTCTGTCTGCTTTTGACAGCACAGACACACACACACAGCTCCCACTCCTCCAACCCTGGCACTCCTCGTCAGATGGAGAAGTTGTTGACATGACTCACCTCAGTAGCTATTTAACACTGTGACCAGCATTTACATGCTTTAATGTTTACATTCGTACCGGTATTCACATTTTGATGCATTTCCAATCCAGAGCCATGCATACTATAAGACTTACAAAGAAGGATTTATCTACAGAATAATCTGCTTGTTTCACCGTCACCATAAAAAATGGGAAAATAGCTGTGAAGCACTTCCACTAAACACAACACAGAAAGATAGTTCCTTTCTCTTGCTGTTATTAAAGTGAAGTGGAGCTTGAGGGAGACCATCCCTGGGCGTACAGAGGACACAGAAGTGTTTCCACCAAAAAACATGACAATGAATTAATGATGTTGAGGAGGAGTTATCGTGCAGCATCACTTTATTGCCCATTGTGAAATGAAGATGTATCTTCTGCTGTCTTATGTTAGGCTATTCTTAATTCCCACAAGATAGACTGGACGCAGCACAGGGTCAGCCACAGAGTAGCCCACACTTTTGTCCAATAGCCTAGAGACGCAGCCTGGTTAGCCACAGAGTAGCCAACACTTCTGTCCGATAGCCTGGAGACGCAGCCTGGTTAGCCACAGAGTAGCCTACACTTCTGTCCAATAGCCTGGGGACACAGCACAGGGTCAGCCACAGAGTAGCCAACACTTCTGTCCAATAGCCTGTGGACACAGCACAGGGTCAGCCACAGAGTAGCCAACACTTCTGTCCAATAGCCTGTGGACACAGCACAGGGTCAGCCACAGAGTAGCCAACACTTCTGTCCAATAGCCTAGGGACGCAGCCTGGTTATCCACAGAGCCGAAACTTAGGTAGGTTGTGAGGCTTTAACCGTGCTTGTGGAAAACCAGAATGAAAGACAGGCATCAATGTTTCAATAGGTTCATCTCCAAAACTATCTGCTGAGTGGCTGCATCCTAAAAGTCTGTTACATCACTGTTGTTGTCTGTTACATTTTCTATTTATTTTTACCTTTATTTAACTAGGCAAGTCAGTTAAGAACAAATTCTTATTTAAAATGACGGCCTAGGAACAGTGGGTTAACCACCTTGTTCAGGGGAAGAACTACAGATTTTTACCTTGTCAGCTTGGGGATTTGATCTAGCAACCTTTTACTACAGGCCCAATGCTCTAACCACTAAGCTACTTGCCGCACCAGGTAACATCAGTCTCATTGTCTGTTACATCACTCTTCTAGCAGGAATCCTCCTCTAGCATGACATTACTGAACTTCAGTCAACTCACTCCCTGAGTTAATTCAATTATTAATGCAAAAAAAAACACTTGTTTTATTTCAGCAGCCTGGAATCTAAACTGAATATTGCTCAATTTCACCATTATTCAGAGTGGATTCCAGGCTATACAAAAAATATGTGTTTTATTGTCACATACACCAGATAAGTGCAGGGAAATGTGTTGTTTTACAGGGTCAGTCATGGTAGTACAGCGCCCCTGGAGCAAATTAAGGCTAAGTGCCTTGCTCAAGGACACATCAGATTTTTCACCTTGTTGGTTCAAGTATTTGAACCAGCAACCTTTTGGCTACTGGCCCAATGTTCTAATCGCTAGGCTACTTGCAGCAGGAAATATAAGCAATGTGTATAGAATGTATAGAAATCATAAGTAAGAGAAGTCATGCCCTGTTCCAGAATGGCCTTTAGAGAGCACTACAGCACTGTCTCACTGCTACTCAACATAGTTCTCTATTATACTGCTCTGTTCCACAGTGTACTGTAGAACTCATCTGATGTTCACAGTCTGAACCTCTCTAAAAGAAGGAAAGACTAGGGTAAACTAGTCAGCTGATCGTATCTGGGTTCCCTTCCTGTTACATGAAGTGGGATAAAATGATCCATTAACATGGTATTTATGACCATATAGGTCCCTTGGTCACATGGAGGACCCACATGTTGAAATGCATGCATCGCATCCATTTTCCACTCATCTTTTTCTCCCTATAAGATGAGTAAAAAAATTACTATTTGTCAGCTCGTACCTTGCAGTTTCCTGACATCATTAAGGATTGTGTGAACAGCTTGAAATATAAGGCAGGCTGGAGGAGGAAGTAAGAGGAATCTGATGTATAAGAGCGACAGAGGACAGATGTGCAGGGCTTGAATAGTAGCAGAGCATTGTTAAATGAAGGAACCAAAATATACTGGGCTAATTATAGTACATGTTTTATGTAGAGAGAAGGAGTTAGAGAGAAGAAGAGAGCTCAAAAAGAAAATAGGACAGAAGATTTAGAATTTTTAAGCAGCCCACTTTCAGGGCAAAGGGATATACCATATCAAGCACAATGCCTCTACCTTTCTGGTCCAACCATTGTTGCCTACAAACCAAAAATGAGTCCCCTTTTAATTCATTCATTGAGTGTATTGTTTTCTCTGTACACTAAAATATAGATGAGGAGAAAAGCGTATTGGCAGAGAGTTAGGTTGCTCAAACAAGTCAGGCAGCCTGAGAGTAGCTGCTGGGAAGCAACGACACACACTTGTTTACGTAACCAGGAGCTGATTATCAAAAAACAAGAGACCTACTTTTCAAGGGCTCCAATTTGCATATCTCCCTGTGACAAACTAAAATAAAACATCTTAAGAAAAGAAGCAACCTCATGGTCAAGACAAATGCATGAAAACCAGAGAGAGAGAAACAAAATGTATAGCTTTTATAAGAGGCATGAACAAGATTCTCTGCCTGTCACATTCAGTTTAGCAAATCAGTGTGACAGTGAATGGCAATAAAAGGAGAAGGAAATATGGTGTTTGGAGGCATAGCATAGGGGAGAGAAAGAAAAATGGATAGAAAAAAGAAAAATATACAAATAGTGAGTGTTGAAATACTGCAGTGACGGACTCGTCAGAAAGCATATTGGATTCAGTTAAGGGTTGCCAGCTAGGAGACAGACAGACACACAGAGAGGTGGAGACAGACAGACAGACACACAGCGAGGTGGAGACAGACAGACAGACAGACACACAGCGAGGTGGAGACAGACAGACAGACAGACAGACACACAGAGAGGTGGAGACAGACAGACACACAGACAGACACACAGAGAGGTGGAGACAGACAGACACACAGACAGACACACAGAGAGGTGGAGACAGACAGACACACAGACAGACACACAGAGAGGTGGAGACAGACAGACACACAGACAGACACACAGAGAGGTGGAGACAGACAGACACACAGAGAGGTGGAGACAGACAGACACACAGACAGACACACAGAGAGGTGGAGACAGACACACAGACAGACACACAGAGAGGTGGAGACAGACACACAGACAGACACACAGAGAGGTGGAGACAGACACACAGACAGACACACAGAGAGGTGGAGACAGACACACAGACACACAGAGAGGTGGAGACAGACACACAGACACACAGAGAGGTGGAGACAGACACACAGAGAGGTGGAGACAGACACACAGACACACAGAGAGGTGGAGACAGACACACAGACACACAGAGAGGTGGAGACAGACACACAGACACACAGAGAGGTGGAGACAGACACACAGACACACAGAGAGGTGGAGACAGACACACAGACACACAGAGAGGTGGAGACAGACACACAGACACACAGACACAGACACAGACACAGAGACACACAGACACACAGACACACAGACACAGAGACACAGAGACACAGAGACACAGAGACACAGAGACACAGAGACATACAGATGGTGGGAGATAGACAGACAGACAAAGAGATGGAGAGAGACAGATGGAGAGTGAGATGGTGTTAAGAGAATTTTGTTCTCAATGTTCATAAACTGAACTTCAATTAAACTACTCAGTCTGCAACCCAGAATTTGTAAGATTCTAGTTGAATGAAACAGACAGAGTCCCAGCTTACAATAGTCAGAATGTTTATTTACGAGAGCTCTGAAAATCATACAATGCACATAGCCTTTTATACTTCACATTTGGTCATAAATGTCCCTCCTCTTCTCCTAATACTGTCAATATTGTTTATCATATCCTGCCATATATTACACAATCTACTGCAAGCCCAACGGTTTCTCCCCTCCCTGGGTAGGAAGACCTCCTTCCCTGTTATCAGTTTCACAGTTGTCACAAGTTGTCTGCCACAGTCTCTTGTCTGGTAACAGTTCCTCTTTTTTATGCACATAGATATAAGAATTCTAGTCTTATGATTCAAACACATTTTACTGCATTATACAGTGACAGGGTGGATTACTGTTAGTTATGGCCTTAACATTAATTGGAACGTATTAATCATTTAGTCATTATCTTACCATTACCTTAAACAAATGAATCTCCATAACAGATGGAGAGACAGACAGATGGATGGAGAGAGAGAGACTGAGTGGGAAGTTTTGGAGACAGGGGAGCCACTTTCCACACTACACTTCATTACAACGAGGGAGAGTGTGTGGTGGGGAGGCAAGACGCTCAGGGAGAGTATCAGGGAAGATATATTTCCACAGTCACTCTCCTCCCGCAAGGAACCAACCAGCTCTGGGAAAATGTTGAATGTGATACTTAAGTTTCAACTTGGGTCCCAATGGGCCCCAAGTGGACCCATTTTCTAACAAAGCTATCTTTTGAGAATCAAGCCCAATCATGTAGGACAGGACGGAGAAGGTAGAGAACGATGGCCCTGCCACCCCCTCCCTTTCATCTCGTCTCTCATCTTCTCCTCTCCCAGACATCCTCATCTCACTTCTGCCCCCTCATCTTTGGTTTTAATACCCATCGAGCAAGATTCTAAAGGACACCATACAGGGATAGAAAAATCCTCTGACGGAACTCGGAATGAATCTCCAGAATGATGGAATCGTTCCACTGCTCTGAGTCGGAATAAAGAACAGACTGATCACGGTTCTGACCCAACAGGGAAGCTCCTGCTAATATCTGCTGTATATTTGAGTACCATATAAACCCACAACACAACATGTGTCAAGCGGCTGATACACGGGGAGTCAAAGGCTAAAGAGAATTTAAAACATTAGCATTCCTGGGTAATTCCACCTAATCCAAACACTAACATTGCAGTATGGAGGTAAATCTAATTGAAGAGGGGATGAGAAAGCTAAGGGGGATATATCCAATGTGGGAAAAGATAGTGTTATTAATTAGCATTGTTGAGGGGGTTGTTTCATGAAACAGTGAGAGGGATTTAATTCTAAATATGCGTTGTATGTTATTATTGAACAATTAACCTTCTGTGGACCGGCATTAAAGAAACATATTTGATTGGATTTCTGTTTTTGTAATCGTGCTTCTATTTTTACAAGTTCAATTAATAACATGGAGAGATTAATTGTTAGTGTCAACATGCTAAGCTCATGTAATCATGTAAAAACACACCATAGATAGAGGGGGATGAGGGAGCATTAATGAGAGATCACCGTGAAGCAGGACATAGCATACCAGCATACTTGGAAAAAGTGCTTGCTTGTTACAGGCTGTCATCCATGCTAGATCAAACAATGATAGGGTGATACACAAATATAGGCCGGATAACAAGTTACATTTTGATTTTCAAGGCAATTTTCAAGGGGTTAAAGGTCAAATTGGTGAATATTAGCATAATGGAAATGATAATAGATTTAGATCAAAAATCCTGACACTCTGAACACAAACGGAATAGATTATCAAACAAACACAGACTATGGAATGGGTGCATTAATAGTTACTTTTCGTGAAGTTATTATGCTTTAAGACATTCAAATATACAAAAAATATGACAATTCTGATGTTTTCAGCTAGATTTGTGGTCTGTAGCATCACAAATGACCCTTCTCTGATGTAGACCCTTTGAAAAAATTTGACCCCACTAAACCAGGAGAACTTTACCTTTTAAGAATGTGACTTTCTGTACCAGAGATACAGTATTGGGTTTCAAATGTACAAGCAGCGATTCTGACCAAATTTAGTGAACAGACTATTTTATCATACATAAACACGCATAGAATATGGAATAAACATATTTATAGTTAATTTGTCATGAGTATGCTTTAAAAGGTCCAATGCAGAAGTATTTTTTTTATTTTATCTCAAAATCAAATTGAGAAAAGGGACAGTTAGAATTTTATTGGGAAGGGTTGTGTTTTTTTATATTATTGGGCACAGGGGAGGGTAGTGTGTTTTCTCCCTGTTTTACATTCGCTCTTCTGCAAGTTTTACTATATAATGTCTTCCATCCTAGCCACATGTCCTCATCTGCTTGCATGTTCCTCCCCTATATCAAGGTGTTTTGGTACTTCCTTTATGACCTACTGTCACGACTTCTACCGAAGGTGGCTCCCCTTCCTGTTCGGGTGGTGCTCGGTGGTCGTCGTCACCGGCCTACTAGCTGCCACTGATCCTTTTTTCCCCTTTTCTGTTTATTGGTTTCACCTGTGTTTGTTTTAGGCTTATTGGTTGGGCTTTATTTACCAGCAGGCCCGCCTGCTGGTTGTGCGGGATTGTTTCGATGTACATGTGTACACGTCTGTGTGTCACGGTTTTCCCATGTGTTTTTTTTTTTGCTGGACTGTTTAAGTCTCCCGTGTTTGGGGCATTTATTTTGGGTTGGCGTATGTTCACCATTGTGGTGCATTAAAATATTAGCACTACCCTGAACTCTGCTTCCTGCGCCTGACTTCTCATCCACTACACCCCGGGCGTTACACCTACGCTTTTCCATGCGGTAACTTTTACGATACCACAGGTCAATATAGTCTAACGGTCTATCCTGCCCTCTGTCCACTATTCATAGTGACAATAGTGGTAGGTGGATCATTTGCCCAGATCTGCAATAGGCTAACTACCACACATAAAAGCATTCAAAGCTGGATACATTTTCAATATGAATCCACAAGAACAAATAGAAATAACTGATAGGCAGCAGGAGAAATGAGGTTCATCGTTGCACATGAAAAAACAGTGAAGACATGAGACATGCAGCTCAAAAAGCTGCCATATGGATCTTGTTTTAGGGACTATAGAATTATCCTACCTAGACTACCCAAACACCACAATGCAATGAATAAATGCTTTTTGTTTTTAAGGGAGTACAAAATTCTACTCTAGGCTGCAGTGAAAATGTCCTTTTAATAACGACACTGCACAAAATCCCTGTGATTTGAATGTTTCTTTCCAGTTGGATCAGTTTTGGGTCTACTCTCTACAATTTATGATGTCTAGAAAGGCACACAAAGCAGGCCATTCTGGTTGTATTTTTACTTCTATTTAATATTTGACTTAGATGCGCTGTCTGTTGCGGATCATCATTCTACCAAGTCAACCTATAATAATGTGGCTCTGCCTCCTCTCCAATCCGAGCGGTTATTCCTCGCACACCTATAACCCACCGCTTCCATTTAAGCAAAATATTTGTCATTTAACTTTTAAAATGTATTACCTTTTTATAAGATGCTGTCAGAGTCGTGTGTATAGGTGGCAGGGAAGTCAGGCGCAGGAGAGTTAAACAGAGTTTAAATGGAGACTTTTAATAAATGTCCACTTAACATGCTCCAAACACAAAAATGTACATACATAAAATAAACATGGGTACGAGGACCCGTCGCGCACCTATACACCAAGAAACAACACTTGACATAAAACAATCTCTGACAAAGACATGAGAGGAAACAGAGGGTTAAATACACAAGAGGTAATGGATGGGATTGAAAACAGGTGTGTGGGAAGACAAGACAAAACCAATGGAAAATGAAAAATGGATCGATGATGGCTAGAAGACCGGTGACGTCGACCGCCGAACACCGCCCGAACTAGGAGAGGCAACGACTTCGGCAGAAGTTGTGACAGATGCATAAACACAACCAGTCACAATCTTTTAATCTGATTAGGTTACTTCAAATGTCTCCTGTAGGCATGCACACGTTCATTCAAAATATAATTTCATCAACTTCAAAATGGCTTGACGTTAACCAGGTTGCCATCCAACCTTTATATGTGAATAAAGTACATGTAGGATAAAAACTGTCACGACGCCATGCAGTTTATTAGGCTATACCTGCACTGTATCTGCAAGCTGTTGGCAACCGGAGGGAAAAAAACTCTAGACCACCTTTACTCCAGACACAGAGATGCGTACAAATCTCTCCCTCCATTTGGCAAATCTGACCATAAATCTATCCTCCTGATACCTGCTTACAAGCACAAACTAAAGCAGAAAGCACCAGTGACTCGGTCAATAAAAAAGTGATCAGATGAAGCAGATGCTAAACTACAGGACTGTTTTGCTAGCACAGACTGGAATATGTTCCGGGATTCTTCCGATGGTATTGAGGGGTACACCATATCAGTCACTGGCTTCATCAATAAGCGTTTGCGATGACCCAATGGTGGTAGGCCTGATCACCGATCCTCAAAAGGTTCTACAGCTGCACCATTGAGAGAATCCTGACGGGTTGCATCACTGCCCTGTACGTCATCCCCACAGTGACCGTACGTACATACCCCAACCAAAAGCCATGGATTACAGGCAACATCCGCACTGGGCTAAAGGGTAGAGCTGCCATTTTCAAGGAGCGGGACTCTAACCCGGAAGCTTATAAAAAATCCTGTTATGCTCTCCGACGAACCATGAAACAGGCAAAGTGTCAATACAGGACTAAAATCGAATTGTACTACACATCCGATGCTTGTCGGATGTGGCAGGGCTTGCACACTATTACAGACTACAAAGGGAAGCACAGCCGAGAGCTGCCCAGTGACACGAGCCTACAAGACGAGCGAAAATACTTCCATGCTCGCTTTGAGGCAAGTAACACTGAAACATGTATGAGAGCATCAGCTGTTCCGGACGACTGTGTGATCACGCTCTCCATAGCCGATGTGAGTAAGACCTTTAAACAGGTCAACATTCACAAGGCTGCAGGGCCAGACGGATACCCAGGACGTGTACTCCGAGCATGCACTGACCAACTCGCAAGTGTCTTCACTGACATTTTCAACTCTCCCTGTCATAGTCTGTAATATCAACATGTTTCAAGCAGACCACAATACTCCCTGTGCCCAAGAACACTAAGGTAATCTGCCTAAATGACTACAGACCCTTAGCACTCACGTCTGTAGCCATGAAGTGCTTTGAAAGGCTGGTCATGGCTCACATCAACACCATTATCCCAGAAACCCACTCCAATTTGCATACCGCCACAAAAGATCCACAGATGATGCAATCTCTATTGCACTCCACACTGCCCTTTCACATCTGGACAAAAGGAACACCTACGTGAGAATTCTATTAATTGACTACAGCTCAGCATTCAGCACCATAGTGCCCAGAAAGCTCATCACTAAGCTAAGGACCCTGGGACTAAACACCTCCCTCTGCAACTGGATCCTGGACTTCCTGACGGGCCGCCCCCAGGTGGTGAGGGTAGGTAACAACACATCCGCCACGCTGATCCTCAACACGGGGGCCCCTCAGGGGTATGTGCTCAGTCCCCTCCTGTACTCCCTGTTCACCCACGACTGCATGGCCAGGCACGACTCCAACACCATCATTACGTTTGCGATGACCCAATGGTGGTAGGCCTGATCACCGACAACGATGAGACAGCCTATAGGGAGGTCAGAGACCTGGCCGTGTGGTGCCAAGAAAACAACCTCTCCCTTAACGTAATCAAGACTAAGGAAATGATTGTGGACTAGAGGAAAAGGAGGACTGAGCACGCTCCCATTCTCATCGACGGTGCTGTAGTGGAGCAGGTTGAGAGCTTCAAGTTCCTTGGTGTCCTCATCACCAACAAACTAACATATTCAAGCACACCAAGACTTTCGTGAAGAGGGCACGACAAAACCTATTCCTCCTCAGGAGACTGAAAAGATTTGGCATGGGTCCTCAGATCCTCAAAAGGTTCTACAGCTGCACCATTGAGAGAATCCTGACGGGTTGCATCACTGCCCTGTATGGCAACTGCTCGGCCTCCAACCGTAAGGCACTACAGAGGGTAGTGCGTACGCCCAATACATCACTGGGGCCAAACTTCCTGCCATCCAGTACCTCTATACCAGGCGGTGTCAGAGGAAGGACCTAAAAATTGTAAAACACTCCAGCCACTCTAGTCATAGACTGTTCTCTCTGCTACCGCACGGCAAGCGGTACCGGAGTGCCAAGTCTAGGTCCAAGAGGCTTCTAAACAGCTTCTACCCCCAAGCCATGAGATTCCTAAACATCTAATCAAATGGCTACCCAGATTATTTGCATTGCCCCCCTCTTTTATGCTGCTGCTACTCTCTGTTTATTATCTATGCATAGTCACTTTAATAACTCTACCTACATGTACATATTACCTCAATTACCTCGACTAACCGGTGCCCCCGCACATTGACTCTGTACCCGTACCCAGTGGCGGTTCTAGCTTGTATGGCTCCCTGGACGAATGCCCATTCCCCTTGGTGGTGTGCAGACTGCTTTTATATTATTAACGATTTCCCACAAACCAGAAAACAATGCAACAATATGTCTGTGAATCTATTCATTCACAGTATTATGAATGAATTGTGGTTTATTTGGTAGCATTTCGTAGTGTGACTGATTTTACTAATTGCATTAGTACTGTACAAAATTAGAGGTGCGCTATTTGATAGATTCCCCCGCTCCCCCTACCTCGGGCTTCCAGTGGGGAGACCTGAGGTCAACCTACCCCCGCCCCCTCCCCATCTCGTACTTGGGAGACCTTCCCAGGCAGTAGCCTGCCTAGCTCACAAACTAGAATCAGGGTGCCCACTCCAAAAAGGTTAATTGACCCACAGTTCCACACGGTGACATGATATCATTGACGTGACGTGCAAATGAGCGATAGAAAACCGATCGCGCAAACGTCACCATTACGATTTTTTTTGTGCGGGTGTCCGGTGATGCGGTTTTAAGGAAAATACAAAAACAAAAAAACAATAGCGAGGCTATATACAGGGGGTACCGTCAGTGGCAGATTTAGGTATAGGCGACATGGGCAGCCGCCCAGGGTACCCCCTGTAAATCCGCCACTGACGGTACCCCCTGTATATAGCCTCGCTATTGTTTTTTTGTTTTTGTATTTTCCTTAAAACCGCATTGTTGGTTAAGGGCTTGTAAGTAAGCATTTCACTGTTGTATTCGGCGCATGTGACAAATAAAATGTGATTTGATTTAGAGCGCACCTGCCAATACTGTACCAGATGGGCATATTCATTTGCTATATCTACACAAGATTTTTTGTGACAAAACCATCAGTAGGCCTAGAGTTGGAAACGCTTTGGAAACCCATTAAACTTGGATTATTCATTCGGTACATGGGAATTTAGCCGCAAAAGTAATTTCTATGTATTTACGCACAGACTTTTATCTCCAACAAGTCAATTTGATGGACACACAACTCTTATTGGAAAATGCTCATATTGTTTTTATGCAGATTTTTGAATATTCGCATGAAAATCTGTCGCCAATTGGATGGAAACCTAGGTATAGACACCCTAAATTCTCTGGAAAGTGCGCTAGTCCAGTGTCACTTTGATTATGCCTGCAGATCATGCTTCATCAGCAGCCCAAAACATCTAAGAATAAGCTACAGACCAGTCAAAACAAGCTTGTAAGAATTGTACTTCAACTCCCCCCTCATACTCATCTGGAGGTCGAGCATTTTAAGTTGAAAAAGATTGACTCAGCCCTCAGGTACCTATCCAACTATTTTTAATTTGTTAGAGATGTCCACCAGCATAATACCAGAGCCAGAGACTCTAATATTTGCTGTTTTATATATAAATGTCTATCTGGTAAGAACACATTTTTATACACCGGGGCTGTTGGATTGAACTACCACAGCAACTCAAAGCCTTACCAACCATAACCACTTTTAAAAAGGATGTCAAAAGCTGGCTAATGTGTGAACAGGTGAACATTTTTGTGTCTGTATCTCTGTAATGTGTCTGTATCTATGTAATTGTATATGTATTTATGTTTAAAAAAAAGGACCACAATGGAAATAAGTCCCTGACTTTATTGTGAAAAAAAAAATCATCTTTGCCCTGTATTTTTTTACTGACAAATAAAATCACTCAATTAATCAATCCAAACTGTGAAGCACCAAAAGGTTTAATGACATTCAAAGATTGCCAAGCCTTCGATACTGGGTAAGCCTACAAGTTAGGGAGGGATGTACAGACCACAATTGTAGCTGAAAACATCTGAATGTTCACATGTCTTAAAGCATATTATAAACTGGGTGGTTCAAGCCCTGAATGCTGATTGGCTGACAGCCATGGTCTATCAGACATACCACCAGTATGACAAATAATTTATTTTTACTGCACTAATTTTTTATTTTATTTAACTAGGCAAGTCAGTTAAGAACAAATTCTAGTTTCCAATGACAGCCTAGGAACAGTGGGTAAACTACCTTGTTCAGGGGCAGAACAACAGATTTTTACCTTGTCAGCTTGGGGATTTGTTCTAGCAACCTTTCGGTTACTGGCCCAACGCTCTAACCACTAGGCTACCTACCACCCCAATTACATTTGTAACCAGTATATAATAGCAATAAGGCACATCAGAGGTTTATGTTATATGGCCAATATACCACGGCTAAGGGCTGTATCCAGACACTCCACGTTGCGTCGTGTAAAGAACAGCCCTTAGCAGTGGTATATTGGCCATATACCACAACCCCTCATGCCTTATTGCAACTTCTTGTGAATAGGGGGCGCTGTTTTCACTTTGGGAAAAAATCGTGCCCAATTTAAACGGCCTCGTACTCTATTCTAGATCGTACAATATGCATATTATTATTACTATTGGATAGAAAACACTCTCAAGTTTCTAAAACTGTTTGAATTATATCTGTGAGTAAAACAGAACTCATTTTGCAGCAAACTTCCAGACAGGAAGTGAAAAATCTGAAAACGATGCTCTGTTCCAGGGCCTGCCTATTCAATTGCCTAATATTTATGGGTATGCATGCACTGCATACGCCTTCCACTAGATGTCAACAGGCAGTGGAAGGTGGAATGGGGTGTCTAGCTTGATCTGAGGTCGAACAAGAGCTCTTGGAATGACGTGACCAGAATTTCCTTTCTCTACCTAGGCGCGGGAAGTGCCTCCATGTTGTCTTATGATAAGCGTTCGGTATACACGGCTAATATCTCCGGCTCTGTTTTTATTTGATAGATATTAGAAAAACATCATAAAGTAGGTTTTTTTCAACCGAGTTTCATCAGTTTATTCAACGTTTAATGGGACTTTTGGAGTTTTCCGTTCTCTGCGTCGAGAGAAATTGGGAACGTCATCAACATTGGCTAGCCTTGTGGAGCGAATTCGACAGGAGAGAAGGACATTCTAAAACCAAACAACGATTTATTCTGGACCTAGGACTCCTTGTACAAGATTCTGATGGAAGCTCAGCAAAAGTAAGAACAATTTATGATGTTATTTCGTATTTCTGTGGAAAATGTTGAGTCCTATTATTCGCCCTTTTTGCGGGCGCTGTCTCGCTATAACGTAAGCTGTTTGTTATGGTAAAGTTATTTTTAAAAATCTAACACGGCGGTTGCATTAAGAACTAGTGTATCTTTCATTTGCTGTCCAACATGTATTTTTTAGTAAAGTTTATGATGAGTTCTTTGGTCAGATTAGGTGAGTGTCCAAAATAGCTCCGGACAATTTGGTGAATTGATGCTACATTTTCACAATGTATAACCACGGGTTGCAGCTCTAAATATGCACATTTTCGAACAAAACATAAGTGTATTGTATAACCTGATGTTATAAGACTGTCATCTGATGAAGTTGTCCAAGGTTAGTGATTAATTTTATATATTTTGCTGGTTTTTGCGATCGCTACCTTTTGCTGCTAATAAATGCATTTGTGTGTTTGGCTATTGTGGTAAGCTAATATAATGCTATATTGTGTTTTCGCTGTGAAACACTTAAAAAATCGGAAATATTGGCTGGATTCACAAGATGTTTATCTTTCATTTGCTGTACACCATGTATTTTTCATAAATGTTTTATGATGAGTATTTAGGTATTTCACGTTGCTCTCTGTAATTATTCTGGCTGCTTTGGTGATATTTTGATGATAGCTGCAATGTAAAACTATGATTTATACCTCAAATATGCACATTTTCGAACAAAACAAACATTTATTGCATAACATGTTATAAGACTGTCATCTGATGAAGTTGTTTCTTGGTTAGTGACTAATTATATCTCTATTTGGTCGGTTTTGTGATAGCTACCTATGCGGTAGAAAAATGGTGAAAATATGCGGTTGAGTCTTTTGCTATTGTGGTTAGCTAATAGAAATACATATTGTGTTTTCGCTGTAAAACATTTTAAAAATCGGAAATGATGGCTGGATTCACAAGATGTTTATCTTTCATTTGCTGTATTGGACTTGTGATTTCATGAAAATTATATTATATGATATCCCTGTCGCGTTAGGCTAGGCTATGCTAGTCAGCTTTTTTGATGAGGAGGATCCCGGATCCGGGAGAGAGAAGCGGTAGAGTTAATACCGACTTCGTGGGTGCTTCGTGGGTGACTGTTGTTGATGTGTGCAGAGGGTCCCTGGTTCGCGCCCGAGGTCGGGGCGAGGGGACGTACTAAAGTTATACTGTTACACCCACGTATTAGCCATTGCATCTACACATGATATTAAAATTAGTCTCTTATCTGTCCACTAGCCTTGTCTGCTTTGAGACCCGATTTCATGGTCCCTCCCTGTATGCAAATTATTTGACAGATATTTTGTTTACATAATATTTATTTAGTTTAAGAGACATCTTGACACCATGAGTCAATGGTGCCACCAGTCAATGATTTTAAAGAGTGGTAAAATGGTGATTTAAACAGTTTCGCTGTCCAGATCTGTCTACAAGATATACAGGAACAATGCATCTTGCCTGTCTCCGGAGGTGGTCAGGAAGGTCAGATCACAATGCGACTTCTACACTTTAATTGTATTTATTATTTAACTAGGCAAGTCAGTTAAGAACAAATTCTTCTTTACAATGCCAGACAAACCCTAATCCGGATGACGCTGGACCAATTGTGCACCGCCCTATGGGACTCCCAATCACAGCCGGTTGTGATACAGCCTGGAATCAAACCCGGGTCTGTAGTGACACCTCTAGCACTGAGATGCAATGCCTTAGACCGCTGCGCCACTCGGGAGCCAATCAGAATGTGGACAGGACAAAATATTAATGTTAGCGCCAGGCAGGTAGCCTATCAGTTAAGAGTGTTGGGCCAGTAGTCTGAAAGGTTGCTGGTACGAATCCCTAGGTGAAAAATCATTGAGCAAGGAACTTAACCCTAATTGCTCCTGTTAGTCACTCTGGATAAGAGCGTCTGCTAAATGACTCAAATGTAATACACAGGGATTTTTTTTCTTCACCTTCCTCTCCTCAGTGCGCCTACCCATCCCCTCCCAGTGAAGGTTTTGCACTGTGTTAATGTGTTGACAGGGAGGTTACTCCATAATGGTCCAGGGAATTCTCTATGTGCATACCAAATGGCACCCTATTCCCTTTATATTGCACTTCTATTGACCAGGGCCCATAGGGTGCCATTTGGGATGCAAGCCCTGCCTTGCAAGATGAAAGCTGTTGTTTATTGATCTGACCTGTCTTTGTGTCCCAGACCCCCTAAACACTTGACCTTTACAGCAGCTTTTAGGAAACAACATGACAATATGAGAAGGCAGCCATGTTTCATACAGTATCTCTGTTGTCCTCATGGTGGAAGGTAAGTTGATCAGGGAGGAACAGACAGAGTTTACTTCTGTCAGGGAAGTGAAGGAGGTACAGTGTAAGGAACAGAGTAGGGAGGGGTGACATGAATAGTTCTGTCTCATAAGTGATCCTGCGATCCCCTGTCCACCAATCTCACGAGAATGATCTTACATTCGCTACAGTATTTGATTGCCTGTAGAATATAGGCCATTAACGACCAGCTTCCAAACTAAAAACACTTAGCCTGCGGAGCTACAGTACATAGCTGGAGAAGAGAAGTGTTCCAAGTGATTTCACAGGTCAGCGTATCCAATCATGGCCTGGTACCAGGGAGCAACCCTCCACCCCACTGGACCCATGACCACAGAGAGAGCACCATCTGGGGACCACAGAGCCCTCACCTCCACCCCACTGGACCCATGACCACAGAGAGAGCACCATCTGGGGACCACAGAGCCCTCACCTCCACCCCACTGGACCCATGACCACAGAGAGAGCACCATCTGGGGACCACAGAGCCCTCACCTCCACCCCACTGGACCCATGACCACAGAGAGAGCACCATCTGGGGACCACAGAGCCCTCACCTCCACCCCACTGGACCCATGACCACAGAGAGAGCACCATCTGGGGACCACAGAGCCCTCACCTCCACCCCACTGGACCCATGACCACAGAGAGAGCACCATCTGGGGACCACAGAGCCCTCACCTCCACCCCCACTAGCCGCTTGACGCTCTGCCCTCAGGCCTTCCAAGAAAACAACCACAGCTGTTACTCAGAAAGAACCATGTTCAAAATTGGATAACAACATGATTAAGATACTTTACTTCTTATACTGCGTATAGTGTAGAACCATGAAACAAAACAACTACTAAAGCTTTTGATATCTCAGGGCAAATTCTGTACTAAACAGTCTGCAGGCTGAAGACACAGTGATGTTGCGGCAGGAGAGGTGGTAGCGTTTTGTACCCCCCATTAGTTCCCTTTTCTCTACTTCCTCTGAATTGTCACAGTGCAGTTCCAGGGCTGATTGCCGCCGGTGGGCATGAACACAACTGACAGGAAGAGAACACACACAGGCACACACATACAGGGAGTTAAAGGTCTGACTGACAATAATGAAAACACAGAGTTCGGAGGGGCTTCATCTGTCTGGGTGGGTTGTTGGCGTCCTCTGTGTAAGCTGTAATTCATTGTGTCATCGCCCCCCGGCAGCACGTAAAGTATGACACACAGCACACAAACACACACCACAATGAGGTAAACAAACACTGCCTCTGACATGACTGATCATCCTCCTGCCTCATCCCATGCAGGCTCAGGAGTGGGATGCAGGACGGCAGAAAATACATTCCATTTTCGGAGGGGCGTTGGAGCTCACCCTGTAAACAATTGTTCACTGTCACTTTCTGCTCCCTGTCTGAATAGAAACACATGGGTTACTGTTTGGTAGGTTCCCATATTTGTATGGATAAAGGGCTGTCTAGTTGTGGATAAACAGGAGAAGGCATCAAGGGGGAAGGGTGTGGGGTTGAAATAAAGACCTGCCACTCACCTTGCCTCAAATGTCTCAGTAAGGTTCTGTACTAGAAGAATGTTCAGTGTTTGTTCAGTTAGTCGGCCTGGGAACAGAAGGCTGGATGACATTTACTAGGTTGTCATCTTTCACACTACTGACTGGACTCCCACTCTTTATAAGTCAGTTGGGCTTTTTAACAGAAAGTTTAAAGAAACAACTATTTGCCAAACAACCACCTGTTACTTTGTTTCAATAACAAACTTTGTTATTTTTTCGTATTTTCACTGGTTTACTCTTTGTGACTGATTTATGGAAATTGGATGGGTGTCTTCACCGTTTCAACTAGCCTAACAAACTTTCAGGACTTTCACCAGTCTTATATAACTTCAGTAGCCCAGTTGGTTTTTCAGGTAGCCTAGGTTTGTTCTTCTCCATCTGTCAATCATCCCTGCTCAACACATGGACAGCTTCCTAGTCGCCAGCCTGTCTGCATTCCATTATTGTAGGCTTCCTTCGACACTAATGGAGCTATTTCAGAAAGCAATAAACTGTGGGGAACATTTGCTGAGATGCAGCGGGGAACACTGAAATGAAGACTAGCACGACGCATCGCTAAGATGTCTCCCCCAGGCCTCCAAGGCAAAATTATTATTCCAAATAATGCTATTAGATTGAGAGAAATGAAAAAAAGAAACCATAAGTATTCTCCCAGAGATGGAGGGAAGGCAGCGGCTCATGTTGAGGACATAAAAATAAAATAAACAGGTAGTCTCACCTGTTAGTAGACCAGCTAACCTGGATAAAGTGCTTGCTTTTTTGTTGTTGCTTGTTACAGGCTGTCATCCATGCCAGATCAAACAATGATGTGAT
The DNA here is from genome assembly GCF_016432855.1 of Salvelinus namaycush. Lineage (NCBI taxonomy): Eukaryota > Metazoa > Chordata > Actinopteri > Salmoniformes > Salmonidae > Salvelinus > Salvelinus namaycush. Next base: position 69,331,060 of record NC_052310.1, read on the forward strand.
GATACACAAAGGTAGGCCGGATAACAAGTTACATTTTGATTTTCAAGACAATTTTCAAGGGGTTAAAGGTCATTGGTGAATATGGGCATAATGGAAATAGTAATAGATTTAGGTCAAATTTCTTAATTCTCAACAAAAACGGAATGGATAATCAAACATAAACACAGACTATGGAATGGATGCATTAATAGTTACTTTTCGTACAGTTATTTACCCATCGCTCCACAAAAGCCGCGGCCCTTGCAGAGCAAGGGGAAACACTACTTCTAGGTTTCAGAGCAAGTGACGTAACTGATTGAAACGCTATTAGCGCGTACCCGCTAACTAGCTAGCCATTTCACATCCGTTACACTCACCCCCCTTTCAACCTCCTCCTTTTCCGCAGCAACCAGTGATCCGGGTCAACAGCATCAATGTAACAGTATAACTTTAGACCGTCCCCTCGCCCCGACGCGACGCGAACCAGGGACCCTCTGCACACATCAACAACGGTCGCCCACGAAGCATCGTTACCCATCGCTCCACAAAGGCCACGGCCCTTGCAGAGCAAGGGGAAACACTACTTCTAGGTTTCAGAGCAAGTGTCGTAACTGATTGAAACGCTATTAGCGCGTACCCGCTAACTAGCTAGCCATTTCACATCCGTTACATGGGCACATTCAGAATGTGGACAAGACCTGGACAAAGGATGCCTATGGTATAAAAAGGGCTTTATATAACAAATAATCAATGTGGTCAAGATGATTGAAGACATTTAAAAAAGTAGTATGGAACATCACGTTCACAGACGGACGTTGCTGTAAACTGAACTGAATAGTCTTGTTTCTCCCATTACAGTGTTTTAATTGCAGAGGTCGTCATGAGTTGTTGTTGTTGGCCCACCAATCACCACCATCAGGCCTGTTCAACAAGGACAACGACTGTGTTTTTCCTCAGGTTGTCATGATGATTACTTCCTAGATCAGCTCTCCTATTTTGAGATGCTTCATGAATAAGCGTTCAGTTCACTTGAACGTTTGCTACGTTGTGGAACGTTGGAACTAAACAAAACATTATTGTACATTCTTGAAAAAACTTTCAGGCATGTTTGCCCCTGCTCGGTGGGCGTGGCGAGGTGTGCTTTGAAGCAATGAGTGAAGTATTTAAAGGGCAGTGGCCATGCTGACAGCATTCCCCAAACCCTCTGTTTTTCAACTGGGCTGCGTTCAGTACATACAAACTTAATAGAATGTTCAATTGAATAAAAATGATGCTGTACTGAACGACCAGTTGAGAAAGAGGGAAAGGTTGGGTTGTGGCTTCAAAATGCACCAGTGCCATTTAAATACATCCCTATTTGCTTCAAGTCACACCCCGGCACACCCACCGAACGGAGCAAACGCATCTCAAAGTCTGTTCAAGAACATACAAGAACGTTTTGGGAAAACATATCGCTCAGTACAAACCTTTCCGCAATGTAGCGAACGTTCAAGAGAATCTTTCCAGAACGTAAAAACTTACTGAATGCAGCCCGGTGTTCTGGTCCTAAGCATGTCCTCTCCTCTGATTGGCTCAGGTAAAACCTGCTTTGATGGATTGGTCCAGTAATTCTTGCATTCTGGGTCCATACTTGCAAACATTAGAAAAAGTTTATATTTAAGCAATAAGGCCAGAGGGGGTATGATAAAATAGCGCCGGAAGAAATGGCAGCAGTTTGACAGGCGCCCAACCAATTGTGCTATTATGTGTTTTTTTCCCCGCATTATTTGTAACATATTTTGTACATAATGTTTCTGCAACCGTATCTTACGGCAAAAAAAGAGCTTCTGTATATCAGGACAGCGATCACTCACCTCGGATTAGACAAAGATTATTTCTTCAACAAGGAGGACACACAAGATATTCTCCAAACACCCCACAGGGCCGACATCCCCGTTATTTGCAAGAGGAAGCGACGCAGCTACAGAGGACAAAGAGCCGGATGCCTGGTCAGGACCCGGAGAAGGCGAGTGGGACAGCTGCCGTTACCGTCAATACTACTCGCCAACGTGCAATCATTGGACAATAAACTAGATGAGGTACGATCACGAATATCCTACCAACGGGACATCAAAAACTGTAATATCCTATGTTTCACGGAATCGTGGCTGAATAACGACATGGGTATTCAGCTAGCGGGATACACGCTGCACATATATACATAGTCACTTTAACTATACATTCATGTACATACTACCTCAATTGGGCCGACCAACCAGTGCTCCCGCACATTGGCTAACCGGGCTATCTGCATTGTGTCCCGCCAACCCCTCTTTTATGCTACTGCTACTCTCTGTTCATCATATATGCATAATCACTTTAACCATATCTACATGTACATACTACCTCAATCAGCCTGACTAACCGGTGTCTGCATGTAGCCTCGCTACTTTTATACCCTCGCTACCTTATATAGCCTGTCTTTTTACTGTTGTTTTATTTCTTTACTTACCTATTGTTCACCTAATACCTTTTTTGCACTATTGGTTAGAGCCTGTAAGTAAGCATTTCACTGTAAGGTCTACATCTCTTGTATTCGGCGCACGTGACAAATAAACTTTGATTTGATTTATATGGCCAGTATACCACGGCTAAGAGCTGTTCTTAAGCACGATGCAATGCGGAGTGCCTGGACACAGCCCTTAGCCATGGTATATTGGCCATATATCACAACCCCCTGAGGTGCCTTATTGCTATTATAAACTGGTTACCAATGTAATTAGAGCAGTAAAAATAAATGTTTTGTCATACCCATGATATACCACAGCTGTCATCCAATCAGCATTCAGGGCTCGAACCACCCAGTTTATAATTAAAATTTTATCCATCTCAAAATGTGCTGCATGTTAGCTGTTACCATTACCTAACCTGGCACATTTAGTCCAATTCTAACCTGACCAGGTGGCAGTGATTTACATCCAGTAACAAATGCTGCATCAGCCAATTACAAATGTTGTCGTAGATGGACGCGATAGAACAGGCAGAAATACAGCCGGTATGAAGGGTTTTGCTTCATACCGGCTGTATTTTTGCCTGCTTGAACGGCAATAGCTCAGATACACATGGAATTACCCTGGGAATCGATAGAACATCACTCAGAGATGCACAAAAACGATATAACATTCTGAATTGATGAATCTTTCCTTTAACAGAAGTCATACTGCAACATCCGCTAATCAAAGTCACTAAAATACATGCACAATTACAACTGGACCAATATTCAGTGTTGCCATCTCAGAATGGTGCTCATTTAATAAAGTTTATATCAAAGCTGAATCAATGTCTTACAAGATCACTTAATGATTCATTAGTATTCTACATAGGCCTAACATACCGAATATGATAGCATAGTATAACATTACTGTTAGACCAAAAACACCATGTAATTTCTTATGTAGGCTACACTTACATGTACAACGTTTTATATGAATTATTATAATCATCCACTCCGTCACATATACGTTATTTGAATAGAGCATCGAGGACCAGCAGTGAACAGTTTTATCCTTAACAAAAAAGCTTGAAGAAAGGGGCCTCGAACCCACGGTTACAGTACCCCGAAAATTCAGTCAACTGCCTAGCAGCGATGGTACTAGAGGTACATGACAGCTGTTTGACAAAATCATAAGGCTCTTCGACTTTTTGTTTTTACAATGTATGATCAAATTAAAATGTTGTATATACCTATCTTTTTTCCGTAAACGTACGTGGATGTGTGTGAAACTGATAAGCAAAAACGTGCGATTTTGTCATATGCGAAAACATGCCTTAGGAATTTTGTCTTAAAATATTTGATAGGCTGATGTGGGATTTGTTAAAGGAAATAATCACTGCCACCTTGTCAGGTTAGCATAGGGCTAAATGTGCTAGATTATATGATGGGAACAGCTAACATGTAGCGTTGTATCACGTGCAACTACGTTGACAATTTTAATTGGCTAATGCGCATTTTAAGATGCAGAAAAACTTGTTCGCAAGGATGGACCCGATGTGTTTAGTGGGTCTGGGACACAGACCGGCCTGATCAATAGACACACATTACAAGACCTCTATTGGGAGGGGATGGGTAGGTGCACTGAGGAGAGGAAGGTGCAAAAAAGTTTGTGTAGCTGTTATGGACAGATGATCAATAATTCAGCAACATCACTTACATAATCATTGCAATAGTTTAAATCAATGTTTATTCATAAAAATTAAAAAACAGAACATGACATTTAATTGTAGTGCGAGTAAAGAAACTAAACTAATGGAATCATCCTGACCATACCCCAACTTAAGTACTAAATCAATTCACAAATCTAATATAACAAATTCTCAATGAGGTCAAGAAGATATCACATACATAGTAGGGAACATCACATTCACAGACAGGATGTTGCTGTAAACTGAAGTTGTTTATCCCATTAGTGTTTTTATTGCAGAGGTCATCATGTTGTTGTTGGCCCACCCATCACCACCATAAGGCCTGTTCAACGAGCGCAACTGCTGTTGCCATGACAATTTGTTGCGTCGAGGATTGGGTGAGTGGGGTTGAAAATATTCATACAGGGCAACAGGGAGTCGTTTCAGGGCTATAGAGTCATACTAGTACCCGTTGTCAGTAAAGACATTCAATGCTGCTGCAACTAGACTAGACAAACATTATTCCCCCCCAAGCAATTTCACAAGCTTGATATAAAAAAGACATGACTAACACAGGACATGCTCATTGGGTTAGTTTGCACAATGAGTGTTACAGACAGTGTCTTTGTAGACCTTAGAGATAGTCATAACTAGGATATTCTTGACAAGAGTAACTTATGACAACAGAACAGTTTTTCTCTCTCTCTGGAGTAAGGTAAATCCAGCACATTCTGCGACTGATGACCTTGTACAATACAATGGGTTGGTGCTTATTCACAGTAGGCTACAGGTCTTAAGATGATTGACAGACTTTCTCTCCACTGTCTGGTGTTCTGAGCCTGTATTCAGAGTCAGAGTAGCAGTACTGATGTAGGAACAGTTTTGCCTTTTAAATCATAAGGAATAAAAAGAGGGGCCTAGATCAGCACTTCTCTCCTCTGAGATGCTTTATGAATCGGGCCCTGGTATTCTGTTCCTGTGTGTCCCCTCTTCTCTGATTGGCTCAGGCCTGCAGTAGTTTCCTGAGGTCCTCGTCCATGCCCCGCCTACTGAGCTGCTCCAGGCTGTGGTAGCGATGGATGACCTGGTCGGCGGTCACTACCACCACCCTGACCCCGTGGGTGTCCTCTCCCAGCTGGCAGCCTATAGCGGAGCTCACCACCATGTCCAGGCCATTGTGGAGCCCCCCCGCATTACGGTGGTAGTGGCCAGAGAACACCGCCTTCACTCCTGCACAACACAGAGCAAGAGAGAGAGAGTGTGAGGAGGAGGCTTACAACAACACAATACGAGAGAGAGAGAAAGAGGAGTAAGAAGAGGGTTATCAAAGCTTTTTGACTCACCAGACCCATTATGTCCAGCCACAATATTGGGGTTTCGTCTCAAAAAACAGCAACCCCAGAAAGTGACGGTATCGATTAATAATCAATTAGTATTGATTAACCTTAGGTGACCATATGGTGTCGGTGTCTGTTGGGTTTGTTGGAGAAAGCCGGTTCTGTTTTCTACACAGCTCCAGTCTGCATCCTGTCTACATGCATTTACAGAGCTAAATGTAACATAGGCAAACTGTCCCTGATCTGCTCTGCATACAACAGCAATATATTCATATTAGCTCAATATAATTGCATAATGAGATCATTGCCATATCTGTCAGATTGACTGAAAACAAATGCCTGAGGGAGGGGGGGAGGAGAGATAAATGAGAGAGAGAGAGATGGGAATGAGAGGGAGTGCAAGCTGAGAGAAACTGAACTCATTTTTTGAATAGTTTGTAAAAATGTAGAAACTTTTCAGGGGCTTTTACTTTTCAGTTTCTTTTCCATCACAATCTTTGTCAGTATTGAATTGATTTATATCGCTTCCCCTGAAGCGGTGTTTCTGCGGGGCTCGGTTTCTACTGAGAAATAGAAGGCACTGAACTGATTTCACACTCGCACTGGTTGGCCAAGCAAGCCCCAGTCTGAATGAGAAGTGCAAATGAGTAATTCTCTTTTTGCAGATGTGTGTGCGTATTCTACTGTGAGTTCACTCTAGGTTTTGGCAGACAGAGGAAGTAAGATGTTCCGTTTCTAACAGTAGCGGGGTAGTTAGACTTCTAACCGCTTGCTGCCATTCCTCAATACACAACACATGCCAAGGATATAATTAAAACGGGCAAAAACTGGCAACGAAGAAACTAAATTCCTGTCCACAGTACACATGAACACATTACTCATGTCCTGGAAATCCATCCAATCCTCAACACTCAAATAACATCCAGAAAACCCTGGAGTTGCTTTTCAAGAAAACCCTTTTTCGCCCCCTGATCAGCAACATTCAGATTCTACACACAATGGGTGCACCATTGAATAATGAATCTAATATAGATGGAAATTGATGATACACATTTTTTGCAGGCTAAATTCATTTGTTATCAAAAACCCAGAGGCTATTGTTCTAGCATTACTTAGTTATGCCAATGCACCCGTTTTTCCCATGGCACCCCACGGCAATGTCATTTAGGACAGTGACTCGGCTAGGCGAACTGAACGAGTGTACTCCCAAGACCTTTGCTTGAAAAACGAGAAAGTAACGTCAATAGTACTGTTGGTCTATTTTTGAGACGCCCTAGCCAGTATACACAAACGTCAGAATTAATCTAAGATAACTCAAGAAATATGTCATTAATGTCGACGTTTTTGCCGAGGAGATCTTAGTCGCGCAATTTGACATATAAATAAGGTATTTAGTGCATCGCAAAGAAAAATGTACATGAAAACGAGTTGTCTCTCGTTTAACATACTTCTTTGAACAATCCCTACTGTTGACCAATCACTGACGAAGGGGCGTAGAGTTATGTTTTCGACTTCGGCTTGCCTCAAGAAGAAAACAATTGTGTGCCCGAACAGCTGAAGAAACCCTCACCAAAGTCCAAAACAAACACAAACTTCCTAAAATGTCGCCATAATATATGCACGAACTCTTCCGGCCGGGAAGCATGCTGACAACTTAAAGGCAGCTCCCACTCAACAACCGATGATCGTCCAACTAGGGTGTGTGTATACACTGCAATCCTAACAGAACTACAATTAGACAAGCCAATGAAACCTAAACAGAGATTAACCAAACGTTTGATTGGGAAACGTTTGATCTTGGTCCTAATAACTAGGATGAATCATACTGTAATTATAGGGGGGGAACATTCTCAAAGTTAAACATTACTCATCAACATATCAACCAGAACGCAAGTATTGTAGCAGTGTTTTCAATTAGCGCCGGCTGTCAGCTAATCAGCTGGTTACAGACTCATGTTCAGGTGGATACATTTTACACTTCATACGAACTGTTTTTTTTTTTTTTCATTTAAAAGTTTAAATTCGCTAGTCCGTCGAGCCCTCTCCCGCTAGAATAAACGGCATGCATCTTCTAGCGATCTATTGATAAAACAGGCGCCTGTCAGTCACAAAGTGAGCGATGACAGGGAAACGCCAAAATCTGTCCAAAATAAGCTTTATTAGTTTCTATGACTTATTTTAGACCGAAGCTTGTCGCCTGACTTCCCGCCTTTGGGACGACTCCCATTGTAAGGGCGGATACATGAGTATCTTCTCATTATATACAGATCTCTGATTGCAGTGGAATTTCTTTTCGGAGGGAAAGAGCATAATGCTCGTAAATGTGCACGTCCATGTAATTTAAAAAAAAACACAAAAAACACAATTCCTAGGTTTCCTGTCGGGGCCAGACAGTGATGCCAAAATGAGTGACTCGTCTCATCAGTCATTAGGCAGGTTTCCATTGACTCAGGTTTTTCAACAAAAGCAATGTTGCATTTTTTTTTATTGCGACAGGTGTAATGGAAACGACAGACATAGGAGACATTTTCTAAAGATCGACAACATTTTTATCCATTGATTTTTCTTTTGTCAAATGATTTATTGCGATAAATGAAGATTGCCGAATACTTTTGAAAGTAAGCAGCCAGGCACGTGATGTAATCACGTACGTTCCACATTTAATTACATTTTCCCAACTATAATCATTGTTTCTTTGCAGGACAAGGACTTTCAAAAATTCCTCAATTGCTTCGCATTGCTTTCCTGGTTGGCTGGCAAGTTTCATCATCCAAGTGGCGCAGCGGCCAAAGACACTGAATCTCAGCGCTTGAGGCGCCACTACAGACACCCTAGTTCGAATCCAGGCTGTATCACAACTGGCCATGATTGGGAGTCCCATACGGTGGTGCACAATTGGCCCTGCTTCGTCCGGGTTTGGCCGGTGTTGGCCGTCATTGTAAATAAGAATTTGTTCTTAACGGACTTGCCTTAAATAAAAAAATATATATTTAAAAAAATCCGATCTAAATGAGTGCAAAAAAATCCCTGAACAAGTTCATGGAAATACAGTGCATTCAGAAAGTATTCTGACCCCTTGACTTCTTCCACATTGTTACTTTACAGCCTTATTTTAAAATTGATTAAATTGTTTCCCCCCCTCAATCTACACACAGTAACCCATAATGACAAAGCAAAAACTGTTTTTTTGAAATGTTTGCAAATTTATAAAAAATATAAAACTGAAATATTATATTTATATAAGTATTCAGACCCTTTACTCAGTACTTTGTTTAAGCACCTTTGGCAGCGATTACAGCCTTGAGTCTTCTTCAGGATGACGCTGCAAGCTTGGCACACCTGTATTTGGGGAGATTCTCCCATTCTTCTCTGCAGATCCTCTCAAGCTCTGTCAGGTTGGATGGGGAGTGTCGCTGTGTAACAGTATAACTTTAAACCGCCCCCTCGCCCCGACACGGGCGCGAACCAGGGACCCTCTGCACACATCAACAACTGACACCCACGAAGCGTCGTTACCCATCGCTCCACAAAAGCCAACACTACTAATAGGTTTCAGAGTAAGTGACGCAACTGATTGAAACGCTACTAGCGCGTACCCGCTAACTAGCTAGCCATTTCACATCCGTTACACTCACCCCCCTTTCAACCTCCTCCTTTTCCGCAGCAACCAGTGATCCGGGTCAACAGCATCAATGTAACAGTATAACTTTAAACCGTCCCCTCGCCCCGACACGGGCGCGAACCAGGGACCCTCTGCATACATCAACAACTGACACCCACGAAGCGTCGTTACCCATCGCTCCACAAAAGCCACGGCCCTTGCAGAGCAAGGGGCAACACTACTAATAGGTTTCAGAGCAAGTGACGTAACTGATTGAAACGCTACTAGCGCGTACCCGCTAACTAGCTAGCCATTTCACATCCGTTACACTCACCCCCCTTTCAACCTCCTCCTTTTCCGCAGCAACCAGTGATCCGGGTCACGGCACCAATGTAACAGTATAACTTTAAACCGCCCCCTCGCCCCGACACGGGCGCGAACCAGGGACCCTCTGCACACATCAACAACTGACACCCACGAAGCGTCGTTACCCATCGCTCCACAAAAGCCACGGCCCTTGCAGAGCAAGGGGCAACACTACTAATAGGTTTCAGAGCAAGTGACGTAACTGATTGAAACGCTACTAGCGCGTACCCGCTAACTAGCTAGCCATTTCACATCCGTTACAGCTGCACAACTATTATCAGGTCTCTCCAGAGATGTTCGATCGGGTTCAAGTCTGGGCTCTGGCTGGGCCACTCAAGTACATTCACTTTCCCCGAAGCCACTCCTGCGTTGTCTTGGCTGTGTGCTTAGGGTCGTTGTCCTGTTGGAAGGTGAACCTTCACCCCAGTCTGAGGTTCTGAGTGCTCTGGAGCAGGTTTTCATCAAGGATCTCTCTGTACTTTGCGCCGTTCATCATTCCCTCGATCCAGACTAGTCTCCCAGTCCCTACTGCTGAAAAACATCCCCACAGCATGATGCTGCCACCACCATGCTTCACCGTAGGGATGGTGCCAGGTTTCCTCCAGACGTAACGCTTGGCATTCAGGCCAAAGAGATCAATCTTGGTTTCTTCAGACCAGAGAATCTTGTTTCTCATGGTCTGAGAGTCTTTAGGTGCCTTTCGGCAAACTCCAAGCAGGCTGTCATGTGCCTTTTACTGAGGTGTGGCTTCCTTCTGGCCACTCCACTATAAAGGCCTGATTGGTGGAGTGCTGCAGAGATGGTTGTCCTTCTGGAAGGTTTTCCCATCTCCACAGAGGAACTCTGGAGCTCTGTCAGAGTGACCATCGGGTTCTTGATCACCTCCCTGACCAAGGCTCTTCGCCCCTGGTTGCTCAGTTTGGCCAGGCAGCAAGCTCTAGGAAGAGTCTTGGTGGTTCCACATTTCTTCCATTTAAGAATGATGGAGCCCACTGTGTTCTTGGGGACCTTCAATGCTGCAGAGATGTTTTGGTACCCTTCCCCAGATCTGTGCCTTGACATAATCCTGTCTCGGAGCTCGACGGACAATTCCTTCGACCTCATGGCTTGGTTGTTGCTCTGACATGCACTGTCAACTGTGGTACCTTATATAGACAGGTGTGTGCCTTTCCAAATCATGTTTGATGTCATTATGGGGTATTGTGTGTAGATTGATGAGAGGGGGAAAAAAACAATTTAATCAATTTTAGAATAAGGCTAACATAACACAATGTGGGAAAAGTCAAGGGGTCGGAATACTTTCCGGTGTGTGTGTCTGTGTGTGTGTGAGAGCAAATGATGGAGTGAGTGTGTAGGACCCTGTGAGTGTACATAGAGACAGTGCAAAAATAAGAATAAAATACAAGGGTCAACTTAGTCCGTGTAGCCATTTAGTTAGCTGTTTAACAGTCTTATGGCATGGGGAAATGAAGCTGTTCAGGAGCCTGTTGGTGTCAGACTTGATGAACCGCTTGCCGTGCGGAAGCAGAGAACAGCTTGGGTGGTTTGGAGTCTAATGATTTTCCGGGCCTTCCTTTCACACCGCCTGATAGAGGTCCTGGAAGGCAGGGAGCTCGGTCCCAGTCATTCAAGGAAGATGGTGAATCATCACTGCAGGAACAGTAGGTAGTAGAGAGCCTCATTCGGTCTCAAATATGATAATTAGGGCCCTCACGGAATCCAGGCATTAAAACATAATTCAACAATATAAAAAACATTTGACCTTAGCAGGGAATCAACTAAATGTATTGAATTAATTACATTTGCAGAAGTTTATCATAAGACATGAACAGAATGCATCAGTGATTCGTATTTGCTGTGTGTGTGTGCAGTGCGGGAGTCTACCACTTTGTGTAGCCATTAGCGATGATGCTAATGAAAAGTCTTCAGGTAGATGGAAAGCTTTCCCAAAAACCTTCTCAATTAAATGTTAACTACGAAGTAGCCTATACTTATCTGACAGAATAATATCATGATTATTTTAATCAATCGAGATGGTAGAGTTTGCAAAACAAATACCCTACAAGTGTGCAAAAAAACACTTGCTAGATGCACACTTGAATTGAAGGGTAACTACATAAAAAATAAAATTATTTTCCCCAGACCTCAGTGGTCTCCTGATGTGGTTTAAGCATTGTTGTGGACTTAGAACATCCATTTGTTTTTGTTTTTCTATAATAAAAAAAGTGTGACATTGAGAATGAAAAACAGAAACCCGGAAAAACAAAACCTTGTATTTATTTTAAGATGTGGGCTATTTACTTAATTTTAATATAATACATAATTTGAAGAACAAACATTATGGCAGTTCATATCTTGCAGTAAAACTGTAAGACTTTAATCTCGAGAGAAGCCAGGTTTAAATGTTAAAGGTTGAATGTTCTCTTAATAGTCCTGCTCATATACAGGCAACCAGCCAGCCTAGTCTAAATCAGCCACACATCTCTCTTTCTCCCGCTCCCATTTTGATGTCCTACCTCGGGGTTTATTCAGGAGAGTGAGACAGAGCAGAGCAGAATGTTCTGATTTAAATACATGCATTGTTTGACTCTTTGTTGTTAGGGAGCCGAAGGAGCTCTATCCAGTGCATGTCTATCTGCAGGGGGCACAGCAGGACAGGAACTGTGCCTAACCTGCCTAATGCTTGAAGGGTGAGGAGGGTGTCACAATCTGTGGGTTCGGCTATCAAACCTTACACAACCATCCTATCATTTTTGATAACACGAGTTGAGAACTCTACGTACCCCAGAATGAAAAGTAAAAGCTATTCATGTTATGATGAAATCATCCTAAATTAATTTGAATACATCAGTTTTACAGTCATGTAAAAAGCTAATGAAACCAAATAAGAATGATTTATAAAACAAACATAAACAACATAAAACAAGCCATGTCACTTAGCACTTTTGTTCTTCACCAATTGAGCTAAAACCATCTGTCAATGTTGAGGAGTAGTCAGCCTACTCTGCTCCTCTTGATAGCGTGGTGAAGCTTCAGGATTAATTGGGGGTGATCACTTAACAGCCAGTGTTACTGGCTCATTCACATCTCCAGTTAGAGTCAGGCCTGCTGGGAATCCAAATGGAAAAATGAGATGAGAAACATCTACACACTGTCTGCACTCACAAGTGGTATCAGTCACTAGCTCTAATGACCTAATGTAGTCTGTTTCCCTTAAGAGTTCTTTCTGACCACGCCATTAAAAGGATTGGATAAATAAGTGATCCAACCTGTTCAGACCTGCTCCAGAGCGCTCGGGACCTCAGACTGGGGTGAAGGTTCTCTCTCTAGACTCTGTTCACTCCCACCAGAGCTGTCATTGACACATTTGTAAGACTGCGGTGTGAATGTGTGTGCATTCGTACCCTTTGTGTGTGCGGTAGAGGGCGGGTGTCAGACTATTGGACTAGAAATAATTCATCATGAAAGCGTGTCTAGCTGTAGATAATTAGCATGACCGAGGGAAATAGAACATTTAAGTAGCTAGCATGTGGATTTTCATCTATGGCCTGTGCCTGAGAGATCCATCACTCTCATCATATCTCTCTTATGCGTCCCAACTGGCACCCTATTCCCTATACAGAGCACTACCTTTTACCATTTCAAGATGAAATGGTGTGCTGTATATAGGGAATAGGGTGCCATTTGGAACGTGACCTCTATCTCAGGATCCCGTTCCAATGTCCTCACCCTACACATACTGCTACGGTAACTACTACTGTGCTGTGTGTTACTGTGGTGTGGGGGTAGATCAGAGGTGCACAGCTTCAGTCCTGCTGTTTTCCGGTCTTTTATCCTGACACTGATTCCTAGATGATTTCTGATTTCTACTCTTTAAATCGCTTGTTCTGTTATGTTTTCATTTCTTGTCCTTTTTTATAAATTGTGTGTTGTTATGTTGCTAGGTATTGCTGCATTGTTGGAGCTAGAAACACAAGCCTTTTGCTGCACCTGCAATTACATCTGCAAAACTGTGTATGCAAAACATAAACTTTGATTTGATATCAGTAACATCCATGAAATGCTGGTGAAAAGACTGTATAGATTTCCACCTGCCTGGGAAACCAGATATGTACGTTCTCCACTCTCAGTAACATCAATAGAGCGCCAGGGAGAAATTAAAAACCAGTTAATATATCTGAAGGGGCAATATATCAATCATGATTACTAAATCATCAGATATGAATGGAAAAACACATGATTCATCTTGGTCGTAGTAGTATTCACATTGTCAATTCACATGCTTGACAATACAAAAGAAACATGGATACAACTAAAAGCTTACATCATATTATACACAGTTAAAGGGATACTGCGAGCAACGCTACCATACCTTCGTCATTGCGCTAAGGCTCGTTAGCATTGGCTTGTGAAACTACCGCTAACTTCCTACATACTGCACGCAGACATAAAATGGTATCCATGAGTTCATCGGACTCTGTGTAAGTAGAAGGGCCTACATGCCAGAATCTGGCATTATCCCTTTAAGTGTCCCCCACTCTGAGAGCACGAGGAACAACAATGCTCGTGCAGTATTTACCTGGCTAAAAGAGAAGGAATATAATATCTATTGTTTACAGGAAACCCATTCAGCAGTTTTAGATGAAGTTTTGTGGAAAAAGAACTGGGGGGGGCGAAATATATTTCTCCCATGGGCAAAGAAATTCAAAAGGGCTGATGGTTTTAATTAACAATAATTTTGATCCAAATGTGCAAATTGTCCAAACAGATCCTCAAGGTAGATGGATGATTTTAAATATGTTATTGGACAATAAACAGATATGGCTTATTAACCTATACTGTCACGTTCCTGACCTGTTTTCTGTTGTTTTGTATGTGTTTAGTTGGTCAGGGCATGAGTTGGGGTGGGTATTCTATGTTGTGTGTCTAGTTCGTCTGTTTCTGTGTTCAGCCTAATATGGTTCTCAATCAGAGACAGCTGTCAATCGTTGTCCCTGATTGAGAATCATATATAGGTGGCTTGTTTTGTGTTGGGGATTGTGGGTGGTTGTTTCCTGTCTCTGTGTTTGTGTTCTGCACCAGATAGGACTGTCTCGGCTTTCACGTTTGTTATTTTGTTATTTGTTAATGTTCATCGTTTATTGTGTAATTAAACATGTTGAACACTAACTGCGCTGCATTTTTGTCCTCTCCTTCATCCCAGGAAGAAAGCCGTTACATATACGGTCCGAATAATGATGATCCAAGCTTCTTTGACAATATATATAAGAATTGATCAACTCTACAAGCAACACTAGACTATTATTATAGTGGGAGATTTTAATACGGTCTTAAATACCTCTATGGACCGGAAAGGAAATCACACTACAAACTATCACCCTCAGGCACTTAAGGAAATCAGGAATGTCATGGATATATTGGAATTAGTAGATATATGGAGACTTAAATACCCTGACCTAGTGAGATATACATGGAGGAGGTTTAATACCCTGACCTAGTGAGATATACATGGAGGAGGTTTAATACCCTGACCTAGTGAGATATACATGGAGGAGGTTTAATACCCTGACCTAGTGAGATATACATGGAGGAGGTTTAATACCCTGACCTAGTGAGATATACATGGAGGAGGTTTAATCAAGCTAGTCGTCTTGACTACTTTCTTATGCCATTCTCTCTGGCACCAAAAGTTTAAAAAGTGTTGATAGGGGACAGAATGCGGTCGGATCATCACATAATTGGCATATATATTACTCTTACAGAATTTCCACGTGGACGAGGATATTGGAAATTTAATCAAAGCCTACTAGATGATAAATTGTTTAGAACTAGGACAGAAGAATTTATAACTGACTTTTTTAGACATAACATAGGTACAGCAGATCCCCGTATTGTATGGGACACTTTTAAGTGTACCTTCAGAGGCCATGCAATTCAGTACTCATCTATAAAACAAAAGCAATTTAGATCAAAAGAGTCCATATTAACAAAGGAAATTGAAGGACTAACAGTACAGTTAGATAGCAATAAAAACGGTACCATAGAGGCACAGAATAAGTTAGAGGGAAAACAAAAATAAATGGAGGAACTTATTCAAGAAAGATCCAGTGTATTATATTATAAAAATAAAGCGAACTGGATGGAATATGGGGAAAAATGCACCAAATTCTTTTTCAATCTTCAATATAGAAATGCTACCAAAAAAAATGTATTAACTTGTTACAAATGATGGAGTCACGCATGATTCACCAAATGATATTTTGAAAGAGGAAGTAAAGTACTTTAAGAATATGTTTTCATTTCAGGCTCCTCCATCTCCACTAACTGAAACTAATTGTATGGATTTTTTTCCTAATAATAATGTAAAATTAACATCTGTACAGAAAGACTCATGTGAAGGCCAAATTACAGAGGAGGAACTGCTTGATGCAATTGGGGCCTTTAAGGATGGGAAAACTCCAGGGCGGGATGGCATACCGGTGGAAGTATACAAAACTTTTTTTGATATACTCAAAGGACCATTATTAGCTTGTTTTAACCACTCCTATATAAATGGTAGATTATCAGACACGCAACAAGAAGGTCTGATATCATTATTACTGAAACAGGACCCAAGTGGTATATATAAAGATCCAGTCCATTTACAAAATTGGAGACCTCTTACACTTCAGTGTTGTGATGCAAAAATCCTAGCAAAATGCTTGGCGCATAGAATAAAAAAAGTTTTGTCAGATATTATTCATCCTAATCAGACAGGTTTTTTACATGGACGATACATTGGAGATAATATAAGGCAAGTACTGGAAACAATAGAACACTATGAAATATCGGGGACACCAGGCCTGGTTTTCATAGCTGATTTTGAAAAGGCTTTTGATAAAGTACGACTGGAGTTTATATATAAATGCCTAGAATATTTCAATTTTGGGGAATCTCTTATAAAATGGGTTAAAATTATGTATAGTAACCCTAGGTGTAAAATAGTAAATAATGGCTACATCTCAGAAAGTTTTAAACTATTTAGAGGAGTAAAACAAGGTTGTCCACTATCGGCATATCCATTTACTATTGCCATCGAAATGTTAGCTGTTAAAATTAGATCAAACATTAATATCAAGGGATTAGAAATCCGTGGCTTAAAAACTAAGGTGTCATTGTACACTGATGATTCATGTTTTCTTTTAAAACCACAACTAGAGTCTCTCCACGGCCTCTTAGAGGATCTAGATACCTTTGCTATCCTCTCTGGATTAAAACCAAATTATGATAAATGTACCATATTACGTATTGGATCACTAAAAAATGCACATTTTACATTGCCATGTAGTTTACCAATTAAATGGTCTGACGGAAATGTGGACATACTCCGTATACAAATCCCAAAAGAAAGAAATGATCTCACTCCAATAAATTTTTATAGAAAGTTAGCAAAAATAGATAAGATCTTGCTACCATGGAAAGGAAAATACCTGTCTATTTATGGAAAAATCACCCTGATTAACTCTTTAGTCATATCACAGTTTACCTATTTGCTTATGGTTTTGCCTACACCTAGTGACCTGCTTTTTAAATTATACGAACAAAAAATATTCCATTTTATTTGGAACGGCAAGCCAGATAAAATTAAAAGGGCCTATTTATATAACGAATATGAATTCGGAGGGCAGAAATTATTAAATATTAAAGCATTAGACCTCTCACTAAAGGCATCAGTTATACAAAAGTTATACTTAAATCCAAACTGGTTCTCTAGTAAATTGGTACGAATGTCTCATCCTATGTTCAAGAAGGGCCTTTTTCCCTTTATTCAGATTACACCTGCTCACTTTCGGTTGTTTGAAAAGGAAATAATCTCCAAAATATCTTTCTTTTTTAAACAAGCCTTAGAAAGTTGGTTGCAATTTCAGTTTAATCCACCAGAAAGGACGGAACAAATAGTACAACAAATATTGTGGTTAAATTCAAATATAGTAATTGATTAAAAAAACTGTATTTATCGAAGAAATGTTTAAAAAAGGTATAATTTTTGTGAATGATATCATAAATAGGACTGGTGGAGTTATGTCACACATGCAGCTAACACAGACATATGGAAATGTCTGCTCTACCCAAAATTACAACCAATTAATTGCAGCGTTACCACAAAAATGGAAGAGGCAAGTAGAAGGGGAAAAAAGTAAGGAACTTGTATGTCGGCCCTGTATTAAAGAACATAAATGGTTAAAGAAAAGTGTGATAAATAAAAACATATACCAATTTCATTTAAGGACCAAAAAACTGACAGCTGTGCCATATAAATTGCAAAATAGTTGGGAAGAGATTTTCGATGTACCCATTCCATGGCACATGGTTTATGAATTGATACGCAAAACAACACCGGATTCAAAACTTCGAATTTTTGTACTGTACAAAATTCTTGCAACTAATAGAATGTTAAACACTGCTCAAAAAAATAAAGGGACCGCTAAAATAACACATCCTAGATCTGAATGAATGAAATATTCTTAAATAAATACTTTTTTCTTTACATAGTTGAATGTGCTGACAACAAAATCACACAAAAATGATTAATGTAAATCAAATTTATCAACCCATGGAGGTCTGGATTTGGAGTCACACTCAAAATTAAAGTGGAAAACCACACTACAGGCTGATCCAACTTTGATGTAATGTCCTTAAAACATGTCAAAATGAGGCTCAGTAGTGTGTGTGGCCTCCACGTGCCTGTATGACCTCCCTACAACACCTGGGCATGCTCCTGATGAGCTGGCGGATGGTCTCCTGAGGGATCTCCTCCCAGACCTGGACTAAAGCATCCGCCAACTCCTGGACAGTCTGTGGTGCAACGTGGCGTTGGTGGATGGAGCAAGACATGATGTCCCAGATGTGCTCAATTGGATTCAGGTCGGGGGAACGGGCGGGCCAGTCCATAGCATCAATGCCTTCCTCTTGCAGGAACTGCTGACACACTCCAGCCACATGAGGTCTAGCATTGTCTTGCATTAGGAGGAACCCAGGGCCAACCGCACCAGCATATGGTCTCACAAGGGGTCTGAGGATCTCATCTCGGTACCTAATGGCAGTCAGGCTACCTCTGGCGAGCACATGGAGGGCTGTGCGGCCCCCCAAAGAAATGCCACCCCACACCATGACTGACCCACCGCCAAACCGGTCATGCTGGAGGATGTTGATGGCAGCAGAACGTTCTCCACGGCGTCTCCAGACTCTGTCACGTCTGTCACATGTGCTCAGTGTGAACCTGCTTTCATCTGTGAAGAGCACAGGGCGCCAGTGGCGAATTTGCCAATCTTGGTGTTCTCTGGCAAATGCCAAACGTCCTGCACGGTGTTGGGCTGTAAGCACAACCCCCACCTGTGGACGTCGGGCCCTCATACCACCCTCATGGAGTCTGTTTCTGACCGTTTGAGCAGACACATGCACATTTGTGGCCTGCTGGAGGTCATTTTGCAGGGCTCTGGCAGTGCTCCACCTGCTCCTCCTTGCACAATGGCGGAGGTAGCGGT
This sequence comes from Salvelinus namaycush, assembly GCF_016432855.1. Classification (NCBI taxonomy): domain Eukaryota; kingdom Metazoa; phylum Chordata; class Actinopteri; order Salmoniformes; family Salmonidae; genus Salvelinus; species Salvelinus namaycush. The sequence goes on from NC_052310.1 coordinate 69,350,028, forward strand.
CCTGCTGCTGGGTTGTTGCCCTCCTACGGCCTCCTCCACGTCTCCTGATGTACTGGCATGTCTCCTGGTAGCGCCTCCATGCTCTGGACACTACGCTGACAGACACAGCAAACCTTCTTGCCACAGCTCGCATTGATGTGCCATCCTGGATGAGCTGCACTACCTGAGCCACTTGTGTGGGTTGTAGACTCCGTCTCATGCTACCACTAGAGTGAAAGCACCGCCAGCATTCAAAAGTGACCAAAACATCAGCCAGGAAGCATAGGAACTGAGAAGTGGTCTGTGGTCACCACCTGCAGAACCACTCCTTTATTGGGGGTGTCTTGCCAATTGCCTATAATTTCCACCTTTTGTCTATTCCATTTGCACAACAGCATGTGAAATTTATTGTCAATCAGTGTTGCTTCCTAAGTGGACAGTTTGATTTCACAGAAGTGTGATTGACTTGGAGTTACATTGTGTTGTTTAAGTGTTCCCTTTATTTTTTTGAGCAGTGTATATCAACCGGGACAACCGGGACAGCAAAAATCACTCGGAGAGCCCCCACCTATCCCACCTAAAAGTATGTCTGTCTATATAGGTATGTATATGTATGCATGCGTGTATGGATATATATATTTACCCAAAAAAATATGGGGGATTGGAAATGATGCAGACAATTACATTGGAAGCAACATTCTTTCCGCAATATTAAGCTGATCCACCCCTAATTAAAAAAAAAACAAAAAAAACAATGCTCATGCATCTATAAATGCCCTTTCAATAGAAATGACTTCAGAGTTTGAAACAATACTGTAGACAACCTTCATCTTCACCTTCATTCCCGGTCCGTAAACACACAGAAACCTCCTTCACCTAAATTAAGTGGTGGCAGGGTGGCCTAGTTGTTAGAGCGTTGGGCTAGTAACCGAAAGGTTGCAAGTTCGAATCCCTGAGCTGACAAGGTACAAATCTGTCGTTCTGCCCCTGAACAAGGCAGTTAACCCACTGTTCCTAGGCTGTCATTGAAAATAAGAATTTGTTCTTAACTGACTTGCCTAGTTAGATAAAGGTCAAATAAAAAGAGTGAGGGTATATGGATGTGCAATAAGTTACACATACAGATGGCAAAATAGTTGGGAAGAGATTTTTGATGTACAGGGTGTATGAGTTGATATATAAGATTCAAGACTTTGTGCTTTTCAGCTAAAATTATTATATAGCATTCTTGCCACCAACAAAATGTTGAATATGCGGGGCATACAATCATCAAAGCTCTGCAGATTTTGTTGTGAGGATACAGAATCAATAGACCATTTATTTTGGTATTTCCCTCAGGTAGCCTGTTTCTGGTCTCAGGTTCAGGAATGGCTGAAAATGCATAGCATTGATCTAAAATTGACCCTAGAAATAGTACTGTTAGGAGATCTGGAGAGACCGGGTCAGTCAACTACTAATACTCTTAGTAAAATTATTTATATTCAACTCGCAATCTGTGGATTCTATTCGATTAGATAGATTGAAAATGTACGTTAAACATCACAGCATAGTTGAAAGATAAGTGTTGCGTAGAAACCCGAAGTGGGTGGCCAACAGATGGGATGGGCTGAGGGAAGCTGAGGGTTGGGATGTGGAATTGGAGACAATTGGGAGTGGAGTTTCTGTGCGGGAGATGTTGGTCAAAGATAAAAGTATATATTTTTTTTAAGTCAAAATAAAACATAATAAAAAGTACATTTGAATGACACTGAGGGGCAGTGTTTTTACAACTAATGCTGGTTTGCCTGAGGCTGATGCCGTGCAGGTGTTTGTACACATGCATATACACACACTCTCATTCAAATAAACACATACAAGAACACACACATACATGTAATAGTGCCAGACATGCACATATATATATGTATATATATATACAGTTGGCATTGCTGTTATGATTTTAGTTGTCCTTGATGCCCTTTGTTTTAAATTTAAAAAAATGCATTGTTGTTTGCCGTTTTCTTGTCTTTTCCTTTTTTCTCTTCAGTTCATTCTCTTGGTTGTTGGTGCATTTTCTTGGGGGTGGGGAATGAAATTTTATTTATTTATTTTTCTTCTTGGGGGGGGACTGTTGGAGAGGTCTCGAATGGTTGAGGGACAGCTATTGGGGAACTGTGGGGGGGGTCTTGGAGGGTTCGGGTTCACGTTTTTTGGCCTGGTGGGAGATCTGTCAACGTGCCCTTGAGCAGGGCTTTGACCCTGGATGCTTCTGTGTGTCGCTCTGAATGGGAGTCTGTTGGATGACTGGTATGGTGTAGTTGTTGAGCGGCTTCACTGCAAGTATATTGTATGTTTCGCATATTCAATAAAAAAATATTTGAAACAGTTACACATTCCCCAGAGGACATTCAACACCTTCACTTTGGTTCCCATCCCCTGGGCTCTGACACCCTGGTGCTACACTACACATCAAATGATCACCAACCTCTATCTCTGTTTCCCATGACTTTACACCTCCTCACTCCTCTCAAGCTTAAAACAAGGGGGTTAAAGTCTTATCTCCTAATCAAATACCTGGGAATGATAAGAGCTCTGCACACCTGGATTGTACAATATTTGCAATCTAAAATTCTTCAACAAACAACTTGACAGAGCTTGATCATAGCTAGACAGTCATTTTCAAGTTAAGTCAAAACTGTAACTAGGCCACTCAGGAACATTCCATGTCTTCTTGATAAGCAACTCCGGTGTAGATTTGACCTTGTTTTAGGTTATTGTCCTACTGAAAGGTGAATTTGTCCCCCAGTGTCTGTTGGAGAGCAGACTGAACCAGGTTTTTCTCTAGGATTTTGCCTGTGCTTAGCTCTATTTAGTTTCTTTTGTATCTTGAAAAACTCCCCAGTCCATTCCGATGACAACCATACCCATAACATGATGCAGCCACCACTATGCTTGAAAATATGGAGAGTGGTACTCAGTAGTGTGTTGTATTGGATTTGCCCCAAACATTACACTTTGTATTAGTTGGCTAATTGCTTTGCCACCTTTTTCACAGTGTTACTTTAGTGCCTTGTTTCAAACATGACGTATGTTTTGGAATATTTGTATTCTGTAAAGGCTTCCTTTTCACTCAGTCAATTAGCTTAGTATTGTGGAGTAACTACAATGTTGTTGATCCATCCTCTGTTTTCTCATATCACTGCTTGACTGAGGCACCTTACAGATAATTATATGTGTGGGGTACAGAGATGAGGTATTGTGGTAGCCCAGGGGAGTCAGAGGTGAAACTCACAAAATAAGACAGCCGGAGACCATTTTGCGGCGCTCAAACAAAAGTTGATTTTTAATAAAGGTTTGGAGGAACGGGGAGAAATACAACTGAAAGGCCTCTCAGGTAAACGGGTGGGTCACTGTGTGGCGGCTCCTCGGACCGCCTGTGTTAATGAACAAGAGAGAGCAATGAGTCCTGGGTTTCAATATTTGCTCTCAACTTGCGCCGGGTGGCATGCTGCCCGGGAATGGGTCCTCTTCTCCAGTTCTTCTGAGGTCTAGGCGTACCCACTTCCTGTCTGCCGATGCGCCCGAGTGACTGCAACTCTACTTATACCCATTTGGAGTAACGAGAGACAGGTGGGACCATTTCCAGGTGCCAATTGGTTGCATCACCTGGACTGGGTAGTGTTGGTGTTAAATCACCAGCCCCAGTTGGTGCCTATAAAGCTGTCCATGGTGCTGACTCCCCTTGGAAACTATCTAGCCCTCTGGAGCTGACCGAGGTCCTGCTCCTGGCTTTGTAGCTCCCTGCTGGCCCCCGGGTTGCCACAGTAGTCATTCAAAAATCATGTTAAACACGATTATTGCACACAGAGTGAGTCCATTCAACTTATTATGTGACTTGTTAAGCACATTTCTACTCCTGAACTTATTTAGGCTTTCCATAACAAAGGGGTTGAATACTTGACTCAAGACATTTCAGCTTTTCATTTTTTATTAATTTGTAAACATAAAAAAAACAATTACACTGACATTATGGGGCATTTTGTGTAGACCCGTCACAACAAAAATCGCAATTTAATCAATTTTAAATTCTTACTGACGCAACATGTCAAGGGGTGGGAATATTTTCTAAAAGGCACTGTATTTTGAAATGTGTTTCGGTCGGTTGAGATCTTTTTTTTACCAGACGCCAGCATCATGACCTGCAGTGAAAAACACTTCATAAACACATCTACAATTTTCCAATAAACAGGAACAAAGTGTCTCTAAAAACACAATATTTATTTTGGAGTCTTAGTACCAAAATACACTGCAGCCAGTCTGCCTACTGCTGTATGATGCAAATAGAACAAAACAAGTAAAACACTAAACAATAGCTGAGAGACCGTAACCAGTATCTGACCCTGATGATTAGGAATGATAGGAAGAGCAGCACTTCTCCTGCTAACAGAGAGAGAGAGGATGCTGATCATAGCTTGCTGGACAGAACAGACAAGCATCTCAGAATAGATGAGCTCCCGCTGCAGAAAATATGTACAGTAGACAATATGGTAGCCTCGTACATTACAGTAGACCATATGGTAGCCTCGTACATTACAGTAGACCATATGGTAGCCTCGTACATTACAGTAGACCATATGGTAGCCTCGTACATTACAGTAGACCATATGGTAGCCTCGTACATTACAGTAGACAATATGGTAGCCTCGTACATTACAGTAGACAATATGGTAGCCTCGTACATTACAGTAGACAATATGGTAGCCTCGTACATTACAGTAGACAATATGGTAGCCTCGTACATTACAGTAGACAATATGGTAGCCTCGTACATTACAGTAGACAATATGGTAGCCTTGTAAATTACAGTAGAGTAGACAATATGGTAGCCTCGTACATTACAGTAGACAATATGGTAGCCTTGTAAATTACAGTAGAGGAGTGGACAATATGGTAGTCTCGTACATTACAGTAGTGTGAGCAATATGTTAGCCTTGTGCATTACAGTAGAGTAGACAAAATTGTAGCCTCGTACATTACAGTAGACTGTGGTAGCCTCGTACACAGAGTAGACAATATAGCCTCGTACATTACCGTAGACTATGGTAGATTCGTATATTACAGTAGAGTAGACAAAATGGTAGCCTCGTACATTACAGTAGACTATGGTAGCCTCGTATATTACAGTAGACAATGGTAGCCTCGTACATTACAGTAGACAAAATGGTAGCCTTGTACATTACAGTAGACAATATGGTAGCCTTGTATATTACAGTAGACAAATCAAATCAAATTTAATTTGTCACATATACATGGTTAGCAGATGTTAATGTGAGTAGCGAAATGCTTGTGCTTCTAGTTCCGACCATGCAGTAATATCTAACCTAACAATTTCACAACAACTACCTTATACACACAAGTGTAACGGAATGAATAAGAATATGTACATAAAAATATATGAATGAGCGATGGCCGAACGGCATAGGCAAGATGCAGTAGATGGTATAGAGTACAGTATAAACATATGAGATGAGTAATGTAGTGTATGTAAACATGATATAAAGTGGCATTATTTAAAGTGGCTAGTGATACATTTATTACACCATTTCTCCATTACTAAAGTGGCTGGAGTTGAGTCAGTATGTTGGCAGCAGCAACTCAATGTTAGTGGTGGCTGTTTAACAGTCTGATGGCCTTGACATAGAAGCTGTTTTTCAGTCTCTCGGTCCCCGCTTTGATGCACCTGTACTGACCTCGCCTTCTGGATGATAGCGGGGTGAACAGGTAGTGGCTCGGGTGGTTGTTGTCCTTGATGATCTTTTTGGCCTTCCTGTGACATCGGGTGGTGTAGGTGTCCTGGAGGGCAGGTAGTTTGCCCCCGGTGATGCGTTGTGCAGACCTCACTACCCTCTGGAGAGCCTTACGGTTGTGGGCGGAGCAGTTGCCGTACCAGGTGGTGATACAGCGCAACAAGATGCTCTCGATTGTGCATCTGTAAAAGTTTTGGTGTTTTTGGTGACAAGCCGAATTTCTTCAGCCTCCTGAGGTTGAAGAGGCGCTGCTGCGCCTTCTTCACCACACTGTCTGTGTGGGTGGACCATTTCAGTTTGTCCGTGATGTGTACGCAGAGGAACTTAAAGCTTTCCACCTTCTCCACTACTGTCCCGTCGATGTGGATAGGGGGCTGCTTCCTCTGCTGTTTCCTGAAGTCCACGATCATCTCCTTTGTTTTGTTGACATTGAGTGTGAGGTTATTTTCCTGACACCACACTCCGAGGGCCCTCACCTCCTCCCTGTAGGCCGTCTCGTCGTTGTTGGTAATCAAGCCTACCACTGTAGTGTTGTCTGCAAACTTGATGATTGAGTTAGAGGCGTGCATGGCCACGCAGTCGTGGGAGTACAGGAGAGGGCTGAGAACGCACCCTTGTGGTGCCCCAGTGTTGAGGATCAGCGGGGTGGAGATGTTACCTACCCTCACCACCTGGGGGCGGCCCGTCAGGAAGTCCAGGACCCAGTTGCACAGGGCGGGGTCGAGACCCAGGGTCTCGAGCTTAATGACGAGTTTGGAGGGTACTATGGTGTTAAATGCTGAGCTGTAGTCGATGAACAGCATTCTTACATAGGTATTCCTCTTGTCCAGATGGGTTAGGGCAGTGTGCAGTGTGATTGCATCGTCTGTGGACCTACTGGGGCGGTAAGCAAATTGGAGTGGGTCTAGGGTGTCAGGTAGGGTGGAAGTGATCTGGTCCTTGACTAGTCTCTCAAAGCACTTCATGATGACGGAAGTGAGTGCTACGAGGCGATGGTGGCCCTCTTGAAACATGTGGGGACAGCAGACTGGGATAAGGATTGATTGAATATGTCCGTAAACACACCAGCCAGCTGGTCTGCGCATGCTCTGAGGACGCGGCTGGGGATGCCGTCTGGGCCTGCAGCCTTGCGAGGGTTAACACGTTTAAATGTTTTCCTCACGTTGGCTGCAGTGAAGGAGAGCCCGCAGGTTTCGGTAGCGGGCCGTGTCAGTGGCACTGTGTTGTCCTCAAAGCGAGCAAAGAAGTTGTTTAGTTTGTCTGGGAGCAAGACATCGTGGTCCGCGACGGGGCTGGTTTTCCTTTTGTAGTCCGTGATTGACTGTAGACCCTGCCACATACCTCTCGTGTCTGAGTCGTTGAATTGCGACTCTACTTTGTCTCTATACGGACGCTTAGCTTGTTTGATTGCCTTACGGAGGGAATAGCTACACTGTTTCCGGTCACCTTGCCCTGATTAAAAGCAGTGGTTCGCGCTTTCAGTTTTGTGCTAATTCTGCCATCAATCCCAGGTTTCTGGTTGGGGAATGCTTTAAGACGCTGTGGGTACAACATCACCGATGCACTTGCTAATAACCTCGCTCACCGAATCAACGTATTCATCAATGTTATTGTCCGACGCTATGCGGAACATATCCCAGTCCACGTGAACGTAGCAATCTTGAAGAGTGGAATCCGATTGGTCAGACCAGTGTTGAACAGACCTGAGTACGGGAGCTTACAATATGGTAGCCTTGTACATTACAGTAGAGTAGACAATATGGTAGCCTCGTACATTACAGTACACAATATAGTAGCCTCGTACATTACAGTAGAGAAAATTGTAGCATTATACATTACAGTAGAGTAGACAATGGTAGCCTCGTACATTACAGTAGACAATATGGTAACCTTGTACATTACAGTAGAGTAGACAAACGGTAGCCTCGTACATTACAGTACACAAATGGTAGCCTCGTACATTACAGTAGAGTACACAAAATGGTAGCCTCGTATTACAGTAGACAATATGGTAACCTCGTACATTACCAAATCAAACTGTCACATGCGCTGAATACAACAAGTGTACAAAACAAATGGGGGGGAAAGCCCACAATTTTATGGGCTTTCCTCTGACACCGCCCATTATATTACAGTACATTAGACAACATAGCTTACATCACTAAGAGAACATTGGCTATGTGTGTTATATTACTTTACTACAAGGGTATGAGTGCGATAGTTAACACTCCCATGCTCTAGTCTATAGCTGTACTAGCATAACAGCTGGGGAAATATTAGTGCGGATGAGTTGAACTTGATCTTCCTTTCATATGAGCTTGACATGTTGGTAAATAAAACAGCAGAACCTGAAATCATTCTTTAAATCTTACTCAATATGTTCCTAAATAGAAGTGCTGAAATCCAGTATGAGAGTTTGCGCTTAGGCTAGAATGAATGGTGGCCGGTGCATGAGAGAAAACCATTCTGTAGAGTTAAAAACGTACTCACACTCAAGCTATGAGAAGGGAAAAAAACAAGGAGGCCGAGATTCAAAAATATTCTTAATTCAATCCATGCTCAAAAGAATACAAAAGTCGAAAGTGCTAAAAAGGGCTAAAAATTTTTTTAAAAAAGGAACATAGGTTTCAGCTTTTACGTCTTCATCAGTGCTGTACAGACTAACTAAATTGACACACAGGTGTCATTTTAATTAGTTTTACGTCTTCAGCTTTGTACAGCACTGATGAAACATATGCTCCTTTTTTTGTTCAGCACTATGCACTTTCACCTTTTGTATTCTTTTGAGCATGGATTAAATGAAGTACAGTGCCTTCAGAAAGTATTCATAACCCTTGACTTATTCTATATTTTGTTGTTACAGCCTAAATTCAAAATGGATTAAATATAATTTTCTCACCCATCTACACACAATACCGCATAACGACAAAGTGAAAACATGTTTTTAGAAATGTTTGCAAATTTATTGAAAATGAAATACAGAAATCTAATTTACACCCCTGAGTCAATACTTTGTAAAAGCACCTTTGGTAGCGATTACAGCTGTGAGTCTTTCTGGATAAGTCTCAAAGAACTTTCCACACCTGGATTGCACAACATTTGCCCATTATTCTTTTCAAAATTCTTCAAGCTCTGTCAAATTGGTTGTTGATCATTGTTAGACAACCATTTTCAGGTCTGGTAAAAACTCACTCAGCCACTCAGGAAGATTCACTGTCTTCTTTGTAAGCAACTCCAGTGTAGATTTGGCCTTGTGTTTTAAGTTTTTGTCCTGCTGAAAGGTGAATTCATCTCCCAGTGTTTGGTGGAAACCAGACTGAACCAGGTTTGACTGTGCTTAGCTCCATTCCGTTTATTTTTTATCCTGAAAAACTCCCCAGCCCTTGCCGATGACAAGCATATCAATAACATGATGCAGCCACTACTATGCTTGAAAATATGGAGAGTGGTACTCAGTAATATGTTATTGGATTTTCCCCAAACATAACACTTTGTATTCAGGAGAAAAAGTGAGTTGCTTTGCCACATTTTTTGCAGTAATACTTAAGTGCCTTGTTGTGAACAGGATGCATGTTTTGGAATAATTTATTCTTACAGGGTTCATTATTTTCACTCTCAATTAGATTAATATGGTGGAGAAACTACAAAGTTGATCCATCCTCAGTTTTCTCCTATCACAGCCATTCAACTCTATAACTGTTTTAAAGTCACCATTGGCCTCCTGGTGAAATCCCTGAGCTGTTTCCTTCCTCTCTGGCAACTGAGTTAGAAAGGACGCCAGTATCTTTGTAGTGACTGGGTTTATTGATACACCATCCAAAAGTGTAATTAATAACTTCACCATGCTCAAAGGGATATTGAATGTCTGGAGAAAAAAAAAGCAATCTACCAATTAGTGCCCTTTGCAAGGCATTGCAAAATCTCCCTGGTCTTTGTGGTTGAATCTGTGTTTGAAATTTACTGCTCGACTGAGGGACCTTACAATTATCTGTATGTGTGGGGTACAGAGATGATAGTCATTCAAAAATCCTGTTAAACACTATTATTGCACAAAGTGAGTCCATGCAACTTATTTGACATAAGCACATTACTCCTAAACATATATAGGCTTGTCATAACAAAGGGGTTGAATACTTATTGACTCAAGACATTTCAGCTTTTTGTTTTTAATTTATTTGCAAAAAATATTGAAAAACATCATTCTACTTTGACATTATGGGGTATTGTGTGTAGGCCAGCAACAAAATCTCAACTTAATCCATTTTAAATTCAAGCTGTAAATGTGGGGAGAAAATCAGGGGCTGTTCCTCCTTGGTCCTCCTCACTGTGACTTATCCTGTATTAAACCTGTTGACACACTAATCCCATCTCTCCCTGGTGTGAGGTCTGTGTTGCACAGCTAAATCTGGGCTGTGTTCACTAAGCACAAAACAAGAGGAGACCACTTCCTAAATAAAGGTTGTGGGGTGAATCCTAACTTCCACTGAAATGTAATTTTCACTAAGTCTACCATTGACATCAATGCATGAAGTGAAAATAAGTCTAGTGGAAGATAGATTCACCCCTGAATAAAGGTTAAATCAAGTTAAATGACCTACCTGCCCGTTTGAACCTGCCTAGGAGGCTCTGCCTTGTGGCGGTCTGCAGGTTAAAGTAGTCGTCCTCCTCGTCGGGGGTCTTTAAGTACAGAGGGATGTGTTGGAACACCAGGACGTGTTTGGGGGTGACCCCAGGCCCCTGAGAGGCCCTCTGCAGCTGGCCCTCTAACCAGGCTTCCTGGGCGTCTCTCAGGTCGGGGCAGGCCGACGCATCAAAGAACAGCTGGGAGTTCAGCACCAGACACAGCACCCCTCCAACCTAAAAATCAGAGTGACAGGTTTGGGATTACAGTATAGGTTAAGGTTATTAAGATAATGTCCTTATGGCATCGCCATGGTTCATGCCTTTAAAGCAGCCACATTAGAACTGACCTGACTAGAGACAGTTGTCTCAGGATTATGACATCACTCCTGTGCAGTACTTTAGTGTTGGTGACTCAGCTGTTCAGAGCAGGGTACTTTGCAACATCAGGGTATTGGCTTTGCTTTCAGCTTGGGCCACACAGAGTATACAATAACAGTAGTAATTCATGTTGGATAAAAAGGGGTGCCACTCTGTTCCTACCGGTCATGTTACAGGTCAATTGTTCCTATCCAGCTCCAAGGACCAGTGTTTATATAAGGAACTTAAAGGGTTTTGTACAATCCACATCTACAGTAAGTTTTCATCTCACTCTAGCCACCCACCCAGAAGCTGAAGTAGTCATCTCCCCAGGCGTTGCAGAACTGGGCTACAGTCTCCGGGGTGGGTGTGTTACCCAGGTCATGGTTACCACTGACAAACACCAGAGGGATGGAGGGGTCTGTGCCCCTCAGAGCCACCTTCAAGTCCCGCTCCTGCCCCTCCCGGTACTGGGTGCCTGTATGGGGGAGAGAGGACACAATCACTGGAACAGTGGTAACATTTAGTTTGAAATTCCCAGGGTTTTTTTCCATTTAAAGTTTGGATGGACATTATTACCCCCTGCCTATTCACATTATTCATTACCGTCCACACAAAGAGGATACAGAATGAAAACGGAGAAATTTAACCACTCTTAATAAAGTAAGGAGAAAGAGTACAATGAGTCCATTTATAATTTACAATGTGTATCAAACAAACCCATTAATGCATAGCAAAGTATTTCATGCCTTCCTTTCTTCAGGTTTTTATTTTTTAATTTAAGTAATTATTTTACTGACCTACTTTTGGAGATAGAAGTTTGGACAGGGTTGGTTTCATAAGACGAGTATTTCTGACAAAACGAAGTGTGTTTGAACGAGAGAAAATAAAACAAGATAAAAACCCAGTGGGGTGGGGAGCCCAATCAGCCCATATGTCCTGTTTAAGGGACTGGACGAGCAGGCAATCCTCTGATGACTAGTGTGGGAGAATAAACCAGAGCCATCTGGACTGATAGTTACAATACAATAACATTATTTAAAATCAGAGGAACGTTAAATCGTAAACAGCAACAAAATCAATCAGGTAAAAAAGAATAACAATCAAGAGAGGTCAACTGACTACTGCTGTGAACAAATGGACAATAAATGGAGTCTGATCTCAGGCTTTCATATGAGTTTCACTTTTTAGAATATTAGCTATTGGCAAATCAATTTTTCATAAGTCCTCTTAAATCAATCTTTAAAACAATATTACAATTGTAAAAAAGGAGGCCTCGCCTACAGACACAGATAGGCTACTGTTGTTAGAGCCGCCCCGCGCCGCGCAGGCTACTGTTGTTAGAGCCGCCGCCGCGCCGCGCAGGCTACTGTTGTTAGAGCCGCCCCGCGCCGCGCAGGCTACTGTTGTTAGAGCCGCCCCGCGCCGCGCAGGCTACTGTTGTTAGAGCCGCGCCGCGCAGGCTACTGTTGTTAGAGCCGCGCCGCGCAGGCTACTGTTGTTAGAGCCGCCCCGCGCCGCGCAGGCTACGGTTGTTAGAGCCGCCGCCGCGCAGGCTACTGTTGTTAGAGCCGCGCCGCGCAGGCTACTGTTGTTAGAGCCGCCCCGCGCCGCGCAGGCTACTGTTGTTAGAGCCGCCCCGCGCCGCGCAGGCTACTGTTGTTAGAGCCGCCCCGCGCCGCGCAGGCTACTGTTGTTAGAGCCGCCCCGCGCCGCACAGGCTACTGTTGTTAGAGCCGCCCCGCGCCGCGCAGGCTACTGTTGTTAGAGCCGCCCCGCGCCGCGCAGGCTACTGTTGTTAGATCAACCACACTACACCATACAGCAATTAGCTGCTATGACACTTCCATGAATCACCAGCCCTGCTCCAGTACAGCCCTGCGCCAGCCCCATCTCCAGCCCTACTCCAGCCCCTGCCCTGCTACCGTTATACCTCATCAATCTGGATTTGGGACACTTAAACTGAGATGAATGAAACATGGCTATCTGTGATTTCTGTAGACACAACCCCATTAAAACACTGACTGCAGTTAAACTGTAACCACGTCTCACTGCAATGCTGACTTTCATTCACCTAGCCTTCTACAATCTCTGACCTTAAAGTGACGATTTATTACAATGGTAAGGTAATTTTAGTTAGACAGCGAAATGCACAATTTAATGGGCTGAGCTAGACTGAGCTGGGTTCAGAGCATAGCTGAGAAAGAGGATTTTGACAGGTTTGGATAAACACATTCCCATGTGCCTCTGCTAAGGAGACTATAGTCCTGTACTCAGCTGTATACCACATCCTTGGCTCAAGCATTTAGGAGACGGAATGGTTCTCTAGCTTCAGTCTAGCTATGCATCCATATCAGACTGTATATAGGCTATGCATCCATATCAGACTGTATATAGGCTATGCATCCATATCAGACTGTATATAGGCTATGCATCCATATCAGACTGTATATAGGCTATGCATCCATATCAGACTGTATATAGGCTATGCATCCATATCAGACTGTATATAGGCTATGCATCCATATCAGACTGTATATAGGCTATGCATCCATATCAGACTGTATATAGGCTATGCATCCATATCAGACTGTATATAGGCTATGCATCCATATCAGACTGTATATAGGCTAACTCTTTCTGGTGGTGGTTCTGAAACACATCTCCCCTACAGGGTCTCCTCTCTCCTGTCCCCAAACCCCTCAGAAGCTTTTCCTATTGGAAGTCCCCATCAGCAAAACACACTCACACACAGTACACTACACTCACACACACACTATGCCTTCTCACAGAGCCTGATTTCTCCACTCTCTCTCCCCTCCAAATTATGTTCTGCTGCTGCTCGATTCCACCCAGAGTCCCACTTTATCTGCCTTCAACAGAAATTAGGGGGCCTTCAGATGGGTGGAGGGGGACTTGGTGTTTTTCCACTAAGACATACCCCCACCCCAGTGTGTCACCAGTGTTTTATGTTAATGTAAGCTCTAGTGTTATTGTGCTTCCATCAGGAGTGTAACACTAAAGACTTGTGGCGGGCAGAATCAACAACCTCTGCATCATTCAAGGCTTTGTGGCAAGGTGTTAAAGTGTGCAATTAGCCGTTGTTATGTGTAGATGCCAGCGCGAAAACTACCCAGGGCCTTGGCATGGCTCCAAGTTAGAGCAGGTCCGCCAGAGCCATGGCCCAGTGCGGCATGGCTCTGTCTTTTGGGTAAAACACTGTGGTAAATCCTCAATGGAAACTCAGCATAACCTCACTTTCACCTTCCCCTGTTTGTTGGCTCTCCTCGCCCACAAACAAACCCCTGAGGACGTCCCTGGAATCCTTTGTAGTGCTCATTAGGAGTGTGTTAAGTCCATCACGTTGCTCTAATCATCTGTCCTCTGAACGTTTCACGGCTCCTTGGTCTCTATGAGTCTCTGTGAAGGGGAAGTCCTTGTCAGTGGGATGGGATCACAGAGAGATCTGTCAATAACAGTAGCACGGATGGGATGGTGACAGCGTTCCGTGGGAATATGTTCTCTCTGACAGCTGCTTTTTGTGGATTGTGGTCAGGGATGGGCATTTTAATTGGGCCCAGCATGGAGCCTTGTGGTTCACAACAGGTGGTTAACAAAGGTGATGGTCGATCAAACCGTCAGTCGCCGAGTCCTTCAAGGCCCCGTGTTATCCTGATCACTACAGTGATAATGTACAAGATTGAAGGATACAAGTAGAGAACTTAAATGTATAAATGTCGCCTCTCTCCTTTCATGATGATGGAGGTGTCAACAAATAGGCTGCACACTGCGATGCCTACCCATCGAATACCGGCCCACCCTTTTTACACAGCACCATCCTGCACCCCTTTTTACACAGCACAATTTTAAATCATTATTTTGGACAAATTCATTTGGAGAGAAATAAGATACGTGTTTTCACACAATAGAGCGAGGGATCCAAACAAGTTGAGATGGGAGATGTTTACTCAAGAAGAACAAAGAGACACCAGCCAAAACACAGTTGGGGCCAATTTCTTGTCTGTCCCTGACAGCCCTGTTTGTTGACAATCCTCTGGCCAGCAACAGTTTTATACTCTTTGTAAATAAACACAAACAGTTTAGGTGTAAATCAAATGTCAGTTAGGCAGCGTTGCCTGGTGATACCCCCCTGGCAGTGGGCGCTGTAGAAACAACTGTGCATCTGACAGACGTGGCGTGTAATGCGTCTGGCACACACAACCTGCTCAGGCTGCTTGACGGTAACGAGGAGAGACGGCAGGCCATTTCAAATGTTCCCAAACCCTGCGGTTAGACTATCACTGTGTGTTTGGTAGGGACCGCTGATCTCGCAGTGACCTATAAATGCAACTGATCAGGGAGGGAGGGACTAGGCGGAATGAGAGGGAATCGTGCCCGGATTAAACTGAGAAGAGACACTGGGCACTAAGGATTGTGCAGGTGTGGAATGCATTTTAAAATGTAGAAATGTGTCCATTATGGTGTTCATGAGCAGAACGCACAAGGCAAATTCGTAGTCATTATTACTAAGCATGGACGAAATGAGATAGGGAGTGGGCTGAGGACACCCCTGCTGTTTCAGTTTGGCACAACATGTGTTATGTAAGCAGAGGTAGGATTTGGCCCTCGTCATTAAGCTAAATGTGCATTGTGCAAAATACAATACAAATTATACCTTTTATATAGCCATAAAAAAATCATGTTCATTATAACTAGGCTATCAGACATGTACAGTGCATTCAGAAACTATTCAGACCCTTTGACTTTTTCCACTTTGTTACGTTAAAGCATTATTCATAAATGTATTAAATTCCCTCAATCTACACACACACACACACACACACAATACCCCATAATGACAAAGCGAAAACAGGTCGGTAGAAATTTTTGCAAATGTATTAAAATATAAACAGAAAAACCTTATTTACATAAGTATTCATACCCTTTGCTATGAGATTAGAAATTGAGCTCAGGTGCAACCTGTTTCCATTGAACATCCTTGAGATGTTTCTACAACTTGGAGTCATCCTGTGGTAAATTCAATTGATTGGACATGATTTGAAAAGGCACACACCTGTCTATATAAGGTCCCACAGTTGACAGTGCACGTCAGAGCAAAAACCAAGTCATGAGGTCGAAGGAATTGTCTGTAGAGCTCCGAGACAGGATTGTGTTGAGGCACATATCTGGGGAATGGTACCAAAAAAATGTCTGGAGCATTGAAGGTCCCCCACAGTGGCCTCCATCATTCTTAAATGGAAGAAGTTTTGAACCACAAAGACTTTTCCTTGGTCAGGGAGGTGGTGACAACATCATGCTGAGCCCAGAGTTGAACCCGATCTAACGTCTCTGGAGAGACCTGAAAATAGCTGTGCAGCAACGCTCCCCATCCAACCTGACAGAGCTTGAGAGGATCTGCAGAGAAGAATGGGAGATGCTCCCCAAATACAGGTGTGCCAAGCTTGCAGCGTCATACTAAAGGCTGTAATCGCTGCCTAAGGTGCTTCAACAAAGTACTTAGTAAAGGGTCTGAATACAAAGTACTCAATAAGGGTCTGAATAGGTCGCAGTTGTAAATGAGAACGTGTTCTCAACTGGCCTACCTGGTTAAATAAAGGCGAAATAAAAAAATCTAAATTGTGATATTTCCGTTTAAAAAAAATATATATATACAGTATACACATTTGCTTTGTCATTAGGGTTGCAAAGAAAGGGTCAGAAACTTTCCAGGAAATATCTGGAAATTTAGCTTAAATTCCTCAAAACGAGTTAGCTTATAACAGTGAACCTTTTTTGTGGCATACACAAGGCAATCCTAGGTCTTGTGGCATATTTTGGTTAAACTATCCCCAATTCAATGGAATTGCAACCCTCTGCATGCACAGTGCATTCTTCCATCACATGTACAACTGATTCTCAAGATCTTGCACACTAATGAGATGCTATTGAGCCCACACTACTACACCGTCTGAGCCAAGGACTACATGCTTTCTGGTAAGTTTTGATTACAATACAGGGTGGGGTGAATATACATACATGACATACATAATTTTTTTGTTAACTTCTTTGGGCTGCAGGGGCAGTATTGAGTAGCTTGGATAAAAGGTGCCCATTTCAAACGGCCTCGTACTCAATTCTTGCTCGTACAATATGCATATTATTATTACTATTGGATAGAAAACTCTCAAGTTTCTAAAACTGTTTGAATTATATCTGTGAGTAAAACAGAACTCATTTTGCAGCAAACTTCCTGTCAGAAAGTGAAAAATCTTAAAATCGAGGCTCTGTTCCAGGGCCTGCCTATAAATGTGCTTGATATCTATTAGTATACATGCACTTCATACGCCTTCCACTAGATGTCAATAGGCTGTGAGAGGTGAAATGGTGTTTCTAGGTATTTCTATGGTCAAAAGATAGAGCTTGGAATTTACATTTACATTTAAGTCATTTAGCAGACGCTCTTATCCAGAGCGACTTACAAATTGGTGCATTCACCTTATGATATCCAGTGGAACAACCACTTTACAATAGTGCATCTAAATCTTTTAAGGGGGGGGTTAGAAGGATTACTTTATCCTATCCTAGGTATTCCTTAAAGAGGTGGGGTTTCAGGTGTCTCCGGAAGGTGGTGATTGACTCCGCTGACCTGGCGTCGTGAGGGAGTTTGTTCCACCATTGGGGTGCCAGAGCAGCGAACAGTTTTGACTGGGCTGAGCGGGAACTGTACTTCCTCAGAGGTAGGGAGGCGAGCAGGCCAGAGGTGGATGAACGCAGTGCCCTTGTTTGGGTGTAGGGCCTGATCAGAGCCTGAAGGTACGGAGGTGCCGTTCCCCTCACAGCTCCGTAGGCAAGCACCATGGTCTTGTAGCGGATGCGAGCTTCAACTGGAAGCCAGTGGAGAGAGCGGAGGAGCGGGGTGACGTGAGAGAACTTGGGAAGGTTGAACACCAGACGGGCTGCGGCGTTCTGGATGAGTTGTAGGGGTTTAATGGCACAGGCAGGGAGCCCAGCCAACAGTGAGTTGCAGTAATCCAGACGGGAGATGACAAGTGCCTGGATTAGGACCTGCGCCGCTTCCTGTGTGAGGCAGGGTCGTACTCTGCGAATGTTGTAGAGCATGAACCTACAGGAACGGGTCACCGCCTTGATGTTAGTTGAGAACGACAGGGTGTTGTCCAGGATCACGCCAAGGTTCTTAGCACTCTGGGAGGAGGACACAATGGAGTTGTCAACCGTGATGGCGAGATCATGGAACGGGCAGTCCTTCCCCGGGAGGAAGAGCAGCTCCGTCTTGCCGAGGTTCAGCTTGAGGTGGTGATCCGTCATCCACACTGATATGTCTGCCAGACATGCAGAGATGCGATTCGCCACCTGGTTATCAGAAGGGGGAAAGGAGAAGATTAATTGTGTGTCGTCTGCATAGCAATGATAGGAGAGACCATGTGAGGATATGACAGAGCCAAGTGACTTGGTGTATAGCGAGAATAGGAGAGGGCCTAGAACAGAGCCCTGGGGGACACCAGTGGTGAGAGCACGTGGTGCGGAGACAGATTCTCGCCACGCCACCTGGTAGGAGCGACCTGTCAGGTAGGACGCAATCCAAGCGTGGGCCGCGCCGGAGATGCCCAACTCGGAGAGGGTGGAGAGGAGGATCTGATGGTTCACAGTATCAAAGGCAGCCGATAGGTCTAGAAGGATGAGAGCAGAGGAGAGAGAGTGAGCTTTAGCAGTGCGGAGCGCCTCCGTGACACAGAGAAGAGCAGTCTCAGTTGAATGACTAGTCTTGAAACCTGACTGATTAGGATCAAGAAGGTAATTCTGAGAGAGATAGCAGGAGACCTGGCCAAGGACGGCACGTTCAAGAGTTTTGGAGAGAAAAGAAAGAAGGGATACTGGTCTGTAGTTGTTGACATCGGAGGGATGGAGTGTAGGTTTTTTCAGAAGGGGTGCAACTCTCGCTCTCTTGAAGACGGAAGGGACGTAGCCAGCGGTCAAGGATGAGTTGATGAGCGAGGTGAGGTAAGGGAGAAGGTCTCCGGAAATGGTCTGGAGAAGAGAGGAGGGGATAGGGTCAAGCGGGCAGGTTGTTGGGCGGCCGGCCGTCACAAGACGCGAGATTTCATCTGGAGAGAGAGGGGAGAAAGAGGTCAAAGCACAGGGTAGGGCAGTGTGAGCAGAACCAGCGGTGTCGTTTGACTTAGCAAACGAGGATCGGATGTCGTCGACCTTCTTTTCAAAATGGTTGACGAAGTTTTCCTCCATTTCCGCTCGGCTGCCCGGAGCCCTGTTCTGTGAGCTCACAATGAGTCGTCGAGCCACGGAGCAGGAGGGGAGGACCGAGCCGGCCTGGAGGATAGGGGACATAGAGAGTCAAAGGATGCAGAAAGGGAGGAGAGGAGGGTTGAGGAGGCAGAATCAGGAGATAGGTTGGAGAAGGTTTGAGCAGAGGGAAGAGATGATAGGATGGAAGAGGAGAGAGTAGCGGGGGAGAGAGAGCGAAGGTTGGGACGGCGCGATACCATCCGAGTAGGGGCAGAGTGGGAAGTGTTGGATGAGAGCGAGAGGGAAAAGGATACAAGGTAGTGGTCGGAGACTTGGAGGGGAGTTGCAATGAGATTGGTGGAAGAACAGCATCTAGTAAAGATGAGGTCAAGCGTATTGCCTGCCTTGTGAGTAGGGGGGGAAGGTGAGAGGGTGAGGTCAAAAGAGGAGAGGAGTGGAAAGAAGGAGGCAGAGAGGAATGAGTCAAAGGTAGACGTGGGGAGGTTAAAGTCACCCAGAACTGTGAGAGGTGAGCCATCCTCAGGAAAGGAACTTATCAAGGCGTCAAGCTCATTGATGAACTCTCCAAGGGAACCTGGAGGGCGATAAATGATAAGGATGTTAAGCTTGAAAGGGCTGGTAACTGTGACAGCATGGAATTCAAAGGAGGCGATAGACAGATGGGTCAGGGGAGAAAGAGAGAATGTCCACTTGGGAGAGATGAGGATCCCAGTGCCACCACCCCGCTGACCAGAAGCTCTCGGGGTGTGCGAGAACACGTGGGCAGACGAGGAGAGAGCAGTAGGAGTAGCAGTGTTATCTGTGGTAATCCATGTTTCCGTCAGTGCCAAGAAGTCGAGGGACTGGAGGGAAGCATAGGCTGAGATGAACTCTGCCTTGTTGGCCGCAGATCGGCAGTTCCAGAGGCTGCCGGAGACCTGGAACTCCACGTGGGTCGTGCGCGCTGGGACCACCAGGTTAGAGTGGCAGCGGCCACGCGGTGTGAAGCGTTTGTATGGTCTGTGCAGAGAGGAGAGAACAGGGATAGACAGACACATAGTTGACAGGCTACAGAAGAGGCTACGCTAATGCAAAGGAGATTGGAATGACAAGTGGACTACACGTCTCGAATGTTCAGAAAGTTAAGCTTACGTTGCAAAAATCTTATTGACTAAAATGATTAAAATGATACAGTACTGCTGGCTGGTGAAGTAGGCTAGCTAGCAGTGGCTGCGTTGTTGACTTTGTTTGAAAGTGTAGCTGGCTAGGTAACCTCGATAACTGGCTAGGTAACCTCGATAACCTCGATAATTACTCTAAACTACACAATTATCTTAGATACAAAGACAACTATGTATCTAGCTAACACTACACTAATCAAATCGTTCCGTTGTAATGTATTATTAGTTTCTACAGTGCTGCTAGTCGGTAGAAGTTGACTAGCTAGCTAGCAGTTGTTGACTAGGTAGGAGAACGGTGGCGCAGCGACGAAAATAGCTGGCTAGCTAACCTCGATAATTACTCTAAACTACACAATTATCTTAGATACAAAGACAGCAAAGACAACTATGTAGCTAGCTAACACTACACTAATCATGACCCCAGAAGACATGACCCAGAATTCCTTTGTTCAGGAAGCGCATAAAGGTCACCAGTATTGGCTTCTGAAAAGCATTCGCTATAGACGTCTCATATCTCCGGCTTTGATTTTATTTGATAAATGTGATAATATCATCGTAAAGTATGTTTTTTCAATATAGTTTTATTAGATTATTGAAATTTTTTCGGGAGTTTAGGCGTGTTGCGTTCTTTGCGTTTGGTGACGAAGGAGAGCTTAGCGCCACTTGGCTAGTTTTGCTTGCTCATTCGAGAGGGAAAAATGCCATTCTAAAACCAAACAACGATTGTTCTGGATAAAGGACCCCTTGTACAACATTCTGATGGAAGATCATCAAAAGTAGGACCCATTTATGATGTTATTTCATATATCTGTCGAACATGTTTACTTTTAGTTTGCGCCCAGATTTTGGGCGCGCTCTCGCTATAACGTAAGCTGCATGTCGTAATGAAGTTATTTTTAGAATTCTAACACGGCGATTGCATTAAGAACTAGTGTATCTATCATTTCCTATACAACATGTATTTTTTAGTAAAGTTTATGAATAGTTATTTGGTCAGAATAGGTGAGTGTCAGAAACATATACGGAGATTCTGGAAAATAATTGCTACATGGTCACATTGTATAACCACGGATTTCAGCTCTAAATATGCACATTTTCGAACAAACCATATATGTATTGTGTAATATGATGTTATAGGACTGTCATCTGATGAAGTTTATGAAGGTTAGTGAAAAAATTAATATCTTTTGCTGGTTTATTCGCCATCGCTAATGTTGGGCCCCGTGTGGCTCAGTTGGTAGAGCATGGCGCTTGCAACGCCAGGGTTGTGGGTTCGATTCCCACGGGGGGCCAGTACAAAAAAATTTATGTATGTACTTGTAAGTCGCTCTGGATAAGAGCGTCTGCTAAATGACTTAAATGTAAATGTTGAATTGAATGAATGGGGTTGTGTGGTAGGCTATTGTAGTAAGCTAATATAATGCTATATTGTGTTTTCGCTGTAAAACACTTAAAGAATCGGAAATATTGGCTGGATTCACAAGATGTTTGTCTTTCATTTGCTGTACACCATGTATTTTTCATAAATGTTTTATGATGAGTATTTAGGTATTTCAATTTGGTCTCTGTAATTGTTCTAGCTACTTCGGTGCTATTTCCGATTGTAGCTGCAATGTAAAACTATGATTTATACCTCAAATATGCACATTTTTCGAACAAAACATAGATTTATTGTATAACATGTTATAAGACTGTCATCTGATAAAGTTGTTTCTTGGTTAGTTTGGTTGGTTCTTGGTTAGTTTGGTTGGTTTTATGCATGCTACCTGTGCTGTGAAAAATGTCTGCTTTTTTGTATTTGGTGGTGAGCTAACATAAATATACGTGGTGTTTTCGCTGTAAAACATTTTTTTTTTAAATCGGACATGTTGGCTGGATTCACAAGATATTTATCTTTCATTTGCTGTATTGGACTTGTTAATGTGTGAAAGTTAAATATTTCTAAAAAATATCTTTTGAATTTCGCGCCCTGCACTTGGACGGGCTGTTGTCATAAGTGTACCGACACCGGCCTGCAGCCATAACAGGTTAACTAGTAAATAGTAGCCTACAGCAAAGTGTGTTTAAATAATTTATAACTTGTTAACAATCTCTGCTAGTTTGTTTTTGCTACTATGTGGTTTTTAGCTTGCTTGAGCCTGCCAACTGCGGAGTGTTAATTCACCTGTTTCCATACATGTTTAATTTTAAAACCTTTATCTTACAAAGGAGTTGTTTAATCTAACTGCTTAACTATTTATCTGTACATGGAATTGTATTATTTTTTTCTTCTAATCTTTACAGGAAAATGCCACGGGCACTATCTGATGTGTGGAGACATTTCATTGCAGCTAATGTAGAAGGAAATGCTGTGTACATTTGCAAATACTGTGCCAAATCATATGGGAAAAATGCAACAAAGATGCAGAATCATCTGGCCAAGTCTCAGGGCTCAAAACAAGCAAAACAAGCAACCTCTGACAAAAGTCCCTCTACTTCTATTTGAGGTGAAAATGATGAATCAAACACTATCGATAGCAACAGCTCATGGTCCTCCTGGAATCAGGTTTTTTTTGACTCAATGGAGGAACATGTAGTCAGAGAAATGCTGATGAATGTCTTGCTCGAGCTGTGTATGCAACTAGTTCACCTCTGATGCTCACAGGCAATGTGTACTGGAAGAGATTTCTGAATGTTCGTCGCCCAGCATACACCCCTCCAACCAGACATGCTTTATTTTATCATTCATATATTTTTATGTACATATTCTTCATCCCTTTACACTTGTGTGGATAAGGTTGTTGTTGTTAGGTTAGATTACTCGTTGGTTATTACTGCATTGTCGGAACTAGAAGCACAAGCATTTCGCTACACTCGCATTAACATCTGCTAACCATGTGTATGTGACAAATAAAATTTGATTTGATAATACAAGTGTTATGCATGGAATTAAAGATATACTTCTCCTTAATGCAACCGCTGTGTCAGATTTCAAAAAAGCTTTACAGAAAAAGCACACCATGCAATAATCTGAGTACAGCGTTCAGGCACCAAAACAAGCCATACAGATACCCGCCATGTTGTAGAGTCAACAGAAGTCAGAAATAGCATTATAAATATTCACTTACCTTTGATGATCTTCATCAGAATGCACTCCCAGGAATCCCAGTTCCACAATAAATGTTTGTTTTGTTCGATAAAGTCCATCATTTATGTCCAAATACCTCCTTTTTGTTCGCGCGTTTAGTTCACAAATCCAAATTCACGAGGCGCAGGCACTTAGTCCAGACGAAAAGTCAAAAAGTTCCATTACAGTTCGTAGAAACATGTCAAACGATGTATAGAATCAATCTTTAGGATGTTTTTATTATAAATCTTCAATAATATTCCAACCGGACAATTCCTTTGTCTTTAGAAATGAAAAGGAACACAGCTCACTCTCACGGATGACTTAGCTCATGGCATTCTGCCAGACCTCTTAGTCAAACAGCTCTTATTCGCTCCCCCTTCACAGTAGAAGCCTGAAACAAGGTTCTAAAGACTGATAACATCTAGTGGAAGCCTTAGGAAGTGCAATCGGACCACATTTTATACTGTATATTGGATAGGCAAAGACTTGAAAACCTACAAACCTCAGATTTCCCACTTCCTGGTTGGATTTTTTCTCAGGTTTTTGCCTGCCATATGAGTTCTGTTATACTCAGACATCATTCAAACAGTTTTAGAAACTTCAGAGTGTTTTCTATCCAAATATACTAATAGTATGCATATCTTAGCTTCTAGGCCTGAGTAGCAGGCAGTTTACTCTGGGCACCTTATTCCTCCAAGTTACTCAATACTGCCCCCCAGCCATTAGAAGTTAAAAGTATTTGAATGTTTGGTTTGTTAAATGTGATACTCCGTGTGTAACGTCCATTTGTATAGTTACTTGAGTCATCCCTCTCCGTGCCACTTTACACACAGACCTAGTCCCACCCCGTCACTCAAGGAGCGCATTTGTTCTTGCTTGACCACAAGACACTTTCGTTCACTCTGCATGGTCAATGCCAATACTAGTTTGTGTTTCTTACATCTGCAAACAGCTAGTTTGTATTTTCTTAACAAGTTAAGCTAAATCGGGTTAGCCATTAATGCTAATCGCTAGTTAACTGGCTAACTAAATAAAAGTACTGAGTCAGAGCAAACGTAGCTAGCTAATACAGCCTGATAAATCAGCATGTTGTTTGTGCAACAGTATCTTCTAAATCAATGAGGATTGGGCAAAGCATGAATATGTTGGCTACATGACTAAAGATTTTAATGTAGCCAAAGATTATAGGGTCCCCTAGGAAACACTGAAGATAACTTTGGTTCCTACCCTGTCACAATAACTCGTTCATGGCATTTTCATTCTTTGTCATGTAAAACTGTATTCAAAGTGCCCACTATTATTTATATTCTAACTATAGAATTATAATAAACATCATATTTTTATGATTCCAAAAGTTCACCCAAGTGTTTTGATCTAAATCGTAATTGCAACATTTGGTTAAAAATAAGGCCTAGTTTTTTTGCCCATATAGTGGCAGTGTGGAAATTATCTCAAATGAGTGCAGGAAATGCAGAAATTGATGTAAATGCAGGAAATTATTTTAGTTTTAAGTTGAATTGACAGTATAAAGCAATCAGAATGGAGAAAGACCCATTGAAATAATTTAGAATACATGTGTTGCCACCCTAGGGTCACGCACTACTCATGAAGAAAATGCAGAACTTTTATCAAAAACATAAAATACGGTATGTTGAAAACATTTTTGGGAGATGCGATGGATCATTGGGGATCATTCAATATTCCCTTTCTTTTGTTCAGTGAAATCATCCCATGTGAAGAGTCAACTCATTTAATTAAAGTTAAATTCGTAACTAAATAGTTTTTTAAATTTCTATTGGAAGGATTTAATCACTTGCAATTATGTCTACTTATGAAAATATAAAATGTTTATGTTTCTGTCTCCGTATGATATGGTAAATATATCCAATGACAAAAACATATACATTTAAATGGTATTAATATTAATTTGCATATATTTCCGTTAATTCCCACGGAAAGTTCCCACCTCTGAAAATTCCCCAAAATGTGCAACCCTATTTGGGTAATGTGTGTAGACTATTTAATTAATTTTAGAATAAGGCTGTAACGTAACAAAATCTGGAAAAAGTCAAGGGGTCTGAATACTTTCCGAATGCACTGTATACAGCACAGCTGGACAGACAAACAGGCACGCCTGCTGTCTCCTGCAGATGCACGTCAGAGCCACAGACATACCCCTGGAAGGCAAGGCCCCCCACGGCCCTTAATTGTAATAAAAGGTAGTTCTGTTGTTACGCAGCACTTTGGCGCGCAACAATATTATCTCTGCAGTGGGTCTAGCCTGCCGATTCCTCTTACCCTGTTATCAAATTAGTCAGCTGGCTGTCAAACACTCACCAAGCTATAGCCCCTCACTGAAATTGCATTCACCACCAGCATCTGCTTCCAACTAACTCCTTTCAGGCATACCTCTCCCACTTATCCTCCTCTTTAAAACCACACAGGAAAGGATGGGGTTTTGGGCCTTTTTTCTTACACTGACAAATGGGAGGTAAGTTTTCCTTAAGGCCCGACAAACCTCTGCTGTGCTAAGCCAGCCTCAGATCTATTTGAGTAGATAAAACTCATTAATTTTCCAAGATCTACCATTGTGTGAAAAATGGCTTAGAGGCATACACTTCATTCATAGATTTTTGATAAAACATTGCACAGAGACGGTAGCGGGAGTTTACAAAGTCCGCCGGTATCAAGAGACGGCTCATTCTTCTGCATCTCATAGAACATTCTGTAACAATTCCAAACCCTCTAACGTTCTCAAGAGTGCATAAATTAAATCAGAAGAATCTCAGTGGGGAACGAGAATCAATGTATCATTATATAACAGTCATATTCCATTCCCTTTATAGACCCATGGAATATCAGAGACCTTCACACTGATCTATCAGAATGTCAATTACAATGCATCTACAACGCTGCTTGACATTGAACTGTTATGGTCACACGGCTGCAATGAAATCTGCCGTAGCAAAACTATAGCACAGATAGAACAAAGAGACATATTTCACCAGATGTATAAATGTGAAGCATTTATACAAAATATGGTAGTGAGAGGAAGCCCAGTGGCCGGCAGTGGGAGAAGATGGAACGAGATGGATTCTGATAGACATTCTGCTAATTTACTCATCGATTAAACATTTGATCGCAATACAGTTCTCTGTTCCCAAAACTACAATCTGTTACGAACAGTGGACAAAGTTTTGTAGACTTTACCCGTTGCATTGTTTAGAAGGAGTGCAAAGGTGATTTGAGTTATTGCACACGCGCACTTCACGGAGTAGCGTTCCCCAAAGGAAATATGCAAATTAATGCTAGAATGCGCCAATAGGATCTCGCTAGCTCCTGCTTGGCTCTGCCTACCTAATTGCTTGTTCGGCCCACTATGGCTCATTCATTCCCATTTGAAACGACAGGCTGTGGTCTATCTTGGTTTAGTTATAAAAATCTTTGACTTGACTCTTCCATTCCCAATTGTCGTTCTGAATACAAATGGCGGCATCACGTTGAGGACAGTACACAAAAAGGATCCCGTCATTGTCAAAGCATGACTGGACTGCTCTCTTCTACACAGTATGTCTACCATACGAATACAGGTAATATCCTCATGTTTACACCTGTTAAGGCTCAGGTGTGTTTCTTTTGAACATTGTCTTACTTGGCATGGCATGAACCAGGTCCCCACACAGCACCATAAACTTGGGTCTGGGGCTCAGCTTGTTGACGGCCTCCACAGCCTGCTGGGTCAGCTGGACCTCATCGGTCCACTCGTCCCCTCCTCCGTCACAGTCCCCCTGCCTCCAGGTCTTCATCAGACCCAGCTGGGGGTCTGCAGCCTGGATGAAGCAGAACGGGCCTCTCCATTCCTTCTGTTCATCTGGGAAGGTAGGAGGTGTTCAGGGGAGAGTCATGCCAGGGACATGGGGTAAAATATAGAATCAATATACAGTGGAAAGTATTCAGAACCCTTCACTTTTTCCAAATATTATGTTACAGCCTTATTCTAAAATGGATTCAATCGTTTTTTCCCCTCATCAATCTACACACAAATGTTGAAAAAGTGAAGGGGTACGAATGCACTATACTTTATTGCAACGGTTGTCTCTATTTATGAAAGTCATGCTGAAGTTAGTCCTAAAAGCAGTATTCTTACAAATTGGCCCTGGGATGCAGGATTTTGTTCTCATCATCAAGCCCTTGACTAGTTGAATCTGGTGTGTTAGTATTGGTTCTTGATTAGTTGAATCTGGTGTTGGTATTGGGTCTGAAGAAAAAGCCTGCACTGATGTAATGGTTGTTGTCAGTCCTGTTTCCCTTCAGCAAAGAAAAAGGTTTAAATATATTAACAGAACTATGGATGTTGATGCGTGGATTGCAAAGTGTTGAACATAATCCGGACATTGCTTAACTGGTGCCGTAAACCTACAATAATCACTCTCATATTCATAAAAAAATACAAGGCAGGCAGGCTGCACCTTAAGACTACTTGATGTGCCAGTGAGTAGCATGAAGGGAGGACCTAAGACAGATCTGACATCCTTTTTAACGGATTGCCCTTGTTGCATGCAAATGGCCAGCAGAAACAGCCATCCACTGTCCATACGATGTGTTAACTTCTTAGAACTAGGGGGCGACATTTTCACTTTTGGATGAATTGGTGCCCAAATTGAACGGCCTCGTACTCTGTCCTAGATCATATGATATGCATATTATTATTACTATTGGATAGAAAACACTCTGAAGTTTCTAAAACTGTTTGAATTATATCTGTGAGTAAAACAGAACTCATATGGCAGGCAAACTTCCAAACAGGAAGTGAAAATTCTGAAATGGGTCGCTGTGAAAGGCATCGCCTATTCAATTCTCCTATATTTATGGATCTGTATGCACTTCATACACCTTCCACTAGATGTCAACAGGCAGTAGAACGTGGAATGAAGCGTCTAGCTTGATGTGGGACCGGATGTGAGCCATTGGAGTGACTGGTCAGGCATATTGCCAGTTCTTGGCCACGCACACTGCGCATGTGATGTCCTTCCTTGCTATCGGTTATATAGATATTAAGAAATGCTCCGTTTGGGACGTTATTGGATATATATGATAAAAACATCCTGAAGATTGATTCTCAACTGAGTTTGACCAGTTTATTCGATTTGTAATATCACTTTTTGAAGTTTTCGTTCATTAGCGTAAATTTGGATGGACACGTGAACTACACATGCTAGCCAAAGTTGCTAATTCGACAGAAGTAATGGACATTATAAAACAAAACAACGATTTATTGTGGAACTAGGATTCCTGGCACTGCATTCTGATGAAAGATCATCAAAGGGAATATTTATGATGTAATTTCATATTTCTGTTGACTCCAACATGGCGGAGAGTCGTCTCAGATTATTGCATGCTGTGCTTTTTACTGAAGTTATTTTTTTAAATCTAACACAGCGGTTGCATTAAGAACCAGTGTATCTTTAATTATATGTTAAACATGTATCTTTATCAAAGTTTTATGATGAGTATTTCTGTATTTCACGTGGCTATCTGTAAATACTCTCACTATTTTGGAGCCATTTCTGAACATGGCGCCAATGTAAAACCACGATTTCTGGCTATAAATATGCACATTATCAAACAAAACATAAATGTATTGTATAACATGATGTCATATGACTGTCATCTGATGAAGTTGTTCAAAGGTTAGTGATTAATTTTATCTCTATTTGTGGGTTTTGTGAAAGCTATCTTTGCTGTGAAAAAATGGCTGTGTTTTTTTGGATATGGTGGTGAGCTAACATAAATATATGTTGTGTTTTCGCTGTAAAACATTTTAAAAATCGGACATGTTGGCTGGATTCACAAGATGTTTATCTTTCATTTGCTGTATTGGACTTGTGATTTCATGAAATTATATTATATAAGAGGAAAGACAAACAAATGCTCTCTCTACTCTGTATTGCTTCACTCACTTTGAGCTCAGCTCAAAAAGTAGCTATATGCTTTATACACACACACACACACACACACAGTACAATATACTCTCTCTCTCTCTCACTCACACAGCCGTACACAGCGGGACTTCCTTGTTCATCAGGATCTTCAATGTTTAACATGCTCTTCATGCATTTCTCTCCCAAATGAGTTTATGTTCATTCTCTCCTCCAGAGAAGCTTGTGCAGCGAATGAAAGCTTGAGAATCCCAGTACTGGGAACAACAGTGCAAGAGCTTTTACTTTGCTCTTTGTATCTTCATTTAGAAAATAATGGGGAACATTCCCTGCTCCTATGGTTAACATTAACATCAGATGTATTAAACACAACACAAATTAGACGTCTTACTTTATGGCTATAAATGCACCATCATGACATGGGAAGTAGCAGGCTATTTGGAAGGATCAAAGGTAAAGAAAATACAAACACATTTTAACTACAATTTTCAGTCTAAGGTTATGTTCATATCATCATCACTGAAGACAGGATGCTGCTTTGGTACATTACATAGGTTGAAAACTTTCCTGACCGGGGCGTGAACTTTTACAATTCAGCAAAATACTTATGCTAAGGCTTATTCTGCAATACAACTTGCATCAGTCTTCTGTACCAATCAAATCAGTCAAATATATTTATAAAGCCCGTTTTGCATCAGATGTCCCAAATTGCTTATACAGAAACCCACCCTAAAACCCCAAACTGCAAGCAATGCAGATGTAGAAGCACGGTGGCTAGGAAAAACTCCCTAGAAAGGCAGGAATTTAGGAAGAAACCTAGAGAGGAACCAGGCTATGAGGGGTGGCCAGTCCTCTTCTGTTCTGTGCCGGGTGGAGATTAGAGTACATGGCCATTAAGGCCAGACTGAACATCTTGAAGAACATTCATAGATGACCAACAGGGTCAAATAATAATCCATACCATACCGTGAGAATATTGGTCTTATATTATCAATATTATATATAATCTCTCCACCACCAATTGGAAACATGTATATTCTAACTAGGTTTCACGCTAACTGTTTCCTCCCATAACTAGACATTTAAAAAGGTTAAGCCCCCCCTTGTTTACCGACTCATGAGACATACATGATTTGTAAGGCTTTTACACCAGCCTAGCTTTGACTCTCTCTGAGAAAAAGCCTGGTATCTTTGTTAACACAAACTTTACAGTAGTGTGTGTATCTCAGGAGTCGCTGCTGTGTGAACTATTTATTTTAAAAAAGGAATTGAAAAAGAGTAGCCAATGCTCCCATGAAAGCCGATAAGTACACACAGCTTTGTGCGGCTGCGCTGAGCGAGCTTCACTTCAAACATAAATCTGAGAGATTTCTCATCTGACAGATGGTGCATTCAAACAATACTAATCATAATTCACGATTAAAGTGGAGGGCCTTTAAAAAAGAATTTAAAAATGAAATATGGAACTTTTGTTGAATTCTCATTTGAAGAGAAAAACCTATTCATTTCACCATCCGTTTGTGGTGCTGAAAAACAAAAAAGTTTGTAGAGATGAGAATTGTGAGTTGCTCTCGAGAACCCAAGGCATTCTGCCTCATCCCAAGGGTTCTCAGCTATAAACGCTGCTTACCGGGGGAGACCATGTGAACTACAATCCCGAAGCTATGTTTTAACATTTAGAAACGTCAATCATCGCTTGAAATACAGTTTAAAGAACGTAACTCTCATATCAGCGAGAAAGAATCTTTCAAATTAAAAAGTTACACTTACTGTAGCAGGTTTGCACAGATCCATATGGCTGTGTGTGCCTCGAGCAAAGAACTACACTTTCCACCCAGTTACGCTTACACATGTGTGCGAGCACGCTCGATAGCTAATTAGCGCAGGTTTTCACCTCTGTCTTCCATCTGTCTGTCTTCCTTAAGTGCTGTAACATGGAGACATGGCAGTGTGGGAACACTAACCCTAACTGTATCATGGTGTGTATCAATTTAACCTTTTCTTAATTATTATTTCTCTCTGATATGAAAGATAAGGTCCTTATGCTTCCAAAACCATACAGCAAGAGACACGTTAATGTTCAGATTGCGCATATGGGCTCTTAACAAAACACCCCCGTACAGAAGACGCCTTCGTCCAAATCAAATCAAATTTTATACATGTAGGTAGAGTTATTAAAGTGACTATGCATAGATAACAGCAGAGAGTAGCAGCAGCATAAAAAGGGGGGGGGGCAATGCAAATAATCTGGGTAGCCATTTGATTAGATGTTCAGGAGTCTTATAGTAGAAGCTGTTTAGAAGCTGTTTAGAAGCCTCTTGGACCTAGACTTGGCGCTCCGGTACTGCTTGCTGTGCGGTAGCAGAGAGAACAGTCTATGGCAAAGGTGGCTGGAGTCTGACAATTTTTAGGGCCTTCCTCTGACACCGCCTGCTATAGAGGTCCTGGATGGCAGGAAGCTGGGCCCCGGTGATGTACTGAGCCGTACGCACTACCCTCTGTAGTGCCTTGCGGTCGGAGGCCAAGCTGTTGCCATACCAGGCAGTGATGAAACCCGTCACGATGCTCTCGATGGTGCAGCTGTAGAACCTTCTGAGGATCTGAGGACCCATGCCAAATCTTTTCAGCCTCCTGAGGGGGAATAGGTTTTGTCGTGCCCTCATCACGACAGTCTTGGTGTGCTTGGACCATGTTAGTTTGTTGGTGATGTGGACGCCAAGGAACTTGAAGCTCTCAACCTGCTCCACTACAGCCCCGTCCATGAGAATAGGGGCGTGCTCAGTTCTCCAATTCCTGTAGTCTACAATCATCTCCTTTGTCTTGATCACGTTGAGGGAGAGGTTGTTGTCCTGCACCAGACGGTCAGGTCTCTGACCTCCTCCCTATAGTCTGTCTCGTCATTGTCGGTGATCAGGCCTACCACTGTTGTGTCATCGGCAAACTTAATGATGGTGTTGGAGTCATTACACAATCACTTATGTGTAATGTATGGAACTGAGTGACATGATCAATGGCTATTAGTGTCTATGAATGGGCTAGGCTGTGAGAGGAAGAGACCGTCTGTGAATCTGATTGGTTGTTAAACAATCAAATTCCTCAGTCTGTAAGCTTGGCCAGAAATGGAGCCATTCAGCCCAGTCGGTTCACTGGTCAAAGGTCTACAATAGACAGTGACTGATTTCCTATCACCAGCCAATCCTAAAATAGGCCTATATAATAAATAAAAAAAAGACTGAGGTATTCATAATGTGTTTACTAAGTCTTCCATACAACATAACACGTGTAATAGGCCATTGCATTTGGGCAGAGACGCGTTTTGGGGTTATGATAAGGTAAACGGCAATAATGCAACTCACATTTACAGGTAACGTTAGGCATTTGTAAATCAATCTTCAAAATCAAGGGCTAGCTATATTTCATGAGTTGAAAGTATTATTTGACTGAATTGATGAAAAGGCTAGTTTATAGCTGAGCAGATTCGAACAGATGAGAAGTGTTGTTCTGGCACTCATCTCGGAAAAGCAGAGTAAATGGCAAAAGGCTAAACAGCAATTTTTGTAAACAACATGACACGTCTCGGGAAAGTCGTTCACGTGTAGCACAGATAGCTAGCTAGTTGGGTTACTCGATGGGTTAATTTAGCATTCATATTCGTAACTGTGTATCCTTTATATTAACCAGTCAGGAATACAACATTTTAAAACAGATGGATGTTAGTCAGCCTGTACAGTTAACTAACTACAGCTAGCCAACTAACTAACATTAGCTACCTTCGGTCAGTCCAGTGAAGTTCCGCTGTTTAGCTCTAAGAAAAATATCCTCGGCTTCAGCCATGGCTTCACTTGTCCCTCACAGGTTAACGTTCGTATTCTTATGGCTTGATGTTGATCCTATTTTGTCAATAATTAACTGACTCTTGAGATTAGTCCGTGTAGCTAGTTACGTACGGTGAATACCAAACGTAAAGCCGGAAGCCCCGCCTAGTTCTAAAATGTCTACAACATCCCCTTGTTGCTGACGAGGGTGACTTCCAGACAGTGGCGAGGGGATCAATAAACCATCAACTTCGCGACACACTCGTGACTTGAATGATGCAATTCATATTAAATAATTAAACAAGCAACACATTTTGGATTAAGCCCGTAGACTCCTCGCTCATCTTAAATCGACTACATTAGCTATCTATTATCTGTGCCTGGCTGCATATAACTTTTGGATCGGTGCTATCCGGAATCCTTGGGACGTCCCTACCCCTTGAAGTTGAACATGGTTAGGTAAGCGTAATGGTTAGGTAAACTCTACGACCCCTACAAGCGTATTGGGACTCGTCTGAACTCGGTACAGCCGATCTGCCGATTTCTGTCTGTAGCGTCCAAACAGTTTGGGCTTAACACTAATATGACCCCTCTGTGTAAAGGTGAGACTCGCACGAACACTTACATGTTTCTTTGCTCTAGGACGCCCACAGGCCTCACAAGACTCGTCTGAAGGTCCCCCGGTACCAGTCGAACAAATTCATGGAAGTATATATGGAGACTGTTTAGTGACAAAGAAAAAGAATGGGTTAAATACACGTAAAAATAAAAATATAACAAATATTTCCTGATCTTTCTTTTTCTTTTTTGGGGGGGGGTTATCTGTTGTCCCATGTAGTGAATCTGTTATTCAATGCGTTTGTATGGGCTCATAGCAGTAAGGCCAAACAAAATGTTGAATCAAATCCTTTTTTTTTTTTTTTTGATACTAGCAAATTGATCCTTTGTATGACATTCTTAAAACAATTCCATATAGCTTAGTAGAACCCTTAGGCTTAGACATGGCTTAAACTGTTTAGTGCCAAAAATATGGGGTTAAATACATGTAAAAAAAATGTTTCCTGATCTTTCTTATATCTTTCAGACAGTGGCGACCCGTCATTCAGGGCATGTGGGGCAGAGCTCCACCTGTTTGAGCCCCACATTTTTAGCAAACATTTAAATAATTATATATTTTTTGGAGCTTGTCTGTTTTGCATGTTATTTTGGCATTAATATGTGTCACATATCAGTTTTCAAAAACGATGTAATATATATATAATTTATTTAATAAAGCAAACATTGTCTCTTTTTTGTTTTCTTGAGTAAGGCAGCTCCAAAATGCAGGTGTTTCAGTCTAGCTCAGTGCTTTCTGTGGTGCTGTGGCAAGCCAGCAGAAAATACGGAGCGTTGCGCCGTGATTGGCTCAGTGTTCTGTCACTCATGGGGACACTACGTCACTGCCTAGTCTAAGTGTAGAGCTCAAAAATTCAAGCCCCTTGGGTGCTGCCATAGAGTTACATTAGAAGTGCCCATCCAATATGTTTCAAGGTCATTGGACACAGATAAAATGACATCATATCCCATTATATATACAGTAACTTTGATTGGACTGATCATGTCAACGTCATACTTTCAAAATCTTAGCTAGCAGTCATCATCATGAATCAAGTCGACAATCTAGTGGCAAATCCTATATAATTCTTGTCATATGAAGAGAAATAATTAAGAGAAATTATAAATAAAACGTATCGGTGCTCATTGACTATTGGACATAAACATTACACAACAAGTTGGAAATCGCAAATTCAACATTGAGTGGTTTGGAAGGAATCAGTGGCTAACTGCAAGCATTGCAAAACAATCATTAGCCTGCTATTCAGTGGAATGGCTGTGTGGTCCCAAGTCTAAGATTAAGGGTCTATATTCCTAGTTTAAAATGATAAACATTCAACATTGACCATGCTGTCAATGAAGCATGATTTGTGCTGCGCTCAAAACAACTGTTAAGTCAGAACTGCAAAATCTGACTTTAGTGAGTTCAAGACAACTGGGATCTCAGGAAAAAACGAGCTACAACTGGGAAAATATGTTTTGAACTTTCATCCAACTCTGAATTGTAAATTGGGAACTCTGGCCTCTTTCTAGAGCTACGACCTGAAGATCACTGACATCATCATGATTAAACTTTTTTTTCCTCCAGGTTCCCAGTTGTCTTGAAATCACTATAAATCCGGAGAATCTCACTTTGACGAAGTTTGATGACAAAATGTGCCCACGAAGGACTGCCGCGCCACCTTTCTGTGAGCATAGCACAACAAGGTGAGTCCAAAAATGTCTTGTATGCTGCTGCATAAATTATGTAACATGTCAGGGAGATATGTATACTGTAGCTAAGAAAGTGTATGTACTAAGTGTATGTTGTGTAGTAAACTGTTAGTAGCCCATGTGTCTCACCCTAATAATTTGGTCTATTTTCACATCTTAATTTTGCTTACTGTTCTGACTTGATAGTGCACATGTAGACTATAACCTGTTTTTGAGAAATGTAATCATCGAATATTGTAAAAGCTTTCATTGTTGCTTTCATTATTATTTCTCTCTGATATGAAATCTTCTGTATCTGCTTTATCTGCTGTATCTGCTTATAGGCCTCCTTTATTTATCCTACGGTTCTGACTTGGTGTACAGGGAGAACACTGTAAGAACGGCCCATGTTCTGAATTCTGTCATTGTACATTTCAAAAGTGCTGAACAAATCGTTATATTGACTACGCCCGTCCTAGCTGGCTCATTAATGTCTTAATCGAAATGACAGATTGCCTCTTATCCGCTTGTCGTCCCTGTATGGCATAGTTTGTCAATTGTCAGTAGAAACCACATTTGTTTAAGCAAGTCAGCCATATCAGCTATGTTTATTAGGCAGTAAATGAGGCTGAATGAATTGTTTCGCTGCCAGACAAGGCTCCGCTGAAAGCCAGGTGTAGCAGTGGTAAGGTGTTGGGACTGCTGTTGGGACATCTTTATGTAGGCCCTAACAGTTTGTGGACACCGTTTGTCACCATTATAGTGCAATTAATGTATTGTTTAGTGTTGTGTTGTGTAGTGGCTTTGCTGGCATCCATCCCAAACATTTATTTTTTCCCCCACCAAGATTTACATGCTAAAATCTCCACTGCTCTCAGATGTAGGACAGACACTTCAGAACTAACTTCCTTTAGATGTTTTTAGTTGTTCCATGTCATTCACGTGTTATTCAATGCGTTTGTGTGAGCTAATAGCGGTAAAGCCAAAAAAACAAATATTTAAAAATATATTTTTAATACTTTAAGGGGTCTTAAAACGTTAAATAAAATATCAAAATGATCCTTGGTAAGAGCTTCTGTGGTTTAAGGTTAGGGTAGGGATGTCCCACGACCCCAGATAGGACTGACCATCATTTTTGTTTTGCATATATCGCATATATCCCAATGGCAATCACCACGAGAGCATGTATGAACTTCTTCATTATAATTCTAAACTAGCTCT
Source organism: Salvelinus namaycush (assembly GCF_016432855.1). Lineage (NCBI taxonomy): Eukaryota > Metazoa > Chordata > Actinopteri > Salmoniformes > Salmonidae > Salvelinus > Salvelinus namaycush. The sequence goes on from NC_052310.1 coordinate 69,386,586, forward strand.
TGCACACGCTATTTCTGTCTCCCCCAGCTCTGTCGGTTTCTCCCATCGACTTATTTAGCCTGGTTTAGTGTTGGGGAGTTGGCTATCAGGTCCATGGACAGTGCGACTTTTTGAGCAAAATAATTTCAGCACCATGGACAGCTCGACCAGAAAGACGCTAATTTGCCCTAATATAGACTACCATGGTTCTGCACAGTATTTTTTTTTAAGATGAGGTGAACTTTAATCAGGTGAAAGACATTGCGTGGAATGTGATAGCCTATGGTACATATGAATTACATACAATATAAGGGAATGAATTCCTAAAGGAAAAAGACTACATCGGCAGAACTTTTTTCAGGCATAGAAAATAGCATTTAGTGATGAATATAAAAACTTCTCTGGGTATGATTACACTGTGCTTGGAACGACACCATTGTATGTGTGGACCATTATTCAGTCCAGTGAATAGAAGTATATACCCTACTTAATTTCATTAGCCTACCCATTTTTTTTTATTGTGTAGCCTATGCTACTCATGCTGGCAAAACAACCACCCTATAACGCTCTCTCTAATCTCATTTGGAAGTTACCATAACCGGAATGTCTGCATCCGTGACCATATTTTGTCCGTGCACAAATTATGAGAAAAAAATTAATTGCTCGGCAGCACAACTCGACCCATATTTCCTAATGTGCGTTTTGGGCTGTCACAGATTCACAGTCATGTTTAACAACAGATTAATGTAATCTCTCTCTCTTCGTCGGAATGCCTCCTCCTCCCCTCCTCTCCTACTCTCTTTGCGCACCATGCTCTCTCCCATCTCAGGTCTGATTTGCTCACTCGCGCTCAAATAGCTTGTGCAGTTCTATCTCCACCGACTCCAATGCGTGCAACCGCGCTGATGGGTTTGAAAATTGAAGTAGCCTAGTTTTGATAACGTAATGGAAATAATTTTCTAAGAACACCTGTAGAGAGATTGTGCTCTGAGGAACAATTCTGAGGAGGACAATATCCATATACATTCAACGTTTTATTTTGAAAAAATAACCGAATGATTTTCTATACCTTCATGGATGACGAGAACATTCGTGAAAACGCTCACCAACACGGATTAGTGTTACGGTAGTGTTCTTTAAATTGGATATATGTTTCTGGACTTTTATAATACCAAGACTGTGCGCTCTTCTTCTTCGAGTCTCTTCTTACATGCGCTAGAGAAGCTGAAAGGAAGGGGTGGAAGGACAGCACAATGAGGGGCAAATACTTTATACTGGGTTACTTGTTGGTCAAAGTTATGGCGCTGGTCTGCAAGGCGGACGGAGAACCAGGACAACTGGAGGGCTTTGTCATGATGACGACGTGCAACGGATCCAGGGAGGACGAGGGTGCAGGCTTCTCGGAGCCCCCGCACACGGAGGACAGGTGCCGGGGGTACTACGATGTGATGGGCCAGTGGGACCCGCCGTTCGTTTGTAAAACGGGCGATTATCTGTACTGCTGCGGCACCTGTGGCTTTCGGTTCTGCTGCTCCTACAAGACCTCGCGGTTGGATCAGAGCACCTGTAAAAACTACGACACTCCGGTGTGGATGATGACAGGTCAAACCCCGTTTAAGAAAAACGACCTTCGGCACGACCCTACCAAAGATAAAACTAATTTAATCGTGTATATCATCTGTGGAGTAGTGGCTATCATGGCACTTGTTGGGATATTCACCAAACTCGGCCTGGAAAAGGCGCACCGACCCCAGAGAGAGAATATGACTAGGTGGGTTTCTGGGGTTCTGCTACTGTTGAACGCGCCGCGATCTTCTTTGTTGTGCATGTTTTCAAGGAGCTTGCTTGGTTCTCACATGTAGGCTAGAGCGCACGCCACAATAATATTTGACTCTTGGGTTCTAGCCTCACGCTTGCCAGGTTTATATTGGCAAACTACGATAGGCTAACTCATTCTAATAGCGTTGTCGCTGAAATAAGAAAGCGAGGATATCATCTAAACTTGTTTTTTGTTAACATTATAATACAAATGAACCAATCAATGACTTTTACGCGCACAATACACGCTTCTTCAATGGACAGAAAGTAGCTGTCATCGACAGTTTATTAATTGGACTAGATTGCATAATGTCATCACCTGTGTGGGCTGCTAGCCTGATTCATTCGCAGAGATCGCGGGGGCGTGTGTCTCTTGCAGTGGATAGCCACATGCTCTCCGCTCCGCAACATGCGCATGCTATTCCTTTATTTGGAGATCTTCTCTAACAATGCATCAATAGGTTCTATTCGTCTTCTTTATGAAAATGTCTTATTTATTCACTGAATTTTATATTTTTCTAATTAATGTGGAACCCTCTCACTCAAACAGTCAAATTAACAAATTCATATGAAAATGTTGCTTTATATGGAAGCAGAGATGCAATATTTGATATTATGTGATCATCTTGAACTAGCTGCTCTGTGCACACAACTGTGCAGCGTTGGCATGAAATCAAGCATTATGCACAGTTCTTCATAGGACATATTTCTTTGTCTGTCTGGCTATTTTTTACATCTGGGTAAATGGCAATCTCTCTTGTTCTATCTTTCTCACACAGGGCTGTCCAGAGTGTGTTACAGGTCGGTTGTCCAGGTGAGCAGTTCCAGGGGGAGGACACCCTCGGCATGCATGCACAGAACTATGACACAAGGGCCAACAACCTCCGTAAGTTTCACACTTTCGGCCCCTATAGGCAGAGGTTTTTGGTGGTATGGTTGTGGACTGAAGGGTTGGCCATGGAGGCCCCAAACAGACAATAGCAAACATAATGTGGGCAGGTTGCCTGGTTGCATATTGTACACAGACTCTCAATTAAGCATTTGGTCTCTGTCAGGGTATAGGTTGTAGCCCATGTATCAAAGCCAGGTTTATTAGTTTCAAATGTGGCATTCTTTTTATAATCTTAGATGTATTCATGTGGAGGGAAACAAACTGCTTTCTGCTTTGTAAATCCAGTGATAATTCACTTTTATTTTTGTCCCATGCCTGCATGATTCAAGATGTGTAAAAAGGAGGGGAGAGATAAATAAAGAGAGAGAAGAGGAGAGAGAACAACACAGCAGTGTGAATGGCATCTATTTCTGTTGCGTCCCGTGGGCTGCAACCACAGTTATGGGCTTTGTATTTTAACACAGATCAACCAACTCAGAAACACAGAAGAGTCTTAATCTGGAGTATTTAATACACATCTCATGCTGTTGTACTACTGATTCTGATTCCAGTATGATTATATCACCCCCGTTTGTGACTGGATGTGTTTCGACCTAAAAATTGAAAAATGATCCCAACACAAAGCAAGTGGCACATCTAAGCCCCCTCCTACTTGAAAGGATGTATTTTAAGACATTCTGACTGAGACCATGAGTGTAGCTGACAGTGCTGTTCTCAGTGGAATTTGTCCTATTTTCTTGATTCTATCAAACACAATCAGACTGACACACCTTATCATCCGGTGTGGTACTGGGCTCCTAACAGCTCTCCTTCTAATCACTTTAAAGTAGGGCCCTTTGTCTCTAATGTCTTCTGGGGTGCTAGTTTCTGCTGTCATCGATTTATATCTATAAATAACTGCCACTGATGCTTCGAAGAGGCAGATGTACCAGGTCTACCTGGCAATGAAAGTGTCAGCCTCAAGGGACCTTTCCTGGTTAAAAAAAGGCTGTACACTGAGTGTACAAAACATTAGGAACTCCTACTCTTTCCATGACAGACTGACCAGGTGAATCAATGTGAAAGCTATAATCAGTTATTGATGTAATTTGTTAAATCCACTTCAATCAGTGTAGATGAAGGGGAGGAGACAGGTTAAAGAAGGATTTTTTAGCCTTGAGACATGGATTGTGTGTGTGTGCCATTTAGAGGGTGAATGGGCAAGACAAAAGATTTAAGTGCCTTTGAACAGGGTATGGTAGTAGGTGCCAGGCGCACCGGTTTGTGTTAAGAACTGCAACGCTGCTGGGGTTTTCACTCTCAACAGTTTCCCGGATATATCAAGAATGGTCCACCACCCAAAGGACATCCAACCAACTTGACCCAACTGTGGGAAGTATTGGAGTCAACATGGGCCAGCATCCCTGTGGAACGCATTCGACACCCTGTAGAGTCCATGACCCGACCAATTGAGGCTGTTCTGAGGGCAAAAAGAGAGGAGGGTGGGGGTGTGCTCAACTCAATACCTGGGAGGCCTGGCTGGGGAAATAGTGATTATTAGCGATGTGAAACCCTGCTCCCTGAACCCTTTAGTCTTAGGGCTTGTAGGTAACCATGTGGAATGTTATTAACCCCTGTGATCTGATTAGATCCCCAGAGAGGCTCCGTATTGGTTTAGAGGTCTCTACCAGCCATGAGACGGATTTATCATAGAAAGGTATGGATGGAGGGATGATGGGGTGGGGGGTAAAAGTGGTGCGGTTCATGTGGAGTGTGGATGTATTTATCTTGAAGATAAATTAAAGGGAGAAGCTAAATCCTGTGAGATGCTGATTGAGGTGAAACACACTACTGTTCACAGTTCGACTGTGTACGTCTCTTGTTGATCACATTCTATTTTTAGAGCAGACCATCTATTGATTATAGCTTATGGCCAGATTACCCTGTTACTGGCAACATCAATAGATCCCATCTTAGGTGTCCTCACCCAGCTTTGGAGAAAAATGCCCAGGGCAGTTTGTATGGCTGATACTCATAACAATCCCTGTTTCTGCAGGGAGCTACTTTCTCCCCCAATAATTTTCTCCAAGCACCTCTTAGTATAAGTTTAAGACAAGACTAGAACAAGAGTTTTGTTCCTAACATCGTTTTGTTTTGACAGCATGTGGGATGTTTTAATGTGTAAAAACTCTTTACGATGAATCGCACATGTGAGACGTCTCACACAACACATCAACAAGTAGCTAATACGTCAGAGCTCCTAATAAGCAGCCCTCCTTTCCCCTGAACCAAGCAGCCCTCCTATCCCCTGAACCAAGCAGCCCTCCTATCCCCTGAACCAAGCAGCCCTCCTATCCCCTGAACCAAGCAGCCCTCCTATCCCCTGAACCAAGCAGCCCTCCTATCCCCTGCTGGGCTGGTGATCACAATTGAATGTAATCTCAAAACTGAATACTTTTTTAGAATTCTTAAAGAACTCAAAATCCTGTGTCTCCGAGCCTTCAGCATCAAAGATGGAGTGAGAGATGGAAATAAAGCGGGAGAGAGACACAGAGAGAGGGAGAGAGAGAGAAAGGGAGAGAGGACGACATGTCAAGACTGCACTGATCCTCTCTGACAATGTCAACAGTTAAATATCTTTTGAGTGACAAAAGTTGACATACTGCAGGCAGAATTTAACCTCGTTTACATCTGTGAAGGGCAAAGTGTCATACAAACTATATGAAACCACTGCTGCTTCTGGTAGGATTGCAAAGAAAAAGGTTTTTGTTTTGTCACATTGTCAATCAACCTAAACTCATGAGGTGGGACATTGAGAGAAACAGAGGATAGAAATGTATTATTGAGAGCCCCAGAAAGAGAGCAGGGTAGGCATTCCATCCATTGGCTGACTGAGACGGTGATCTGTATTCACAACTCATGTTCACAAAGATAATTACCTGCCTAGCAGTTATAATCTTCCGCTATACATCTCCAGATATGCATTAGGCACTTATTATATTTAATAGGTAATTGCTTGGAGACCACACAGCATGAAGAAAGGCTCTGTCTGCAAAACAATCTCCACTCTAGAATTACTCTAACCTCATCTACTGTTTATTAATTATACCAAAATGGATCACCTGCAGTTGTGTGTGTGTTGCGTGTTTGCGTACGTGTGTGGTGTATGTGTGTAAGTGGGGGTGCGAGTGTGTCTAAAATGTAACGCTACTGCTGGGTTTATCAGGTCAGAGTTTTGCTGAGAGGTACAACTTCACCCTGACCTCTAAGTCACCCGTCACCGAAGACTCTTGTGTCAGTTCTTATCCGCAACTCTTCCATCCTGACCCCTTCACAGACAGGCATCCAGGAAGCGGCCACAGACAGGCATCCGGGAAGCGGCCACAGACAGGCATCCGGGAAGCGGCCACAGACAGGCATCCGGGAAGCGGCCACAGACAGGCATCCGGGAAGCGGCCACAGACAGGCATCCAGGAAGTGGCCACAGACAGGCATCCAGGAAGCGGCCACAGACAGGCATCCAGGAAGCGGCCACAGACAGGCATCCAGGAAGCGGCCACAGACAGGCATCCAGGAAGCGGCCACAGACAGGCATCCAGGAAGCGGCCACAGACAGGCATCCAGGAAGCGGCCACAGACAGGCATCCAGGAAGCGGCCACAGACAGGCATCCAGGAAGCGGCCACAGACAGGCATCCAGGAAGCGGCCACAGACAGGCATCCAGGAAGCGGCCACAGACAGGCATCCAGGAAGCGGCCACAGACAGGCATTCAGGAAGCGGCCATAGAGAGGCACAAAGCAAATGAAAAGAAAGAACATTGTCATTTTCCAATCAAGTTGCAGGAACAGGAGCAAGCTAAGGATAAAACAAATATTCAGGGACTCTAGGGAGGACAATAAGAGTTCACATCAAAATAATTCCTTATTATAGGCAAAAACCATAACAATCAATAAAAAATAGAATTATAACATGAAACTCCATTGTCCTCCTAAGAGTTTCAAAGTGGTTTTTTAATCCATTGGCCTCCTAAGAGTTTCATAATGTTTTTGAATCTACAGACCGACCCAGGCCCAGACGCGCTCCTCCCGGGCCTCGTTCCTGTGCCCTTGCTCAGGCTAATTACCCTAATGTGGGTCCTCTCAGCAGCACCGGAGATCCATTAGGCCTTGTTCATTAGGGCTGTGGGCCTCCCAGCCTCGTCAGATGGATCTGATTGACTAGACACAGTAATCAGCTCAGTCAGACACACGGGTAGGCTGGGACTCACTGCTCCTTGGAAGAAATAGAAGTCAAGTAGAAAACCGAGAAAACGGAAGTGACAAAGTTGAGTAAGGGAAGTAGAATAGCCAAACGCTGTTGAAATGCTTTCAGAGATCTATCTAAGGATGTTTATCATGAAGGTCCCATGTATGTCCTGATTGTCCTCCATCTGACTGATTACTGGACTTGGCCTTAATGTATGACTCGGTTCATATGTATAATTGTCCATCTTGTTGTCATGGTGTAATAATAAAATAAGCTGTAAGGAGTCTATCTTAGTAGGGTGTAATCAGCGGACTGCCCTCTCTCCTTGCACCACCCTGGGGAATATTAATCGGTTCATTTACAGCCAGAGACTCAAATAATTTTTTTTACAGGTAATTACTTGTGTGTGTTGAGTGGGTCGAACTGAGTGCAAGTGAATAGCCTAACATGTCTTCAAGGTAGCGAGTCATCAGACATTTATACGCTATATATATTGATCACACGCACTGGAATATGTTCCGGTCAGCCTCAGAGAACAACATAAACCTATACGCTGACTCAGTGAGTGCGTTTATAAAGAAGTGCATTGGAGATGTTGTACCCACTGTGACTATTAAAACCTACCCTAACCAGAAACCGTGGATGGATGGCTGCATTCGTGCAAAACTGAGAGCACGATCCACCGCATTTAACTATGGAAAGAAGTCTGAGAATACGACTGAATATAAACAGTGTAGTTATTCCCTCCGCAAGGCAATCAAACAAGCGAAATGCCAGTACAGGGACAAGGTGGAGTCGCAATTCAACGGCTCAGACACGAGACGTATGTGGCAGGGTCTACAGGAATTCACAGACTACAAAAAGAAAACCAGCCACGTCATGGACACCGACGTCACGCTTCTAAACAAACTAAACACTAAAGACCTTCTTTGCCCGCTTTGAGGATAATACAGTGCCACCTTCGCGGCCCGCTAACAAGGACCCCCCCCTCTCTGTGGCTGACATGAGTAAAACATTTTAAACGTTTTAACCTTCACAAGGCTGCTGGCCCAGACGGCATCACTAGCCATGTCCTCAGAGCATGCGCAGACCAGCTGGCTGGTGTTTATGAACATATTTAATCTCTCCCTATCCCAGTCTTGGCTACCATTGTTCCTGTACCCAAGAAGGAAAAGATAACTGAACTAAATGACTATCGCCCCGTAGCACTCACTTCTGTCATCATGAAGTGCTTTGAGAGACTAGTCAAGGATCATATCACCTCCACCTTACCGGACACCCTAGACCCACTTTAGTTTGCATACCGCCCCAACGGGTCCACAGACGATGCAATCGCCATCACACTGCACACTACCCTATTCCATCTGGACAAAAGGAATACCTATGTAAGAATGCTGTTCATTGATTACAGCTCAGCATTCAACACTATAGTACCCTCCAAGCTCATCATCAAGCTGAAGGCCCTGGGCCTCAACCCCGCCCTATGCAATTGGGTCCTTGACTTTCTGACGGGCCACCCCCAGGTGGTGAAGGTAGGAAACCACATCTCCACTTCGCTGAACCTCAACACTGGGGCCTCAAAAAGGTGCGTGCTCAGCCCCCTCCTGTACTCCCTGTTCACCCATGACTGCGTGGCCATGCACGCCTCCAACTCAATCATCAAGTTTGCAGACGACACAACAGTAGTGGGCTTGATTTCCAACAACAACGAGACAGCCTACAGGGAGGAGGTGAGGGCACTCGGAGTGTGGTGTCAGGAAATCAACGTCAACAAAACAAAGGAGGATCATGGACTTTAGGAAACAGCAGAGGAAGAACCCCCCTATCCACATCGACGGGACAGTAGTGGAGAAAGTGGAACGTTGTTTTAAAGTTCCTCGGCGTACACATCACAGACAAACTGAAATGGTCCATCAATATAGATAGTGTGATGAATAACCTCAGGAGGCTGAAGAAATTTGGCTTGTCACCCAACATCCTGACAAACTTTTACAGATGCACAATCCAGAGCATCCTGTTGGGCTGTATCACAGCCTGGTACTGCACCGCCCTCAACCACAAGGCTCTCCAGAGGGTGGTGCGGTCTGCACAACACATCACCGGGGGCAAACTACCTGCCCTCCATGACACCCACAACAGGAAGGCCAAAAAGATCATCAAGTACATCAACCACCCGAACCACTGCCTGTTCACCACTACCTTCCAGAAGTCAAGGTCAGTACAGGTGCATCAAAGCTGGGACCAAGAGATTGAGAAACAGCTTCTATCTCAAGGCCATCAGACTGCTAAACAGCAATCACTAACTCAGAGAGGCTGCTGCCTACATCGAGACCCAATCACTGGCCACTTTAATAAATGGATCACTAGTCACTTTATACAATGCCACTCTAAAAAATGGCACTTTAATAATGTTTACATATGAAATGTATATACTGTATTTTATGTTACATATTGTACATTACTCATATCACATGGATATTTATACCATCTATTGCACCTTGCTTATGCCGCTCAGCCATATGTAATTTTCTTTTTTTTACTCCAATTGGTAGTAGTTAGTCTTGTCTCATCACTGCAACTTCCGTACAGACTCGGGAGAGGCGAAAGTCGAGAGCCATGCATCCTCCGAAACACAACCCAACCAAGCCCCACTGCGTCTTGACACAATGCACATTCAACCCGGAAGCCAGCCGCACCAATGTGTTGGAGGAAACACTGTACACCTGGCGACCTGGTCAGCGTGCACTGCGCCTGGCCCACCACAGGAGTCGCTAGTGCACGATGAGATCCCTGCCGGCCAAACCCTTCCTAACCCGGACGACGCTGGGCCAATTGTGTGCCGCCCCATGGGCCTCTCGGTCGCGGCCGGCTGCGACAGAGCCTGGGCTCGAACCCAGAATCTCTGGTGGCACAGCTAGCACTGCGATGCAGTGCCTTAGACCACTGCGCCACCCGGGAGGCTACATGTACATATTCTCATTCACCCCTTTTAGATTTGTGTGTATTAGGTAGTTGTTGGGGATTGTTAGATTACTTGTTAGATATTACTGCACTGTCGGAACTAGAAGCACAAGCATTTCGCTACACGTGCATTAACATCTGCTAACTGTGTGTATGTGACCAATAAAATTTGATTTGAAGTATGTGGACACCCCTTCAAATGAGTGGATTAGACTATTTCCGCCACACCGGTTGCTGACAGGTGTGTTAAATCGAGCACACAGCCATGTGATCTCCATAGACAAACATTGGCAGTAGAATAGACTTACTGAAGAGCTCAGTGACTTTCAACATGGCATCATCATAGGATGATTTCCAACAAATCAGTTCTTCAAATGTATGCCTGCTAGAGCTGCCCCGGTCAACTGTAAGTGCTGTTATTGTAAAAAAAATGGAAAGGTCTAGAAGCAACAACGGCTCAGCCACGAACACATAGCAGAGTGCTGAAGACCGCAGCACATTTCGGTTGCAACACTCCCTACCGAGCTCCAAACTGTCTCTGGCAGCAACGTCAGCACAATAACTGTTTATCAGGAGCTTCATGAAATGGGTTTCCATGGCCGAACAACCGCACACAAGCCTAAGATCACCATGTGCAATGCCAAGCATCAGCTGGAGTGGTGTAAAGCTCGCCACCATTGGACTCTGGAGCAGTGGAACGCGTTCTCTGTAGTGATGAATCACGCTTCACCATCTGGCAGTCCGATGGACGAAGCTGGGTTTGGTGGATGCCAGGAGAACGCTACCTGCCCGACTGCATAGTGCCAACTGTAAAGTTTGGTGGGGGAGGAATAATGGTCTGGGGCTGTTTTTTTATGGTTACATTGAAGGGAAATCTTAACGCTACAGCATACAATTACATTCTAGACGATTCTGTGCTTCCAACTTTGTGGCAATAGTTTGGGGATGATCCTTTCCTGTTTCAGCATGACAATGCCCCCGTGCACAAAGTGAGGTCCATACAGAAATGGTTTGTTGCGATCGGTGTGGAAGAACTTGACTGGCCTGCACAGAGCCCTGACCTCAACCCCATCGAACACCTTTGGGATGAATTGGAAAGCAGACTGCGAGCCAGGCCTAATCGCCCAACATCAGTGCTCGACCTCACTAATGCCCTTGTGGCTGAATGGAAGCCAGCCTAATCGCCCAACATCAGTGCTCGACCTCACTAATGCCCTTGTGGCTGAATGGAAGGCAGTCCCAACAGCAATGTTCCAACATCTAGTGGAAAGCCTTCCCAAAAGAGTGGAGGCTGTTATAGCAGCAAAGGGGGGACCAACTTCATATTAATGCCCAGGATTTTGGAATGAGATGTTGGACGAGCAGGTGTCCACATACTTTTGGTCATGTAGTGTATTACTACGCCCATCTACTCTACATCTATTTCATTATGATACGTAGAGATACAAATATGAGCATTCCTCCTTTTGTGTCTTTTGAGTAGGTGGGAATCCATAGAATTTTAATTAAATGTTACAGTGAGTATCTTATTACACAGTTTAATTCATTTGATTTCATTAAGATGTTCACAAACATTAGGATTATGTGTTTAATCTGCTAAAGGGAATTATGTTTTCCAGATGTCCTCTGATTTGAAATGTCTTAAATTGTAATGTTGACAGCTACTGTACGTCACCTGATACTAATACTTAAGGAGGAAAATTGTTATTGATTGAGACTCGGTGTTATGATGCATATGGAATACATCGATATAGCTCATACTGAAAAATACGCTTGTCTTGATGACAAAATATATATTTTTCTCCTCTGTCAAAAAGATATTGTAATGAAGGGAGGCAAATTTGAGAGAGTCATTCTAACACTATTTAGCATCTGTATGTGGCTACGCAGTAGTATTTAGCTTCCCAAACATGTGCCAGAGTTAGTATTAAGTTGCCCTAGCACGTGGCTGTGCTACACAGTAGGAAATCCCCTGTAATCTCTTGTATTGTTAGAGGTTTCATCATATTTTCACTGAGAAAATTCTATTTGAATATTCTTTCTTTAAAATTACATTACGTTGATAAACGCCTCTGTATGTAGGTTGGCATTGTAAAGTTGTATTGTGAAGAAAGGCTATACAGAGTTTTCATGTTGGTTCACATCTCTGACCCAACAGAACCTCCTGCGAATTATGGTACAATCTCTCTGTACACGGACGGAGACGTTTGGCTGAGAGAGCGAACATGCTGTTTTGGGTGGGGTGCCCACAGCTACAGATGTCCCAGGGCAATAACCTTACACACACACACTCCCTCAGGACTTGCCCTTGGGGCAGGCAGCAGATTCGCTTGGCTAACTGACTAGCGCCACCAGCGATGTCATATTACTGGCAGGGAGACCACCCACTGAGAGCACATTTTGTGATGTACCACTACCTTCCCTCTCTCAAGGCACCGCTCTATGGAGAGTTGGCCCCTTGCTGCCAGCAAGTCTCTAGGCGGGGGACATCTCCCTGTCTGCCTCCTGGGCTCTGGCCCTGCCCAGGGAACTGGGACATGTGGTGGCCGTGAGAAGTGCGTCACGGAGCTTGGCACATTCACAGGTCTACTTCTGGTCTATCTATTTAGGGTTTCTGTTTACACATACTGAATCCTGCTGCTTTCTGGGTTTTGGTTTTGTCAGACTTTTATCTATAAATAGCTTGCGATGGATTTGAGAAGCATTCATGTATTGTAGGGATTATAAAGGCTCCATGAAGGCTTCATAAAGCATTTGTAAGTTATGCTGTACTTTGTTTTGAAGTGTGACCTTTTTGATTGATGTTTTTAATTAACAAGTTGTTTCTTTCATCAGTCGTGTATGACGATAATACCTGCCAGTAAACATGTTTTACAATTAAACCTCTAGAGTCTGACATGCTGACCAGACCACTCACGCGCCATCGCGCACATCTTGATTTTGTCCACCCACACCAAGCGCGATCGAGACACACAGGCTGAAATATCAAAACAAACTCTCAACCAACTATATTAATTTGGGGACAGGTCGAAAAGCATCACACATTTATGGCAATTTAGCTAGCTAGCTGCTGTTGCTAACCAATTTTGTCCTGGGATATAAACATTGGGTTGTTATTTTACCTGAAATGCACAAGGTCCTCTACTCCGACAATTAATACACAGATAAAACGGTAAACCGAGTTGGTTTCTAGTAATCTCTCATCCTTCAGGCTTTTTCTTATTTGTACTTTATATGGCGGTTGGCAACCAACTTTAAGGTGCATTACCACTACCAACTGGACTGGAGTGTGGACCTCAGTTCATCTTTCAATCACCCACGTGGGTATATGCTCCTAAAAACCAATGAGGAGATGGGAGAAGTGGGACATGCAGCGCATCAAGCATCACAAATAGAACCAAGTTCTATTTTAGTGCCTGGCTACGCAGACGCTTGTTGACGCTCGCGAGCAGTGTGGGTGCAATGATTGAATAACATTTTGCAATGCGAGTGGTGTGGTCAGCATGTAAGCCTGGTGTGGGTTCTGCTAAGCTAACGTATGGAATTGTTTTAAGATGTTCATACCAAGGATCATATATACAGGAAAAGGAGGACCGAGCACACCCCCATTCTCATTGAGAAGGCTGTAGTGGAGCAAGTTGAGAGCTTCAAGTTCCTTGGCGTCCACATCACCAACAAACTAACATGGTCCAAGCACACCAAGACAGTCGTGAAGAGGGCACGACAAAACCTATTCCCCCCCAGGAGACTGAAAAGATTTGGCATGGGTCCTCAGATCCTCAAAAGGTTTGACAGCTGCACCATCGAGAGCATCCTGACGGTTTGCATCACTGCCTGGTATGGTGACTGCTCGGCCTCCGACCGCAAGGCAGTACAGAGGGTAGTGCGTATGGCTCAGTACATCACAGGGGCCAAGTTTCCTGCCATCCAGGACCTCTATACCAGGCGGTGTCAGAGGAAGGCCCAAACAATGGTCAAAGACTCCAGCCACCCTAGTCATAGACTGTTATCTCTGCTACCGCACGGCAGGTGGTACCGGAGCGCCAAGTCTAGGTCCAAGAGGCTTCTAAACAGCTTCTACCTCCAAACCATAAGACTTCTGAACAGCTAATAAAATGGCTACCCAGACTATTTGCACCCCCCTACGCTGCTGCTACTCTCTGTTATCATCTATGCATAGCCACTTTAATAACCCTACCTGCATGTACATAATAACCTCAACTACCTCGACACCAGTGCCCCCGCACATTGACACATTGACTCTGTACCGGTACCCCCTGTATATAGCCGCGCTATTGTTATTTACTGCTGCTCTTTAATGATTTGTTCTTCTTAATTTTTTTTCTTCATTTTGTTGTTGTTGGTATTTACTTAACTGCATTGGTGGTTAAGGGCTTGTAAGTAAGCATTTCACTGTAAGGTCTACTACACCTGTTGTATTCGGCGCATGTGACAAATAAAATTTGATTTGATATTTGACTTGTAATTTTAGGACCCCTTTATTTATCCCCAATGAAACACTGAATCTGGCCTTACTGCTAATAGACCATAGAAACATGAAATAACATACATGGAAAAACAGTCAAACAAACAGACCCAAAGGACGTTTGTTTTGAAGTGTCTGTCCTATATCTGACAGATCAGGATTTTTTATTTTTTCTGTACACATATTTAACCCCTTTTTTGGTCACTAAACTACTCCATATACACTGAGTATACCGAACATTAGGAACACCTTCCTAATATTGAGTCGTCGTCCCCCCACAAATTACATCAATAAGGGATCATAGCTTTCATAACATCATGGAATGCATAATATCAAACACTTTCATATGACCTTAGCCTTCAAAAGAAAGAGAGGGATCAAATCTGGTTGAATAGATGAGATCATAGGATAGAAATTTAACTAGATTGGTAAAACATTGACTCCACCCATCATCTTCTCTCTACCTAGCTTGATCTGTTATAATATATAGATAATATGATTTTGATCTGTTTTCATGTTTATCATTCCCTTCACTCTGCTCATACATTCTTAGCATTGCTATCTAGAACCAAAAATGGCTATTCAGCTGTCCCCATAGAAGAACCCTATGAAGAACCCCTTTTGTTTCCAAATATAACCCTTTTGGGTTCCATGTAGATCCCTTTCCACAGACGGTTCTACATGGAACCCAAAAGGGTTCTACCTAAAAGCCAAAAATGTTCTCCTATGGGGACAGCTGCAGAACCCTTTTGGAACCCTTTTTTCAAAGAATGTAGATGTGTTTGTGAACCTGGTGATTCTCATGGAAATGCTGCCAGTTTCTCTGCCCTTTTTTCACCCACTGTATTTTGTCTAATGCATATATGCAAATGCACCAGTTCAGGATCTCCACGGATGACACGGATCATGTGCACTCCGTCTGGGATCATGCAGAAAACCAAACAGTTATGAGTTTCTGGTTATTGGATCAGCCATCAAGTCAAGTTTCAGTGTGATATGATTACAGGTGATTGATAACTTTATCTAACACTGTCGCATCGTGCTGTATCTAGCACTGTGACATATTGGCACTTTTTGACTCAGCCATTGTTTCTGTCTTGCCAGTATGTTTGTCTTTGCGACGTGACAGCAAGTTTCCCCTTGGGGATCAATCAAGTCTGAATCTGTCTGTCAGTATGGCACACTGCAGAATACTCCATTCCAACCCTACTTTTAAAGTTGTGCAATATTTTTTCATAATCTCCTTTTCCTCAAAGTGAAACAACATTTCCATTGTCTGAACATGCACAGACTAAACTCATGTAGGCAATAAGTACCACTGACTGAACCAGGGAGGACAGACTGGACAGAGAGTGACTGAACCAGGGAGGACAGACTGGACAGAGAGTGACTGAACCAGGGAGGACAGACTGGACAGAGAGTGACTGAACCAGGGAGGACAGACTGGACAGAGAGTGACTGAACCAGGGAGGAGAGACTGGACAGAGAGTGACTGAACCAGGGAGGACAGACTGGACAGAGAGTGACTGAACCAGGGAGGAAAGACTGGACAGAGAGTGACTGAACCAGGGAGGACAGACTGGACAGAGAGTGACTGAACCAGGGAGGACAGACTGGACAGAGAGTGATTGAACCAGGGAGGACAGACTGGACAGAGAGTGACTGAACCAGGGAGGACAGACTGGACAGAGAGTGACTGAACCAGGGAGGACCGACTGGACAGAGAGTGACTGAAGCAGGGAGGACAGACTGGACAGAGAGTGACTGAACCAGGAAGGACAGACTGGACAGAGAGTGACTGAACTAGGGAGGACAGACTGGACAGAGAGTGACTGAACCAGGGAGGACAGAGTGGACATAGAGTGACTGAACCAGGGAGGACAGACTGGACAGAGAGTGACTGAACCAGGGAGGACAGACTGGACAGAGAGTGACTGAACCAGGAAGGACAGACTGGACAGAGAGTGACTGAACCAGGGAGGACAGACTGGACAGAGCGTGACTGAAACAGAGGACCATGCTCAAAGGGATATTCAATGTCTGCTTTTTTTTGTTTTACCAGTCTACAAATAGGTGCCCTTCTTTGGAAAGCATTGTAAAACCTCCCTGGTCTTTGTGGTTGAATCCCATGCAACTTATTATGTGACTTGTTAAGCAAGTTTTTACTCCTGAATGTATTTAGGCTTAACATAACAAAGGGTTTGAATACTTATTGACTTATTGACATTTCAAATGTAAATTTTTTATACATTTGTAAAAGTTTTGTAAAACAGAATTCCACTTAGACATTATGGGGTATTGTGTGTGTATGTGTGTGTAGGCTAGTGACAAAAACATATTGAATACATTTTAAATTCAGGCAGTAACACAACAAAATGTGGAAATATTCTAGGGGTGTGTCATGCCCTCACCATAGAGAGCTGTTTATTCTCTATGTTGGTTAGGTCGGGGTGTGATTTAAGGGTGGGTTATCTAGGGGAATTGTATGTCTATGTTGGCCTGCTGTGGTTCCCAATCAGAGGCAGCTGTTTATCATTGTCTCTGATTGGGGATGATATTTAGGTAGCCATTTCCCCATTGTGCTTTGTGGGATCTTGTGTAGGTGTAGTTGCCTGTGTGCACTATTTTGAGCTTCACGTTTCGTTTGTTCGTGTTATTGTTTCTTCCCTTTTGAGTTTTCTATTCCAAAATAAAGGATGGAAACATACCACACTGCATCTTGGTCCAGTCCTTATGACGATCGTGACAGAAGATCCCACCACCAAAGGACCAAGCAGCGTGGCCAAGGAGGAGTAGACATCCTGGGCCCGGGAGAGAAAGGAGGATCAACGGCGACTCCGAAGTTCACGACCACGATGGAAGCCCGAGAGGCAGCCCCCAAATTTTTGGGGGGGAGGCACACGGGTTGGTTGGCGAAGCCGAGGGGCGAGTCTGAGAGCGAAGAGGAATATTGGGATAGACTGAGCGATGAGTATTGTAGGATAGTTGAGGGGAGTGATGAGGTAGAGTGGATGGTTTGGTGTCTGGAGCAAGACAGTCGCCGTGAGGAGCGTGGGACCAGTCAGGCACCATGTTTTGCGGAGATACGCAATGTGTCTCCAGTGCGCATCCACAGCCCGGTGCGTTCTGTGCCAGCTCCTCGCACTTGCCGTGCGAAAGTGAGCATCCAGCCAGGACGGGTTGTGCCGGCTCAGCGCTCCTGGTCTCCAGTACGCCTCCTCGGTCCAGCATATCCTGCGCCGGCTCTACGCACTGTGTCGCCAGTGCGCTTTCACAGTCCAGTGCGTCCTGTGCCAGCGCCCCGCACTTTCCGGGCTAAAGTGAGCATCCAGCCAGGACGGGTTGTGCCAGCTCTACGCTCTAGACCTCCAGTGCGCCTCCACAGTTCAGTACGTCCTGTGCCTCCTCCCCGCACTCGCCCTGAGGTGCGTCATCAGCCCGGTGCCACCTGTACCGGTCCCACGCATCAGGCCTCCAGTGCGCCTCCACAGTCCAGTACGTCCTGTGCCTGCTCCTCACGCTCGTCCTGAGGTGCGTGTCACCAGCCCGGTACCACCAGTGCCGGCCCCACGCACCAAGCTTCCGGCGACAGTTCCCAGTCCAGAGCTTCCGGCGACAGTTCCCAGTCCAGAGCTTCCGGCGACGTTTCACAGTCCGGAACCTCCAACGACGGTCCACGGTCCGGAACCTTCAACGACGGTCCACGGTCCGGTGCCCCCCGCGACGGTCCGTGGTCCGGAGCCTCCAGCGACGGTTCGCGGTCCGGAGCCTCCTGCGACGATCTACGGTCCAGTTCCTCCGATGACGTATCCACGAGCAGAGAGGTTACTTCGCCCCGCACCGGAGCCGCCCGCGACGGTAGATGCCCCCCCGGACCCTCCCCTATTGAGTCAGGTTTTGCGGTCAGAGTCCGCACCTTTGGGGGGGGGGGGGGGGGTACTGTCACGCCCTGACCGTAGAGAGCTGTTTATTCTCTATGATGGTTAGGTCGGGGTGTGATTAAGGGTGGGTTATCTAGGGGAATTGTATGTCTATGTTGGCCTGGTGTGGTTCCCAATCCGAGGCAGCTGTTTATCGTTGTCTCTGATTGGGGATCATATTTAGGTAGCCATTTCCCCATTGTGCTTTGTGGGATCTTGTCTAGGTATATAGTTGCCTGTGAGCACTATTTTGAGCTTCACGTTTCGTTTGTTCGCTTTATTGTTTTTTCCCTTTGAGTTTTCTATTTTAAAATAAAGTATGGAAACATACAACACTGCATCTTGGTCCACTCCTTATGACGATTGTGACAGGGTGTGAATACTTTCTGAAGGCATTGTATCCTCCTGATGAAAAACAAGCACGCTAGTGTCTGTCTCCGCTCTCTTCTTCCAGACCTCTGCAGACAGCTCCCCCTGGGCACAGACGTCAATTCAACGTCTATTCCACGTTGGTTCAGCGTAATTTCATTGAAATGACGTGGAAACAATGTTGATTCAACCAGTAGGCTGTGTTTGTTTATTTGTGTTCTAAAAGGATTTGCTAGCAGAATGAGAAGGCCACAGGTTGTGGATGGTAATGAGTTAAGAGTCTTGCTGGTAAAACTGCGGTGGCGGCGGATCATTTTCTCCCGAGGCAGTGATTGGCATTAATTACCTAACAGGTGTTAACTGGAATCTCATAATTAACTATTTTAAAATTGTAATTTAACTCTGTGCGTGTGTGCGTACACGCATGCTTGTGTGTGTAAGCATGCATGAAAACATGCATACCGTACATACAGTTCTCTTTGCTGAAGGCGCTGAGTTAGTTTTGCAGCCTTAAAGGCATTTGGGCCGAACTGAGCGGCCGGGGTTCCATATGGGGTTTCCTAGCGACCCACTTCTCCATCCATAACAAAGTAGTCCCTCCCTTGCGCTGCTTCATATTAGGCAGGAGATCCTTTGTCTTGGACCAACATATTTTTCTCCCTGTTGCCAAGACGCTGCAAGGCGAAGCACACCCAAACCTACCACTCATTTTGCTTGTGTCCTCATGAACAGTACCAGATAACTAGGTTACTAAACACAGCCTTTCTCTCTACGGTATGTGCTAGCTTGCATTTTTCTCCAAGGGAGTATAGATGTCTTCTTTGAATAGATCTACATCTCTCAGATCATCAATAAGTTCCATGTTTAGTTTTATAATAGAAATCATGAGCAGCCATCTAGAATGTAGATGGATAGGCTGGTCCGATGCAGGGCAGAAATCACTGGTGAGCTAACGTGCCCTTCTCATTGCTCATTCATTTGGGATGCTCCTGCTCCTCCTGAAAGATATGCCTCTGCATCTTTTATGAGCTGTAGGAGAGGAAAGGTATCTGCTGCTGGAGTGTTGACCTAGTCTCTTTGTGTCAACAGACTTTGCAGCAACCCGTCAAACACAGAGAAATTAGAGCAAAGCCAACTGACACACTTTCCAAACACAGAGAGAAATTAGAGCAAAACCCAGACAGACAGAGACACATCAAGCTCCCCATGCCCCAGAAACAGTATGAGGTATGTTGTCTTTTATTATGTCATTTTTCAATAAGTACATTTTCTCTCATTAATGGAAAATGAACCTGTAAATAGAGCAGCTTAATCATGTTCTATTTCAGCTAATTATAGTTTCACTGCTGCCTTTCACAGACACTAAGCCCCATGCTGGGAAGACCTCTCCGGAAGACTCTGGCTACCCTGGCTGTGCTGATTTAGAAAAATACCAGCGTAACATTTCATGTGAAAACGTGATCAGGTGAAAATCATGTGGTTTTCTGTAAGGGTGAGGACCATGTTAGGATGTATGTAAGATGTTCTAAAGACATTTGTTTTACCAGTCGTCAGGACGTCACTTGATGGTCTCAGATGGTCGCAAACCATTATAATGAAAGTAATGAAATGGTATGGTGGTTTAAAAGTTTGTGGTATGCTGTTCAACCAAAATATGACCCCACCTGAGATTTGAACTCACAACCTCTGAATTTGGGGTATGCTTATCTTTCTGCTGCACCACAAAGTCTGTAGCATTCTCAGAAGTCCCCTACACATTCATGACCTATAGTACATCTCTACACTGAGCAACAGAGTGCCATCTGACTGCTATTTTAGTTCAGTTTTTCTGACTTAATTGATATAATTAACTTCTCTCATCAATTTGAGTGTTTTCTGTACAGTTGTCTAATGTTGGTGGGGTATATTATTCTGGTTTAATGATAGTCCTGAATCACTGTGATAAATATACGTTTTTTTCTTGAGTGTACTTTTAACAAATTTGAGATTCACTTTGAAGTCTAAAGTGTAGGAATACAGGTGAAATCAGATATTAACACAGACATGGTGGCATAGCAGAAGTATTGGAATGCCATAAACCAAGAGGTTGTGAGTTCAAATCCCAGGTGAAGACGTGTTGAATAATAATTACTGTATAAATAAACATACAGTGCATTCGGAAAGTATTCAGACCTCCTGACTTTTTCCACATTTTGTTTTGTTACAGCCTTATTCTAGAATGGATTTAATAAATGGAAATCCTCAGCAATCTACACACACTACTCAATAACGACAATGCAAAAACAGGTTTTTAGAAATGTTTGTAAATGTATAAAAAAAACATACCTTATTTACATAAGTATTCAGACCCTTGCTATAAGACTCAAAATTGAGCTCAGGTGCATCCTCTTTCCATTGATCATCCTTGCTGTTTCTACAACTTGATTGGAGTCCACCTGTGGTAAATTCAATTGATTGAACATTATTTGGAAAGGCACACACCTGCACCTATATAAAACTAAGCCATGAGGTCGAAGGAATTGTCCGTAGAGTTCCGAGACAGGATTGTGTCGAGGCACAGATCTGTGGTAGAGTACCAAAAAATATCTGCAGCATTGAAGGTCCCCAAGAACACAGTGGCTTCCATCATTCCAAGACTCTTCCTAGAGCTGGCCGCCCGCCCAAACTGAGCAATCGGGGGAAAAGGGCCTTGGTTAGGGAGGTGACCAAGAACCCGATTGTCACTCTGACAGAGCTCTAGAGTTCCTCTGTGGAGATGGGAGAACTTTCCAGAAGGCCAACCATCTCTGCAGCCCTGTCTGTCTGGCCAGACAGATGCCACTACTCAGTAAAAGGCACATGACAGCCCGCTTGGAGCTTGCCAAAAGGCACCTAAAGAATTCTCAGACCCTTAGAAACAAGATTCTCTGGTCTGAAGAAACCAAGATTGAACTCTGACTTGAATGCCAAGCGTCACGTCTGGAGGAAACCTGGAACCATCCCTACGGTGAAGAATGGTGGTGGCAGCATCATGTTGTGGGGATGTTTTTCAGCGGCAAAGACTTCGAGACTAGTCAGGATTGAGGTAAAGATGAATGGAGCAAAGTACTGAGAAATCCTTGATGAAAACCTGCTCCAGAGCACTCAGGACCTCAGACTGAGGTGAACGTTCACCTTTCGACAGGACAACGACCCTAAGCACACAGCCAAGACAACTCATGAGTGGCTTTGGAAACAAGTATCTGAATGTCCTTGATTGGCCCAGCCTGAGCCCGGACTTGAACCTGCTCAAACATCTCTGGAGAGACCTGAAAATAGCTGTGCAGCAACGCTCCCCAACCAACCTGACAGAGCTTGAGAGGATCTGCAGAGAAGAATGGGAGAAACTCCCCAAATACAGGTGTGCCAAGCTTGTAGCATCATACCCAAGAAGACTCGAGGCTGTAGTCGCTGCCAAAGGTGCTTCAACAAAGTACTGAGTAAATGGTCTGAATACTTATGTAAATGCGGTAGTTATTTTTATTTTTTGTATAAATTAGACCGGACAAAGTTGAATTACTGTTCAACAGAAGCCCTGCCTTACTTTTCTCCACACCTAGCATATTTTTTAAAAATCAGATGTGTTATATTTTGGGCAATATATGCAGTGCTTTGTTTATACTGCACTGTTCGCTATCCCTTGAGGCTTTCCCAAGTTGATGCTGTCGTGGAAGATTACTTAAGTAGTCATGCTATCCCATGTTTTACTGTTTAAATAATTGTCTCTTGTTATATGCTAGTGTTTTTTCTAACCTGATACAAACTTGTCTTTGTAGGACTTATTCATAAGACTGGGCGTATAGTTAAGGTCCGTTTGGGTGCGACCGCAGCATGTGACATCCCGTGGCTTTACTATCTACAGAAAGTCACATGTATGGAAACTTGCAGAAAGGAACATATTATAGTGTTTGCTGTTGTGAATGCAGTTAGACGGTTGAGCCCTCAGGGTATCAACCTTATGCTATCTTAAAACTGCACAGACAACTAATTGCCTTTTGCAAAAATGGAGAATCAACCATCCACTCAACAGTGCATAGTTGAAAGCTCAACAAACAGTGTCGGTTCTCAGCTTTTACAGAGAAGCACATCCTTTTTGTATACGTGGCAGTCAGCAGATAGTGTGTAAATCTTGTAATGAAGTGTTGTTTAAAAGAATCTTCAGTTTCTCTCTTCCTATAGAATTGCTACCACAATGCGCAAGAGACCAAACAGCCTCAGATCACGCTCTCAGATCATGTTTGAGCCTCGGATTGGACAGTGAAATACACGCTCGCACCTGCAGGCGACATGCAGATGTTTCATTTCTCTCTTATGCCGTCATGGCTGAAGCCAGCGCAAACTCCCACTATTTATGTGTCCAGGTTAAACATGGGACGTCCCTCATTATAAACAAACAGTCGGTTAAATTTATGGTTAATGCATCATTTTCAGATCTATTAGAATCGATTAATAGATTAAAAAACGTCATTGAACCAATTGACTGGCCAGAGATCAGGGCATTCATCAGCAAAGACGCAGTGCAAGCAAGTATTTTGGACAACCAAATTGAAGTCAAAATGATTGATGAAATCTAAGTGTGTTAACGCCTATAGGCTATAGAGATGCATGCAGGTAATGAACTCATTGTTGTACATCAACAATTTGAATTTGATTACAATTATTTATTGGCAATCATTCTTGAATAAGATTTTTTTTTGTCTACTCTATTATCCTATACATCACATTAAATTACGAGATTGGATTGCACTTTTTCCAGTGTTACATTATTTTGACCTAATTCGAATGATTGCCCTTTATTAACAATGGCATATTTTTCCTAGAAAGGGTAGTCTATGATAGGCCTTTTATTGTTATTGTCTTCATATGTTAAAGCCTTGTTAGGCTATACAATTAAGTAGATTAATGAACTGATAATACATTCATACATTACTTTTTTTCTCCAATAATTGTTTGATAGGATGTATAATAGATAGAATATTGCAATGTGAATAATGTTAATTAATGTTGATTTGTGTATTAATAATCTGATAATCAGGCTGAAATGTAATATTTATCCTATTTGTCATGTCCATATAGCCTGTACATTCGTTACCCAATTATCAAAAGCACTCTGGTATATGGACCCCCATCTAGAGAAGTTCAAAGAGAGAGGCTTAGCCTTACCAGACAGATTCCTGCAATTACCACAAGGCCTTGGATCCTACAACAGATACCAGGAAACACGAAGCAAGGCACCAAAACTAAGTCAAGATCAGCTTCGGGATCATTGCAGTCAGCTTTCTATCGCAATATCCCAGCCCTGGGCACACCGGAATCACTTCACCGGTATTTTAATGATTGTATTGTCATTTTTCTATATCAATTAAGTTTGTGGCACAACGTTTGTTCAGGAAATTGTAAACGTTTATTTTCAAAAGTAAGTATATGCTTTGTTTTAAACCTCTCAACTAAAACTGCCTGTATTCCTTGTTCACATTAGATCTCAGAGAAGATGTGGTGAGTCTAAAGAGTCCATAGCAGCTGATACATCCCACATCACCAACAGTCCATTCCCCTACGTACACCAGAGTCTGTTTTATGCTACACTGTGAGAGCACCATGCGGACCGGTCAGCCCCCAGTACAGCACTCTGTTACAAGCTTTGGAGAAAGTGCCCCAATACCACCCCCTCTTTCTACTGGACTTTCTCCGGAAGATTGATTCCAGAGAAGGAAATGGATTGACAACTTGAAACTTCCATTGACTTTCACTTTGTACAAGTATTCCTGTGGTAACTACCTAGGCACTCTGACATGCATATGCAAGGTGTCCTCACATAGCAATGGCGTTCATGAGATCGGGCAAGCTTCTGTCATCTCCAAACTGAGAAAAGAAATACCAACATACCACACTAGAGCAATGCAAAAATAATTCCTGAACAAATACGCACATGCTGCCAATGTGAACAGCTACTTCCTGTGAGAAATGTATTGGTTTGTGACAGATGACAAGAGTTCAGCAAACGATGATGAACAGGGCCTACTTGATGAGAGAGTGTCCTTGTTCCTCCTTGATGGTGATGACCCAGACCTGATCCTGGATTTAAGGAAGCTGAATGGCAAACCACAATCCTCATTCCAGCACTTTTGGGATAAAGTACAGATTTATTTTAATGAATACACAGCTCAGATCAACGATCGCAGACATGGGGAGTACTTGTATTTATCTTTTGCTATTTCAGTTGAGGACTTGCGTGACATGGTGGAAAAGTGGCTTCCACCAGAAACTAAAATCCCATCAATACAGTATCCAAGACTGCAGTTTACACCCAAGAATCCATGGTCCATGTCTGCTCTCCAGTACACAGGAAGGTTTGACCTCAAGTTCATGATCCAGTCTCGGGTGATAAGAAAGGGACATCAAGATTCAAAGTTTGTTGCAGTACAGTGGAACTACATTAAACAGTTTGCTTGCATGTGAAATGTTATGTGTGGATGATAAGGCAATCATCCCTGTCGGAGAACCTGACCAGCCTATAGGGACGTGTAACAGAGGCAGACATCCAAGCGTTGCTCCTGTGAGTGGGCCAGTTCTAGCAGCTGCCGACCATGATTACCACATCAGTATCAAATCAAATCAAATCAAGTTTATTTTATATAGCCCTTCGTACATCAGCTAATATCTCGAAGTGCTGTACAGAAACCCAGCCTAAAACCCCAAACAGCAAGCAATGCAGGTGTAGAAGCACGGCGGCTAGGAAAAACTCCCTAGAAAGGCCAGAACCTAGGAAGAAACCTAGAGAGGAACCAGGCTATGAGGGGTGGCCAGTCCTCTTCTGGCTGTGCCGGGTGGAGATTATAACAGAACATGGCCAAGATGTTCAAATGTTCATAAATGACCAGCATGGTCAAATAATAATTAGGAGTAAATGTCAGTTGGCTTTTCATAGCCGATCATTAAGAGTATCTCTACCGCTCCTGCGGTCTCTAGAGAGTTGAAAACAGCAGGTCTGGGACAGGTAGCACGTCCGGTGGACAGGTCAGGGTTCCATAGCCGCAGGCAGAACAGTTGAAACTGGAACAGCAGCAAGGCCAGGTGGACTGGGGACAGCAAGGAGTCATCATGCCCGGTAGTCCTGACGCATGGTCCTAGGGCTCAGGTCCTCCGAGAGAGAGAAAGAAAGAGAGAAGGAGAATTAGAGAGTGCATACTTAAATTCACACAGGACACCGGATAAGACAGGAGAAATACTCCAGATATAACCAACTGACCCTAGCCCCCCGACACATAAACTACTGCAGCATAAATACTGGAGGCTGAGACAGGAGGGGTCAGGAGACACTGTGGCCCCATCTGATGATACCCCCGGACAGGGCCAAACAGGAAGGATATAACCCCACCCACTTTGCCAAACACAGCCCCCACACCACTAGAGGGATATCTTCAACCACCAACTTACCATCCTGAGACAAGGCCGAGTATAGCCCACAAAGATCTCCACCACAGCACAAACCAAGGGGGGGGGGGGGCGCCAATCCAGACAGGAAGATCACGTCAGTAACTCAACCCACTCAAGTGACGCACCCCTCCTAGGGACGGCATGAAAGAGCACCAGTAAACCAGTGACTCAGCCCCTGTAATAGGGTTAGAGGCAGAGAATCACAGTGGAGAGAGGGGAACCGGCCAGGCAGAGACAGCAAGGGCGGTTCGTTGCTCCAGAGCCTTTCCGTTCACCTTCACACTCCTGGGCCAGACTACACTCAATCATATGACCCACTGAAGAGATAAGTCTTCAGTAAAGACTTAAAGGTTGAGACCGAGTCTGCGTCTCTCACATGGGTAGGCAGACTATTCCATAAAAATGGAGATCTATAGGAGAAAGCCCTGCCTCCAGCTGTTTGCTTAGAAATTCTAGGGACAATTAGGAGGCCTGCGTCTTGTGACCGTAGCGTACGTGTAGGTATGTACGGCTACAACATCTGTCATGTTGATCCCAGATATCCCAGCATCGCCATCTAGTTCATTCTATGATGGGAAAGTTCATGTCACTGTCAAGGACAAGATTTTCCAGCCATCCATCCCCCTTCGACACACAGTTGAAAATCTCAGCATTCTCAGAGGAGAAAACTACAGTGAAGATGTCTTTCTCAACAAGTAAATCTTGATCATTCATGGTGGTGGGCCAGACCACAGAACCACATATGCCTCTGTTCAAGCATGCCACACACTCCTGTTTGTTCAACTAGACCTTGACATGCTTATTGCCTGTAGAACAGCACCAGGTGTCAGCTGGGCCAACCCTGCCGAGAGAGTTAATTCCCTTCTAAAATTAGGGCTTCAGGGAACAGCCCTGGCTAGGAAGAAGATGGAAAAATCAAATGAGAAGCGTGTGAAGAAGTGTAGCACAATGACAAGCCTACGTGAAACAGCTACCAAACATCCAGATATGAAAGATGGTTTTGAAAAGAGTATGCATCCTGTTGCAGCTCTTGTGAGTGGCCAGTTTGAGAGCCTGAAGTGGAAAGGAACACACATAGAAATACATCAGCTCGCAACACATTAAGAAATTGCCAATATTGCACAACAATTAAACATCATTGATACAGTTGATGTTGACATGATGCATGACCTCAGCAGAAAAGGCCTTGACAAGGAACAGTACAAGCAATTCCAGGACAGACATTTCAAGATGTTAAAATAAAGAGATCAAGAAATGCGAGTGAGAAGATCCATGCTGGTACTGCTTAATGAATCCTCCACACTTGCCAGAAGAACAATTTAAGAAATTATGGTTTGTGCCTGATCAAATCATTTGTTACTGGTCACATACACTTGTTTAGCAGATGTTATTGCGGGTGTAGCGAAATGCTTGATCCAACATTGACAGCAGACAGACGTGAGTACCAGAAATTGTATGATCTGTACAGCTTGGACACCACTGACAAGGATAGGCCTTCTCTGACACCAAATATAGAACATGTAAAGAGGAGTGCTGCCATCGTCAGTGGAAAGGTGAGAGCGACCATCAACTGTGTTGAACGTGAGAAGCCAAAGTGCTTGTATGCCAAAAGCAAGCTGTCTAAAGAAGATCAGTCCAACGCATTCAGGATAAGAACGTTTTTACATGTGTTTCAGAGCTTTTCCAAGAAGACAATCCATATCACGAGCAGATAGTTACTTTCAAGGGGCTAACCTGTAGAATGCAAGTGGAGATGCAGTATTACTCAGCAATCACAGTGTCATTCCCAGATGTGTGTGTCCATTGTGGATGTCCAGACGTTCTTGAGGGTGAAGAGGTTGTGAGGCTCAAACAACAATTCCAACATGTACGGCCAATGTGCCCAGTGTGTTAGCAAGAAGGAAAGCAGTTCATTACGAGAGCTCCAATAAATCTAAAAGAGAAAAGAACACCCTGGAGACCAGAATAAACAACAAATAAAGGGCAAAACAGACCGTGCTGTTGAACAGTAAAAAGCAGCAGGTGATTGTGCTATTACTTCTGACCACAGAACATTGGCTGTAATTTTCATTTCCAGACGATTCTACATGTTGAATCGTTGTTTGTTGACACCCAGTAGGTGATTTACTACACAGGGCCGACTTTAATTATGGTGTCTTGTGAAGCTGTTCTTGATTTTTATCAGAGATTTTTTTTAAATCAGGAATAAAGAAACTGTCACAAGTTATACTTCCCATTGTGTTTCATTTCTCATGGTTATAACTACATTGTAACATCTGTGTTCTTTTTAAGAAAAATAGTGTAGGTTTTTGCATGGAATAATACTCTTGAAGCTCACATTAGGCCTAGAGCCTGCATAAGTTCCTACTGTAGGACAATGTGGTCAAGTACTGTTAGTCCTTATCCACTTAATATATATATATATTTTTTTTTGCTCACTCGCCTCACTTTCTGGGGGGAAAATCCGTTAAACAGTGAATGAATTTTGTCTGGCCTTAGAAAAACTATCTAAACTGTTTTTGCTTTGTCATTATGGGGTATCGTGTGTGGATTGATGAGAAAAAAAAAACAATTTAATCCATTTCAGAATAAGGCTGTAACCTAAGAAAATATGTAAAAAGTCAAGGGGTCTGAATACTTTCTGAACGCACTGTACACAATGTGGTTGTGGGTCATATGTAAGTTGAAAACACTATGTTAACAGCACTGTCTGTATCAGAAGACTCATTTTTGTTGTCAGGTGAAGTGTTCCAAAACATGTTTTAAAATGATTTCACAAGTGAAATTTCACGTGAAATAATGTGATTTTCCACGTCAAATCCTGTGTTTTTTTTGTCCATAAGGGGATAAAAAAAAAACATGAAATAGCCTGAACAGGAAGGGAATGACAGTGTTGTTTAAAGAAGAGGAGGTTAGTCTGATTATCTAAGTCATGGACAGATGGGTGAGCGGATGCCTTTGACTCACTTGTTTGGGAATTCTCTGTGTTTTTACCAGAGAGAACTTGATGTGAGAGAGACTATGAGTTCTAGGGTTTTGAGACCACCACAACAAAGTTCTAAATGTCACCGTTAATGAGCCCTATGTAGGTTCACTGGTGCATTTATTGATGAGTAGATTATGATTTGTTAATGGACCTCAAACTGTGTAATAAGAAACAATTTGTTCATCAATAGCTCTGAAATAAATCTAGTAGTTTTTTTCAGAATACTACGAAGTTTATATTGCATCCGGTAAGAGAATAGTTTGCAGCGTTGCCGTGTGAACAGTGGTACAGGGTCTGTAGATGAGTGATTACTGGTGTTTAGTCCCACCCCCACCAATAATCACCTGCCTCTCATCTGGTTGCTGTTGCTCAGGAAGGAAGTGCAGAACTGCTGGCAACTGAACCGCTCCACTCCGTCTTCTCTTCTCAGGGCCAAGTAACCCCCCCAGAGAACGGGATCTGCCTGGCTCTGTCTCTCACACCTGCCAAGGTCTACAACACAAGGGCATGCATGCTGAGGCTGGCTGGATAAGTCGTTTAACCGCCAGTCATTTCACTGGAGCCAGACTGTTACACTCTATGTCAGGGGTGGGCAACTTTGATGGGGAGGGGGCAACTTTGATTAGGAGGGGGCCATAAAAAAACCTGAATTCATTGTGAGGGGCCGCAGTGACTCACGCATCTCTGTACCCACATCCAATCAGTCAACTGATTTGTGCAATCAATCTATTTTTTCAGTTAAAGTACTTAACTCTCAATTAAATGCATTATCCTGTTAAATGTAATGTCAAAATTTAGATTTCCGCCAAATAGACATACACAAAAGTAATTTGTTATCATGAGAGGGCCATAAATCAAATCAAATCAAAGTTCATTTGTCACGTGCGCCGAATACAACAGGTGTAGACCTTACAGTGAAATGCTTACTTACAGGCTCTAACCAATAGTGCAACAAAGGTATTAGGTGAACAATACGTAGGTAAAGAAATAAAACAACAGTAAAAAGAGGCTATATATAGTAGTGAGGCTATAAAAGTAGCGAGGCTACATACAGACACCGGTTAGCCAGGCTGATTGAGGTAGTATGTACATGTAGATATGGTTAAAGTGACTATGCATATATGATGAACAGAGAGTAGCAGTAGCGTAAAAGAGGATTTGGAGGGTGGTGGGTGGGACACAATGCAGATAGCCCGGTAAGCCAATGTGCTGACCGGGCTATCTAACAAGGAGCCCTTGTTGGTCGGCCCAATTGAGGTAGTATGTACATGAATGTATAGTTAAAGTGACTATGCATATATGATAAACAGAGAGTAGCAGCAGCGTAAAAAGAGGGGTTGGAGGGGGGCACACAATGCAAATGGTCCGGGTAGCCATTTGATTACCTGTTCAGGAGTCTTATGGCTTGGGGGTAAAAACTGTTGAGAAGCCTTTTTGTCCTAGACTTGGCACTCTGGTACCGCTTGCCGTGCGGTAGTAGAGAGAACAGTCTATGACTGGGGTGGCTGGGGTCTTTGACAATTTTTAGGGCCTTCCTCTGACACCACCTGGTGTAGAGGTCCTGGATGGCAGGCAGCTTAGCCCCAGTGATGTACTGGGCCGTACGCACTACCCTCTGTAGTGCCTTGCGGTCAGAGGCCGAGCAATTGCCGTACCAGGCAGTGATGCAGCCAGTCAGGATGCTCTCGATGTTGCAGCTGTAGAACCTTTTGAGGATCTCAGAACCCATGCCAAATCTTTTTAGTTTCCTGAGGGGGAATAGGCTTTGTCGTGCCCTCTTCATGACTGTCTTGGTGGGTTTGGACCATTCTAGTTTGTTGTTGATGTGGACTTGAAACTCTCAACCTGCTCCACTACAGCCCCATCGATTAGAATGGGGGCGCGCTCGGTCCTCCTTGTCCTGTAGTCCACAATCATCTCCTTAGTCTTGATTACGTTGAGGGATAGGTTGTTATTCTGGCACCACCTGGTCAGGCCTCTAACGTCCTCCCCTATAGGCTGTCTCATCGTTGTCGGTGATCAGGCCTACCACTGTTGTGTCGTCTGCAAACTTAATGATGTGTTGGAGTCGTGCCTGGCCATGCAGTCGTGGGTGAACAGGGAGTACAGGAGAGGACTGAGCACGCACCCCTGGGGAGCTCCAGTGTTGAGGATCAGTGTGGCAGATGTGTTGCTACCTACCCTCACCACCTGGGGGCGGCCCGTCAGGAAGTCCACGATTCAGTTGCAGATGGAGGTGTTCAGTCTCAGGATCCTTAGCTTAGTGATGAGCTTTGAGGGCACTATGGTGTTGAACGGTGAGCTGTAGTCAATGAATAGCATTCTCACATAAGTGTTCCTTTTGTCCAGGTGGGAAAGGGCAGTGTGGAGTGCAATAGAGATTGCATCATCAATGGATCTGTCTGGGCGGTATGCAAATTGGAGTGGGGCTAGGGTTTCTGGGATAATGGTGGTGATGTGAGCCATTACCAGCCTTTCAAAGCACTTCATGGCAACGGACGTGAGTGCTACGGGTCTGTAGTCATTTAGGAAGGTTGCCTTTGTGTTCTTGGGCACAGGGACTATGGTGGTCTGCTTGAAACATGTTGGTATTACAGACTCAATCAGGGACATGTTGAAAATGTCAGTGAAGACATCTGCCAGTTGGTCAGCACTCTTTGTCATCTGTACCTGCGTCGCTTCCTCTTGCAAATAACGGGGTTGGTCAGCACATGCCCGGAGCACACGTCCTAGTAATCCATCTGGCCCCACAGCCTTGTGTATGTTGACCTGTTTAAAGGTCTTACTCACGTCGGCTACGGAGAGCGTGATCACACAGTCATCCGGAACAGCTGATGCTCTCATGCATGCCTCAGTGTTGCTTGCCTCGAAGCGAGCATAGAAGTGATTTAGCTCGTCTGGTAGGCTCGTGTCACTGGGCAGCTCGCGGCTGTGCTTCCTTTTGTAGTCTGTAATAGTTTGCAAGCCCTGCCACATAAGACAAGCGTCAGAGCCGGTGTAGTATGATTCAATCTTAGCCCTGTATTGACGCTTTGCCTGTTTAATGGTTCGTCGCAGGGCATAGCAGGATTTCTTGTAAGCTTCCGGATTAGAGTCCCGCAGTTTGAAAGGGGCAGCTCTACCCTTTAGCTCAGTGCGAATGTTGCCTGTAATCCATGGCTTCTGGTTGGGGTATGTACATACAGTCACTGTGGGGACGACGTCCTCGATGCACTTATTGATAAACCAGTGACTGATGAGGTATACTCCTCAATGCCATCGGAAGAATCCCGTAACATGTTCCAGTCTGTGATAGCAAAACAGTCCTGTAGTTTAGCATCTGCTTCATCTGACCACTTTTTTATAGACCGAGTCACTGGTGCTTC
Source organism: Salvelinus namaycush (assembly GCF_016432855.1). Classification (NCBI taxonomy): domain Eukaryota; kingdom Metazoa; phylum Chordata; class Actinopteri; order Salmoniformes; family Salmonidae; genus Salvelinus; species Salvelinus namaycush. Next base: position 69,419,042 of record NC_052310.1, read on the forward strand.
CTGCTTAAATTTTTGCTTGTAAGCAGGAAACGGGAGGACAGAGTTGTGGTCAGATTTACCAAATGGAGGGCGAGGGAGAGCTTTGTACGCGTCTCTGTGTGTGGAGTACAGGTGATCTAGATTTTATTCCCCTCTGGTTGCACATTTAACATGTTGATAGAAATTTGGTAGAACTGATTTAAGTTTCCCTGCATTAAAGTCTCTGGCCACTAGGAGCACCGCCTCTGGGTGAGTGGTTTCCTGTTTGCTTATTTCCTTATACAGCTGACTGAGTGTGGTCTTAGTACCAGCATCTGTCTGTGGTGGTAAATAAACAGCCACGAAAAGTATAGCTGAAAACTCTCTAGCAAGTAGTGTGGCCTGCAATTTATCACAATATACTCTACTTCAGGCAAGCAAAATCTAGACACTTCCTTAGATTTCGTTTACCAGCTGTTGTTTACAAATATGCACAGACCGCCCCCCCTCGTCTTACCGGTGTGCTGTTCTATCTTGCCGGTGCAGCGTGTATCCCGCTAGCTGAATACCCATGTCGTCATTCAGCCACGATTCCGTGAAACATAGGATCTTACAGTTTTTGATGTCCCGTTGGTAGGATATTCGTGATTGTACCTCATCTAGTTTATTATCCAATGATTGCACGTTGGCGAGTAGTATTGACGGTAACGGGAGCTTTCCCACTCGCCTTTTCCGGGTCCTGACCAGGCATCCGGCACTTTGTCATCTGTACCTGCGTCGCTTCCTCTTGCAAATAACGGGGATGTCGGCCCTGTGGGGTGTTTGGAGAATGTCCTGTGCGTCTTGCTTGTTGAAGAAAAAATCTTTGTCTAATCCGAGGTGAGGGATCGCTGTCCTGATATCCAGAAGCTCTTTTTTGCCGTAAGATACGGTTGCAGAAACATTATGTACAAAATAAGTTACAAATAATGTGAAATAAACCACATAATAACACAGTTGGTTGGGCGCCCGTAAAACTGCTGCCTTTTCTTCCGGCGCCATTTTTTTCAGAAACAATAACTGGTAATGCTTATACTGACAGAAAGACAAAAAATCTCACCTTTCTTGTAATTTGTTTTGTACATTTCTGAGATATACTCACTTTTGAGGACACAAGCTCAAGTACACAGTACAAATATGATAAGAAAATATAAGAATTATATATGATTTGTTTCCTATTCAACAAAAGTATGGCTTGAATTTATTGAAATGCTTCTAAATATAGTAATGATAAAATGATAAATGACTTACTATAATATTTCACCTTTCTTATAACTGTAAAATAAATATGATCATAGTTAGTGACAGTACAAAATTGACACTATTTCATATAACTGAGGCCAGAGCATTTTCTGCCCAGCGTCCAAATGCCTGATGACTCGTTACAACTTCAGCTTTAAGCACAGGTTGATTTTGTCCCTCTGTGACCAAGAGAAAGTGGTCTTGTTTCAATTCTACTAAATTATTATGTATTTTTTTATGAGAAGATCAGTCTCTGTTGGGTGACCCGTCTTAAAGCCTGACTGGTTAGAGTCAAGAAGATCATTCCAAGAGAGATCATGAGAGAGTTGATCAGAGACAGCACACTCAAGTGTTTTGGAAAGAAGAAGAAGGGATACAGCTCTACAATTTTTTACGTTAGAAGAGTCGAGTGTTGGTTTCTTGAGGAGGGGAGCAACTCTGGCCATTTTGAAGTCGAAGGGATGCAGCCAGTGGTCAGGGATGAGTTGATGAGGGAGGTGAGGAATGGGAGAAGGTCTCCAGAGATGGTCTGGAGGAGGGAGGAGGGGATGGGGTTGAGCGGGCAGGTTGTCGGTCGACCAGACCTCATTAGTCGCAAGTTTTCATCTGGAGAGAGAGGGGAGAAAGAGGTCAAGGCATCGGGTAGTTCTGTGGTAGTGGGACCAGTGGACTCAGTAGGCTGAGTGAATGAGGAGCGGATGTCGTCAACTTTATGGTTGACAAAGTCATCTGCAGAGAGAGAAGAGGGAGGGGGATAGGGTGGAGGATTAAGGTGGGAGGAGGTTAGAGGCAGAAGCTTGGAATTTAGAGTGATAGAAAGTGGCGTTACAGAGGAATAAAGGGGACTGAAAGGATGGTAGGTCCTCCGGAAGTTTTTGCTCAGCTGCCCGCAGCCCTGTTCTGTAAGGTCACAATGAGTCACTCAGCCACGGAGCAGGAATTGAGGGCCGAGCCGGCCGGAAGGAAAGAGGACAGTGTAAGTCATAGGATGCGGACAGGGAGGAGAGTAGGGTCGAAGAGGCAGAATAAAGAGAAGGGTTTAGCAGAAGGGATAGATGATAGGATAGGAGAGAGTAGTGGGAGAGAGAGCGAAGATTGTAATGGCGCATGACCATCTGGGTTGGGGCTGAGTGGTTAGGGTTGTTGGAAAGGGAGACAGAAAAGGAAACAAAGTAGTGATCAGAGTCCTGAAGGGGGGTTGTAGTTAGAACAGCCTCTAGTAAAGATGAGCTCAAGCGTATTGCCTGCATTGTGAGTTGGAGGGGATTGGGATAGGGTGAGGTCAAGGAGGGGAAAGAAATAAATCGAAGGCAGATGTCGGGAGGTTGAAGTCGCCAAGTACGAAGAGCGGTGAGCCATCGTCAGTAAATGAATCTATCAAGGTGTCAAACTCATTGAGGAACTCTCCAAGGGCAGCTGGTGGGCGATAGATGACAATGTTAAGCTTGAGTGGACAAGTGACAGTGACCGCATGGAATTCAAATGAACAGATGGACAGGTGAGAGAGGGAGAAAAGAGAACATCTCCAGTTAGGAGAAATTAGTAGCCCTGTGCCACCACCGCGACGACTAGATGCTCTTGGACTATAAGAGAAACGTAGTCAGATGAAGTAGCAGTGTTGTCTGGGCTGATACATGTCTCTGTCAGGGCCATAAAGTCAAGGGACTGAAAGGGAGCATAGGCTGAGATGAACTCTGCGTTCTTGACCGCAGATCGGCAGTTCCTAACGCTGCCAGAGACCCGGAATTCCACATGAGTTGTGCGTGCCGGGTACACACAATTAGAAGGGTTGCAGCCAAGGGGTGGGGAGCGTTTGTAAACCCTACAGGGAGAGGAGCGAACAAGTATAGAAAACACACACAGTTGCCAAAGCTACATTAGAGCAAAAATTTGATCGTCAGAAAAGGACTAGGTAAGATACTCAAGTGACAGAGTGGTGTGGAGTCTTCCTCGAAGAACTCCGCAGAACAACTCGACAGAACCATCTTTGTTTCAGCGACGGACTTAGTTTTGCCGACGAGACCGCCACTGACACGATGGTACCGCTTGATGGTATGAGACAGAGTAGAGCTGTGAGTTGTTCCTGACCATGTGACCAGAGCAATATCCGGTCTTTATCTATTACTCTGCATGTGACTTGTTAGACACATCACATCCTGTCTGTCTGTCTCTCTGACAATGTTTCATCACCACCTGCCTGTCTGTCTCTCTGAGGATGTTTTCATCACATCACATTCATTCCTGTCTGTCTCTCTGAGGATGTTTTCATCACATCACATTCATTCCTGTCTGTCTCTCTGATGATGTTTTCATCACATCACATTAATTCCTGTCTGTCTCTCTGAGGATGTTTTCATCACATCACATTCATTCCTGTCTGTCTCTCTGAGGATGTTTTCATCACATCACATTCATTCCTGTCTGTCTCTCTGAGGATGTTTTCATCATATCACATTCATTCCTGTCTGTCTCTCTGAGGATGTTTTCATCACATCACATTCATTCCTGTCTGTCTCTCTGAGGATGTTTTCATCACATCACATTCATTCCTGTCTGTCTCTCTAAGGATGTTTTCATCACATCACATTCATTCCTGTCTGTCTCTCTGAGGATGTTTTCATCACATCACATTCATTCCTGTTTGTCTCTCTGAGGATGTTTTCATCACATCACATTCATTCCTGTCTGTCTCTCTGAGGATGTTTTCATCACATCACATTCATTCCTGTCTGTCTCTCTGAGGATGTTTTCATCACATCACATTCATTCCTGTCTGTCTCTCTGAGGATGTTTTCATCACATCACATTCATTCCTGTTTGTCTCTCTGAGGATGTTTTCATCACATCACATTCATTCCTGTCTGTCTCTCTGAGGATGTTTTCATCACATCACATTCATTCCTGTCTGTCTCTCTGAGGATGTTTTCATCACATCACATTCATTCCTGTCTGTCTCTCTGAGGATGTTTTCATCACATCACATTCATTCCTGTCTGTCTCTCTGAGGATGTTTTCATCACATCACATTCATTCCTGTCTGTCTCTCTGAGGATGTTTTCATCATATCACATTCATTCCTGTCTGTCTCTCTGAGGATGTTTTCATCACATCACATTCATTCCTGTCTGTCTCTGAGGATGTTTTCATCACATCACATTCATTCCTGTCTGTCTCTCTGAGGATGTTTTCATCACATCACATTCATTCCTGTCTGTCTCTCTGAGGATGTTTTCATCACATCACATTCATTCCTGTCTGTCTCTCTGAGGATGTTTTCATCACATCACATTCATTCCTGTTTGTCTCTCTGAGGATGTTTTCATCACATCACATTCATTCCTGTCTCTGGTCTCCGTGGTGCTGTGGTGGTGGTCCATCACTATGAGGAACGAGCTGCTCTTTGTCAATCCTATTGTTTAGGGAACCATCTGTGTGACTGATTAGGCTGTCAATGAGGAGACAGAAGGCTAGTCACAGGGAAGACGAGATGGGGGTTCCTGTTCAGTCTCCTACCTGCCCTGAAACCAGAGCATGACCTGAGACAGAAAATCAAAGAGCAAGCTTGTGACCACCGAGCATGACAAAAACCACTGGATGTGTACATTTCATAACAAAATGCCTGTTGGAATTTATAAATATCCTTCTTGAGAGATGAGGCGTCTGTTTTCCTCATTACTAGGTAAGGTCCTTTGAGACTTGAATCAAATTCATTATCCATGTATTATTCACCAGAAAAGACCATACTGGAGAAGGCTGCTGTTTGTGAATCCATCTGGAAGACTATTCTATTGTGAGTGAATAGAACAATGGATATCAATATGAGGTCTACAGTATAGGGATGGAATATTATGACAAGAGCCAAGCGCAATTCATAGCATGAGAGGCACAGACAACGTATCATAGCATGAAAATGTGTTATCATGTCACTCTAAGCAAATAGATAAAACCCTGCACATGTTGGATTATTTTTTGACCCATAATGATGATGATACCATTACACTATACCGAACAGATTTTCCTACAAAACAATAATGACTTCTTGCCAGATGCATGGTGATTCTGAAGAGCATTCCTTGGAATATGAATGTTCTATATGTGAGTGGTTTGGAATTGGAATACACTTCAGTAGGTTATGTCCCGCAGCCGTATGGAGGCTCTGAATGCGGAGGCTCTGAATGCAGAGTCTTTATCCCAAATGGCACCCTATTCCCTATATAGTGCACTACTTTTGACCAGAGCCCTATGGGCCCTGGTCATACGGTGTGCACTATATAGTGAATAGAGTGCCATTTGCGACGCAGACAGGCTCTGTATCTTGCCCCCCTCTGAGTCCCCCTCCCTGTATTCTCCTAAATGGGAACATACTGTCTTGCTAATGAGAGATGATGAAGAGATGAACATATGGTGACAGTGTGAGAAGGTAGTGTGCAGCCAGAGATACGAAAAAGATGCATAAAAATGTATCCTGTTACAAGATACTCTGAAGACCAATGTATCAAACTAAGATACAAAATACTTTTGCAAAGTATTGTATTAATATAAAATACAGGTATATTGAGGTATTTTGTAATGAAATACAAAATACATTTGCAAGTACATGCCTTCACTACAACAACATTCTCATTAACAGTAACAAAAAAAAAGAGTTTTACTTGCTATTATTTTGATATGTGGTTGTTTATTTAACTTAGTTGTTTATTTAACTAAGTTGAATCCACTGACTGTAAATCGCTCTGGACTAAAGTATTTGCTAAATGACCAAAATGTAAATGTAACATTTTAACATTTGCACAGCACACTGGGTACTATTATTGGCCCTGTTTTTGAGGCAGAGCTCATTAGAATAATACCCAGCATGCTTTGCAAGTGTTAATATCAACATTTTGGTAATTTAGCAGACATTGTTATCACACCATAGTGCCATCAGACTTCTGATACCAATTCTGGGTGACAGGGGGCCACAAAAGTGTGAAACGCTATAGAAAAAGGTCTCAAGTACCTTGTTACAAAATACATTGGACTGTAGTTTAGGCCGGTGAAATACAACTGACAAAATTCCTCACAAGTAACAGAAATACAGCCCATCTCTCTGCGGCGATTGTACATTTTCTGTTTTGTATCTAAACTGCTGCTACAAATAATAACGTGGCCATGAAAGTTTTCTATTACATGTAGTAGGAATAGCAAAGTTATGTTCCATTAGAATATTGAAGCTAACAGCATTAGCCACAAAGATGTGTTATTTGTGGCTTCACCATAACATGGAGGAAAATTTAAATAGTTACACCTTTCCCATATTCAATTCAATTGACACTTTCTTATTAGCCTTATGAATATAGAAACTTGGTTGCAGTCTTGACAGGCTGCATCACCACCTGGTTCGGCTGCTGCACCGGCCTCAACCAGAAGGCTCCGGAGACCAACAGGTTCTGAGACAGTTTCTACCACCAGGCCATCAGACTGCTGAACAGCTAACCCTAGCTCTCTCCCTGCACAGACCTGCACCTAGAGACTATCTGTACCTTAGAGATTATCTGCACCTTAGAGGCTATCTGTACCTTAGAGACTATTTGCACTGACTATAGCTGGGTGATATACCTTATATATACCGGTAATAATGCAGGAACCGGTTTTTACTTTACCTTCTATAACGGTATTTCAATGTTTGTTTTGTTAAATGTGATATGCACCTCCGGCTTGTGTAATGTCCGTTTTTATGGTTTACTCCGTTTGCTACTTGAGTCATCTATGCATGCTATAGTAAAAATAAAGAAAAACCCTTGAATGAGTAGGTGTTCTAAAACTTTTGACCGTTAGTGTATATATATATATTTATTTTTTTTTTTTAATATATTTTTTAAATTCAATACAGTAATATGAGATCTGTATGTAAAACATTTCAGTTTTTTCCGCTAATAATTGGGAAGCAGGTACAGGGAGTGAATTTAGTAAATAAACGAACATGGAACAAAATAAGAAACATGAGTAGTGTACAGACATGAAACACAGGAACAGAAACAATAATGCTGAGGAAAGAACCAAAGGGAGTGACAGATATAGGGGAGGTAATCAGGAAGGTGATGGAGTTCAGGTGAGTCTCATGAAGCGCAGCTGCGCGTAACGATGGTGGCAGGTGTGCGTAATAATAAAACAACCGGCGACGTTGAGCACCGGAGAGGGGGAGTGGGAGTAAACATGACAGATACAGTATATTGGCCATATACCACAAACCCCCAAGGTGCATTATTGCTGTTATAAACTGGTTACCATTGTAATTAGATCAGTAAAAATAAATGTTTTGTCATACCCGTGGTGTACGGTCTGATATACCATGGCTGTCAGTCAATCAGCATCCAGGGCTCGAGCCAGACAGTTTTTAATAAAAAATAACTGCCATTTTTCTGGCTGGCAAATAGCTTTTGTGCCAGAGTGTGCGCAACTGGTCGAAGGAAGTCAGGTGCAGGAGAGCAGAGATGAGTGAACAGGCACACTTCATTCAGGCAGAGGAAAACAGCCGGACGCAACTGTGTCACAACACTCCGGCCCAAGGAAAAAAGTGAATGCGCACAAATGAATGTGCACAAATTACACACATAGGTACAAATAACAAAACCACGTGTTACAACAATACCCGGCGCAAAACCAGCCTGAAGCGTCACACACGTAAACGAAACGAACAATACCACACACAGACAGAGGATAATATACACGTTGAGTAATGAGGGGATGTAAACCAGGTGTGCGGGAAAACAAGACAAAACAAATGGAAAATGAAAGGTGGAGCGGCGATGGCTAGAAGACCGGTGACTTCGACCGCCGAATGCCGCCCGAACAAGGAGAGGGACCGACTTCGGCGGGAGTCATGACATTTTGACGAACAAATCAGTCCCCCCAAATTTTGAAATCCCAATGTGGCCCTCGAGCCAAAATTATATCACCGCCCTGATCTATGTGGTGATTCAAATACCTTTACTAGTGAAGGTAATTTCAAGTATTTTCAGTTATCCTTTTCATTCTGCTTCATTCACTTAAAAGAGCTGGTTCCGAACAGCTCCACTTTCAGTAGCCATGATGTTGTTAAATAGACATGGGGGGGGGGGGGGGGGGGGGGCTCTGATTGGCCTCTGCCTGGGGCCTCCAAATCACTAATTCGGCCCTGCGATCACTCACACTGACCTCACACATCTCAGAGGAAATGAAAATACTTGGAGAGCAGGCACTGTGTATGAGCGATCAAGTTGCCTATACAGTAGCCTGTTGGTATGTGTGGGCGAGGTGCACCGCACAAGACAGAAAAGAGCTCTCTCTCTCTCTCACACACACACACACACACACACACACACACACACACACACACACACACACACACACACACACACACACACACACACACACACACACACACACACACACACTTCATGTTGTCATGACAAAGTGAAAGTGTGAGAACAGGAGAAAATAAAGGCAGCTGACTCCTGGAGAGGAGGACATGTTCCATGTTCCACTAGAAAGATATATAGATAATGACTCGGCTCATGAACACCAAACCAAACAAACAGTGAATAGCCCATCCAGATAGATATGAAGCCATGCCAAGCACTAAGCATGGGATACATGTATATCACTCCCACTTACATGCATCACATGTATTCTGCTGCTACACTGTCTGTCTCTTCAGCACGTACTGTACCAGTCACAAGTTTGGACACACCTACTCATTGAAGGGTTTTTCTCTATTTTTACTATTTTCTACATTGTGGAATAATAGTGAAGACATAAACTATGACATAACACATATGGAATCATGTCGTAACCAAAAACGTGTTAAACAAATCAAAAACATTTTAGATTTTAGATTTCATCAAAGTAGCCACCCTTTGCCTTGATGACAACTTTGCACACTCTTGGCATTCTCTCAACCAGCTTCACGAGGAATGCTTTTCCAACAGTCTTGAAGGAGTTCCCACATATGCTCAGCACTTGTTGGCTGCTTTTTCTACATTCTGACATCCAACTCATCCCAAACCATCCCAATTGGGTTGAGGTCGAGTGATTGTGGAGGCCAGGTCATCTGATGCAGCACTTCATCACTCTCTTTCTTTGTCAAATAGCCCTTACACAGCCTGGAGGTTTGTTTTGGGTCATTGTCCCGTTGAAAAACAAATGATAGTCCCACTAATTGCAAACCAGATGGGATGGCGTATTGCTGCAGAATCCTGTGGTAGCCATGCTAGTTAAGTGTGCCTTGAATTCTAAATAAATCACAGACTGTGTAACCAGCAAAGCACCCCCACACCATCACACCTCCTCCTCCATGCTTCACGGTGGGAACCACACATGCGGAGATCATCTGTTCACCTACTCAGCGTCTCACAAAACATGCCGTTTGGAGTCATCAGACCAAAGGTAACACGACTCAGGACAAGACCCAGATGCGACACAGGAGGCAGACAGTTAGAATCTCAGATGTTTATTACAAAACAGGGGGCAGGCAAACGGCAGGTCCAGAGCCGGCAGAGGTCGGAAATCCAAGACAGCGTCAATGAGGGACAGAACGGCAGGCAGGCTCAGGGTCAGGGCCGGCAGAGGTCGGTAATCCAAGGCAGCGTCAAACAGGGACAGAACGGCAGGCAGGCTCAGGGTCAGGGATGGCAGAGGTCAGTAATCCAAGGCAGCGTCAAACAGGGACAGAACGGCAGGCAGGCTCAGGGTCAGGGATGGCAGAGGTCAGTAATCCAAGGCAGCGTCAAACAGGGACAGAACGGCAGGCAGGCTCAGGGTCAGGGAAGGCAGAATGGTCAGAATCTGGGGGGACTAGAAACCAGAAACTAGAGATACTGGAATACGGGAAAACACGCTGGTAAGACTTGACAAGACGAAATGGCAACAGACCAACAGAAAACGCAGGTATAAGTACACAGGGAATAATACGTGAAAATGGGAGACACCTGGATGGGGGTGGAGACAACCACAAGACCGTTGAAACAGATCAGGGTGTGACAAAAGGACATATTTCCACCAGTCTAATGTCCATTGCTCAAGTTTCCTGGCCCAAGCAAGTCTCTTCTTATTATTGGTGTCCTTTAGTAGTAGTTTCATTGCAGCAATTCAACCATGAAGGCCTAATTTCCACAGTCTTCTCTGAACAGTTGATGTTGATATGTGTCTTACTTGAACTCTGTGAAGCATTTATTTAGGCTGCAATCTGAGGCTGGTAACTCTAATGAACTTATCCTCTGCAGCTAGAGGTAACTCTGGGTCTTCCATTCCTGTGGTGGTCGTCATGAGAGCCAGTTTCATCATAGCACTTGATGGTTTTTGCGACTGCAGTGCTTGAAATTTCTGTATTGACTGACATTCATGTCTTAAAGTAATGATGGACTATCGTTTCTCTGCTTATTTGAGCTGTTCTTGAAATAATATGGATTTGGTCTTTTACCAAATAGGGCTATCTTCTGCATACCACGCCTAACTTGTCACAACACAACTGACTGGCTCAAACCCATTAAGAAGGAAAGAAATTCAGATACTGACTGGTTAGTTTTTAATGTATCTGTAACTAACAGATGGGGCGGCAGGTAGCCTAGCGGTTAGAGCTTTGCACTAGTAACCGAAAGGTTGCAAGATCGAATTCCCGAGTCGACAAGGTAAACATCTGTTGTTCTGCCACTGAACAAGGCAGTTAAACCACTGTTCCTAGGACATAATTGAAAATAAGAATTTGTTCTTTAACTTACTTGCCTAGTTAAATAAAGGTTAAAAAAATAATGTGTAATGCTGTTACTACCTATATACCATGTGTAGTGCTGTTACTACCTATAGACCATGTGTAATGTTGTTACTACCTATAGACCGTGTGTAATGCTGTTACTACCTATAGACCAGGTGTAGTGCTGTTACTACCTATAGACCGTGTGTAATGCTGTTACTACCTATAGACCAGGTGTAGTGCTGTTACTACCTATAGACCATGTGTAGTGCTGTTACTACCTATAGACCAGGTGTAGTGCTGTTACTACCTATAGACCGTGTGTAATGCTGTTACTACCTATATACCATGTGTAGTGCTGTTACTACCTATATACCAGGTGTAGTGCTGTTACTACCTATATACCAGGTGTAGTGTTGTTACTACCTATATACCATGTGTAATGCTGTTACTACCTATATACCATGTGTAGTGTTGTTACTACCTATATACCAGGTGTAGTGCTGTTACTACCTATATACCATGTGTAGTGTTGTTACTACCTATATACCATGTGTAGTGTTGTTACTACCTATATACCAGGTGTAGTGCTGTTACTACCTATATACCAGGTGTAGTGCTGTTACTACCTATATACCATGTGTAGTGTTGTTACTACCTATAGACCATGTGTAATGCTGTTACTACCTATAGACCATGTGTAGTGTTGTTACTACCTATAGACCAGGTGTAGTGCTGTTACTACCTATATACCATGTGTAGTGTTGTTACTACCTATAGACCACGTGTAGTGCTGTTACTACCTATAGACCACGTGTTGTGCTGTTACTACCTATAGACCAGGTGTTGTGCTGTTACTACCTATATACCATGTGTAATGCTGTTACTACCTATATACCATGTGTAATGCTGTTACTACCTATATACCATGTGTAGTGTTGTTACTACCTATATACCATGTGTAATGCTGTTACTACCTATATACCATGTGTAATGCTGTTACTACCTGTAGACCATGTGTAGTGCTGTTACTACCTATATACCATGTGTAATGCTGTTACTACCTATATACCATGTGTAGTGTTGTTACTACCTATATACCATGTGTAATGCTGTTACTACCTATATACCATGTGTAATGCTGTTACTACCTATATACCATGTGTAATGCTGTTACTACCTATATACCATGTGTAATGCTGTTACTACCTGTAGACCATGTGTAGTGCTGTTACTACCTATATACCATGTGTAATGCTGTTACTACCTATATACCATGTGTAATGCTGTTACTACCTATATACCATGTGTAGTGTTGTTACTACCTATATACCATGTGTAATGCTGTTACTACCTATATACCATGTGTAATGCTGTTACTACCTATATACCATGTGTAATGCTGTTACTACCTGTAGACCATGTGTAGTGCTGTTACTACCTATATACCATGTGTAATGCTGTTACTACCTATATACCATGTGTAATGCTGTTACTACCTATATACCATGTGTAATGCTGTTACTACCTGTAGACCATGTGTAGTGCTGTTACTACCTATATACCATGTGTAATGCTGTTACTACCTATAGACCATGTGTAATGCTGTTACTACCTATAGAGCATGTGTAGTGTTGTTACTACCTATATACCATGTGTAGTGTTGTTACTACCTATAGACCATGTGTAATGCTGTTACTACCTATAGACCATGTGTAGTGTTGTTACTACCTATATACCATGTGTAGTGTTGTTACTACCTATAGACCATGTGTAATGCTGTTACTACCTATAGACCATGTGTAATGCTGTTACTACCTATAGACCATGTGTAGTGTTGTTACTACCTATAGACCAGGTGTAGTGTTGTTACTACCTATAGACCAGGTGTAGTGATGTTACTACCTATAGACCATGTGTAGTGCTGTTACTACCTATAGACCATGTGTAGTGTTGTTACTACCTATATACCATGTGTAATGCTGTTACTACCTATATACCATGTGTAATGCTGTTACTACCTATATACCATGTGTAATGCTGTTACTACCTGTAGACCATGTGTAGTGCTGTTACTACCTATATACCATGTGTAATGCTGTTACTACCTATATACCATGTGTAATGCTGTTACTACCTATATACCATGTGTAATGCTGTTACTACCTGTAGACCATGTGTAGTGCTGTTACTACCTATATACCATGTGTAATGCTGTTACTACCTATATACCATGTGTAATGCTGTTACTACCTATATACCATGTGTAATGCTGTTACTACCTATAGAGCATGTGTAGTGTTGTTACTACCTATATACCATGTGTAGTGTTGTTACTACCTATAGACCATGTGTAATGCTGTTACTACCTATAGACCATGTGTAGTGTTGTTACTACCTATATACCATGTGTAGTGTTGTTACTACCTATAGACCATGTGTAATGCTGTTACTACCTATAGACCATGTGTAATGCTGTTACTACCTATAGACCATGTGTAGTGCTGTTACTACCTATAGACCACGTGTAGTGATGTTACTACCTATAGACCACGTGTAGTGATGTTACTACCTATAGACCACGTGTAGTGCTGTTACTACCTATAGACCACGTGTAGTGATGTTACTACCTATAGACCACGTGTAGTGCTGTTACTACCTATAGACCATGTGTAATGCTGTTACTACCTATAGACCAGGTGTAGTGCTGTTACTACCTATAGACCATGTGTAATGCTGTTACTACCTATAGAGCATGTGTAGTGCTGTTACTACCTATAGACCATGTGTAATGCTGTTACTACCTATATACCATGTGTAATGCTGTTACTACCTATATACCATGTGTAATGCTGTTACTACCTATATACCATGTGTAGTGTTGTTACTACCTATATACCATGTGTAATGCTGTTACTACCTATATACCATGTGTAGTGTTGTTACTACCCATAGACCATGTGTAATGCTGTTACTACCTATAGACCATGTGTAGTGTTGTTACTACCTATAGACCACGTGTAATGCTGTTACTACCTATATACCATGTGTAATGCTGTTACTACCTATATACCATGTGTAATGCTGTTACTACCTATATACCATGTGTAGTGTTGTTACTACCTATATACCATGTGTAATGCTGTTACTACCTATATACCATGTGTAGTGTTGTTACTACCTATATACCATGTGTAATGCTGTTACTACCTATAGACCATGTGTAGTGTTGTTACTACCTATATACCATGTGTAATGCTGTTACTACCTATATACCATGTGTAATGCTGTTACTACCTATATACCATGTGTAGTGTTGTTACTACCTATATACCATGTGTAATGCTGTTACTACCTATATACCATGTGTAATGCTGTTACTACCTATATACCATGTGTAGTGTTGTTACTACCTATAGACCATGTGTAATGCTGTTACTACCTATATACCATGTGTAGTGTTGTTACTACCTATATACCATGTGTAATGCTGTTACTACCTATAGACCATGTGTAGTGCTGTTACTACCTATAGACCATGTGTAATGCTGTTACTACCTATATACCATGTGTAGTGTTGTTACTACCTATATACCATGTGTAATGCTGTTACTACCTATAGACCATGTGTAATGCTGTTACTACCTATATACCATGTGTAATGCTGTTACTACCTATATACCATGTGTAATGCTGTTACTACCTATAGACCATGTGTAATGCTGTTACTACCTATATACCATGTGTAATGCTGTTACTACCTATATACCATGTGTAGTGTTGTTACTACCTATATACCATGTGTAATGCTGTTACTACCTATAGACCATGTGTAATGCTGTTACTACCTATATACCATGTGTAATGCTGTTACTACCTATATACCATGTGTAATGCTGTTACTACCTATAGACCAGGTGTAATGCTGTTACTACCTATAGACCATGTGTAATGCTGTTACTACCTATATACCATGTGTAATGCTGTTACTACCTATATACCATGTGTAATGCTGTTACTACCTATAGACCATGTGTAATGCTGTTACTACCTATAGACCATGTGTAATGCTGTTACTACCTATATACCATGTGTAATGCTGTTACTACCTATATACCATGTGTAATGCTGTTACTACCTATATACCATGTGTAATGCTGTTACTACCTATAGACCATGTGTAATGCTGTTACTACCTATATACCATGTGTAATGCTGTTACTACCTATATACCATGTGTAATGCTGTTACTACCTATATACCATGTGTAATGCTGTTACTACCTATATACCATGTGTAGTGCTGTTACTACCTATAGACCATGTGTAATGCTGTTACTACCTATATACCATGTGTAGTGCTGTTACTACCTATATACCATGTGTAGTGCTGTTACTACCCATAGACCATGTGTAATGCTGTTACTACCTATATACCATGTGTAGTGCTGTTACTACCTATAGACCATGTGTAATGCTGTTACTACCTATATACCATGTGTAGTGCTGTTACTACCTATAGACCACGTGTAATGCTGTTACTACCTATATACCATGTGTAATGCTGTTACTACCTATAGACCATGTGTAGTGCTGTTACTACCTATAGACCATGTGTAATGCTGTTACTACCTATATACCATGTGTAATGCTGTTACTACCTATATACCATGTGTAATGCTGTTACTACCTATATACCATGTGTAGTGCTGTTACTACCTATATACCATGTGTAGTGCTGTTACTACCCATAGACCATGTGTAATGCTGTTACTACCTATATACCATGTGTAGTGCTGTTACTACCTATAGACCATGTGTAATGCTGTTACTACCTATATACCATGTGTAATGCTGTTACTACCTATAGACCATGTGTAGTGCTGTTACTACCTATAGACCATGTGTAATGCTGTTACTACCTATATACCATGTGTAATGCTGTTACTACCTATATACCATGTGTAATGCTGTTACTACCTATAGACCATGTGTAGTGCTGTTACTACCTATATACCATGTGTAATGCTGTTACTACCTATATACCATGTGTAATGCTGTTACTACCTATAGACCATGTGTAGTGCTGTTACTACCTATATACCATGTGTAATGCTGTTACTACCTATATACCATGTGTAGTGCTGTTACTACCTATAGACCACGTGTAATGCTGTTACTACCTATAGACCATGTGTAATGCTGTTACTACCTATATACCATGTGTAGTGCTGTTACTACCTATATACCATGTGTAATGCTGTTACTACCTATATACCATGTGTAGTGCTGTTACTACCTATAGACCACGTGTAATGCTGTTACTACCTATAGACCATGTGTAATGCTGTTACTCCCTATAGACCATGTGTAATGCTGTTACTACCTATAGACCATGTGTAGTGCTGTTACTACCTATATACCATGTGTAGTGCTGTTACTACCTATAGACCATGTGTATGCTTGTACTACCTATAGACCATGTGTAATGCTGTTACTACTAATAGACCATGTGTAGTGCTGTTACTACCTATAGACCATGGTGTAGTGCTGTTACTACCTATAGACCATGTGTAGTGCTGTTACTACCTATAGACCAGGTGTAGTGCTGTTACTACCTATAGACCATGTGTAATGCTGTTACTACCTATAGACCATGTGTAATGCTGTTACTACCTATAGACCATGTGTAACTGCCTGTTACTACCTATAGACCATGTTAGTGCTTGTACTACCTTAGACCATGTGTAATGCTGTTACTACCTATAGACCATGTGTAGTGCTGTACTACCTATGAGGACCATGGAGTGCTGTTACTAACTATAGACCCAGTGGTGTAATGCTGTTACGAACTATAGACCATGGTAGTGCTGTACTACCTATAGACCATGTGTATGCTGTTACTACCTATAGACCATGTGTAATGCTGTTACTACCTATAGACCATGTGTAATGCTGTTACTACCTATAGACCATGTGTAAGTGCTGTTACTACCTGTAGACCAATGTGTAGTGCTGTTACTACCATAGACCATGTGTAGTGCTGTTTACTACCTATAGACCCTGTGTAATGCTGTTACTACCTATAGACCAGTGTAGTGCTGTTACTACCTATAGAACCATGTGTAATGCTGTTACTACCTATTAGACCATGTGTAGTGCTGTTACTACCTTAGACCATGTGTAATGCTGTTACTACCTATAGACCATGTGTAGTGCTGTTACTACCTATAGACCATGTGTAGTGCTGTTACTACCTATAGACCAGGTGTAGTGCTGTTACTACCTATAGACCATGTGTAATGCTGTTACTACCTATAGACCATGTGTAGTGCTGTTACTACCTATAGACCATGTGTAATGCTGTTACTACCTATAGACCATGTGTAATGCTGTTACTACCTATAGACCTGTGTAGTGCTGTTACTACCTATAGACCATATGTGTAATGCTGTTAATACCTATAGACCAGGTGTAGTGCTGTTACTAACCTATATACCATTTGTAGTGCTGTTTACTACCTATAGACCATGTGTAATGCTGTTACTACCTATAGACCATGTGTAGTGCTGTACTACCTATAGACCATAGTTTAATGCTGTTACTACCTATAGACACGTGTAGTGCTGTACTACCTATAGACCACGTGTAGTGCTGTTACTACCTATAGACCATGTGTAGTGCTGTTACTACCTATATACCATGTGTAGTGCTGTTACTACCTATAGACCATGTGTAGTGCTGTTACTACCTATAGACCATGTGTAATGCTGTTACTACCTATAGACCAGGTGTAGTGCTGTTACTACCTATATACCATGTGTAGTGCTGTTACTACCTATAGACCATGTGTAATGCTGTTACTACCTATAGACCAGGTGTAGTGCTGTTACTACCTATAGACCATGTGTAATGCTGTTACTACCTATAGACACGTGTAGTGCTGTTACTACCTATAGACCACGTGTAGTGCTGTTACTACCTGTAGACCATGTGTAGTGCTGTTACTACCTATAGACCATGTGTAGTGCTGTTACTACCTATAGACCATGTGTAGTGCTGTTACTACCTATAGACCATGTGTAGTGCTGTTACTACCTATAGACCATGTGTAATGCTGTTACTACCTATAGACCAGGTGTAGTGCTGTTACTACCTATAGACCATGTGTAGTGCTGTTACTACCTATAGACCATGTGTAATGCTGTTACTACCTATAGACCATGTGTAAATCTGTTACTACCTATAGACCAGGTGTAGTGCTGTTACTACCTATATACCATGTGTAGTGCTGTTACTACCTATATACCATGTGTAATGCTGTTACTACCTATAGACCAGGTGTAGTGCTGTTACTACCTATAGACCAAGTGTAGTGCTGTTACTACCTGTTGACCATGTGTAATGCTGTTACTACCTATAGACCAGGTGTAGTGCTGTTCCCACCTATAGAGCATGTGTAATGCTGTTACTACCTATAGACCACGTGTAATGCTGTTACTACCTATAGACCAGGTGTAGTGCTGTTACTATCTATAGACCACGTGTAGTGCTGTTACTACCTATAGACCATGTGTAATGCTGTTACTACCTATAGACCAGGTGTAGTGCTGTTAATACCTATATACCATGTGTAGTGCTGTTACTACCTATAGACCATGTGTAATGCTGTTACTACCTATAGACCAGGTGTAATGCTGTTACTACCTATAGACCAGGTGTAGTGCTGTTACTACCTATAGACCATGTGTAATGCTGTTACTACCTATAGACCAGGTGTAGTGCTGTTACTACCTATATACCATGTGTAATGATGTTACTATCTGTAGACCACGTGTAATGCTGTTACTACCTATAGACCATGTGTAGTGTTGTTACTACCTATAGACCATGTGTAATGCTGTTACTATCTATAGACCACGTGTAGTGCTGTTACTACCTGTAGACCATGTGTAATGCTGTTACTACCTATAGACCATGTGTAGTGCTGTTACTACCTATAGACCATGTGTAATGCTGTTACTATCTATAGACCACGTGTAATGCTGTTACTACCTATAGACCATGTGTAGTGCTTTTACTACCTATAGACCATGTGTAGTGTTGTTACTACCTATAGACCAGGTGTAGTGCTGTTACTACCTATAGACCATGTGTAGTGCTGTTACTACCTATAGACCATGTGTAGTGCTTTTACTACCTATAGACCATGTGTAGTGTTGTTACTACCTATAGACCATGTGTAGTGCTTTTACTACCTATAGACCATGTGTAGTGCTGTTACTACCTATAGACCATGTGTAATGCTGTTACTACCTATAGACCATGTGTAATGCTGTTACTACCTATAGACCATGTGTAGTGCTGTTACTACCTATAGACCATGTGTAATGCTGTTACTGCCTATAGACCATGTGTAGTGCTCTTACTACCTATAGACCATGTTTAATGCTGTTCCTGCCTATAGACCGTGTGTAATGCTGTTACTGCCTATAGACCATGTGTAATGCTGTTACTACCTATAGACACGTGTAGTGCTGTTACTACCTAGAGACCATGTGTAATGCTGTTACTACCTATATACCATGTGTAGTGCTGTTACTACCTATAGACCATGTGTAATGCTGTTACTACCTATATACCATGTGTAGTGCTGTTACTACCTATAGACCATGTGTAATGCTGTTACTACCTATATACCATGTGTAGTGCTGTTACTACCTATAGACCATGTGTAATGCTGTTACTACCTATATACCATGTGTAGTGCTGTTACTACCCTTAGACCATGTGTAATGCTGTTACTACCTATAGACCAGGTGTAGTGCTCTTACTACCTATAGACCATGTTTAATGCTGTTCCTGCCTATAGACCGTGTGTAATGCTGTTACTGCCTATAGACCATGTGTAATGCTGTTACTACCTATAGACACGTGTAGTGCTGTTACTACCTAGAGACCATGTGTAATGCTGTTACTACCTATAGACCATGTGTAGTGCTGTTACTACCCATAGACCATGTGTAATGCTGTTACTACCTATAGACCAGGTGTAGTGCTGTTACTACCTATATACCATGTGTAGTGCTGTTACTACCCATAGACCATGTGTAATGCTGTTACTACCTATAGACACGTGTAGTGCTGTTACTACCCATAGACCATGTGTAATGCTGTTACTACCTATAGACCATGTGTAGTGCTGTTACTACCTATAGACCATGTGTAATGCTGTTACTACCTATAGACCATGTGTAGTGCTGTTACTACCTATAGACCATGTGTAATGCTGTTACTACCTATAGACCATGTGTAGTGATGTTACTACCTATAGACCATGTGTAATGCTGTTACTACCTATAGACCATGTGTAGTGCTGTTACTACCTATAGACCATGTGTAATGCTGTTACTACCTATAGACCATGTGTAGTGCTGTTACTACCTATAGACCATGTGTAGTGCTGTTACTACCTATAGACCATGTGAATGTGTAGTGCTGTTACTACCTATAGACCATGTGAATGTGTAGTGCTGTTACTACCTATAGACCATGTGTAGTGCTGTTACTACCTATAGACCATGTGAATGTGTAGTGCTTTTATTTGGAAGGCTGTTTTGAACCCAGCCATCCACTGGGCCAATTCATCATGCTGATTGACAGGCTGACAGCTGTCACTCTTTCAGGGGATTGTGTGTGTGTGTGTGTGTGTGTGTGTGTGTGTGTGTGTGTGTGTGTGTGTGTGTGTGTGTGTGTGTGTGTGTGTGTGTGTGTGTGTGTGTGTGTGTGTGTGTGTGTGTGTGTGTGTGTGTGTACATTCATGTTAGTCTCTTGGGTTTTCTGCGCTGTAGATTAGACACAGACCAGAAGTCATTATTGAACCTTTCCTAATTAAATGTTGACTCCCCGTACCTGCTTCTCATCTCCGGCGTCGGTCCTTACAGCCGTAAGTAAATAAGACAACTTCTGAAAGTAAATAAAACAACTTCTGTAAGTAAATAAGCCAACTTCTGTAAGTAAATAAAACAGCTTTCGTAAGTAAATAAGACCGCTTTCGTAAGTAAATAAGACCGCTGCCGTAAGTAAATAACACCGCTGCCGTAAGTAAATAACACCGCTGCCGTAAGTAAATAACACCGCTCCCATGAGTAAATAACACCGCTGCCATGAGTAAATAACACCGCTGCCATGAGTAAATAACACCGCTGCCGTAAGTAAATAACACCGCTGCCATGAGTAAATAACACCGCTGCCATGAGTAAATAACACCGCTGCCATGAGTAAATAACACCGCTGCCGTAAGTAAATAACACCGCTCCCATGAGTAAATAACACCGCTGCCATGAGTAAATAACACCGCTGCCGTAAGTAAATAACACCGCTGCCATGAGTAAATAACACCGCTGCCGTAAGTAAATAACACCGCTCCCATGAGTAAATAACACCGCTGCCATGAGTAAATAAGACCGCTGCCATAAGTAAATAAGACCGCTGCCATGAGTAAATAAGACCGCTCCCATGAATAAATAAGACCGCTGCCGTAAGTAAATAACACCGCTCCCATGAATAAATAAGACCGCTGCCGTAAGTAAATAACACCGCTGCCATGAGTAAATAAGACTGCTCCCATGAATAAATAAGACCGCTGCCGTAAGTAAATAACACCGCTGCCATGAGTAAATAAGACTGCTCCCATGAATAAATAAGACCGCTGTCGTAAGTAAATAAGACCGCTCCCATGAATAAATAAGACCGCTGCCGTAAGTAAATAACACCGCTGCCATGAGTAAATAAGACCGCTCCCATGATTAAATAAGACCGCTGCCGTAAGTAAATAACACCGCTGCCATGAGTAAATAAGACTGCTCCCATGAATAAATAAGACCGCTGTCGTAAGTAAATAACACCGCTGCCGTAAGTAAATAAGACTGCTCCCATGAATAAATAAGACCGCTGTCGTAAGTAAATAAGACCGCTGCCGTGAGTAAATAAGACCGCTGCCTTGAGTAAATAAGACCGCTCCCATGAATAAATAAGACCGCTGCCGTAAGTAAATAACACCGCTGCCGTAAGTAAATAAGACTGCTCCCATGAATAAATAAGACCGCTGTCGTAAGTAAATAAGACCGCTGCCGTGAGTAAATAAGACCGCTGCCTTGAGTTAATAAGACCGCTCCCATGAATAAATAAGACCGCTGCCGTAAGTAAATAACACCGCTGCCGTAAGTAAATAAGACCGCTCCCATGAATAAATAAGACCGCTGCCGTAAGTAAATAACACCGCTGCCGTAAGTAAATAAGACTGCTCCCATGAATAAATAAGACCGCTGTCGTAAGTAAATAAGACCGCTGCCGTGAGTAAATAAGACCGCTGCCTTGAGTTAATAAGACCGCTCCCATGAATAAATAAGACCGCTGCCGTAAGTAAATAACACCGCTGCCGTAAGTAAATAAGACTGCTCCCATGAATAAATAAGACCGCTGCCGTAAGTAAATAACACCGCTGCCGTAAGTAAATAAGACTGCTCCCATGAATAAATAAGACCGCTGTCGTAAGTAAATAAGACCGCTGCCGTGAGTAAATAAGACCGCTGCCTTGAGTAAATAAGACCGCTGCCATGAATAAATAAGACCGCTGCCGTAAGTGAAGAAGACTTTATAGAAAAAGTTTGAAAACTGTATTTTGTTTTTAAATTATTTTGTAAATTGGAATGGTAGAGTTATGTCTTTCACGGATTTATCAGAATTGTATGGGATGGTCTGCTCAATCCAAGATTACTACCAATTGATTACATTATTACCCCAAAAATCGAGGAGGCAGGTGGCAGCGGAAGGAGGTAGGTAACTGGTCTGTCTGCCCAATATAAAGGGTCAAAACTGGCGGAGGAATAAAAATAGCATAAATAGGAAAGTATACCAGTTTCATTTGAGGACCAGGATGTTGTCAGCTGTGCCATACAGATTGCAAAATAGTTTAGAAGAGATTTTTGATGTACTGATTCCATGGTACAGGGTGTGTGAGTTGATATATAAAACAACGCAAGATTCAAGACTTCTTGCTTTTCAGCTAAAATTATTGTAAAGAGTTCTTGCCACCAACAAAATGTTGAATGTTTGGGGCATACAATCATCGCAGGTCTGCAGATTTTGTTGCGAGGATACAGCATCAATAGACCATTTGTTTTGGTATTGCCCTCAGGTAGCCTGTTTCTGGTCTCAGGTTCAGGAATGGCTGAAAAAGCATAACATTAATCTAAAATGTACCCTAGAAATAGTACTGTTAGGAGATCTGGAGAGACCTGGTCAGTCAATTACTAATACACTAATACTCTTAGTAAAATGATTTATTTTCAATTTGTAATCTGTGGATTCTGTTCAATTAGATAGATTGAAATTGTATGTTAAACATCACAGCGCAGTTGAAAGATAGATGGTGCATAGAAATCCGAAGAGGGTGGCCAGAAGCGATAGGTGGGATTGGCTGATGTTTGTACACATGCATATACACACACTCTCCTTCAAACGCACACTTGTGCACATACATGGACACACACACACACATACACATATGTAAGTAGTGCCTTTCGTCTTGGAGATCCCGAGTGACGCAGCGGTCTAAGGCACTGCATCCCAGTGCTTGATACGTCACTACAGACACCCTGGTTCGAATCCAGGCTGTATCACAGCTGGCCGTGATTGGGAGTCCCATAGGGCGGTGCACAATTGGCCCAGCATCATCATTGTAAATAAGAATTTGTTCTTAACTGACGTGCTAGTTAAATAAATGTAAAAAAATAAATAATAATAGTCTTGGTGGTTGGGAGCTTGGGCTGATGGCTGGTTCGGGTTCCTGTTTTTGACCTTGTGGGAGATCTGTCGACGTGCCCTTGAGCAGGGCGTTGACCCTGGTTGCTTCTGTGTGTCACTCTAGATGGGAGTCTGTTAGATGATTGAATGTAATGTAAATGTTGAACGGCTTCACTGCAAGTAGATTGTATGTTTCAATATTCAATAACAAATGATAATAGATAAGACCACTATCTTAAGTAAATAAGACTGCTGTTTTAAGTAAATAATACCACTGCAGCAAGTAAATTAGGCCGCTGGTGTAAGTAAATAATACAGCTACCCCAGTAAATAAGACCGCTGGCGTAAGTAAATAAGACCGTTGCCGTAAGTAAATAAGACCACTGTCGCAAGGAAATGAGACACTCACCAAAGTAAATAAGACTGCTGTTTTAAGTAAATAAGACCACTGCGGTAAGTAAATAAGACCGCTGCTGTACATAAATAAGACCGCTGCTGCACGTAAATAAGACCGCTGCCGCACGTAAATAAGACCGCCGCCGTACATAAATAAGACCGCTGCTGCACGTAAATAAGACCGCTGCCGTATGTAAATAAGACCGCTGCTGCACGTAAATAAGACCGCGGCCGTACGTAAATAAGACCGCTGCTGCACGTAAATAAGACCGCCGGCGTATGTAAACAAGACCACTGCTGCACGTAAATAAGACCGCTGCTGCACGTAAATAAGACCGCCGGCGTACGTAAATAAGACCGCTGCCGTACGTAAATAAGACCGCTGCTGCATGTAAATAAGACCGCGGCCGTACGTAAATAAGACCGCTGCTGCACGTAAACAAGACCACTGCTGCATGTAAACAAGACCACTGCCGCACGTAAATAAGACCGCTGCCGTACGTAAATAAGACCGCTGCTGCATGTAAATAAGACCGCTGCTGCACGTAAATAAGACCGCTGCCGTACGTAAATAAGACCACTGTCGTACGTAATTAAGACCGCTGCCGTACGTAATTAAGACCGCTGCCGTACGTAATTAAGACCGCTGCTGCACGTAAATAAGACCGCCGGCGTACGTAATTAAGACCGCTGCCGTACGTAATTAAGACCGCTGCCGTAAGTTATTAAGACCGCTGCCGTAAGTTATTAAGACCGCTGCCGTAAGTAAATAAGACCGCTGTCGTACGTAAACAAGACCACTGCTGCACGTAAATAAGACCGCTGCCGTACGTAAATAAGACCGCTGCTGCATGTAAATAAGACCGCTGCTGCACGTAAATAAGACCGCTGCTGCACGTAAATAAGACCGCCGGCGTACGTAAACAAGACCGCCGGCGTACGTAAATAAGACCGCTGCTGCATGTAAATAAGACCGCTGCCGTACGTAATTAAGACCGCTGCTGCACGTAAATAAGACCGCCGGCGTACGTAAACAAGACCACTGCTGCATGTAAATAAGACCGCGGCCGTACGTAAATAAGACCGCTGCTGCACGTAAATAAGACCGCCGGCGTACGTAAACAAGACCACTGCTGCATGTAAATAAGACCGCGGCCGTACGTAAATAAGACCGCTGCTGCACGTAAACAAGACCACTGCTGCATGTAAACAAGACCACTGCCGCACGTAAATAAGACCGCTGCCGTACGTAAATAAGACCGCTGCTGCACGTAAACAAGACCACTGCTGCATGTAAACAAGACCACTGCCGCACGTAAATAAGACCGCTGCCGTACGTAAATAAGACCGCTGCTGCATGTAAATAAGACCGCTGCTGCATGTAAACAAGACCACTGCCGCACGTAAATAAGACCGCTGCCGTACGTAAATAAGACCGCTGCTGCACGTAAACAAGACCACTGCTGCATGTAAACAAGACCACTGCCGCACGTAAATAAGACCGCTGCCGTACGTAAATAAGACCGCTGCTGCATGTAAATAAGACCGCTGCTGCACGTAAATAAGACCGCTGCCGTACGTAAATAAGACCACTGTCGTACGTAATTAAGACCGCTGCCGTACGTAATTAAGACCGCTGCCGTAAGTTATTAAGACCGCTGCCGTAAGTTATTAAGACCGCTGCCGTAAGTTATTAAGACCGCTGCCGTAAGTAAATAAGACCGCTGTCGTACGTAAACAAGACCACTGCTGCACGTAAATAAGACCGCTGCCGTACGTAAATAAGACCGCTGCTGCACGTAAATAAGACCGCCGGCGTACGTAAACAAGACCACTGCCGTACGTAAATAAGACCGCTGCTGCATGTAAATAAGACCGCTGCCGTACGTAAATAAGACCGCTGCTGCACGTAAATAAGACCGCTGCTGCATGTAAATAAGACCGCTGCCGTACGTAAATAAGACCGCTGCTGCACGTAAATAAGACCGCTGCTGCACGTAAATAAGACCGCCGGCGTACGTAAACAAGACCACTGCCGCACGTAAATAAGACCGCTGCCGTACGTAAATAAGACCGCTGCTGCATGTAAATAAGACCGCTGCTGCACGTAAATAAGACCGCTGCCGTACGTAAATAAGACCACTGTCGTACGTAATTAAGACCGCTGCCGTACGTAAATAAGACCGCTGCTGCATGTAAATAAGACCGCTGCCGTACGTAAATAAGACCACTGTCGTACGTAATTAAGACCGCTGCCGTACGTAATTAAGACCGCTGCCGTAAGTTATTAAGACCGCTGCCGTAAGTTATTAAGACCGCTGCCGTAAGTAAATAAGACCGCTGTCGTACGTAAATAAGACCGCTGTTGTACGTAAATAAGACTGCTGCTCTCTCCTCTCTATCGGGCAGCGGAGTGTTAAGTGCTCTGTAGAAGTCTCGGTTTGATTTTCAGACTGGCGCTTGACGAGGCTCCTGGGAGTCGGATGGGAATATGAATATGAGGACTGGGTAAATTCTCCCATCAGACAGACAAAGTTCTTTCCTTTCTGCTTTCTGTCTCATTCCCTCTTTTCCTCTTACTCTGTTCTCTCTACTGTATCTCTCTCTCCCCTACCTCTCTCTGTCTCTCTCTCAGTCTCTCTCTCAATCTCTTTCTCTCTATTTCAGTCTCTCTTTCACTCTCTCTCTCCCCTACCTCTCTCGGTCTCTCTCTTGGTCTCTCTCTATTTCGGTTTCTCTTTCGGTCTCTCTCTCTCGGTCTTTCTCTTGTCTCTCTCTCTCTAGGTCTCTCTCTCACTCAGCTCCTTCTCCCTCGCTTAATCGAGTAAGATGGAAATTCAATTAACGTCAATCTCCAGTACAGTTTCAGGGTGAATTCAAATTAGTGCTTTCTCTTTTGTTTTTCTTCCTGTCATTATCTTACAAGAAAAAAGTTACTACCATACCGGTCATGTACTTAGATGACAAAAACATCAATATTACCAATGGGTCATTATTTTGGCCCATGCTAGCTTGGTTATGATATAAGACGTGTATTGTAAAGTGAGAACAGCTGTCCATAGGTGTGTAATATGTCACCACAAGTGGCATAACTAATATTTTAGTGTTAGTGAAGTATAACTACAATGGACAAATGTCACTGTCTTGACGTATTCTAATGAGGCCATGTTGGTACCAAAGTCATCTAACATTACCCCATTTTGTGTCTTGTCTGTACAGAGGGAGGTCAGATGAACAACAATGTGGGTCCAGGTCCCACCATGGGCCAGCCACACCCCTACCCTGCTCTGAGCCAGCAACGACCTGGGAAGGAACTCAACAAGTACGCCTCTCTCAAGCTCGTAGGTGAGTGTCTGCTCTATCCGCTTTGTACTGCTTTGTGTCTGTAGAGGCCTGGGTTCCACTAAGTAAGTTAGCCTTGTTCCAACCAGAACAGCCCAATGACTAAGCTTGATCGAATACCATTTCTATTTGTTATCATTATGTACACATAACATTTCATGAAGGATTTCTGTATACTGCCCACTTTCGCTGGAACTGAAGACCGATGGGTGTGATGGATCTCATCTACCATAGTGCCCTTCCTTTTGTTACAGGGGACAGTTTTGATACTCATCACTGCATCCTGTATAAAAAGGTTCGCTGGACTTCGCTAAAGACCTGTAGATCTCTACATGACTCCCTTTTTGTTCACAAGACCCTACTTCATAAACTTCTGTATAGACACCAGAGTTGCCTAACCCGTTCACAGGATTGGTTAACTCTTGATGTTCCTAGGGTCTCCACCGAGCTACGTAAATATGCTTTTAGTTTTAATGCATCATAGTGCTGGAACAAAATCCCAAATCCATTTCATCTTAATGTTCTGGTGCCGTTCGGGCAGTTTAGAGTGTTGATTGGGGAATTATTTGTGGACAAATGTAACTGTTTCTCTGGGTGATTTGTGATGTTTAACTTGTGCTTCCAATGACTGTGTTTTTGTATTTGTATGTAAATATATGTATATTTTGTGTATGTTTGTGTTGTATTGTGCAGGGCATATCTGAAAAAGAGACCTAGGTCTTAATATGTCTTCCCTGTTAAAATAAAGGACTAATAAAAAATATATAAAACTCTCACAGTCCCAATCAAAAGTAGAATCAACTTGTTTTGACATTGACATTCTTTACATTCCTTTCACTGATGTCATATTTGATCTGAATAGAGTCTAGTCCACTCTATTTTGTTATGTTAGTACCATAATATCATACGGGCAAACCAAGTCTTCTTCTTTAGTATGCGAAAGGCAGTTCCCCCAGAAACAAAATGATGGGATCCGTCTGGCTCTCTGTACTGTATAATCATAGTCACTACCTCTGGAATAACACAACATCACGGGAATGCAGAATACTCACACCTCTCATTGAGATGTTAAATGTAGGAGAAAGCTAATAATTTTAAAAGCAATTCCCAATCCATCACTTCACTATTCAGTCCCTGACTAATTTTCAGCTTGGAAACAGATTGCTGTGATTGTTTACACAAAATCAGTCCATTATGCTGGGGCTTTAAGAGAGAAGAGGAAGTCTTTTTCTGTTTTGTGTAAATGTCACACAGTTTATATAACCACTAGCACGCCATTCAATCTGAGACAATTAAGAATGGGAAATGTTGACTGATTTGGCCCATATCTCCTGTGTTTGACTAATAAAGTGAACCAAATCTATTCAGCTAGGTATTAATGAGGCTATCTGCGTACTGGAGGAGGTCCAATGATACCGGCAAATATTTTTGAGAAATTATATTTGGCTTATCTCCTCCTCCCCCTCCTCTTCCTCCCCTCCCCCTACTCCTCCACCAATTTCTCTTCCCCCTCCTCTTCCTCCCCTCCCCTCCTCTCCATCCCCCTCCACCTCAAAGCATTTTTTCTTCTTCTCATCTTCACCTGCCTGCTCCCCAGGATATCTGATTTAATTTCTGTAATAGAGGATCTCCAAATCTATCACTGTATTCAGAGCCTCAGGGAAATCTTCTCATTCTAGAGGCACTTATTTTAATCTGCTTTAGAGAGCAATAGAGACACAGTCCCAAGAGGCCATCTCCATTTTCTGGAGTCATGAACTGATGTTATGACCGTGGAGACGCACAACAACGATATGACTGTGGAAACGAACAACTACGAGGACAGCTGAGATAGAGAGAGAGAGGGAGAGCCTTCATTTGAGCTGTGGTATTGCATTTATCTGAACTTTCACTGGGCATTTTTTCTTCTCTCCTCCATATTGCTCTGGCCTTATTCCACTTATCACAAGCGGCTCTTAAACGACAGTGTTGTTCTTGACTTGACTTTGATTCAATTCAGAAATCACTTACAGATCTTAAATTAGTGTTAAATACAAGCAAAACCAAGCTCATGCTGTTCTCTAGCTCACGAAATGTTGACCCTGAGGACCTGCATATTTTCGCTACAAATGGAGCCCAAATTGAGCTTGTTTCTCAATATAAGTACCTGGGTGTCTGGATTGATGACAAGTTATCCTTCGTAAGGCATATAGAAAATCTGACTAAGAAGCTAAGATCCAAGATAATTTTTTTTATATAGAAATAAATCATGCCTCAGTATTAACAATAGGAGAAAGATTGTTCAAACAACGCTTCTCCCTGTATTGAATTTTGGTGATATTGTTTACATGCATGCGGCAACCTCTGCTTTGAAACCCTTGGACGCAGTCTACCATTCAGCAATGCGTTTTATCACAAGGGACAATTTTAGGACTGATAATTGTAATCTGTATAAAATGTGGGATGGACCTCTCTGTCTGTGAAAAGAGAGCTGCATTCTCTTTGATTTATTTACAAAGCAATCTGACAGAAACTCCCTCTATATGTAACATCATTCATTAAGATAAAAATCACAAGTTACCAAACCCGTTCAATGGAATGGATAACACTAGAGAACCCTCCAGTCTCCACAGATTTGGGAAAATTTGTTTTTATGCACCACATTTGTGGAACAATCTGCAAAGTTTACTGCAGTTAGATGTGTTGGTGCCAATCAGGCGGTTTACATGATCGCTTGAGGACCTCTATGTAGTTGAATGTGATTGCTTTTATTAAATGTTTATTTATTTTGTATTTATTTTTTATTGTAGTGAATTGTATTGTTTTCTACACATATGCATGTTGTTTTAATATTCTGTTTTTATTGTAATGTGTACAGGGTTCTCTTGTAAAATAGATTTTCATCTCAATGTGACTCCCTGTTTAAATAAAGGTTAAATAACATTTTTATAAAATAGCATTCCCAACGGTAGCTACAGAATCCTCAAGCTGAGAGCTGATAAGCCACAATTCTGTTAATCAATATCTGTCTTCACTGTCCCTAAATGTATCTCTGTATAAAGTCACACTGTTGGATTTTAAAAATCTAACTAATAAAAGGGACCCAGTACCCAAAACTTAACCCTGAAGAAGGTTTGGTTATCTCTATCGTTCACTGGTGCAAATTATATTGCAATGCAAATGCATTTGTGTCTCACAACTCCACTGCCCCCATGCCATAGAGACCGACAGTTAGGCTATCTCTGATTTGTCATTCTCAGATAGTATTGTAACGTAATTGGAGTTGACACATCATTTAGTCCCTACAGTCCCACCACCACTGCCAAGCATCCACATTTAAATTGTTTCTGTTTGTGGCCTTTTGTGCCGGAGGAGCTTACTCTGTCTGTCTGTAGTCGTTCTGTTTCTCATCAGAACGACTACAGACAGAGAGAGTATTTTCCCTGTGAATGTATGTGTGCCGTTGAGCTGACTGCTGCTAGATTGATTTACCTGTCGCCTGGCTGAGTTTGATCCCAGAGACGGTCTACTTGCAGGCAGATGCGAGGCAAGCTCAGCGTTCACAGCGCCTCATCATGCTCGCTGGTAGGACAGCAGAGTGATGAAATAGATGTATAGTTACAGAGCAAACTTCCCCAGTGACTCTATCTTCAAGGACGTGAAAAGCAACGGGCCATCCACCATAACCTGAGAGTCACACTAGGATGCTCAATAGATAAGGATAAAGAGTAGTGACTGAACCGGGGAACGTGAATCACCCGGTAAAAAGGACACATTTCTCAGTGGTAAGACAGATTTGCTGACATGAATGACAGAGAAATGAATGAGGGGAATAAAACGTGACTGCACTCAGCAAGGAAATCTGCTGGAGTGGTGTAGGCTAGCTGGAGGGCACAGGTCTTGGGAGACAGGGAGCCTCTGAGGCAGACCTAGACATCTCTCACCTGCCTGGAAGCATCCTCATATCAATTGATGGTTGTTTCCCTGATCAGCCAGTCCAATTTAAATTATCCCCATTTATTTACCTGCGTAGAAGTAGTAGCCTGCAGTCTCTGTATGCTATCATACATTCAACATTCAAGGTTTGATCTAAGGCAGTCTGTTACATTGAGGGTTGGACCCTTACGAAAAAAACATGATTTCAAATGTGAAATCATAAGAAATCACGTGTTTTTGGAACACTTCACATGTGAAAACAAAAGTGAGTCATTATAATACACACACAGTGCTTTTAACATACAGTGTTTTTAACATACATATTTGGTACACATGACTACATTGTGTATGTTTATCTATACAGTAATTATTATTCAACGTGTCTTCACCTGGGATTTAAACTCACAACTTCTTGGTTCATGGTATTCTGATCTTTCTGCTACACCACCATGTCTATAGCCTGGGTACCAGTCTCTTTAGATAATCCACTCCCTGTACTCCATGTCTATAGCCTGGGTACCAGTCTCTTTAGATAATCCACTCCCTGTACTCCATGTCTATAGCCTGGGTACCAGTCTCTTTAGATAATCCACTCCCTGTACTCCATGTCTATAGCCTGGGTACCAGTCTCTTTAGATAATCCACTCCCTGTACTCCATGTCTATAGCCTGGGTACCAGTCTCTTTAGATAATCCACTCCCTCTACTCCATGTCTATAGCCTGGGTACCAGTCTCTTTAGATAATCCACTCCCTCTACTCCATGTCTGTATAAAAGGTAATGACAAGGAGTGGCAAAGAGTGGAATGTTAGCCAACTGCTACTCAGACTACCACGTCTGTGTCAATGACTGATTTCACCTGTATTCCTACACTTTGGACTTCAAAGTAAAAAATACACTCAAGAAAAAAACGTATATTTATCACAGTGATTCAGGAGTATCATTAAACCAGAATAATATGGCCCACCAACATTAGACAACTGTACAGAAAACACTCAAATTGATGAGATAAGTAAATGATATCAATGTTGAGAGAATAATCAGATTAACTGATAAGTAAAATAGCAGTCAGATGGCACTCTGTTGCTAAGTGCAGAGATGAGTTATAGGTAAGGAATGTGTAGGGGAATGTTAGAGACTTTGTGGTGCAGCAG
Source organism: Salvelinus namaycush (assembly GCF_016432855.1). NCBI lineage: Eukaryota > Metazoa > Chordata > Actinopteri > Salmoniformes > Salmonidae > Salvelinus > Salvelinus namaycush. Next base: position 69,451,602 of record NC_052310.1, read on the forward strand.
AAAGGTCAGCGTCCCTCAAATCCAGAGGTTATGAGTTAAAATCCCAGATGGGGTCATATTTTAACTGAACAGCATACCACTGTCACATGCAAAGTGTTCCATAAACATGTTTTCACATTTTAATAGATGCTCTTATCCAGAGCAACTTACAGGAGTAATTATGGTTATGTGTCTTGTCCTATAGGGCACATCAACAGATTGTTTCACCTTGTCGGCTTGGGGGTTCAAACCATCAATCTTTCGGTTACTGGACTAACGCTCTTAAGGGCTAGGCTACCTGCCGCTGTCACATCTGATATGTTCCAAAAACACATGGGAAATGTCACGTGAAGTGTTCCAAAAACACATGGGAAATGTCACGTGAAGTGTTCCAAAAACACATTTGAACACATGTGATTTTCCATAAGAGGGATTCCAGCAACCTGAATTTCTTGCTACGCCACCGGGTTTGTCACCAAGACAGAGATCAGACACATATTTATTGGCATGGATACATTTCTGCACTGCTGAAAGTTGCCCAGATTCAAATCAGTAATTGTGTGATTATCTGACAACACCAACGAAAAAGTAGCGGAGCTCAGGGACACTTGACATTAAGTGTGCATAAATGCTCTGGGGAGTAGAACTTGAAACCTTTTGGTTTGGAGTGCATTAATGTCTCAGCAGGGCCACCAGATGCTTATTTTTTAATCAAGAACATACTGTACAGTACCAGTCAAAAATGTGGACACACATTTTTTTTCTACATTGTAGAATAATAGTGAAGACATCAAAACTATGGAATCATGTAGTGACCAAAAAAGTGTTAAACAAATCTAAATATATTTATTTTGAGATTCTTCAAAGTAGCCACCCTTTGCCTTGATTTGCACACTCTTGGCATTCTCTCAACCAGCTTCACCTGGAATGAAGGAAAAGCAAAAACCAAGCCATGAGGTTGAAGGAATTGTCCGTAGAGCTCCGAGACAGGATTGTGCTGAGACAGAGATCTGGGGAACGGTACCAAAACATTTCTGCAGCATTGAAGCTCCCCAAGAACACAGTGGCCTCCATCATTCTTAAATGGAAGAAGTTTGGAACCACCAAGACTCTTCCTAGAGCTGGCCGCCAGGGAAAACTGAGCAAACTGGGGAAGAAGGGCCTTGGTCAGGGAGGTGACCAAAAACCCGATTGTCACTCTGACAGAGCTCTAGAGTTCCTATGTGGAGATGGGAGAAACTTCCAAAAAGACAACCATCTCTGCAGCACTCCACCAATTAGAACTTTATGGTAGAGTGGCCAGACGGAAGCAACTCCTCAGTAATAGGCACATGACAGCCTGCTTGGAGTTTGCCAAAAGGCACATAAAGACTCTAACTATGAGAAACAAAATTCTCTGGTCTGATGAAACCAAGATTGAACTCTTTGGCTTGAATACCAATTGTCACATCTGGAAGAAACCTGGCACCAAGGGGAAGCATGGTGGTGGCAGCATCATGCTGTGGGGATGTTTTTCAGCGGCAGGGACTGGGAGACTAGTCAGGATCGAGGCAAAGATGAATGGAGCAAAGTACAGAGAGATCCTTGATGAAAGCCAGCTCTAGAGCGCTCAGTACCTCAGACTGGGGGCGAAGGTTCAACTTCCAATAGGACAATAACCCTAAGCACACAACCAAGACAACACAGGAGTGGCTTCAAGACAAGTCTCTAAATGTCCTTGAGTGGCCCTGCCAGAGCCTGGAATTGAACCCGATTGAACATCTCTGGAGAGACCTGAAAATAGCTGTGCAGCAACGCTCCCCATCCAACCTGACAGAGGTTGAGAGGATCTGCAGAGAAGAATGGGAGAAACCCCCCAAATACAGGTGTGCCAAGCTTGTAGCGTCATACCCAAGAAGACTCGAGGCCGTAATCACTGCCAAAGGTGCTTCAACAAAGTACTGAGTAATTGGTCTGAATACTAATGTAAAGTATTTCTAAAAACCAGTTTTTGCTTTGTCATTATGGGTTATTGTGTGTAGATTGATGAGGAAAACAATTATTTTAATCAATTTTAGAATAATGCTGTAACCTAACAAAATCTTGAAATAAATCAAAGGGTCTGAATACTTTCCGAAGGCACACACAGGGAGAGATCCTTGATGAAAACCTGCTCCAGAGCGCTCAGGACCTCAGACTGTGGGCAAGGTTCACCTTCCAACAGGACAACGACCCTAAGCACACAACCAAGACACACGCAAACAAGCTGTTTGCATGTGGCTGCTTTGAAAGTACACAGTCTTTTTACCTTTATTTAACCAGGCAAGTCAGTTAAGAACAAATTCTTATTTACAATGACAGCCTAGGAACAGTGGGTTAACTGCCTTGTTCAGGGGCAGAACGACAGATTTTTACCTTGTCAGCTCAGGGATTTGATCTAGCAACCTTTCAGTTACTGGCCCAATGCTCTAACCACTAGGATACCTGCCACCCCAGCTAGCCTAGTGGTTAGGTAGCCACTAGGATACCTGCCGCCTCATTGCTTATGATCAGGGGTGTATTCATTGCGCCGATTCTGTTGAAAAAAAAAATTAAACGGAAGCAAACGGAACGAAAACTGGGATAAACGTACCTGAATTTGTTCAATAGAGACTCTCGTTTGCAACTGTTGGACTAATGACTACACCCTAGATCAGCTAGATGCAGGCAAGAGTGTGCAAGGCTGTATCAAATGTGTCACTGTCTGTCACCTTGATTACTCAAAATTCTTTCAACCTGTGCACCTACTGTACGTTGTAAACTTTAATTCGTAGGGTAGCTTGTAGCAACCTCATGATGGGTACAGGGAAAATTTTAGTATCATGTAGTAGCCTAAACCTATCGATGTTACATTGGGCTGGGTGAATGGAATATTAATGACAGTCATCCAATATGGTGTAATAGAAGCTAGGCCATGCTCATTAAAAATATATCATCCTCCCTCATCTTAAATGGCACCGATCGCCACAGTTTCACACATATAACAACAGATGAAATAAATGAAGTATAGTATGATAGGGGAGAATGGGTGAGTTGATTAGAGAAGGGAAGCGAACAATGCATAGTTATGTAATCACAAGGGTGCACCATTCTAGTGTATCTATTCTAATTATAATCTCAAAACGGTGTACCCTGTATCAGTCCACCGAATCCAAAAATTCTTTATCAGTCTAATTTTGGCCTAGTTGGAGTAGGCTACACAATGAGCGCGTGCATCATTTCCAACTGCTAGACCAAGAGGAATGAATGCACATGTTGTGTTAGTGTTGCTACAAGATCTGAATGAAAAATACTCAGATCAAGACATCTCTGATGAGTATTATTCGGATTCATGCTGAACGGCTTTCCATATCTGGGAAAGGATCCATTACGGGCAGCAGGTGAGCGAGTATCGACTAATGTTTTGGATCAGATGGCAAGTCTGTACTCAGTGGGAGGAAGAACCTGTTGCTGTGTTCTACAACATGCTTGACTTGGCTGCTATCAAGCAGTGCATGAACAACACCATGAGCAGGGGAGACTTCATCATGATGCCCCATTTACATCGTGACACATTTCATTACACAGCTCGTCAATTTCATTCAGTTTTGTTCCGCTACTGGATGGAGAGCATAGGATAGGGTTACACACACTGAGGTATAATAAGAACTGTAGACTGCATCTTAGATGTCCGCCTGTTGTTGTCAAGGTAATCTACTCACGTTGCCTAATGAAGATCTAAAGGTCGAAACGTTGAATATAAATATCACCTGGGAGCATGAGCCGCAGTGTGAGGCATTTTCCTTTATGTTTTCCAATCTACTCACGTTCCCATACGTCGATTCATGGACCGTCTATATCCGTGTTGCATACGGTTTATAGGGACCAACATCCCTGACATCCAGGACCTCTATGCCAGGCGGGGGAAGGCCCTGGAGATTGTCAAGGACTCCAGCCGCCCAGGTCATGGACTGTTCTCTCTACTACCTCATGGCAAGTGGTACCGGAGCGCTAGGTTAGTCTACACCTGTTGTTTAGGAAGCATGTACAATTCAAATTTGATTTAAAAAAGATTAACATCACATGTGCACTAGCACTCAGTGCACACAGGGAGCAGCGCAAGCAGCGACTACATCATCACAAGGTCCAAAAACATGGCAGACATTGGATAACTATAAAATGCTAAAACTGTATCTTTGGCTGTGAGGGATGTAAAATAGGATTGGCCTCAGCAACAATTATTTGACTAATTCAATGGATGTTTTGTGCACAAAGGTGATGATTAAAGTGTCTTGTTAGAAATGTTCTAATCTGACTTCTCTATGTGGCGGTGTACGGAAATTGTCTTTCTGGGCCGGGCGTCAGTTAAAACTACAGTACCAACGCAAAACTGTAGGAGCAGTCAAAGCTGTGCTTCTAGACCAGAATCCTGGCCCCTTGGTTTCACAACGCAAGACAAGATGGAGGAGAGCATAGTCTCTCGTCAGATATCACATTTATTTTGGGAGATTGCAAAATATGACATTTTCATTCAAAACAGGAAAGACATATTGTTTCAGTTGATAATAAATATGTTTTGTTTAGTTACTTTTTCCTCAACTTGTTTCTATAACTTTCTAGCAAGTCAAGCTAGCTTGGACCGCAGAGCAGCTAGCTAGCTAGCTAGCTAAAAGCTAGGCTATGCTGAAGATACTGTAGCTAACGACCTCCCCCCCAAAATTATAATTTAAAAAAAGGTTATTACCAACACAATAAACTTAAACAGGAGGCAACAGACAAATCAAATCAAAAAAATTTGGTCACATCCACGTGATTAGCATATGTTATTGCGGGTATAGCGAAATGTTTGTGCTTCTAGCTCCGACAGTGCGGTAATATCTAACAAGTAATATTTAACAAATTACACAACATATACCCAGTACACACAAATCTAAGTAGGAATGAATTAAGACTATATACATATGGACGAGCGATGTCAGAGCGGAACGAACTAAGATACAGTAGAATAGTATAGACTACACTATATACATATGAGATGAGTAATACAATATATGTAAGCATTATTAAGTGACTAAGATACCGTAGAATAGTATAGAAAAACAGTATATACATATGAGATGAGTAATACAATATATGTAAGCATTATTAAGTGACTAAGATACCGTAGAATAGTATAGAAAAACAGTATATACATATGAGATGAGTAATACAATATATGTAAGCATTATTAAGTGACTAAGATACCATAGAATAGTATAGAAAACAGTATATACATATGAGATGAGTAATGCCAGATATGTAAACATTATTAAAGTGACTAGTGTTCCATTCCTTAAAGTGGCCAGTGATTCCTAGTCTATGTTTATAGGCAACAGCCTCTAATGTGCTAGGCATGGCTGTTTAATAGGCTGATGGCCTTGAGATAGAAACTGTTTTTCAGTCTCTCAGTCATATAATATAATTGGCTTAAATGCCAATGTGTATTATTTAAACCCCTAGAGTCGATGTTAGCATAATTTAAAAATCCAGATCAAATTCTGTCTCTTTAAGCTAGAGATATCTGTTTTCTTGCATTGGCTGCGTCTCAATCCACCACATCCACCATTGGCTGCTTGTACAGTATGTCAGAAGGTGGCAGAGCTACAGCGAAAATGGCGCCGGAAGAAATGCCAGCAGTTTTACGGTCTCCTAACCAATTGTGCTATTATGTGGGTTTTTTCGCGTTATTTGTAACTTATTTTGTACATAATGTTTCTGCAACCGTATCTTACGGCAAAAAAAGAGCTTCTGGATATCAGGACAGCGATCCCTCACCTCGGATTAGACAAAGATTTTTTCTTCAACAAGCAAGACGCACAGGACATTCTCCAAACACCCCACAGGGCCGACATCCCCGTTATTTGCAAGAGGAAGCGACGCAGGTACAGATGACAAAGTGCCGGATGCCTGGTCAGGACCCGGAAAAGGCGAGTGGGAAAGCTGCCGTTACCGTCAATACTACTCGCCAACGTGCAATCATTGGACAATAAACTAGATCACGAATATCCTACCAACGGGACATCAAAAACTGTAATATCCTATGTTTCACGGAATCGTGGCTGAATGACGACATGGGTATTCAGCTAGCGGGATACACGCTGCACCGGCAAGATAGAACAGCACACCGGTAAGACAAGGGGGGGTGGTCTGTGCATATTTGTAAACAACAGCTGGTGCACGAAATCTAAGGAAGTCTCTAGAATTTGCTCGCCTGAAGTAGAGTATATTGTGATAAATTGCAGGCTACACTACTTGCCTAGAGAGTTTTCAGCTATACTTTTCGTGGCTGTTTATTTACCACCACAGACAGATGCTGGCACTAAGACCGCACTCAGTCAGCTGTATAAGGAAATAAGCAAACAGGAAACCACTCACCCAGAGGCGGTGCTCCTAGTGGCCGGAGACTTTAATGCAGGGAAACTTAAATCAGTTCTACCAAATTTCCATCAACATGTTAAATGTGCAACCAGAGGGAAAAAAATTCTAGATCACCTGTACTCCACACACAGAGTACAAAGCTCTCCCTCGCCCTCCATTTGGTAAATCCGTCCACAACTCTATCCTCCTGATTCCTGCTTACAAGCAAAAATTAAAACAGGAAGCACCAGTGACTCGGTCTATAAAAAAGTGGTCAGATGAAGCAGATGCTAAACTACAGGACTGCTTTGCTGTCACAGACTGGAACATGTTCTGGGATTCTTCCACCACATCAGTCACTGGCTTTATCAAAAAGTGCATCGAGGACATCGTCCCCACAGTGACTGTACGTACATACCCCAACCAGAAGCCATAGATTACAGGCAACATTCGCACTGAGCTAAAGGGTAGAGCTGCAGCTTTCAAGGTGCGAGACTCTAACTCGGAAGCTTACAAGAAATCCTACTATGCCCTGCGACGAACCATTAAACAGGCAAAGCGTCAATACAGGGCTAAGATTGAATCATACTACACCGGCTCCGACGCTTGTCTTATGTGGCAGGGCTTGCAAACTATTACAGACTACAAAGGGAAGCACAACCGCGAGCTGCCCAGTGACACGAGCCTACCAGATGAGCTAAATCACTTCTATGCTCGCTTTGAGGCAAGCAACACTGAGGCATGCATGCGAACATCAGCTCTTCCTGACGACTGTGTGATCACGCTCTCCGTAGCCAACGTGAGTAAGACCTTTAAACAGGTCAACATACACAAACAAGGCTGTGGGGCCAGATGGATTACCAGGACGTGTTCTCCAGGCATGTGCTGACCAACTGGCAGGTGTCTTCACTGACATTTTCAACATGTCCCTGATTGAGTCTGTATTACCAACATGTTTCAAGCAGACCACCATAGTCCCTGTGCCCAAGAACACAAAGGCAACCTGCCTAAATGACTACAGACCCGTAGCACTCACGTCCGTTGCCATGAAGTGCTTTGAAAGGCTGGTAATGGCTCACATCAACAGCATTATCCCAGAAACCCTAGACCCACTCCAATTTGCATACCGTCTAAACAGATCCACAGATGATGCAACCTCTATTGCACTCCACACTGCCCTTTCCCACCTGGACAAAAGGAACACTTATGTTAGAATGCTATTCATTGACTACAGCTCAGCGTTCAACACCATAGTACCCTCAAAGCTCATCACTAAGCTAAGGATCCTGGGACTAAATACCTCCCTCTGCAACTGGATCCTGGACTTCCTGACGGGCCGCCCCCAGGTGGTGAGGGTAGGTAGCAACACATCTGCCACACTGATCCTCAACACTGGAGCTCCCCAGGGGTGCGTGCTCAGTCCCCTCCTGTACTCCCTGTTCACCCACGACTGCATGGCCAGGCACGACTCCAACACCATCATTAAGTTTGCAGATGACACAACAGTGGTAGGCCTGATCACCGACAACGACGAGTCAGAGACCTGGCCGTGTGGTGCCAGAATAACAACCTCTCCCTCAACGTAACCAAGACATTCATACCTTAATTTAGCTGTAAAAATACAGTAACTAGTGTATTTACTCTATTTTCACTGCAACTAGACAAATAGACAAAAACCTCCAGCTGACCATGACACAACGTTCTAAGAACATCCTAAAAACTTTCTTGGGATGTCCCTTGAACAAACCAGGAACAAGACAAAACCTGCAGGGACCATGCCTGTTTAATTTGAATAATGTCAATTATGCCTTTTAAGATAAAATATCTCAATTGCATTTGACACCTGGGTTTTCACATGTGCTCAAATGTTGTCATGTGTAGGTTCCTGTTATCACGTCTTGCACATGTTATCACATTAACTTCACATAAAATCATATGTGATCACGTGAAATTCATGTGTTTTTCCTTGAGGGGGGTCTGTCTGGATGAATCCACGGCCGTTGGAAAGGTTGATCGAAATATAATATACGTTTCTCCTCCCATAGGGTTAAGTGAAAACATATTTTCTTTTAGACTCAAGGCTCGATAAAGGAAACTAATGTTCATAATAAAGTTTGTCATTGATAATCTGAGATGCAGTGTGAGAGAGAGTGGGTGTGATGAATGGAACCTGAATGACATGGCTGAAGGATGTGAGTTCCTTATTATCTGAACAATGCTACATGTTTGTTATCGGTATGATATTACAGTAAGAACCAGAGTGTATTACAGTAAGAACCAGAGTGTATTACAGTAAGAACCAGAGTGTATTACAGTAAGAACCAGAGTGTATTACAGTAAGAACCAGAGTTGAAGGTAATTGTAAGTGCACAACCTGAAAAATAACTGAAAATGTTGTCCTTGTAAATAAAGATAATACTTTTTTCTACTTTTACAGTATATAGGATACCAAAAGTGCTTGAGGACCGTAGTTGCCCATCTGTGTTATGAACTAGGAAACCTCTTTCCCTAACCTGTGCTTCTGCCTCTATCCCCATGCAGCGGCCAAGTCCAACGGTGACTTCTACAACAAACCGCGTCTGATGATGGAGCTGCCGTCCAAAGGAGGCCTCCCCCTCCAACACATGAACCCTATGCGACCTATGAACCCCATGACCAACAACGCTATGTCCCACAACCCAATGAATAACCCCACCTTGACCCACAATCCAATGAACAACCCCATGGCGCACAACAACCCCATGGCCCACAACAACCCCATGGCCCACAACAACCCCATGGCCCACAACAACCCCATGGCCCACAACAACCCCATGGCCCACAACAACCCCATGGCCCACAACAACCCCATGGCCCACATCAACCCCATGGCCCACAACAACCCCATGGCCCACAACAACCCCATGGCCCACAACAACCCCATGGCCCACAACAACCCCATGGCCCACAACAACCCCATGGCCCACATCAACCCCATGGCCCACAACAACCCCATGCCCCACATCAAGCCCATGTCCCACACCAAACCCATGTCCCACAACAAAACGATGTCCCACATCAACCCCATGGCCCACAACAACCCCATGGCCCACAACAACCCCATGGCCCACAACAACCCCATGGCCCACAACAACCCCATGGCCCACAACAACCCCATGGCTCACAACAACCCCATGGCTCACAACAACCCCATGGCTCACAACAACCCCATGGCCCACAACAACCCCATGGCCCACATCAACCCCATGGCCCACAACAACCCCATGGCCCACATCAACCCCATGGCTCACAACAACCCCATGGCTCACAACAACTCCATGGCCCACAACAACTCCATGGCCCACAACAACCCCATGGCCCACAACAACTCCATGGCCCACAACAACCCTTTGAGTCCCATCAGCACCCTGGGATCCCTGGGCCCCAAGCCAGTGGCCACCTACATCACAGAGATGCCCAGCAGTTTGCCTATCCTATCCAGCAGCTACCAGGGCTCCACCATGCTGACCGCACCCAAGCAGAACGGACAGAAGCCCCAAAGACTCAGCAACAGTGGTGACAGGCTCAGTAATAAAGGTCCAGGAGCCATGACCATGTCCAGCATGACTAGAACAGGGACTTTCCCGGGGCCTCACCACCACATCGGGACGGTTCCTGGTCCTCACCACCACACCGGGACGGTTCCTGGTCCTCACCACCAACAACACCACCAACATCAGCAGCAACAACACCACTCGCTTGCCTACAGCTCCAACACCATCGCAGCCCCCAGGGGGATGGGAGGAGGAATGGGGCCGAAGGGCTGGGACGGGACTGAGACGGTGGGTAGGAGGAAGGGTTACGGCTCCAAGAGGCCCCAGTGCACGGTGGAGCAGATCAACGAGCTGCACAGTCAGTCCCGCTCCCAGAGCCACAGTCAGCACTTCCTGCCCACTCAGCCTTACTTTGTGACCAACAGTAAGACGGAGGTGACTGTGTGAGAGAGTGGGAGAGGGGGACGATAGTCTCCAAAGCAGAGTCACCTATTAGGCAGAGCGGGAGAGGACAGAGATGGTGGTGTGTAAGGCCCTGGTTGTGGTGTGTCCTGGTAGTGGGGGCCAGAACAGAGCACCCTGGTGGTGTGGCAGTGTGCTTGCATTTGTCGTCCAGTATGAGTGGATCACTGCACAAGTGACTCTCAGTCAATCCTACACAGACCCTCAGTCATGGGAGGGGGGCGGGATGGTATATCCATGACAACGTCCAACAGAAGTATCAAATTCATTGTGTGTGTTATAATATCTCCTGTGTAATGGTAACATAATCAACCAATGACAGTGAAACGTGAATACAGCAACAGCAAAAGGAAACATGAGATTGCCATGGATTGCGTTACCAAATCCGACAAGCAATATGAGATCTATGGACACCGCAATGGCTGGGGCTAAAACATTGAGTAGGGAAACAACAAACTTTGGGGAAGGAAAGGACATTCATTAAAGCCGCTCTCTCCTACAAAGCCATTAAATTGGTCACAGTTTTAGGGCTATGGGTTATGGGCTTTGGGCTACGAACATTATGGGCTTTCTTCTGCTCTTGTAACCTTGAAACTCACTCGGTCGTCAACATATTCTGGAGATTATTGTCCTGTATATTTGAAGAACAGTACTTGATCACTGCTGGCCCGAAGGCAAGGAGGCAGAAGCATCATCTGGAGGATAGTACTGTACTCCTGAAAAACGCATCAGTCCTAATGCTGTTCACACAGAGAATCTGTGATCCAATATTTAAAAGTGTGACTACAGACCATGGCCAGTTGATACCGCCATCTTTTAACATGTTCCTTTTTCTCTCTCTTTCATTCTATCTATCCCTCTTAGAAAAGACAAACTTCAGGTAAAGAAAATGTAAAAAGAGAGCTAAATGTGGTTCTGAATCATTTCTGTTCTACGGTGTATGGTCGAGGCCCCGATAATAACTATGAAACCCTACTGAGAGATATTCCCCCTGAAGTGTCATCCCTCATGTGTATTATTGCTACAGAATATTGTGATTAATACAATGTGCCAAAAAAAATTATTTCTTTTTGTATTTTTGTATGACTGTGTCCTCTTGAACTTTGGCGACCACTTCACTCTGGTGTTTGTGGAAAATACTGTTGCTAGGGCATCCAAATATGAAATGGTCTAAAAGTAGAAGACAAGACGTCTTCAAGCAAATTGAACAGTAAAATCTATACAACCTGAATTTATAGTCAGTTTGCAGCCTATAGAAAGCACTCTGTACTGGTTGTAAACATCCCGGTAGTTGATTTTCTTTCTCATTTTCTCGTTTTTGCTCAGCTCGTGGTTCCACTGTGAAAGACAGGATAAAAACAGGTAAATGTTTTCAGGATGTGCATTATCACAATACTCAGTTGAATTAATCCAGCCATGCAGAAATCTGGAAATTTGAACCCCATACTGTCATCCTTAAAGTTCACACTGATCTCATGGCAGCAGGCAGGGAGGCAGGCAGGGAGGCAGGCAGGGAGGCAGGCAGGCAGGGAGGCAGGCAGGCAGGCAGGCAGGCAGGCAGGCAGGCAGGCAGGCAGGCAGGCAGATGGGGAGGCAGGCAGGGAGTCAGGCAAGCATGGAGGCTGGCAGGGAGGCAGGCAGGCAGGGAGGCAGGCAGGGAGGCAGGCAGGCAGGCAGGCAGGTAGGGAGGCAGGCAGGGAGTCAGGCAAGCATGGAGGCTGGCAGGGAGGCAGGCAGGCAGGCAGGCAGGGAGGCAGGCAGGCAGGCAGGCATGCAGGCAGGCAGGCAGGCAGGCAGGCAGGCAGGCAGGCAGATGGGGAGGTAGGGAGGCAGGCAGGGAGTCAGGCAAGCATGGAAGCTGGCAGGGAGGCAGGCAGGCAGGGAGGCAGGCAGGCAGGCAGGGAGGGAGGCAGGTAAGTGGACAGAAAGGCAGGCAGGCAAGCAGACGGGCAGGCAGGGATGCAGGTAGGCAGAGAAAGCAGGCAGGGATACAAGTAGACAAAGAAACCAGGCAGGCAAAGCAGAACATACAGTGAGCTCCAAAAGTATTGGGACAGTGACACATTTGTTGTTGTTTTGGCTCTGTACTCCAGCACTTTGGATTTGAAATGATACATTGACTATGAGGTTAAAGTGCAGACTGTCAGCTTTAATTTGAGGGTATTTTCAGGTGAATCGTTTAGAAATTACAGCACTTTTTGTAAATAGTCCCCGCATTTTAGGGAACCAAGAGTATTGTGCCAAATCCACTTATATGTACACTATATACAGTGCCTTCGGAAAGGTTTTCCACATCAATCTACACCAATACCCCATAATGACAAAAAAAAAGGGTTTTAGAAATGTTAGAAATACTTTACATAAGTATTCAGACTCTTTACTCAGTACTTTGTTGAAGCACCTTTGGCAGCGATTACAGCCTTGAGTCTTCTTGGGTAGCACGCTACAAGCTTGGCACACCTATATTTGGGGAGTTTCTCCCATTCTTCTCTGCAGATCCTCTAAAGCTCTGTCAGGTTGGATGGGGAGGGTTGCTGCACAGCTATTTTCAGGTCTTTCCAGAGATGTTCGATCAGGTTCAAGTCCGGGCTCTGGCTGGGCCACTCAAGGACATTCAGAGACTTGTCCCGAAGCCACTCCTGCATTGTCTTGGCTGTGTGCTTAGGGTCATTGTCCTGTTGGAAAGTGAACCTTCACCCCAGTCTGAAGTCCTGAGCACTTTGGAGCATGTTTCCATCAAGGATCTCTCAGTACTTTGCTCCATTCCTCTTTCCCTCGATCCTGACTAGTCTCCCAGCCCTACCGCTGAAAAACATCCCCACAGCATGATGCTGCCACCACCATGCTTCACCTTGGTGCCAGGTTTCCTCCAGACGTGATGCTTGGCATTCAGGCCAAAGAGTTCAATCTTTGTTTCATCATACCAGAGAATCTTTTTTCTCATGGTCTGATAATTCTTTAGGTGCCTTTTGGAAAACTCCAAGCAGGCTGTCATGCACATTTTACTGAGGAGAGGCATCCGTCTGGCCACTCTACCATAAAGGCCTGATTGGTGGAGTGCTGCAGAGATGGTTTTCCTTCTGGAAGGATCTCCCATCTCCACAGAGGAACTCTAGAGCTCATTGGGGTCTTGGTCACCTCCCTTCTGTGTTTCCAATGAAATCGTAACACTACAGCATACAATGACATTCTAGACGATTCTGTGTTTCCAACTTTGTGGCAACAAAGACCCGTTCCCGTTTCAATGCCCCTGTACACAAAGAGATGTCCATACAGAAATGGTTTGTCGAGTTCGTTGTGGAAGAAATTGACTGGCCTGCACAGAGCCCTGACGTCAAACCCATCAAACATCTTTGGGATGAATTGGAACGCTGACTGCGAACCAGGCCTAATCGCCGAACATCAGTGCCCGACCTCACTTATGCTCTTGTGGCTGAATGGAAGCAAGTCCCAGCAGCAATGTTCCAACATCTAGTGGAAAGCCTTCCCAGAAGAGTGGAGGCTGTTGTAGCAGCAAAGGGGGGACCAACTCCATAGTAATGGCCATGATTTGGAATGAGATGTTCAATGAGCAGGTGTCCACATACTTTTGGTCATGTAGTGCATATTAAAGTAGTAAAAAGTATATATTTTAAAGCATGCGATGACTACAGCAAGGTTGTGACTCTATTTGTGCATCTGTAACTTTATCACTCATCATTATTCATGATTCATTCAGGATTATCTGTAATCATGGTAGCATCCACATTAATGTAGAAGTGTTTAGAAACATATTATTTTATTGTTTACAATAAAACTGACTCCAAAATGACACAATACATTATTTACCATTCATTTATAGTTTGTCAAGTTTGTAGTCACAAGCTTGATGTACTCATTGTGTGCTATGAATATGGGACCAAATGCTTAATTTGTTACTATTTTAATACACATATGTAGATTTGTCCCAATACTTTTAGTCCCCTAAAATGGGGGAGACTATGTACAAAAAGTGCTGTAATTTCTAAACAATTTCTAAAATATCCTAAAATTAAAGTTGACAGTCTGTACTTTAACCTCAGAGTCATTACATGATTTCAAATCCAAAGTGCTGAAGTACAGAGCCAAAATAACAACAAATGTGTCACTGTCCCAATACTTTTGGAACTCATTGTATGTTGTCTGAGCCGCATTCTACACTCAACATAACCTAATAGAGAAGAGTAATCCTTCCTGACTTCTCCCCAGCACCAATTTCTATTAGTCGTTTGTACAGGATACACATGGTATACACCGTCCAACCAAATGCTTACTGGCAGGTTCCTTCTGGACAATGCAACAATAATAAGAAATATTAAAAGATAAGAATACGAACATAAAGTAAATGGCTCAGTAGAATAGAACAAACATGTTATTATAAGTATAATACAGAGAGGCAGAATATATAGTCCAATATTATATATATTATTATGATGTACTAGGTCATCTTCACCACCCTCTGGAGGGCCTTGAGGTCGTGGACGGAGCAATTCCCGTACCAGGCCGTGATGCAACCAGTCAGGATGCTCTCGATGGTGCAGCAGTAGTCAGCTACCTTAGGAAGTAGAGACGCTGTTGCGCCCTCTTGTCAAGAGTGGTCCATGTTGGTGAATAGCAAACACAATAGACATCAGCATTATACAAAACAGTAGATATGGAACCCCATACATGTCAAGTCCTCGGTGATGTGGACGCAGAGGAATTTAAAACTGCTGACTCTCTACTGCAGTTGCGTTAATGTGGATCGGGGCGTTTTCCCGTCAACGTTTTCCCGTCAACAATCAACTCCTTTGTTTTACTGACGTTGACGAAGAGGTTGTTCACAATGCCAGTCTACTTACCTCCTCCCTGTAGGCTGACTCATCGTTGCTGGTTATCAGGCCTACAACCGTGGTGTCGTCAGCAAACTTGATGATGGAGTTGGTGTCGTGCAAAGCCACACAGTCGTGGGTGAACAGGGAGTACAGCAGAGGGCTGTGGACACACCCATGGGGAACCCCAGTGTTAATCAAATCAAATGTATTTATATAGCCCTTCGTACATCAGCTGATATCTCAAAGTGCTGTACAGAAACCCAGCCTAAAACCCCAACAAGCAAGCAATGCAGGTGTAGAAGCACGGTGGCTAGGAAAAACTCCCTAGAAAGGCCAAAACCTAGGAAGAAACCTAGAGAGAAACCAGGCTATGAGGGGTGGCCAGTCCCCTTCTGGCTGTGCCAGGTGGAGATTATAACAGAACATGGCCAAGATGTTCAAATGTTCATAAATGACCAGCATGGTCAAATAATAATAATCACAGTAGTTATCGAGGGTGCAGCAAGTCAGCACCTCAGGAGTAAATGTCATTGGGCTTTTTTAGCACGTCCGGTGAACAGGTCAGGGTTCCATAGCCGCAGGCAGAACAGTTGAAACTGGAGCAGCAGCAAGGCCAGGTGGACTGGGGACAGCAAGGAGTCATCATGCCAGGTAGTCCTGACGCATGGTCCTAGGGCTCAGGTCCTCCGAGAGAGAGAAATAAAGAGAGAGAGAAGGAGAGAATTAGAGAGAGCATACTTAAATTCACACAGGACACCGGATAAGACAGGAGAAGTCCTCCAGATATAACAAATTGACCCTAGCCCCCCGACACATTAACTACTGCAGCATAAATACTGGAGGCTGAGACAGGAGGGGTCAGGAGACACTGTGGCCCCATCCGATGATACCCCCAGACAGGGCCAAACAGGAAGGATATAACCCCACCCACTTTGCCAAAGCACAGCCCCCACACCACTAGAGGGAAATCTTCAACCACCAACTTACCATCCTGAGACAAGGCCGAGTATAGCCCACAAAGATCTCCGCCACGGCACAAACCAAGGGGGGGCGCCAACCCAGACAGGAAGATCACGTCAGTGACTCAACCCACTCAAGTGACGCACCCCTCCTAGGGACGGCATGAAAGAGCACCAGTAAGCCAGTGACTCAGCCCCTGTAATAGGGTTAGAGGCAGAGAATCCCAGTGGAGAGAGGGGAACCATCAATCAGATGAGAGATGAGTCTTCAGTAACGACTTAAAGGTTGAGACCGAGTCTGCGTCTCTCACATGGGTAGGCAGACCATTCCATAAAAATGGAGATCTATAGGAGAAAGCCCTGCCTCCAGCTGTTTGCTTAGAAATTCTAGGGACAATTAGGAGGCCTGCTTCTTGTGACAGTAGCGTACGTGTAGGTATGTACGGCAGGACCAACTCGGAAAGATAGGTAGGAGCAAGCCCATGTAACGCTTTGTAGGTTAACAGTAAAACCTTGAAATCAGCCCTTGCCTTAACAGGAAGCCAGTGTAGGGAAGCTAGCACTGGAGTAATATGATCCAATTTTTGGCTCTAGTCAGGATTCTAGCAGCCGTATTTAGCACTAACTGAAGTTTATTTAGTGCTTTATCCGGGTAGCCGGAAAGTAGAGCATTGCAGTAGTCCAACCTAGAAGTAACAAAAGCATGGATAAAGTTTTCTGCATCATTTTTGGACAGAAAATTTCTGATTTATCCAATGTTACGTAGATGGAAAAAAGCTGTCCTTAAAACAGTCTTGATATGTTCATCAAAAGAGAGATCAGGGTCCAGAGTAACGCTGAGGTCCTTCACAGTTTTATTTGAGACGACTTTACAACCATCAAGATTAATTGTCAGATTCAACAGAAGATCTCTTTGTTTCTTGGGACCTAAAAGAAGCATCTCTGTTTTGTCCTAGTTTAAAAGTAGAAAGTTTTCAGCCATCCACTTCCTTATGTCTGAAACACAGGCTTCTAGCGAGGGCAATTTTGGGGCTTCACCATGTTTCATTGAAATGTACAGCTGTGTGTCATCCGCAAAGCAGTGAAAGTTAACATTATGTTTTCGAATGACATCCCCAAGAGGTAAAATATATAGTGAAAACAATAGTGGTCCTAAAACGGAACCTTGAGGAACACCGAAATGTACAGTTGATTTGTCAGAGGACAAACCATTCACAGAGACAAACTGATATCTTTCCAACAGGTAAGATCTAAACCAGGCCAGAACTTGTCCGTGTAGACCAATTTGGGTTTCCAATCTCTCCAAAAGAATGTGGTGATCGATGGTATCAAAGGCAGCACTAAGGTCTAGGAGCACGAGGACAGATGCAGAGCCTCGGTCTGACGCCATTAAAAGGTAATTTACCACCATCACAAGTGCAGTCTCAGTGCTATGATGGGGTCTAAAACCAGACTGAAGCATTTCGTATACATTGTTTGTCTTCAGGAAGGCAGTAAGTTGCAGCGCAATAGCTTTTCCGAAAATTTTGAGAGGAATGGAAGATTCGATATAGGCCGATAGTTTTTTATATTTTCTGGGTCAAGGTTTGGCTTTTTCAAGAGAGACTTTATTACTGCCACTTTTAGTGAGTTTGGTACACATCCGGTGGATAGAGAGCCGTTTATAATGAACAACATAGGAGGGCCGAGCACAGGAAGCAGCTCTTTCAGTAGTTTAGTTGGAATAGGGTCCAGTATGCAGCTTGAAGGTTTAGAGACCATGATTATTTTCATCATTGTGTCAAGAGATATAGTACTAAAACACTTAAGTGTCTCTCTGTATCCAAGGTCCTGGCAGAGTTGTGCAGACTCAGGACAGCTGAGCTTTGGAGGAATACGCAGATTTAAAGAGGAGTCCGTAATTTGCTTTCTAATGATCATGATCTTTTCCTCAAAGAAGTTCATGAATTTATTACTGCTGAAGTGAAAGCCATCCTCACTTGGGGAATGGTGCTTTTTAGTTAGCTTTGCGACAGTATCAAAAAAAAATTGGGGATTGTTCTTATTTTCCTCAAATAAGTTGGAAAAATAGGATGATCGAGCAGCAGTGAGGGCTCTTCGATATTGCACGGTACTGTCTTTCCAAGCTAGTCGGAAGACTTCCAGTTTGGTGTGGCGCCATTTCCGTTCCAATTTTCTGGAAGCTTGCTTCAGAGCTCGGGTCTTTTCTGTATACCAGGGAGCTAGTTTCTTATGACAAATATTTTTAGTTTTTATGGGTGCGACTGCATCTAGGGTATTGCGCAAGGTTAAATTGAGTTCCTCAGTTAGGTGGTTAACTGATTTTTGTCCTCTGACGGCCTTGGGTAGGCAGAAGGAGTCTGGAAGGGCATCAAGGAATCTTTGTGTTGTCTGAGAATTTATAGCACGACATTTGATGCTCCTTGGTTGGGGTCTGAGCAGATTATTTGTTGCGATTGCAAACGTAATAAAATGGTGGTCCGATAGTCCAGGATTATGAGGAAAAACATTAAGATCTACAACATTTATTCCATGGGACAAAACTAGGTCCAGAGTATGACTGTGGCAGTGAGTAGGTCCAGAGACATGTTGGACAAAACCCACTGAGTCGATGATGGCTCCGAAAGCCTTTTGGAGTGGATCTGTGGACTTTTCCATGTGAATATTAAAATCACCAAAAATTAGAATATTATCTGCTATGACTACAAGGTCCGATAGGAATTCAGGGAACTCAGTGAGGAACGCTGGAGATGGCCCAGGAGGCCTGTAAACAGTAGCTATAAAAAGTGATTGAGTAGGCTGCATAGATTTCATGACTAGAAGCTCAAAAGACGAAAACGTCATTTTTTTTTTTTGTAAATTTAAATTTGCTATCGTAAATGTTAGCAACACCTCCGCCTTTGCGGGATGCACGGGGGATATGGTCACTAGTGTAACCAGGAGGTGAGGCCTCATTTAACACAGTAAATTCATCAGGCTTAAGCCAGGTTTCAGTCAGGCCAATCACATCAAGATTATGATCAGTGATTAGTTCCTTGACTATAACTGCCTTTGAAGTGAGGGATCTAACATTAAGTAGCCCTATTTTGAGATGTGAGGTATCACGATCTCTTTCAATAATGGCAGGAATGGAGGAGGTCTTTATCCTAGTGAGATTGCTGAGGCAAACACCGCCATGTTTAGTTTTGCCCAACCTAGGTCGAGGCACAGACAGTCTCAATGGGGATAGCTGAGCTGACTACACTGACTATGCTAGTGGCAGACTCCACTAAGCTGGCAGGCTGGCTAACAGCCTGCTGCCTGGCCTGCACCCTATTTCATTGTGGAGCTAGAGGAGTTAGAGCCCTGTCTATGTTGGTAGATAAGATGAGAGCACCCCTCCAGCTAGGATGGAGTCCGTCACTCCTCAGCAGGCCAGGCTTGGTCCTGTTTGTGGGTGAGTCCCAGAAAGAGGGCCAATTATCTACAAATTCTATCTTTTGGGAGGGGCAGAAAACAGTTTTCAACCAGCAATTGAGTTGTGAGACTCTGCTGTAGAGCTCATCACTCCCCCTAACTGGGAGGGGGCCAGAGACAATTACTCGATGCCGACACATCTTTCTAGCTGATTTACACGCTGAAGCTATGTTGCGCTTGGTGACCTCTGACTGTTTCATCCTAACATCGTTGGTGCCGACGTGGATAACAATATCTCTATACTCTCTACACTCGCCAGTTTTAGCTTTAGCCAGCACCATCTTCAGATTAGCCTTAACGTCGGTAGCCCTGCCCCCTGGTAAACAGTGTATGATCGCTGGGTGATTCGTTTTAAGTCTAATACTGCGGGTAATGGAGTTGCCAATGACTAGGGTTTTCAATTTGTCAGAGCTAATGGTGGGAAGCTTCGGCGTCTCAGACTCCATAACGGGAGGAGTAGAGACAAGAGAAGACTCGGCCTCAGACTCCGACTCGCTGCTTAATGGGGAAAACCGGTTGAAAGTTTCTGTCGGCTGAATGAGCGACACCGGTTGAGCATTCCTACAGCATTTCCCTCCAGAAACAATGAGAAAGTTGTCCGGCTGCGGGGACTGTGCGAGGGGATTTATACTACTATCTGTACTTACTGGTGGCACAGACGCTGTTTCATCCTTTCCTACACTGAAATTACCCTTGCCTAACGATTGCGTCTGAAGCTGGGCTTGCAGCACAGCTATCCTCGCCGTAAGGCGATCGTTCTCCTGTATATTATGAGTACAGCGACTGCAATTAGAAGGCATCATGTTAATGTTACTACTTAGCTTCGGCTGTTGAAGGTGCTGACGAACCATGTCCAGATAAAGCGTCCGGAGTGAAAAAGTTGAACGAAAAAAAAGGTTGAGGGAAAAACTAAAAATATAAACGGTAATTAAAAAGTAAACACCGTAAAGTTGTCAGGTAGCAAAGTAAGGTTGGCAACAAAACGCACAGCAACACGTCTGTAAATTCAATCCTGACTAGTGTTAAGAGTTTTAGGAAATAGAGACTCCTTAGGTGTTGTTGCCAATCTTCACAGCATGTGGTCTGTCAGGAAGTCCAGAATCCAGTTAGAGAGGGTAGCGTCCAGACCCAGGGCTATGAATGCTGAACTGCAGTTAATGAGAGCGCAGGTAGATGAGAGCACAGTTAGATGAGAGCACAGTTGGGGCACAGTTAGATGAGAACACAGTTAGAGCACAGTTAGATGAGAGCACAGTTAGACAAAAGCACAGTTAGATGAGAGCACAGTTAGAGCACAGTTAGACAAGAGTACAGTTAGATGAGAGCACAGTTAGATGAGAGCAGAGTTAGATGAAAGCACAGTTAGAGCATAGTTAGATGAAAGCATATTTAGAGCACAGTTAGACGAGAGCACAGTTAGATGAGAGCAAAGTTAGACCAAAGTTAGATGAGACCACAGTTAGAGCGCAGTTACATGAGAGCACAGTTACATGAGAGCACAGTTAGAGCACAGTTAGACGAGAGCACAGTTAGATTAGAGCACAGTTAGACAAGAGCACAGTTAGATTAGATCACAGTTAGAGCACAGTTAGACGAGGGCACAGTTAGATGAGAGCATAGTTAGAGCACAGTTAGACAAGAGCACAGTTAGATTAGAGCACAGTTAGATGAGAGCACAGTTAGACGAGAGCACAGTTAGACGAGAGCACAGTCAGCGGGCCTCACTCTGATGTAGCAGTCATGCTGCTCCTAGAGTGAGAGGGCAGGAGATACTGGACTGTTACTAGTGTAGTATACTACTACTACTACTACTACTACTACTACTAGTACTACTACTGCTGCTACTGCTACTGCTGCTGCTACTACTACTGCTACTACTACTGCTGCTACTACTTTGTCAATGATTGCTTTCTCAGGATTGTCATTATAGTAGAGAGAGCCAGAGTGTCCTTACTCCAAGACTCCATTCCACACTAGCACAGCATTTTTCAATGCATGACCATACCTATACATTCCCTCATTCTATGTGTGCCCGTTCGAATATTGGAATGGAGCCTAATTCTCCCTCATCATATCTGACCCTTTCTTCCCCTCTAAAGCCAGGTATCTGAAATTAGCAGAGCACCGAGCCAGCAAGCTCCTGCCTACCCAGCCTAGTTCCTGATTAACCTGCTGACAAAAATCTAAGTTTTCTGCTCGGCTGAAAGGAGCAAAATTAAGACTGGAAAGTGTGGGTGGCCTAATTAGTAGAATCAGACCCTCTCGTTCCCTGGCCCTGCTCTTGCCTCACGTGGGCAAATGGATCGAAGGATCAGGTTGGCAGATTCAATTAGGGCAGCCAGGCATGCAGCTGAAGTCTTGTATTAACTGCCTGGATGAATATGGTTTAGTATTGTGTAGTATTGTGTTGCTCATTAATAACAACAACATCCTGTTACAGGGGTTTTCACAACATTAACTACCCCTGATTGGGGGAGCAATTGAGGAAAACTGTACAATATCGATTTTCACTCAAAGAGGCTACATTAAGGAACTGTCTGACAAACCTGGACATTTTTGTGTGTATAATAAATTAGATTTTTGTTATATATAATGTGTAACGGTGTTCCTCCTCCTCTTCATCCGAAGAGGAGGAGCATGGATTGAACCAAGGCGCAGCGTTGTGAAATGACATGATTTATTAAACAAGACGAAAAAACGAACTACACTTGAATAATTAACAAAACAAATAAACGATGTAGACAGACCTGGACGACGAACTTACATGAAACACGAAGAACGCAATAACAGGAAAACTGACTACACAAAAACCGAACGAACGAACAAACATACCGAGAATAGTCCCGTGTGGCGTAACATACAGACACTGACACAGGAGACAACCACCCACAACAAACAGTGTGAAAACACCTACCTTAATATGACTCTCAATCAGAGGAAACGACACACACCTGCCTCTAATTGAGAGCCATATTAGGTACCCATAAACCAACATAGAAACAGAAAACAGACTGCCCACCCAAACTCACGTCCTGACCAACTAACACATACAAAAACTAACAGAAAACAGGTCAGGAACGTGACATAACCCCCCCCTTAAGGTGCGAACTCCGGGCGCACCAGCACAAAGTCTAGGGGAGGGTCTGGGTGGGCATCTGACCACGGTGGTGGCTCAGGCTCAGGGCGAGGTCCCCACCCCACCATAGTCAATCCCAGCTTACTTCTCCCCCTCAGAATGACCACCCTCCTATTCCACCCACCTAATAGAAGAGGCAACACCAAAATAAGGGACAGCTCCGGGACAAGGTAGCTCAGGACAGAGAGGTAGGTCAGGATAGAGAGGTAGCTCAAGATAGAGAGGTAGCTCAGGATAGAGGGGCAACTCCGGACTGAAGGGCAGCTCCGGACAGAGAGACAGCTCTGGACTGAGTGGCAGTTCTGGATACATGGCAGCTCTGGACGCTCATGACTAGCTGACGGCTCTGGACGCTCATGGCTGGCTGACGGCTCTGGACGCTCATGGCTGGCTGACGGCTCTGGACGCTCATGGCTGGCTGACGGCTCTGGACGCTCATGGCTGGCTGACGGCTCTGGACGCTCATGGCTCGCTGGCGGCTCTGGACGCTCATGGCTCGCTGGCGGCTCTGGCAGATCCTGTCTGGTTGGCGGCTCTGGCAGATCCTGTCTGGTTGGCGGCTCTGGCAGATCCTGTCTGGTTGGCGGCTCTGGCAGATCCTGTCTGGTTGGCGGCTCTGGCAGATCCTGACTGACGAATGGCTCTAGCGGCTCCTGACTGACTAACGGCTCTGACGGCTCGGGACAGACGGGCGGCTCAGACGGCGCTGGGGAGACGGATGGCTCAGACGGCGCTGAGGAGACGGATGGCTCAGACTGATCCTGTCTGGCGGAAGGCTTTGGCTGCTCCTGTCTGGCGGAAGGCTCTAGCGGCTCCTGTCTGGCGGAAGGCTCTAGCGGCTCCAGTCTGGCGGAAGGCTCTGTAGGCTCATGGCAGACGGGCGGCTTTGCAGGCTCATGGCAGACGGGCGGCTTTGAAGGCTCAATACAGACGGGCAGTTCATGCGGCGCTTGGCAGACGGACAGTTCAGGCGCCGTTGGGCAGACGGCAGACTCTGGCCGGCTGAGACGCACTGTAGACCTGGTGCGTGGTGCCGGAACTGGAGGCACCGGGCTAAGGACACGCACATCAGGACGAGTACGGGGAGAAGGAACAGTGTGTACAGGGCTCTGGAGACGCACAGGTGGCTTAGTGCGTGGTGCCGGAACTGAAGGCACTGGGCTGGAGACACGCACCATAGGAAGAGTGCGTGGAGGAGGAACAGGGCTCTGGAGACGCACTGGAAGCCTGGTGCGTAGTGTAGGCACTGGTGGTACTGGGCTAGGGCGGGGAGCAGGGACAGGGCACACTGGACTCTCAACGCGTACTATTTGCCTGGTGCGTGGTACCGGCACTGGTGGCACCGGGCTGAGGGCACGCACATCAGGACGAGTACGGGGAGAAGGAACAGTGTGTACAGGGCTCTGGAGACGCACAGGTGGCTTAGTGCGTGGTGCCGGAACTGAAGGCACTGGGCTGGAGACACGCACCATAGGAAGAGTGCGTGGAGGAGGAACAGGGCTCTGGAGACGCACTGGAAGCCTGGTGCGTAGTGTAGGCACTGGTGGTACTGGGCTAGGGCGGGGAGGTAGCGCCGGAAATACCGGACCGTGCAAGCGTACTGGCTCCCTTGAGCATTGAGCCTGCCCAACCTTACCTGGTTGAATGCTCCCCGTCACCCGACCAGTGTGGGGAGGTGGAATAACCCGCACCGGGCTATGTAGGCGAACCGGGGACACCATGCGTAAGGCTGGTGCCATGTAAGCCGGCCCAAGGAGACGTACTGGTGGCCAGATATGTAGAGCCGGCTTCATGACACCTGGCTCAATGCCCAATCTAGCCCTACCAGTGCGGGGAGGTGGAATAACCCGCACCGGGCTATGCACACGTACAGGAGACACCGTGCGCTCTACTGCATAACACGGCGTCTGCCCGTACTCCCGCTCTCCACGGTTAGCCTGAAAAGTGGGCGCAGGTCTCCTACCTGCCCTTGGCCCACTACCTCTTAGCCCCCCCCCCAAGAAATTTTTGGGGTTTCTTCACGGGCTTCCGTGCTAGCCTCGTACCTTCATAAATCCGGTTTTGAGCTTCATTCTCCGGTTTCCAGCCACGTCTCTTTGCTGCCTCCTCATACCACCGCTCCTGGGCTCGCGCTGCTTCCATCTCCTCACGAGCGCGGCGATATTCCCCAATGTGCGCCCAGTGTCCTTTTCCCTCTAATACTTCCTCCCAAGTCCATGAGTCCTGATCTCTTGGCCGCTGCTCGAACTCACGCTGCTTGGTTCTGGATCGGTGGGTGGTTCTGTAACGGTGTTCCTCCTCCTCTTCATCCGAAGAGGAGGAGCATGGATTGAACCAAGGCGCAGCGTTGTGAAATGACATGATTTATTAAACAAGACGAAAAAACGAACTACACTTGAATAATTAACAAAACAAATAAACGATGTAGACAGACCTGGACGACGAACTTACATGAAACACGAAGAACGCAATAACAGGAAAACTGACTACACAAAAACCGAACGAACGAACAAACATACCGAGAACAGTCCCGTGTGGCGTAACATACAGACACTGACACAGGAGACAACCACCCACAACAAACAGTGTGAAAACACCTACCTTAATATGACTCTCAATCAGAGGAAACGACACACACCTGCCTCTAATTGAGAGCCATATTAGGTACCCATAAACCAACATAGAAACAGAAAACATAGACTGCCCACCCAAACTCACGTCCTGACCAACTAACACATACAAAAACTAACAGAAAACAGGTCAGGAACGTGACATAATGTACAGTATATCAGATCAAATCAAGCCTTTTCTCAAGCCTTTTCTTGTAAAACTACACTACAGCTAAAATACCTTTCTCCTCTCTCTCTCTGGCAAACTTAACTCGGTGGTTTGATTTTATTTACACATATAATTACAATCTGGTGTAATAGAGTTAAGAACGTACCGTAAGCTCACTCCACAGCTAGCTTGAAATGTTGCGGATGGAGATATCCACTTAGTACCTTTGGGTGGCTCAACCAGTTGGAACGTTGTCAAGGAGGGCGGTCACGTGTGTCAGCAAAGCAGAGGTCCCGAGTGCGAACCATGTATGAGCTGAATCGGCGGGAGGTGGTACTCGCTATGCAAGCAGTGTGACACGTGTAGCACTGGCACTTATCATCTCAGAGAGGAAATGACTGAAAGGAATCTGTGTTTTCTAGAGAGAGGGATGGAAAGAATTAGGGGGAGAGGGACTGTGAGAGAGAGGGAGAGAGAACAAGAGGGGGAGGGAGGGAGACTGCATCTCTCAGATGACTGAGAGAGAGAGAGAGAGAGAGAGAGAGAGAGAGAGAGAGAGAGAGAGAGAGAGAGAGAGAGAGAGAGAGAGAGAGAGAGAGAGAGAGAGAGAGAGAGAGAGAGAGAGAGAGAGAGAGAGAGAGAGAGAGAGAGAGAGAGAGAGAGAGAGAAAAAAAAAACTGCCTGCTGTAACGGGGAGAAACTCAAAAACTAATCTTGGAAATCTGGTATAGGGGGATGAGGACTTTCCCATTCAATCAATAAATTATACAAACCTGATGAGATTAAACCTGATCTGATTATAAAGTTATGTTTGTATGCTTTGGTTGTACAGTTTGTATAGGCGGCTACATCGACCCAGCCTAAAACATAACGAAGGCTTAGGGCTGGATTCAATCTGTATCGCCGAAGCTCAGCAGTGTATGGTGTTAGAAATGTTTAGGTAATTTCCAATTGAGCCGACATATGCAGTGTTTTCCGTGAATGCAGTCTCTGCTAACGTGAGACCATTGCCTTTAAATGTCAATCGGGCTACAACACGGAACTTCAGCGATAGGGATTGAATCCAGCTCTTGGGAAGTGTATCCCCTTATGTATTGCTCTTGTTCACACAACTATAGTGTATCTGTAAATAATCATACCAGGCGGTGATGTTAGCAATTATTGTCAAACCATTCTGTATGACAGAGAAACATACTTGTATTTTTCAAGCAAACGGTTATTGTCAGAGTTTTTATGAAGTAAAAAAGGAATACATACATTGGGCTGACATTAAAGGGTTTCTGCAGGTCTTCTAGAACACATTTTACGCTGTTTGGTTCCCCCGAGGAAGTGAGTTAAATACATTCCAGTTCATTCCAGTTCCACCCTGTCATTGAAACAATGGAATATTGAATCATGTTTTTGTCTACTATGTCACCCTGTTGATTTTGTGTTATTTTACCTTCTATTAAAAACGAAACTAAATCTTGTACGTACACATGACGAGGGTGAAGATATCAAACATCTGCAGTTTCTCTTCCATCTGATTATGGTGTGTGTTTTAATAAAAGTTCTTATCTGATATCAGAATCAATGGAAGGGTATCAAACCCATACAATCTGTGTGTGTTCTTTTTCTGGGGGTTGAACTCTATCAAGGGCCAATGGATACAGTTCCCATGGAGGGATCAATATGTTTTCTATAATACTAATGTTGATTCTTCCATTGATTAGATCAGCTGAAGTGTAATCATGCAATCATAAAAATTATGTCCAACTAATTCTGTGGTATTTATATACATAGTATGTGTATATTTATACATTTGACTGAACACTGCATAGTATGAGTGATTATTAGTCAAGCATATTTGATTGTAGATCCTATCCCCTACTCTTGTTTGTGCAGTAGCTATAAGAATACAGTTTTCGGTACTAACATATGATTTGTGAGGTTCAGTTATGGGATACCTGTATTTATGGGTACTAGTTCATTATACATAGATATAAAAATAAATATAGCAAAGTTTTGTCTGATAAAATATTACATTGTGTTGCTATGAATTTGTCTTGTTTAGATTTTGGATTGACTGGAGTTGTCCAGTTTATGTATTGACTGGAGTTGTTTAGTTTATGTATTGACTGGAGTTGTTTAGTTTATGTATTGACTGGAGTTGTTTAGTTTATAGATTGACTGGAGTTGTTTAGTTTATGTATTGACTGGAGTTGTTTAGTTTATAGATTGACTGGTGTTGTTTAGTTTATAGATTGACTGGAGTTGTTTAGTTTATGTATTGACTGGAGTTGTTTAGTTTATAGATTGACTGGAGTTGTTTAGTTTATAGATTGACTGGAGTTGTTTAGTTTATGTATTGAATGGAGTTGTTTAGTTTATGTATTGACTGGAGTTGTTTAGTTTATGTATTGACTGGAGTTGTTTAGTTTATAGATTGACTGGAGTTGTTTAGTTTATGTATTGAATGGAGTTGTTTAGTTTATGTATTGACTGGAGTTGTTTAGTTTATAGATTGACTGGAGTTGTTTAGTTTATGTATTGACTGGAGTTGTTTAGTTTATGTATTGACTGGAGTTGTTTAGTTTATAGATTGACTGGAGTTGTTTAGTTTATGTATCGACTGGAGTTGTTTAGTTTATAGATTGACTGGAGTTGTTTAGTTTATAGATTGACTGGAGTTGTTTAGTTTATAGATTGACTGGAGTTGTTTAGTTTATGTATTGACTGGAGTTGTTTAGTTTATGTATTGACTGGAGTTGTTTAGTTTATGTATTGACTGGAGTTGTTTAGTTTATAGATTGACTGGAGTTGTTTATTTTATAGATTGACTGGAGTTGTTTAGTTTATGTATTGACTGGAGTTGTTTAGTTTATGTTTTGACTGGAGTTGTTTAGTTTATGTATTGACTGGAGTTGTTTAGTTTATGTATTGACTGGAGTTGTTTAGTTTATAGATTGACTGGAGTTGTTTAGTTTATAGATTGACTGGAGTTGTTTAGTTTACAGATTGACTGGAGTTGTTTAGTTTATGTATTGACTGGAGTTGTTTAGTTTATAGATTGACTGGAGTTGTTTAGTTTACAGATTGACTGGAGTTGTTTAGTTTATAGATTGACTGGAGTTGTTTAGTTTATAGATTGACTGGAGTTGTTTAGTTTATGTATTGACTGGAGTTGTTTAGTTTATAGATTGACTGGAGTTGTTTAGTTTATAGATTGACTGGAGTTGTTTAGTTTACAGATTGACTGGAGTTGTTTAGTTTATGTATTGACTGGAGTTGTTTAGTTTATAGATTGACTGGAGTTGTTTAGTTTATAGATTGACTGGAGTTGTTTAGTTTATAGATTGACTGGAGTTGTTTAGTTTATATATTGACTGGAGTTGTTTAGTTTATAGATTGACTGGAGTTGTTTAGTTTATATATTGACTGGAGTTGTTTAGTTTATGTATTGACTGGAGTTGTTTAGTTTATAGATTGACTGAAGTTGTTTAGTTTATAGATTGACTGGAGTTGTTTAGTTTATGTATTGACTGGAGTTGTTTAGTTTATGTATTGACTGGAGTTGTTTAGTTTATAGATTGACTGGAGTTGTTTAGTTTATAGATTGACTGGAGTTGTTTAGTTTATGTATTGACTGGAGTTGTTTAGTTTTTGGATTGACTGGAGTTGTTTAGTTTATAGATTGACTGGAGTTGTTTAGTTTATAGATTGACTGGAGTTGTTTAGTTTATGTATTGACTGGAGTTGTTTAGTTTATAGATTGACTGGAGTTGTTTAGTTTATAGATTGACTGGAGTTGTTTAGTTTATAGATTGACTGGAGTTGTTTAGTTTATGTATTGACTGGAGTTGTTTAGTTTATAGATTGACTGGAGTTGTTTAGTTTATGTATTGACTGGAGTTGTTTAGTTTATGTATTGACTGGAGTTGTTTAAATTATGTATTGACTGGAGTTGTTTAGTTTATGTATTGACTGGAGTTGTTTAGTTTATGTATTGACTGGAGTTGTTTAGTTTATAGATTGACTGGAGTTGTTTAGTTTATAGATTGACTGGAGTTGTTTAGTTTATAGATTGACTGGAGTTGTTTAGTTTATGTATTGACTGGAGTTGTTTAGTTTATGTATTGACTGGAGTTGTTTAGTTTATGTATTGACTGGAGTTGTTTAGTTTATAGATTGACTGGAGTTGTTTATTTTATAGATTGACTGGAGTTGTTTAGTTTATGTATTGACTGGAGTTGTTTAGTTTATGTATTGACTGGAGTTGTTCAGTTTATGTATTGACTGGAGTTGTTTAGTTTATAGATTGACTGGAGTTGTTTAGTTTATAGATTGACTGGAGTTGTTTAGTTTATAGATTGACTGGAGTTGTTTAGTTTACAGATTGACTGGAGTTGTTTAGTTTATGTATTGACTGGAGTTGTTTAGTTTATGTATTGACTGGAGTTGTTTAGTTTATAGATTGACTGGAGTTGTTTAGTTTACAGATTGACTGGAGTTGTTTAGTTTATAGATTGACTGGAGTTGTTTAGTTTATAGATTGACTGGAGTTGTTTAGTTTATGTATTGACTGGAGTTGTTTAGTTTATAGATTGACTGGAGTTGTTTAGTTTATGTATTGACTGGAGTTGTTTAGTTTATGGATTGACTGGAGTTGTTTAGTTTATGTATTGACTGGAGTTGTTTAGTTTATAGATTGACTGGAGTTGTTTAGTTTATAGATTGACTGGAGTTGTTTAGTTTATAGATTGACTGGAGTTGTTTAGTTTATAGATTGACTGGTGTTGTTTAGTTTATGTATTGACTGGAGTTGTTTAGTTTATATATTGACTGGAGTTGTTTAGTTTATAGATTGACGAGAGTTGTTTAGTTTATAGATTGACTGGAGTTGTTTAGTTTATGTATTGAATGGAGTTGTTTAGTTTATAGATTGACTGGAGTTGTTTAGTTTATAGATTGACTGGAGTTGTTTAGTTTATAGATTGACTGGAGTTGTTTAGTTTATGTATCGACTGGAGTTGTTTAGTTTATGTATTAACTGGAGTTGTTTAGTTTATAGATTGACTGGAGTTGTTTAGTTTATAGATTGACTGGAGTTGTTTAGTTTATGTATTGACTGGAGTTGTTTAGTTTATGTATTGACTGGAGTTGTTTAGTTTATAGATTGACTGGAGTTGTTTA
The DNA here is from genome assembly GCF_016432855.1 of Salvelinus namaycush. Classification (NCBI taxonomy): domain Eukaryota; kingdom Metazoa; phylum Chordata; class Actinopteri; order Salmoniformes; family Salmonidae; genus Salvelinus; species Salvelinus namaycush. Next base: position 69,482,302 of record NC_052310.1, read on the forward strand.
GTTTATGTATTGACTGGAGTTGTTTAGTTTATAGATTGACTGGAGTTGTTTAGTTTATGTATCGACTGGAGTTGTTTAGTTTATAGATTGACTGGAGTTGTTTCGTTTTTGGATTGACTGGAGTTGTTTAGTTTATAGATTGACTGGAGTTGTTTAGTTTATAGATTGACTGGAGTTGTTTAGTTTATAGATTGACTGGAGTTGTTTAGTTTATAGATTGACTGGAGTTGTTTAGTTTTTGGATTGACTGGAGTTGTTTAGTTTATAGATTGACTGGAGTTGTTTAGTTTATAGATTGACTGGAGTTGTTTAGTTTATGGATTGACTGGAGTTGTTTAGTTTATAGATTGACTGGAGTTGTTTAGTTTATAGATTGACTGGAGTTGTTTAGTTTTTGGATTGACTGGAGTTGTTTAGTTTATAGATTGACTGGAGTTGTTTAGTTTATAGATTGACTGGAGTTGTTTAGTTTATAGATTGACTGGAGTTGTTTAGTTTATGTATTGACTGGAGTTGTTTAGTTTTTATATTGACTGGAGTTGTTTAGTTTATGTATTGACTGGAGTTGTTTAGTTTATAGATTGACTGGAGTTGTTTAGTTTATGTATTGACTGGAGTTGTTTAGTTTATGTATTGACTGGAGTTGTTTAGTTTATGTATTGACTGGAGTTGTTTAGTTTATAGATTGACTGGAGTTGTTTAGTTTATATATTGACTGGAGTTGTTTAGTTTATGTATTGACTGGAGTTGTTTAGTTTATAGATTGACTGGAGTTGTTTAGTTTATGGATTGACTGGAGTTGTTTAGTTTATGTATTGACTGGAGTTGTTTAGTTTATGGATTGACTGGAGTTGTTTAGTTTATAGATTGACTGGAGTTGTTTAGTTTATAGATTGACTGGAGTTGTTTAGTTTATGTATTGACTGGAGTTGTTTAGTTTATAGATTGACTAGAGTTGTTTAGTTTATGTATTGACTGGAGTTGTTTAGTTTATAGATTGACTGGAGTTGTTTAGTTTATGTATTGACTGGAGTTGTTTAGTTTATGGATTGACTGGAGTTGTTTAGTTTATGTATTGACTGGAGTTGTTTAGTTTATAGATTGACTGGAGTTGTTTAGTTTATAGATTGACTGGAGTTGTTTAGTTTACAGATTGACTGGAGTTGTTTAGTTTATAGATTGACTGGAGTTGTTTAGTTTATAGATTGACTGGAGTTGTTTAGTTTATAGATTGACGAGAGTTGTTTAGTTTACAGATTGACTGGAGTTGTTTAGTTTATAGATTGACTGGAGTTGTTTAGTTTATAGATTGACTGGAGTTGTTTAGTTTATGTATTGAATGGAGTTGTTTAGTTTATGTATCGACTGGAGTTGTTTAGTTTATGTATCGACTGGAGTTGTTTAGTTTATAGATTGACTGGAGTTGTTTAGTTTACAGGTTGACTGGAGTTGTTTAGTTTATAGATTGACGAGAGTTGTTTAGTTTATAGATTGACTGGAGTTGTTTAGTTTATGTATTGAATGGAGTTGTTTAGTTTATAGATTGACTGGAGTTGTTTAGTTTATGTATTGACTGGAGTTGTTTAGTTTATAGATTGACTGGAGTTGTTTAGTTTATAGATTGACTGGTGTTGTTTAGTTTATAGATTGACTGGTGTTGTTTAGTTTATAGATTGACTGGAGTTGTTAAGTTTATAGATTGACTGGAGTTGTTTAGTTTATAGATTGACTGGAGTTGTTTAGTTTATAGATTGACTGGTGTTGTTTAGTTTATAGATTGACTGGAGTTGTTTAGTTTATAGATTGACTGGATTTGTTTAGTTTATAGATTGACTGGAGTTGTTTAGTTTATAGATTGACTGGAGTTGTTTAGTTTATAGATTGACTGGAGTTGTTTAGTTTTTGGATTGACTGGTGTTCTTCTCTTTTTTCTATATTTTTTTGTACAATTGATTTGATGTTGAACAATTTAAATAATTAAATACATTTTCCATCTGCAGTATATTATCACTGTTCTGTATTCAACTTTCTTACGTGGCAATAAAAAGATGAGTACACAACTTCTGTAAACACTGCATTCTGCCTGTCTCTTTTCTGTTTATCTTCCTGTGTTTCTATCCTATTTGTCCCCCAAAAGATTGTCTCCCTATCCACGTCTCTCCTCTCTTCCTCTCCTCTTCAAGTTCACTGAGTCCATGCCACTCAGTTAATGTGTCCTTGGCTTTACAACTGCTGATCGCTGCCAGCTACAATCAAACCATATACTGTGTGGTCTTAGACATTGCTTTAACCTTCAAATGAACCGGCGATTCATGAGAAATCAAACACTGTCCTTACCTTTGCAGGCAGGAGACTGCCAGTTTTCCAAAGCACTAATTACAGCATGCTGCCAGCTCTATTGGCTATAAATCAGCAGCAGTAGGGTGGATCCTGGGTTTTCCATTCAATCAGGAACAAAGGAGACCTGAGTTTCATCTCACCATAGACTCTACCTTTCCCTCCTGATCAGCCAAGCCAAATAATACAACAATGAACCAAATAACAATAATGATCCAAATATCACAACAATGAGCAAAATAACACAACAATGAGCCAAACAACACAACAATGAGCCAAATAACACAACAATGAGCCAAATAACACAACAACGAGCCAAATAACACAGCAATGAGCCAAATAACACATCAATGAGGCAAATAACACAACAATGAGCCAAATAACATAACAATGTAGTCTGTGTAGTCTGTCACTGAAGACGGGGATTTCACTATAGTTTTTAACACTATTAGTGTTTCCTACGCCCTATTCTCACCCTTCTGCCATTCATTGATGTTTTTATTTATGCTCCTGTGGACAGTGAGGGGTAAGATGGACCTGGAGTAATTTTGTCCGAGCCTGGCCCACAGTGGCTCATTTCCTGGGTGAGAGGACAGGGTGAGAGGTCCACTGATGGGCCATATGGTATCCAGGAGCACTGAGACACTCCCGTGATCCTTAGGAACAGTTCACACCACTCAGGCCGAGGTGTTCAAAAAAGCTACAGGGACAGGATGACGTCAGATAAGGCTGAGCTTAGAAACACCTGTGTCTGATAATGGAAGATTTCTAAAGATATAGTATATTAGGGATGACTAACTTTGATGGGGTGAGGGCCACAAAAATTGTCATCATGAGGGGCCGCAGTGGCTTGTGGGTATTCGTACCCACATCCATACCCCCACACCATCCCCACACATACACCTTGTGAGCAAATTCAAAAGAAATTGCCATGGGGCGGAGAAATAAATTAGCAGTTTTACAGCTAATTTCCTGCAATCCTACACATTTAGCCATAGGGTGCAGGCAAATGTTTGCAGTTTCTATTATGATAACTGATGATCAATGGACCCCACCCCGGGCGGTAATTCGACCATGCTTACTACAAGTTTAGATAGCTGGCAGCTAGACGATTTTACCAATCAAAAATGTGTTTGCTGACATGGGCTAATTAAGTGACTGTTGATGCACAACCAAATGTAGAAATCTCAACAGTTGGTTGAGACCCCAACTTATATACAGTACCAGCGGGTACTCAAGTGGCGCAGTGGTCTAAAACACTGCATCTCAGTACAAGAGGTGTTACTGTAGTACCTGGTTTGAATCCAGGCTGCATCACATCCAGCTGTGATTGAGAGTCCCACAGGGTGGTGCAAAATTGGTCTGTTTTTGGCCGGGGGAAGCTGTCATTGTAAATAAGATTTTTTCCTAACTGACTTGCCCAATTAAATAAAGGTTAATTAAAAATTAAAAATAAACAGTCAAAAGTTAGGACACATTTACTCATTCAAGGGTTTTTCTTTATTTTTACTATTTTCTACATAGTAGAATAGCAGTGAAGACATCAAAACTATGAAATAACACATGGAATCATGTAGTAACCAAAAAAGTGTTAAACAAATCAAAATATATGTTATATTTTAAGTTCTTCAAAGTAGCCACCCTTTGCTTTGATGACAGCTTTGCACACTCTTGGCATTTTCTCAACCAGCTTCACCTGGAATGCTTTTCCAACAGTCTTGGAGGAGTTCCCACATATGCTAAGAACTTTATGGCTGCTATTCCTTCACTCTGCGGTCCAACTCATCCCAAACCATCTCAATTGGGTTGAGGCCAGGTGATTGTGGAGGCCAGGTCATCTGATGCTGCACGCCATCACTCTCCTTCTTGGTCAAATAGCCCTTACACAGCCTGGAGGTGTGTTTTGGGTCATTGTCCAGTTGAAAAACAAATGATAGTTCCACTAAGAGCAAACCAGATGGGATGGCGTATTGCTGCAGAATGTTGTGGTAGCCATGCTGGTTAAGTGTGCCTTGAATTCAGCAAAGCACCCCCACACCATCACACTTCCTCCTCCATGCTTCACAGTGGGAACAACACATGCAGAGATCATTCGTTCATCCGTCTCACAAAGACACGGCGGTTGGAACCAAACATCTCCAATTTGGACTCATCAGACCAGAGGACAGATGTTCATTGCTCGTGTTTCCTGGCCCAAGCAAATCTCTTCTTATTATTGGTGTGCTTTAGTAGCTGTTTCTTTGCAGCAATTTGACCATGAAGGCCTGATTCACACAGTCTCCTCTGAACAGTTAATGTTGAGATGTGTCTATGACTTGAACTCAGTGAAGCATTTATTTGGGCTGCAATCTGAGGTGCAGATAACTCTAATAAACTTGGGGGCCCCTCAGGGGTGTGTGCTGATGACACAACAGTAGTAGGCCTGATCACCGACAACGATGCGACAGCCTATAGGGAGGAGGCATTACAACTTATCCTCTGCAGCAGAGGTAACTGGGTCTTCCGTTCCTGTGGCGGTCCTCATGAGAGCCAGTTTCATCATAGCGCTTGATGGTTTTTGTGACTGCACTTGAAGAAACATTCAAAGTTCTTGAAATTTTCCGTATTGACTGAACTTCATGTCTTAAAGTAATGATGGACTGTCATTTCTCTTTTCTTATTTGAGCTGTTCTTGCCATAATATGGACTTGGTCTTTTACCAAATAGGGCAATCTTCTGTATTCCACCCCTACCTTGTCACAACTCAACTTATTGTCTCAAACGCATTAAGAAGGAAAGAAATTCCACAAATTAATTTTTAACAAGGCACACCTGTTATTTGAAATGCACTCCAGGTGACTACCTCATGAAGATGATTGAGAGAATGCCAAGAGTGTGCAAAGCTGTCCTCAAGGCAAAGGGTGGCTACATTGAAGAATCTCAGATATAAAATATATTTTAATTTGTTTAACACTTTTTTGGTTATTGTTATTGACATTGTTAATGTTGTAAATGACTATTGTAGCTGGAAATGGCAGATATTTGGGGGAATAGCTACATAGGCATACAGAGGCTCATTATCAGCAACCATCACTCCTGTGTTCCAATGGCACGTTGTGTTAGCTAATCCAAGTTTATCATTTTAAAAGGCTAATTGATCATGAGAAAACACTTTTGCAATTATGTTAGCACAGCTGAAAACTGTTGTCCTGATTAAAGAAGCAATAAAACTGTCCTTCTTTAGACTAGTTGAGTATCTGGAGCATCAGCATTTGTGGGTTCGATTACAGGCTCAAAATGGCCAGAAACAAATAACTTTCTTCTGAAACTCGTCAGTCTATTCTTGTCCTGAGAAATGAAGGCTATTCCACGTGAGAAATTGCCAAGAAACTGAAGATCTCGTACAACGCTGGGTACTACTACCTTCACAGAACAGCGCAAACTGTCTCTAACCAGAATAGAAAGAGGAGTGGGAGGCCCCGGTGCACAACTGAGCAAGACGACAAGTACATTAGAGTGTCTAGTTTGAGAAACAGAGGCCTCACAAGTCCTCAACTGGCAGCTTCATTAAATAATACCCGCAAAACAACAGTCTCAACGTCAACAGTGAAGAGGCGACTCCGGGATGCTGGCCTTATAGGCAGAGTTGCAAAGAAAAAGCCATATCTCAGACTGGCCAATAAAAATAAAAGATTAAGATGAGCAAAAGAACACAGACACTGGACAGAGGAAGATTGGAAAAAAGTGTAATGGACATACAAATCTAAGTTTGAGGTGTTCGGATCACAAAGAAGAACATTCGTGAGACGCAGAAAAAATGAAAGGATGCTGGAGGAGTTCTTGACGCCATCTGTCAAGCATGTTAGAGGCAATGTGATGGTCTGGTGGTGCTTTGGTGGTGGTAATGTGGGAGATTTGTACAGGGTTAAAGGGATCTTGAAGAAGGAAGGCTATCACTCCATTTTGCAAAGCCATGCCATACCTGTGGAGGGCGCTTAATTGGAGCCAATTTCCTCCTACAACAGGAAAATTACCTGAAGCACAGCTCCAAACTATGCAAGAACTATTTAGGGAAGAAGCTGTCAGCTGGTATTCTGTCTATAATGGAGTGGCCAGCACAGTCACCGGATCTCAACCCTATTGAGCTGTTGTTGGAGCAGCTTGACCGTACGGTACGTAAGAAGTGCCCATCAAGCCAATCCGGTTTTCTGAGTTTTTTTATATTCATTAAACTGCTCCGTTTATACCAAGTTCACTCTCCTGCGCCTGACTTCACTGCCACCAGCACGCACCCATCACAGAATCACAGACCCTAACTATGGAGTCAGCAGGAGAAGGTACCCCGGCCATTTAGGTGGAGGAGCGCATCCAGGAGCATGTAGTAATACTTCACCATCTTGGCACCGCCATGGATCGCGTTGTCCAGACAATGTACCCCTGGGAGAGACAGGGAGTTCTTCCAGTGCCTCCACCAGCACAACCGGGGTCTCTCTTGAGTGCCCCTTTCCCGCCTGAACCCAGTGGGATCCGTCTCTCCTTGCCCCAGGAGTACAACGGGAGGGCTGCGAACTGCCAGGGGTTCTTATTACAATTAGACCTCTATCTGGCCACCGAACACCCGGCTCCATCGGGCCATGAGAGGGTGTACGCTCTCGTCTCGTGCCTCGCCGGGAGAGCCTTGGAGTGGGCCAACGCCGTGTGGAGAGAGGGAGATGCGGCGTTGGACCAGTTTGAGGAGCGCCTCTACCACCTGAGGCAGGAGACGAGGAGCGCCCAGGAGTTCGCCCTGGAGTTTAGGACCCTGGTTGCCGGCGCGGGATGGAGCAATAGGGCCCTGATCGACCATTACCGCTGCAGTCTGCGCGAGGACGTCCGTCGGGAGCTGGCCTGCAGAGACACCACCCTCAAGTTTGACCAGCTGGTGGACCTGTCCATCCGGCTGGACAACCTGCTGGCTACTCGCGGAAATTCAGATCGGGGTCTGGTGGTTCCATCCTCCCGCAAACCCTCTCCGATACCCATGGAGCTGGGAGGGGCGGTGCGCATGGAGACCGGAGGGGGTTCCTGCTCGTTCACCATCTGTGGCCGCAGAGGTCACACTGCCGGTCGGTGCCGGGTTGGTTCCTCTGGGAATCGAGGCAGCAGGCAGGGCGCTCTGGCGTCACCTCAGGTGAGCCGGCACCATTCTCACCCAGAGCTCTCTGTTGCACAGATAGTTGTGTTTGTCACGTTCTTTGAGTTTTCCCCGCATTCCCAGTGTAAGGCGCTCGTCGATTCAGGCGCGGCTGGGAATTTTATTGATAGAGCTTTAGCACATAGTTTAGGGATCCCCATCGTTCCCGTGGATGTGCCCTTCCCCGTTCACGCCTTAGATAGTTGACCATTAGGGTCAGGGTTGATTAGGGAGGTCACTGCGCCTTTTGGCATGGTGACGCAGGGGGGTCATACGGAGAGAATTAGTCTCTTCCTTATTGACTCTCCTGCGTTTCCCGTGGTGCTGGGCCTACCCTGGTTAGCTTGTCATAACCCCACTGTTTCTTGGCCACAGGGTGGTCGCGAGAGTGCTCAGGTTGGTGTTTAGGGGTTTCCGTTGGTGCTACTATGGTGGAGAGTCCAGACCAGGTTTCCACCATGCGCATTCCCCCTGAATATGCCAATTGGCTCTCGCCTTCTCCAAAAAGAAGGCAACTCAATTACCACCTCATCGACGGGGCGATTGTGCGATAGATCTCCTGGTAGACGCTGCACTTCCCAGGAGTCACGTGTATCCCCTCTCACAGGTGGAGACGGAGGCTATGGAAACATATGTCTCCGAATCCCTGCGTCAGGGTACATTCGGTCCTCCACTTCACCCGCCTCCTCGAGTTTTTTTTTGTGAAGAAGAAGGAGGGAGGTCTGCGCCCGTGTATTGACTATCGGGGTCTGAATCAGATCACTGTGAGGTATAGTTACCCGCTACCGCTCATAGCCACAGCGATAGAGTCAATGCACGGGGCGCGCTTCTTCACCAAACTAGATCTCAGGAACGCGTACAACCTGGTGCGTATCCGAGAGGGAGACAAGTGGAAGACGGCTTTCAGTACCACCTCTGGGCACTTTGAGTACCTCGTCATGCCGTACGGGTTGATGAATGCGCCATCAGTCTTCCAAGCCTTTGTAGATGAGATTTTCAGGGACCTGCACGGGCAGGGTGCAGTGGTGTATATTAATGACATTTTGATATACTCCGCTACACGCGCTGAGCATGTGTCCCTGGTGCTTAGAGTGCTTGGTCGCCTGTTGGAGCATGACCTGTACGTCAAGGCTGAGAAATGCCTGTTCTTCCAACAGTCCGTCTCCTTCCTAGGGTATTGCATTTCCACTTCAGGGGTGGAGATGGAGAGTGACCGCATTGCAGCCGTACGTAATTGGCCGACTCCCACCACGGTAAAGGAGGTGCAGCAGTTCTTAGGGTTTGTCAACTACTACCGGAGGTTTACCCGGGGTTTTGGTCAGGTAGCGGCTCCCATTACCTCACTGCTGAAGGGGGCCCGGTGCGCTTGCGGTGGTCAGCTGAGGCGGACAGGGCTTTTAGTCACCTGAGGGCTCTGTTTACCTCGGCTCCCGTGTTGGCCCATCCGGATCCCTCTTTGGTGTTCATAGTGGAGGTGGACGCATCCGAGGCTGGGATAGGAGCTGTGCTCTCTCAGCGCTCGGGTACGCCACCGAAGCTCCGCCCCTGTGCCTTCTTCTCGAAGAAGCTCAGCCCGGCGGAGGGAAACTATGACGTGGGGGACCGGGAGCTGTTGGTTGTCGTCAAGGCCTTGAAGGCGTGGAGACATTGGCTTGAGGGGGCTAGACACCCTTTTTTCATCTGGACTGACCACCGCAATCTGGAGTACATCCGGGCGGCGAGGAGACTGAACCCTCGCCAGGCATGGTGGGCCATGTTTTTCACCCGTTTTGTGTTTACCCTTTCCAACAGACCAGGCTCCCAGAACGTTAAGGCAGACGCATTGTCCCGGCTGTATGACACAGAGGAGCGGCCCATGGATCCCACTACCATACTCCCAGCCTCTTGCCTGGTGGCGCCGGTAGTGTGGGAGCTGGACGCACACATTGAGCAGGCGTTACATGCAGAGCCCGCTTCCCTCCAGTGTCCAGCTGGGCGTCTGTACGTTCCGTCTGCTGTCCGCGACCGGCTGATCTATTGGGCCCACACGTCACCCTCCTCTGGTCATCCTGGGATCGGTCGGACGGTGCGCTGTCTTAGTGGGAAGTACTGGCGGTCCACTTTGGCTAAGGATGTGAGGGTTTATGTTTCCTCCTGCTCGGTGTGCGTCCAGTGTAAGGCTACTAGGCACCTGCCCAGAGGTAAGTTACAACCCTTACCCGTTCCACAACGGCCGTGGTCGCACCTGTCGGTAGATTTCCTGACCGATCTTCCTCCTTCACAGGGTAACACCACGATCCTGGTCGTTGTGGATCGTTTTTCCAAGTCCTGTTGTCTCCTCCCTTTGCCCGGTCTCCCTACGGCCCTACAGACTGCAGAGGCCCTGTTTAAACACGTCTTCCGGCACTACGGGGTGCCTGAGGATATAGTGTCTGATCGGGTTCCCCAGTTCACGTCGTTCATGGAACGTCTGGGGGTCTCGGTCAGCCTTACCTCAGGTTTTCACCCCGAGAGTAACGGGCAGGTGGAGAGAGTTAACCAGGATGTGGGTAGGTTTCTGAGGTCTTATTGCCAGGACTAGCCGGGGGAGTGGGCAGCGTTCGTGCCCTGGGCAGAGATGGCCCAGAACTCGCTCTGCCACTCCTTCACTAACCTCTCTCCCTTCCAGTGTGTATTGGGGTATCAGCCGGTTCTGGCTCCTTGGCATCAGAGTCAGACCGAGGCTCCTGCGATGGACCACTGGTTCCGGCGCGCGGAGGAAACATGGGACGCCGCCCATGTCCACCTTCAGCACGCTGTGCTGCGCCAGAATTTTGGCGCAGACTGTCACCACAGTGAGGCCCCGGTGTTCGCACCGGGGGACCGGGTCTAGCTCTCGACCCGAAACCTGCCCCTCCGCCTGCCCTGTCGGAAGCTGGTTCCGCAGTTTGTGGGGCCATTTAAAGTCCTGAGGAGAGTGAACGAGGTTTGTTACAGGTTACAACTTCCCCTCGATTACCGCATTAACCCCTTGTTCCATGTGTCTCTCCTCAGGCCGGTGGTGGCTGGCCCGCTCCAGGAGTCTGAGGTGCGGGAGGTTCCTCCGCCCCCTCTGGACATCGAGGGGGCCCCGGCGTACTCCGTTCGTTCCATACTGGATTCAAGACGTCGGGCGAGGGGCCTTCAGTACCTCGTGGACCGGGAGGGGTATGGTCTGGAGGAGAGATGCTGGGTTCCAGTGGAGGACGTGTTGGAACCTTCAATGCTACGAGAGTTCCACCATCTCCATCCGGATCGCCCTGCGCCTCGCACTCCGGGTCGTCCCCGAGGTCGGTGTCGACGCACTGCTGGAGCCGTGCGTCAGGTGGGGGGGTACTGTCACGACTTCCGCCGAAGTCGGTCCCTCTCCTTGTTCGGGCGGTGTTCGGAGGTCGACGTTACCGACCTTCTAGCCATCGCTGATCCATTTTTCATTTTCCATTGGTTTTGTCTTGTCTTCCATCACACCTGGTTCCAATCCCATCAATTACATGTTGTGTATTTAACCCTCTGTTTCCCCTCATGTCCTTGTCGGTGATTGTTTGTTGTATGTATTGGTGCAAGTTATGTTCTGGTGTGCGATGGGTTTTGCACCCCTCTTATTTTATTTTGTATATTTTGTTTTTTGGAGCTTTTGTATATTCATTAAACTGCTCCGTTTATACCAAGTTCACTCTCCTGCACCTGACTCCCCTGCCACCAGCACGCACCCATCACAACATGGGGACAAAGATCGTACTTTTTAGAGAAATGTCCTCTGGTCTGATGAAAAAAAAATTGAACTGTTTGCGGTAAACCGCAAAATGATAAATCTTATGTAAAACTGAAGCACTTGGGGGGTGGTAAAAACATTTGATGTTTTTCTGTCTGTACTTTAAAACGGGAAATGTAGAAACTGGTTAAAATACTATATAGAAATACTATATGTAAATACTATATAGAAATACTATATAGAAATTGTCCAGAATCATGTGACTAAGTGTGGTTCTGTACTCATGCCCTCCAACTGTACAGTGCAAGCCCATTCCAAACTCTCAAACACTCTCCTACTTATGAACTCATCAACAGAGACACCACTGTTTCTTTAGTGGTTTCCAGTCAAGTGTGAGTGTCTGTTGGTGGTCAATTTGACAGCTGAATTTGGGGAGCCAGAGGGGTTGTAGGACTCAACAATGCCTAGATGAAAGCCAACCGTTGCTAGGGTGACCGAACTTGTGCCATCTGTGAATAAATCTCTTTGCATTGTTTCCAAGGCAACAACTGGAGAAAGAGGCTGAGGCTGAGAGAGCGAAGGGGGAGGCTGAGGCTGAGAGAGAGAAGGGGGAGACTGAGACAGAGAGAGAAGGGGGAGGCTGAGGCTGAGAGAGAGAAGGGGGATGCTGAGGCTGAGAGAGAGAAGGGGGAGGCTGAGCCTGAGCCTGAGCCTGAGAGAGAGAAGGGGGATGCTGTAGCTGAGAGAGAGATGGGGGAATCTGAGGCTGAGCCTGAGAGAGAGAAGGGGGATGCTGTAGCTGAGAGAGAGATGGGGGAGTCTGAGGTTGAGAGAGAGAAGGGGGAGGCTGAGAGAGAAGGGGGATGCTTGTGCTGAGAGAGAGAAGGGGATGCTGTGGCTGAGAGAAGGGGGATGCTGTGGCTGAGAGAAGGGGGAGGCTCAGGCTGAGAGAAGGGGTAGGCTGAGGATGAGAGAGAGAAGGGGGATGTTGTGGCTGAGAGAAGGGGGAGGGCTGAGGCTGAGAGAGAGACGGGGGATGCTGTATCTGAAAGAGAGAAGGGGGATGCTGTGGCTGAGAGAAGGGGGAGGCTGAGGCTGAGAGAAGGGGTAGGCTGAGAATGAGAGAGAGAAGGGAGGTGTTGTGGCTGAGAGAAGGGGGAGACTGAGGCTGAGAGAGAGAAGGGGGAGGCTGAGGGTAGTGTGGATAGAGCTATAGGGTTTGGTTTGATTCTTCTTCCCATGTCTGTGTTGTTTATGTTCAATAATTATTTGCATGGGTGAAGTCATAAGATACAAATCCCCCAAAACAAAGTTACTCTGCAGATTCTATTAAGATTCTATTAAGAAACAACGGTTCTTGGCAATGTTTGAGGTGTTTTGATGTGCAGTTTGTGGAAGAGACTGTAAACCCAATAGCTCTTTCCAGATTACAGGAGTATGAAAAACGAGATTTACTGTGGGGATGATTCAATTTTATACAAACAACAACTTTAAAGGCTTTATGAAGCCTTTATAAACCTTTCATAAAACCTTCATAGATACTGCATAAACAATTTCTGAGAAAATGTCATGGTATAACCTATAGTAGATGGAAAAGCCTTTGGCAAAGCAACTCTCATATCACCCTGTATGCAGTATGATTTCACTTAGAAATTATTTGTAAAGCATTTATGTAATGCCTATGAAGACTTTATTAAGCCTTAAAAGTTGTTGTTCATTTTAATTGGGACCATAGTGATTTTTCTTTATTGTTGATTAAAGTTGCTCTTTAATAGAGAGATGTTATGGATTCCTGGTGTGTGATAATTTATTGCATACATTTAGCAGTGATTTTACAGTTGATTAATAATGTTGTGAGTTCTTCTCTATCAGATTCCAGCATATAAAACTGGTTTAACCATACCAACAGATTCCAATAAGACACTATTTATTTGCTCAGTACAATCTATTCTAAAATATATAACTTAAGTTTTGTTCAGGTCCAGTAATCTGTTACTTGATTAAAGAGGATATATGAATTCATTTGGATAATGGTCTGGATTCGATTCACACTATCTGCTGGACATAACTTAAAGGGATTTAACGTTTTTCCCATTTAGTTTCTAAATGTCTACAAATGTACTGTACATGTGTGGAGAAACATTTAGTTAACATTGAGTTAAGTCACCAATACATCAGATGATGACAGACTCACAATTTAGTAATTTTAACTACCATTTAATCCAAAAGCAAAAAATGTAATATACACATTTCAAAATGGTTATTTTTTAAGTGCTGAATAGAAAAAATAGTAATTTTCTATACTTGACATGAACATTTGTATCATTTGTATCCAATGGCAAGTTCTGAGGATGTTAAGAAATATGTCATTCTTACAGTTTCATTATCTGTGTACAGTAAATATTGATATTGATAAATTCTCAATTTAGTTATTTTAGTCCACTGGTCCCACTTACACAGAACTACCCTACGCCTTGACCTCTTTCTCCCCTCTCTCTCCAGATGAAATCCTGCGACTATTGGATTAACTGCTTGTTAAAATAACAAAATTGAGAGTATATAATTGTTTTGTGTTTTGGTGATTAAACCAATGTACTCATTATGTTTCATAGTAGACTTGGGGCTCTATTCAATCCACATCGTGGAAGTTCAGCTTTACTGATGGATAAAAATGTAAAGGTCATGTTTTTACTTTAGCAGGGACTGCATTCATGGTAAACACTGAGCAAATGGCTCTGAGATACGAATAATAAGGTCATGCATGTAACGATAGTTTGCGAGCCTGCTAGGTAAACAATCAACCATCATCACAACTCATGATGTTACAACCCTGTGTTACGTTCCCCAGTTTCTGTGTTGTTGTGGGTTTATATGTGTGTGTATTTCTGGAAATGGCCTGGATTCCTGAAGCAGCTGATTGGTCGGCCCCATCGCTGATAGGAGCTCTGACCCCTCCCTCTCGTCAGGGGATACAGCTGTCTCTTCATTACCAACTCCTTCTACAGCTTGATAAAAGCCAGTGTTCCTTCATCAGGGAGGAGAGCTTATTTTTATGTCCTCTGTTGGTTAGGGAAAGTTTTGTTGATATTATTTTGTAGCTGCTCCTTCAGAGGTATGTGTATGACAATAGGACTTAGTGTTTTTGGTTAATTGAAATTGTTCACGTAAATTATTCTGTTTCATTTGTTCCCAGGGGGGAAGGGAAAGCACCTTGGGAATGTTTAGGCAAGAGGTCTGCAGGCATACATAAACCGTAGTATTTAATCTGTCTATGCACACTAGGTAAGACCTGTGCGGACCACCCCCTGTATTTTGGTTAGCGCGCCAGGTGGTGCTAAAGGTTTGGTAAGTAGTGGTAAGGCAGGTAAGGTAGGAGAGGGGACTCTTTCATTTTAACTTTTTTTGCTTTGATTCCATCCAGACCCTTTTCCTCACATTACCATGTTAAGGAATAATAAATTCCCTGTAAATTGTATTTTTCTCTGCCTCTGTCATCCTTCCCCGCACCTACGATCATATACATTTTCTCACTCTACGGGGAGTTGAGATGTAACAGGGTGTTGCATTCCCTCCTCCAAGAGGCGTACGTAACACCTGCATGAATTTGCAGGTAGCTAACCAACCAGGTTCAATGTTAGCTAGCTAATATTAGGCTATAGCTAGCCAAGCAAATGGCTCTGTCTCAAGATTAGAAACATGTAATATCTGAATGTAGCTAGCTAGACTATCTTACCCGTATACATCATTCATGGTTGGACACATCTCCTGTCGGATGCCATGGTTGCCCCTAGTTTGAAGCAAACAGCTGGAGGCAGGGCTTTCTCCTATAGAGCTCAATTTTTATGGAATGGTCTACCTACCCATGTGAGAGACGCAGACTCGGTCTCAACTTTTAAGACTCATCTCTTCGGTGGGTCATATGATTGAGTGTAGTCTGGCCCAGGAGTGTGAAGGTGAACGGAAAGGCTCTGGAGCAACGAACCGCCCTTGCTGTCTCTGCCTGGCCGGTTCCCCTCTCTCCACTGGGATTCTCTGCCTCTAACCCTATTACAGGGGCTGAGTCACTGGCTTACTGGTGCTCTTTCATGCCGTCCCTAGGAGGGGTGCGTCACTTGAGTGGGTTGAATCACTGACGTGATCTTCCTGTCTGGGATGGCGCCCCCCCTTGGGTTGTGCTGTGGCAGAGATCTTTGTGGGCTATACTCGGCCTTGTCTCAGGATGGTAAGTTGTTGGTTGAAGAAATCCCTCTAGTGGTGTGGGGGCTGTGCTTTGGCACAGTGGGTGGGGTTATATCCTTCCTGTTTGGCCCTGTCCGGGGGTATCATTGGATGGGGCCACAGTGTCTCCTGACCCCTCCTGTCTCAGCCTCCAGTATTTATGCTGCAGTAGTTTGTGTCGGGGGGGCTAGGGTCAGTTTGTTATATCTGGAGTACTTCTCCTGTCTTATCCGGTGTCCTGTGTGAATTTAAGTATGCTCTCTCTAATTCTCTCTTTCTCTCTTTCTTTCTCTCTCGGAGGACCTGAGCCCTAGGACCATGCCTCAGGACGACCTGGCATGATGACTCCTTGCTGTCCCCAGTCCACCTGGCCGTGCTGCTGCTCCAGTTTCAACTGTTCTGCCTGCAGCTATGGAACCCTGACCTGTTCACCGGACGTGCTACCTGTCCCAGGCCTGCTGTTTTCAACTCTTTAGAGACCGCAGGAGCGGTAGAGATACTCATAATGATCGGCTATGAAAAGCCAACTGACATTTACTCCTGAGGTGCTGACTTGCTGCACCCTCGACAACTACTGTGATTATTATTATTTGACCATGCTGGTAATTTATGAACATTTGAACATCTTGGCCATGTTCTGTTATAATCTCCACCCGGCACAGCCAGAAGAGGACTGGCCACCCCTCATAGCCTGGTTCCTCTCTAGGTTTTGGCCTTTCTAGGGAGTTTTTCCTAGCCACCGTGCTTCTACACCTGCATTGCTTTCTGTTTGGGGTTTTAGGCTGGGTTTCTGTACAGCACTTTGAGATATCAGCTGATGTAAGAAGGGCTATATAAATACATTTGATTTGATGTAATCCGGAGACAGGTGTTTTCTCCATCTCCTTAGCTATCATACTCAAATTCCACTGATTTCAAAACTAAGTCCTCCAGATAGTGGAGAGCAAAACTTATGCAGTTTTAATAAACAATAAAAAAAAATTAAAGCCGCGTTATACAGGATTGCCAATACATACTGACAAGCTCAACGTGAGAGAAGAATGCAATACGTGGCAGATCAACTCAAACTCATCTCAGCATGTCCAGCCCACTCATTATCTTAGCCAGTAATGGTTAGTGGGAAGGTTGCTGACTTTTTCTTTGGCTAACCCAACTAGGCTTGTAATTTATCAATCGTATTCGTATTTACATACACGTTTTTATTAAAGCACATGGAAGTTCACATGTTCGAGAAGGAATTTGTGCCAAAAAACGCTTTTTGATAAAAAGGTAGTTTACATTCAAGCGGCTCTCCTTAGAAGTATTGACCCGCGACATACGCCTAGTTTCCTGAAACGGGTCACAATTGGCTGAGTGAATGAGTAGAAGATGTCATCAACCTTCTTTTCAAAGTGATTGACAGTCGCCAGCAAAGGGAGGGAGTGGAGAACTGAGGGATGAAAAGGTGTTTCATTATCTTTATACAGTACACACATAGGTCAGATATTGTAAAGCAGTTGGTTACTGTAAAAACAATTGAAGCACTGGCTGATGGGGAATGATGTACTATTAACAGCCACATCCATATTTTCACAAGTATGTGGTGAATTTTCTAAACACTTCGTACAACACTCCAAATTGGTAACACTTGTAATGCAGTTAATCTTACATTCAAAACCTTTCACTGTGCATTCATTTTGTTTGTAGACATATTTCACCACACAACCATTGACTAGGGGCTCTATTCAATCTCTAAAGCTGCAGCTATAAAGATTTGACAATAGTAATGTAAAGGTAATTTGCGATTGAGCCAACATATTCAGCGTTTACCATGAATGCAGTCCCTGCTAAAGCAGAAACATTGCCTTTAAATTTCAAGCAGTAAAGCTGAACTTCCGCAATGCGGATTGAATAGAGCCCCAAGTCTACTGTGAAATATAATGCGTACATTGGTTTAATCACCAAAACACAAAATAATGATATATTCTCAATTTTGTTATTTGTACAAGCAGTCAATCCAATAGTTGCAGGATTTCATCTGGAGAGAGAGGGGAGAAAGAGGTCAAGGCGTAGGGTAGTTCTGTGTAAGTGCTCAATAGGCTGAGTGAATGAGGATCGAATGTCGTCAACCTTTTTAAAGTGGTTGACAAAGTTGCCCGCAGAGAGGGAGTGGATGATTAAAGAGGGAGGAGAAGGTGGAAAATAGTTTCCCAGGGTTGGAGGTATAAGCTTGAAATGTAGAATGATAGAAAGTGGCTTTAGGGTGCTTCCCGGGTGGTGCAGCAGTCTAAGGCACTGCATCGCCGTGCTAGAGGCGTCACTACAGACCCGGGTTCGATCCCGGGCTGTAGCACAACCGGCTATTAGCGAGAGTCCCATAGGGCGGCGTACAATTGGCCTAGCATTGGCGTAGCGTGGTCCGAGTTGAGGGTTTGGCTGGGGGGGCTTTACTTGGCTCATCGCACTCTAGCGGTTCCTTGTGGCAGGCCGGGCGACTGCAGGTTGACCTCGGTTCTCAGGTGAACAGTGTTTCCTCCGACACATTGGTGCGGCTGGCTTCCGGGTTAAGCGGGCGGTTGTTAAGAAGCGTGGTTTGGCTGGTCATGTTTCAGAGGAGGCATGGCTCGACCTTCGCCTCCCGAGCCCGTTGGGGCATTGCAGCGATGAGACAAGATAGAAATTGGGGAGAAAAAGAGGGTAAAATAAAATGTAGGTGGCTTTAGCAGCATATACAAAGGAAGTGAAGATAGAGAGGAGGGGGTGAAAGGATGATTGGTCCTCCCGAAGGTTAGTTTTCCTCAATTTCCGCTCAGCTGCCCGTAGCCCTGTTATGTAAACTCACAATGAGTAAAGGGGAAAGTGCGAGTCATATGATGCAGAAAGGGAAGAGAGTAGTGTCAAAGAGGTAGAATCGGGAGACAGGAGGGAAAATGATTTAGCAGAAGGGGCAGATGATAGGATAGAAGAGAGTAGTGGTAGAGAGAGAGCAAAGATTGCAATGGCGCATGACCATCTTTCCCTTGTATGGGTTGGGATGGTGGAGAGGGAGACTGAAAAGGAAACAGTAGTGATCAAAGACCTGGAGGGGGTTTGCAGTTAGATTAGTAGGCGAACAGCCTCTTATAAAGATGAGCTCAAGCGTATTGTCTACCTTGTATAGAGTATAGAGCAGTGATGTAAAGTACTTAGGTAAAATATACTTGAAAGTACTACTTAAGTAGTTTTTTGAGGTATCTGTACTTAACTTTGCTATTTATATTTTTGACAACTTTTACATTTTTACTTACTTCATACATTTTGCCTGACACCCATAAGTACTCATTACATTTTGAATGCTTAGCAGGACAGGAAAATGTTCAAATTTACACACTTATCAATAGAACATACCTGGTCATCCGTACTGCCTCTGATCTGGTGGACTCACTAAACATGCTATGTTTATAAATTATATCTGAGTGTTGGAGCGTGCCCCTGGCTATCCGTAAATTTAAAAAACAAGAAAATGGTGCCGTCAGGTTTGCTTAATTTTTTATTATTTAACCTTTATGTAACTAGGCAAGTCAGTTACGAACAAATTATTATTTACAATGACGGCCTACCAAAAGGCAAAAGGCCTCCTGAGGGAACATGGGCTGGTATTAAAAATAACAAGTAAAATATAAATACAGGACAAAACACACATCACGACAAGAGACAACACAACATAAAGAGTGACCTAAGACAACTACATAGCAAGGCAGCAACACATGACAACACACCATGGTAGCAACACAACATGGTAGTAGCACAAATCATGGTACAAACATTATTGGGCACAGACAACAGCACAAATGGCAAGAAGGTAGAGTCAATAATACATCACACAAACAGCAACAACTGTCAGTAAGAGTGTCCATGTTTGAGTCTTTGAATGAAGAGATTGAGATAAAACTGTCCAGTTTGAGTGTTTGTTGCAGCTCATTCCAGTCGCTAGCTGCAGCAAACTGAAAAGACGAGCAACCCAGGGATGTGTGCGCTTTGGGGACCTTTAACAGAATGTGACTGGCAGAACGGGTGATGTATGTAGCATTGGTGGCAAATCTGATGGCCAACTGGTAAAGAACATCTAGCCGCTCAAGAGCACCCTTACCTGCCGATCTATAAATTATGTCTCTGTAATCCAGCATGGGAAGGATGGTCATTTGAATCAGGGTTAGTTTGGCAGCTGGGGTGAAAGAGGAGCAATTACAATAGCAATTACAATAGAGGAAACCAAGTCTAGATTTAACTGCATCTTTGAGCCTGCAGCTTTGATATGTGCTGAGAGAAGGACAGTGTACCGTCTAGCCATACTCCCAAGTACTTGTATGAGGTGACTACCTCAAGCTCTAAACCCTCAGAGGTAGTAATTACACCTGTGGGGAGAGAGGCATTCTTCTTACCAAACCACATCCTTTATTTTGGAGGTGTTCAGAACAAGGCTAAGGGTAGAGAAAGCTTGTTGGACACTAAGAAAGCTTAGTTGTACAGCATTTAACACAAAATCCGGGGAGGGGCCAGCTGAGTATAAGACAGCTGTATTATCTGCATATAAATGGATGAGAGAGCTTCCTACTGCCTGAGCTATGTTATTGATGTAAATTGAGAAGAGCCTTGGGGTACTCCCTTGGTGACAGGCAGTGGCTGAGATAGCAGATTTTCTGACTTTATACACTGCACTCTTTGAGAGAGGTTGTTAGCAAACCAGGCCAAAGACCCCTCAGAGACACCCATACTCCTTAGCAGGCACAAAAGAATGGAATGGTCTACCGTATCAAAAGCTTTGGCCTAGTCAATAAAAATAGCAGCACAACATTGCTTAAAATCAAGGGCAATGGTGACATCATTGAGGACCTTTAAGGTTGCAGTGACACATCCATAACCATAACCAGATTGCATACCCGAGAGAATACTATAGACATCAAGAAAGCCAGTCAGTTGATTATTGACAAGTTTTCCAACACTTTTGATTAACAGGGCAAAATAGAAATAGGCCTATAACAGTTGGGATCAGCTTGATCTCCCCCTTTAAATAAAGGATGAACCTTGGCTGCCTTCCAAGCAATGGGAACCTCCCCAGAAAGGAGAGACAGGTTAAAAAGGTCCGAGATAGGCTTGGCAATGATAGGGGCAGCAACCTTAAAGAAGAAAGGGTCTAAACCATCTGACTCAGATGTTTTGGGGGGTCAAGTTTAAGGAGCTCCTTTAGCACCTCGGACTCAGTGACCGCCTGCAGGGAGAAACTTTGTAACGGGGCAGGGGAAACAGAGGGAGAAGCATCGGGGATAGTCGCATTAGAAGTGTTGGGAGATTAGGAAATGTTGGACAGGCAATGAGGCATAGCTGAGTCAAATAGGAATCCTGACTTAATGAAGTGGTGATTAAAGAGCTCAGCCATGTGCTTCTTGTCAGTAATAACCACATCATCATCATTAAAGGACATGGGCAGCTGTGAGGAGGAGGGTTTATTCTCCCTTTAACGGTTTTCCAGAACTTCTTGGGGTTAGACCCACAGAGAGAGAACTGCTCCTTCAAGTAACTAACTTTGGCCTTTCGGATAGCTTGAGTGCACTTATTTCTCATTTGCCTGAACGAGAGCCAGTCAGCCTGAGTATGCGTGTGCGTGTGCCGTGCCTTTTGCAAAAGCAATTCTTGAGGTGGAGTAACTCTGCAAGATCACGGTTGAACCAGGGGCCGAACCTGTTTTTAATTCTCATTTTCTTTATGGGGGCGTGTTTGTTAACAATAACACTGAAAATATCAAAAAAGAAGGTCCAAGTGTCTTCGACAGAGGGGATCAAGCTGATTCTATACAGATGTCAGTTCATGAAGGAAGCTCATGAAAGTTTTTTAGCAAGCGTCTATGACAAATCAGGACAGGTCGTTTCACTGAGCAGCCATTACGAACACAGGCTGTAAAACAGTGATCACTAAGGTCATTACAGAAAACACCAGACTGATACCTATCAGGATTATTTGTGAGGACAACATCGAGGAGAGTAGCCTTTCTGGGTGTTTTGGAGTCATACCTTGTGGGATTGGTAATAATCTGAGAAAGTTTTAGTGAGTCCCATTGCTTTAGGACTTGGTCAGGTGGTTTAAGCATGTCCCAGTTTAGGTCACCTAGCAGGACAAATTCAGATTTAATGTAAGGGGCCAGCAGAGAACTTAGGGCAGGTAGGGTACAGGCCGGTGCTGATGGAGGACGATAGCACCCAGCAACAGTCAACAAAGAGCTATTTGAAAGTGTAATGCTTAAAACCAGCAAATCCAATTGTTTGGGGACAGACTTGGTGGAGACAACCGAGCACTGAAGGTGATCCTTGGTAAAGATTGCCACTCCCCCACCTTTGGAAGTTCTGTCTTGCCGAAAAAGGTTATAATCAGAAAGGTTAACATTAGTATTCAAAACAGTCTTCCTTAACCACGTCTCAGTAATGACCAACACATCTGGATTGGAGCTGTGAACCCACACTTTAAATTGATCCATTAATATAAGGAATTTGAAATGATTTGATACTTAAGTATATTTTAGCAATTACATTTCGTTTTGAGACTTAAGTATATTTAAAACCAAATACTTTTAGACTTTTATTCAAGTAGGATTTTACTGGGTGACTAACTTTTACTTGAGTAATTTTCTATGAAGGTATCTTTACTTTTACTCAAGTATGACGATTGGGTACTTTTTCCACCACTGGTATAGAGTATAGTGTATACGGTATAGTGCATAGTGTATAGTGTAGTATGTAGAGTTTATAGAGTATAGTGTATGGAGTATAGAGTATGGAGTATAGTGTATAGCATATAGTGTATAGAGTATGATGTATATTGTATAGAGAATTATGTAAAGTGTATAGAGTATTATGTGTAGTGTACATAGTATATAGTGCAAAGAGTATGATGCACAGTGTAGAGTGTATAGAGTAAACAGTATAGTGGATAGAGCAGTAGTGTAAAGTACTAAATTAAAAACACTTGAAAGTACTACTCAAGTCATTTTTGGGGTATCTGTATTTAACTTTACTATTTATATTTTTGACAACTTTTACTTCACTACATTCCTTAAAAAATTATGTACTTTTTACTCCATACATTTTCACTGACACCCAAAAGTACTCGTTACATTTTTAATGCTTTGCAGGAGTATGACTATGACGGAGAAGTCCGTCACTGGCCGCATTTGGTACACTACACACACACACACACGTTCATCGCACCTCCCTGCTCCGTTATCAGCTACGTTAACAATGTGGGTCGACACACAAGTTAACTTCTCTATCTTAGTACATACATTTCACACTTACCTCCCGTCAGTAACAGGTTATGGTATAAAGAATATACAGACAAGTGTTCATATTTAATTTAAGCAACGTTTATTATACTTATCAATGTTAGGGATGAGCGCGTTGTTTGTTTGGTTCTATTCCTCTCTCCATCTCTGTAGCTTCCGGGTATGCTGGGATAAGGACCCGAGCTAAGGCAATCGGGCTGACTTTGTAGTGCCTGTCCGGAATGGCTCGTAAATGGAGATATTGAAAGACACCATGTCAGTAGTGATGTGATTTTGTAAATGTTATATTGGTATATTGTGTCATGAAAAACGTGTTGCAATGTATATACTTTAGTATGTTTAGCTGAATGGAAAATGTAGGCTTTGAATAGGTAATTGCTTAATTAATTAGTGCTGATTATGTTCTGATGGGAGGGGCTTCTCCTACAAAAGGAGCCTCTCTTTCAGTTCAAAGGGTAGCCATTTTGGGATTGAGCTGTTGATGGGGCAGCATTGTTTTTAAAGCTGTCCCCATAATGGATACGTTGGATGGCAGTACTGTTGTTTTTCTTCCGGATTCACTCTAAATAAACACCCTTGCACAGAAGTACTTTTGTGGCTCTGCCATCTTTTTATTTGATAGAGGTTAGGTTTTTCAGTTTAGCCTTCTGGCCTACTCTATGTGACAATGACAATTGAGTACTTTTTCCACCACTGGTATAGTGTATAGAGTAAGGTCAAATTTGAATAGAGTATAGTATATTGTGTATATAGTGTAGCATGTATAGTGTAGCATGTTTAGTGTGCAAAGCTGTCATCAAGGCAAAGGGTGGCTACTTTGAAGACTCTCAAATATAAAAACTATTTTGATTTATTGAACACTTTTCTGGTTACTACATGATTCCATATGTGTTATTTCATAGTTTTGATGTCTTCACTATTATTCTACAGTGTAGAAAATAGTAAAAATAAAGAAAAACCCTTGAATGAGTAGGTGTGTCCAAACTTTTGACTGGTACTGTAGTATATTGTATAGTGCATATAGTATTATGTATAGTGTATATAATACAGTGTATAGTGTGAAGAGTACATAGTATTATGTATAGTGTATAGAGTATTATGTATCGTGTATATAGTATAATGTATAGAGTAGTATGTATAGTGTATATGGTATAGTGCATAGAGTACTATGTATAGTGTATATAGTGTATAGAGTATAGTGCATAGCAGAGGTGGGACCAAGTCATTGTTTTACAAGTCACAAGTAAGTCTCAAGTCTTAGCACTCAAGTCCCAAGTCAAGTCCCAAGTCAAGACAGGCAAGTCCGAGTCAAGTCTCAAGTCAAGACCGTCAAGTATCAAGTCAAGTCTCAAGTCTTTCACTTTGAGTCGAGTCAAGTCAAGTCAAGTCACGAGTCATTGGTGTTAAAGTCTAAGTCGAGTTGCAAGTCATCATATTTGTGACTCGAGTCTGACTCGAGTCCAAGTCATGTGACTCGAGTCCACACCTCTGGTGCATAGTGTATAGTATATAGTGTATAGAGTACAGTGCATAGTGCATAGTGTATAGAGTATAGTGTATGTAGTATAGTGCATAGTACATAGAGTATAGGGTATAGATTATCATGTATAGTATTTATAGTATAGTGTCCAGTGTATAGAGTATAGTGCATAGTGTATAGATCATATTGTGTAGAGTATAGTGCATAGTGTTGAGTATAGTGTATAGAGTATAGTGCATAGAGTCTTATGCATAGCGTTTATAGTATAGTGCACAGTGTATGGAGTCTACTCTATATGTATGGAGTATTATGTATATTGTATATAGTATAGTGTATCGAGTATTATGCATAGTGAAAATAGTATAGTGTATAGTGTCACGGCTCCTCCTCTGCAGTGCAGGGGCGGTTCCTCCTGCAGGCAGAGGAGGGTCGTTAGTGATTGGAGTCACCTGGGCTCTAAGTATTTAAACTGTCACTAATCACTTCTCTCTCTCTCTCTCTCTGCTCCTCCAGGTATGATCATGTTTTGTTTGTTCCTTTGTAGTTTTGCATAGTTTTCACTCAGTCATGTTCACACACACATATTCACGCATCCATGCACTTTACATACACCTTACATTATGATACTTCCACACCTCATTCCTTTTTCTTAGTTTTAAGTTAATAGTTTTGTTTATAATAAAGAACACTTTTAATTGGCCTATACCTGTTGTTCGTGTCCCCTCATTTTTGTCACAGGCTATGAGCCGGCTTGTGACAAGAATGAGGGGACACGAACAACAGGTATAGGCCAATTAAAAGTGTTCTTTATTATGGAAGTATCATAATGTAAGGTGTATGTAAAGTGCATGGATGCGTGAATATGTGTGTGTGAACATGACTGAGTGAAAACTATGCAAAAAAACAAAACATGATCATACCTGGAGGAGCAGAGAGAGAGAGAAGTGATTAGTGACAGTTTAAATACTTAGAACCCAGGTGACTCCAATCACTAACTACCCTCCTCTGCCTGCAGGAGGAACCGCCCCTGCACTGCAGAGGAGGAGCCGTGACAATAGAGTACTATGTATAGTGTATATAGTATAGTGGTGTCGTGTCTTTGGCTATGCCGGATTAAGTGATATGACATGCTAATCATGTAAATGTAATTAACTAGAAAGTCGGGGCACCACGAAATAATATTTATAGAGCTGTTATCTTCCGAATAAACTCTTAAAGACCTAGTAATATTTCACATCAATAGCAGTCAATATTAATCGCCACCTTATTTCAGTCTCATTTGAAAGTTGTAAATTCTTGGTTATCTTCACGAACCCTGGCTGACAAGTTGAATCAGCAATATAAAATTGGGTTTAATTATTAATTTACTAAATACCTAACTAATCGCACAGAATTACATATACACAGAATGAACCATACATTGATTACAAATTAGGTCATAAAGGAAAACGTCCCTAGCGGACGGATCAGATATGACAGCTGGTTACACAAAGAACGGGGGTTGGGTTTGAGTGAAAGAGCGGGAAGACTGAAGAACAAAGGGAGAAGCTGTGCTATCGTAAATACAGTATCCTATGCATTCTAAATTACCGCCCATTTGGAAAAGGAAAATGCAATAAATATTTACTCTGACCTGTGCTTCAATAGGTTGGTGGTAGATGGAAGACCGTGTTGCCCAACAGAGTCCTCTGTCCTTTGAAGAGTGTCTCTGGTGGTGAACGGGATACGATGTAGTGTCGTCGTTGGGTGGTAGACAGGATACTCTGTCTGTCCTCACCTAGCCCACGTTTACAGCGGTCGCTGCTAACTCAACAGCTAGGAGGTATCACTTCTGTAGTGAATAAGAGTTCAAAGTTCATACCATTCGCAACCAAAGCTCACGCTGAGGTTGGCTTAGTTCTGTAGTTGACATGTTAGTCCTTTTCAACGTATGGACCGTCGTCCTATCGTTCTCGGAACAGGTTACATTTTCGTCAAGGGCTTATATAGTGGAGGGAGAGAAGGGTGTGTTTCATAGTTTATAACCCATGTCTCTTCACAGGGGCGGGCCACTGATTGAGCAGAGCTCTAATCTTATGAAAACCCAATTCTCTCATTTGGAAGCTAAAATTACATTTAATCTTTTCACAAATAGTTTCATTTAAATTGCATTTAAATTGCACAACAATTCCATGTGAATCTGATAACTATAATGTGTAGACTTTCCCAGATAGAGTTTATGTCGTCCTGTCATCAGTCATAATGTCTCAGATGACAACCAAACTGACATCATATTCATTAATGTCACGACTCCTACCGAAGGTGGCTCCCCTTCCTGTTCGGGTGGTGCTCGGCGGTCGTCGTCACCGGCCTACTAGCTGCCACTGATCCCTTTTCCCCTTTTCTGTTTATTGGTTTCACCTGTTTGTGTTTTAGGCTGATTAGTCGGGCTTTATTTACCAGCAGGCCCGCCTGCTGGTTGTGCGGGATTGTTTGGTGTACGTGTGTACACGTCTGTGAGTTACGGGTTTCCCATTTTTATGGGTTTTGCTGGACTGTTTAAGTCCCCCGTGTTTGGGGCATTTGTTTTGGTGTGCGCCCTGTGTTTCGTGGGGTTGGTTTATGTTCACCGGTTTTTGTGCATTAAAAGGAATAGCACTACCCTGAACTGTCTGCTTCCTGCGCCTGACTTCTCACCCACTACACCCCGGACGCTACAATTAAGTACCAACGCATATTTTCAACTGGTTTTATTACCGAAATATGGTTCCTTTCCCCCCACTTGTTTGATGTTCCCAGACTCTCTATGTTTAACAAAGGCTATTCAAGAGTCCCTCAGTAGAGTCAGAGAGAGAGGGAAGGGAGAAAGGTATTTATGGGGGGGATCATAAACCTTACCCACAGGCCAACGTCATGACAGTGTATAGAGTATTATGTATAGTGTATACAGTATAGTGTATAGAGTACAGAGTATAGTGCATAGTGTATAGAGCATAGAGTATAGAGTATAGAGTTGTATGTATAGTGTATAGAGTATAGAGTAGTATATGTAGTGTTTAGTGTATAGAGTATAGTTTGTAGTGTATTGTCACGTTCCTGACCTGTTTTCTGTTGTTTTGTATGTGTTTAGTTGGTCAGGACGTGAGCTGGGTGGGAATTCTATGTTGTGTGTCTAGTTTGTCTGTTTCTATGTCAGCCTAGTGTGGGTTCTCAATCAGAGACAGATGGTAGTCGTTGTCTCTGATTGAGACTCATATATAGGAGGCTTGTTTTGTGTTGGGATTTTGTGGGTGTTTGTTTCCTGTCTCAGTGTTTGTTCTGCACCAGATAGGACTGTCTCGGTTTTCACGGTTTGTTATTTTGTTATTTGTTAAGTGTTCATGGTTATTGTTTAATTAAACATGTTGAGCACTGGCTACGCTGCATTTTGGTCCTCTCCTTCACCCCTGGAAGAAAACCTTTACAGAAACACCCACCAAACCCGGACCAAGCAGCGTGGCAACGGGCAGCAGCAACAGCAGCAGCAGTACAAGGAGGAATGGACATGGGAGGAGATTCTGGACGGAGAAGGACCCTGGGCAGAGCCAGAGGAGTGTCGCCGTCCTAAAGCGGAGCTGGAGGCATCAAAAGCGGAGAGGCGGCATTATGAGGCGCTTGCAAGGCAGAGTGGCTGGAAACCCGAGAGGCTCACCCAAAAATTTCTTGGGGGGGGGCTAAAGGGGAGTGTGGCGAAGCCGGGTTGGATACCTGAGCCAACTCCCCGGGCTTACCGTGGAGTGAGAGGGCGTCGTACCGGTCAGACACCGTGTTATGCGGTAAAGCGCACGGTGTCCCCAGTACGCGTGCTTAGCCCAGTGCGGGCTATTCCACCTTGCCGCACTGGGAGGGCTAGGTTGGGCATCGAGCTGGATGTCATGAAGCCGGCCCAACGTATCTGGCCTCCAGTACGTCTCCTCGGGCTGGCGTACATGGCACCAGCCTTACAGGTGGTGTCCCCGGTTCGCCTGCATAGCCCAGTGCGGGTTGTTCCACCTCGCCGCACTGGCAGGGCTACGGGGACCATTCAACCTGGTAAGGTTGGAGAGGCTCGGTGCTCAAGAGCGCGTGTCCTCCTTCACGGTCCGGATTATCCGGCGCCACCTTCCCGCCCCAGCCCAGTACCACCAGTGCCTACACCACGCACCAGGCTTCCAGTGCATCGCCAGAGCCCTGTTCCTCCTCGCCGCACTCGCCCTGAGGTGCGTGCCCTCAGCCCGGTACCTCCAGTTCCGGCACCACGCATCAGGCCTATAGTGCGTCTCAGCCGGCCAGAGTCTGCCGTCTGCCCAGCGGTGCCTGAACTGCCCGTCTGCCCAGCGGCGCCTGAACTGCCCGTCTGCCCAACGCCGTCTGAACCGTCCGTCTGCCCAGCGCCGTCTGAGCCATCCGTCTGCCCAGCGCCGTCTGAGCCATCCGTCTGCCCAGCGCCGTCTGAGCCATCCGTCTGCCCAGCGCCGTCTGAGCCATCCGTCTGCCCAGCGCCATCTGAGCCATCCGTCTGCCCAGCGCCGTCTGAGCCATCCGTCTGCCCAGCGCCATCTGAGCCATCCGTCTGCCACGAGCCATTAGAGCCGCCCGTCTGTCCCGAGCCATTAGAGCCGTCCGTCAGTCAGGAGCCGCTAGAGCCGTCCGTCAGTCAGGAGCCGCCAGAGCCGCCAGCCAGTCAGGAGCTGCCAGAGCCGCCAGCCAGTCAGGAGCTGCCAGAGCCGCCAGCCAGTCAGGAGCTGCCAGAGCCGCCAGCCAGTCAGGAGCTGCCAGAGACGCCAGCCAGTCAGGAGCTGCCAGAGACGCCAGCCAGTCAGGAGCTGCCAGAGACGCCAGCCAGTCAGGAGCTGCCAGAGACGCCAGCCAGTCAGGAGCTGCCAGAGACGCCAGCCAGTCAGGAGCTGCCAGAGCTGCCCTACAGTCATGAGCTGCCCTACAGTCATGAGCTGCCCTACAGTCATGAGCTGCCCTTCAGTCATGAACTGCCCTCCAGTCATGAGCTGCCCTCCAGTCATGAGCTGCCCTCCAGTCATGAGCTGCCCTCCAGTCATGAGCTGCCCTCCAGTCATGAGCTGCCCTCCAGTCATGAGCTGCCCTCCAGTCATGAGCTGCCCTCCAGTCATGAGCTGCCACTCAGTCCGGAGCTGCCACTAGTCCGGAGTTGTCCCTCTGGCCTGAGCTACCTCTCTGTCCTGGGCTACCTCTCTGTCCTGAGCTACCTTTTTGTCCTGAACTACCTCTCTGTCCTGAGTTGTCTCCTCTATTGTAGAGGGGAATTGGTGAAGGTTCCTGGACCATGGTCGGGGGCGAGGGTCGCCACTCAAGGGACGCTAAGGAGGTGGAGAAAGACAATGGTGGAGTGGTGCCCTCGTCCACCGCCGGAGCCGCCACCGCGGACAGATGCCCACCCAGACCCTCCCCTTGAGTTTTAGGGGTGCGCCCGGAGTTCGCACCTTGAGGGGGGGGTTCTGTCACGTTCCTGACCTGTTTTCCGTTGTTTTGTATGTGTTTAGTTGGTCAGGACGTGAGCTGGGTGGGAATTCTATGTTGTGTGTCTAGTTTGTCTGTTTCTATGTCAGCCTAGTGTGGGTTCTCAGAGACAGATGGTAGTCGTTGTCTCTGATTGAGACTCATATATAGGAGGCTTGTTTTGTGTTGGGATTTTGTGGGTGTTTGTTTCCTGTCTCAGTGTTTGTTCTGCACCAGATAGGACTGTCTCGGTTTTCACGGTTTGTTATTTTGTTATTTGTTAAGTGTTCATGGTTATTGTTTAATTAAACATGTTGAGCACTGGCTACGCTGCATTTTGGTCCTCTCCTTCACCCCTGGAAGAAAACCTTTACATGTATTGATAATAGAGTATTGCATATGGCATATGGAGTACCGTGTATAGAGTACAGTGTATACAGTATAGTGTATAGAGCAGTGGTGTAAAGTACTTAAGTAAAAATACTTGAAGGTACTACTTAAGTCGTTTTGGGGGTATTTGTACTTAACTTTTTGGCAACTTTTACTTTTACTTCACTACATTCTTTAAGAAATATATGTACTTTTTACTCCATAAATTTTTCCTGACACCCAAAAGTACTCGTTACATTTTAAATGCTTAGCAGGACAGGAACATGTTATAATTCACACACTTATCAAGAGAACATTCCTGGTCATCCCTACTGTCTCTGATCTGGTGGACTCACTAAACACATGCTTCGTTTATAAATTATGTCTGAGTGTTGGAGTGTGCCCCTGGCTATCCGTAAATAAAAAAACAAGAAAATGGTGCCTTCTGGATTGCTTAATATAAGGAATTTTAAATTATTTATACTTTTACTTTTTATACTTGTCACACCCTGGCCTCTGTTATATTGATTTTCTTTATTAGTTTAGTTAGGTCAGGGTGTGACATGGGATGTTTGTGTGTTTTGTCTAGTTTAGGGTGTGTGTATTGTTTAGGGGTTTGTGTATAGTGTATGGGATTGTGTTCAGTAGAGAGGTTTAGGAAAGTCTATGGTTGCCTGGTTTGGTTCTCAATCAGAGACAGCTGTTTATTGTTGTCTCTGATTGGGAGCCATATTTAAGGCAGCCATAGGCTTTAGGTGATTGTGGGTTATTGTCTATGTTCTATGTGTGCACTTAGTTCGTTTTAGCTTCACGGTTGTTTGTTTTTGTTCGTTTATTAAGTGTTTGTTTTTTCCTTCATTAAAAGAAGATGTCTTTTTTCCACGCTGCGCCTTGGTCCACTCATTCGTCTCATAACGATCGTGACAGAATAACCCACCAAAAAAGGACCAAGCAGCGTGTCAAGCAGCAACAGGAGCTATATACACAGGATTCTTGGACTTGGGAGGAGATACTGGATGGTAAGGGACCTTGGGCACAACCGGGAGAATATCGCCTCCCTCGAGAAGAGCTGGAGGCAGCTAAAGCCGAGAGGAGGCGATATGAGGAGGCAGCACGGAAGCAAGGCTGGAAGCCCGTGAGTAAAACCCAAAGATTTCTTGGGGGGGGGGGGGCTACAAGGGAGTGTGGCGAAGTCAGATAGGAGACCTGCGCCAACTCCCTATGCTTACCGTGGAGTGCGAGAGTACGGGCAGACACCGTGTTATGCGGTAGAGCGCATGGTGTCTCCTGTACGTGTGCATAGCCCGGTGCGGGTTATTCCACCTCCCCGCACTGGCAGGGCTAGATTGAGTATTGAGCCAGGTGCCATGAAGCCGGCTCAACGCGTCTGGTCCCCAGTGCGTCTCCTCGGGCCGGCATACATGGCACCAGCCTTACGCATGGTGTCCCCGGTTCGCCTACACAGCCCAGTGCGGGTTATTCCACCTCCCCGCATTGGTCGGGCGACGGGGAGCATACAACCAGGTAAGGTTGGGCAGGCTCAGTGCTCAAGGGAGCCAGTACGCCTGCATGGTCCGGTATATCCGGCGCCACCTCCCCGCCCCAGCCCAGTACCACCAGTGCCAACACCACGCACCAGGCTTCCAGTGTGTCTCCAGAGCCCTGTTCCTCCTCCACGCACTCGCCCTATGGTGCATGTCTCCAGCCCGGTACCACCAGTTCCGGCACCACGCACCAAGCCTCCTGTGCGTCTCCAGAGTCCTGTGCGTCCTGTTGCTGCTCTCCGCACTAGCCTTGAGGTGCGTGTCCCCAGCCCGGTACCACCAGTTCCGGCACCACGCACTAGGCCTAATGTGCGTCTCCAGGGTCCAGTATGCCCTGTTCCTTCTCCCCGCACTAGCCCTGAGAGGCGTGTCCCCAGCCCGGTACCACCAGTTCCGGCACCACGCACTAGGCCTAATGTGCGTCTCCAGGGTCCAGTATGCCCTGTTCCTTCTCCCCGCACTAGCCTTGAGGTGCGTGTCTCCAGTCCGGTACCACCAGTTCCGGCACCAGGCCTACTGTGCGCCTCAGCAGGTCAGAGTCGGCCGTCTGCCCAACGCCGCCTGCACTGCTCGTCTGCCCAGCGCCATCTGAGCCGCCCGCCTGCCCAGCGCCATCTGAGCCGCCCGCCTGCCCAGCGCCATCTGAGCCGCCCGCCTGCCCAGCGCCATCTGAGCCGCCCGTCTGCCCAGCGCCATCTGAGCCATCCGTCTGCCCAGCGCCATCTGAGCCATCCGTCTGCCCAGCGCCATCTGAGCCATCCGTCTGCCCAGCGCCATCTGAGCCATCCGTCTGCCCAGCGCCATCTGAGCCATCCGTCTGTCCCGAGCCATTAGAGCCGCCCGTCTGTCCCGAGCCGTCAGAGCCGCCCGTCTGTCCCGAGCCGCTAGAGCCGCCAACCAGCCAGGATCT
Source organism: Salvelinus namaycush (assembly GCF_016432855.1). NCBI lineage: Eukaryota > Metazoa > Chordata > Actinopteri > Salmoniformes > Salmonidae > Salvelinus > Salvelinus namaycush. The sequence continues at coordinate 69,514,784 of NC_052310.1, forward strand.
TCCAGAGCCGCCAACCAGCCAGGATCTTCCAGAGCCGCCAACCAGCCAGGATCTTCCAGAGCCGCCAACCAGCCAGGATCTTCCAGAGCCGCCAACCAGCCAGGATCTGCCAGAGCCGCCGGCCAGCCAGGATCTGCCAGAGCCGCCAACCAGCCAGGATCTGCCAGAGCCGCCGGCCAGCCATGAGCAGCCAGAGCCGCCGGCCAGCCATGAGCAGCCAGAGCCGCCGGCCAGCCATGAGCAGCCAGAGCCGCCGGCCAGCCATGAGCAGCCAGAGTCGCCGGCCAGCCATGAGCAGCCAGAGTCGCCGGCCAGCCATGAGCAGCCAGAGTCGCCGGCCAGCCATGAGCAGCCAGAGTCGCCGGCCAGCCATGAGCAGCCAGAGTCGCCGGCCAGCCATGAGCAGCCAGAGTCGCCGGCCAGCCATGAGCAGCCAGAGTCGCCGGCCAGCCATGAGCAGCCAGAGTCGCCGGCCAGCCATGAGCAGCCAGAGTCGCCGGCCAGCCATGAGCAGCCAGAGTCGCCAGCCAGCCAGGATCCGCCAGAGTGGGTAGTGACTATGGTGGAGGGGGGTCCACGTCCCGCACCCGAGCCGCCGCCATAGGAAGGCCCACCCGGACCCTCCCCTTCTGTGTCAGGTTTTGCGGCCGGAGTCCGCACCTTTGGGGGGGGGTACTGTCACACCCTGGCCTCTGTTATATTGATTTTCTTTATTAGTTTAGTTAGGTCAGGGTGTGACATGGGATGTTTGTGTGTTTTGTCTAGTTTAGGGTGTGTGTATTGTTTAGGGGTTTGTGTATAGTGTATGGGATTGTGTTCAGTAGAGAGGTTTAGGAAAGTCTATGGTTGCCTGGTTTGGTTCTCAATCAGAGACAGCTGTTTATTGTTGTCTCTGATTGGGAGCCATATTTAAGGCAGCCATAGGCTTTAGGTGATTGTGGGTTATTGTCTATGTTCTATGTGTGCACTTAGTTCGTTTTAGCTTCACGGTTGTTTGTTTTTGTTCGTTTATTAAGTGTTTGTTTTTTCCTTCATTAAAAGAAGATGTCTTTTTTCCACGCTGCGCCTTGGTCCACTCATTCGTCTCATAACGATCGTGACAATACTTAAGTATATTTTAGCAATTACATTTACTTTTGATACTTAAGTATATTTAAAACCAAATACTTTTAGACTTTTACTCAAGTAGGAATTTACTGGGTGACTTTCACTTTTACTTGAGTCATTTTCTATTAAGGTATCTTTAGTATGACAATTTGGTACTTTTTCTACCACTGGTGTAGAGTATTGAGTATAGAGTATAGTGTATATTGTATAGAGTACAGTGTATAGCGTATAGTGTAATATGTATAGTGCATAGTGTTTCGATTATAGAGTACAGAGTATGTTGTATAGTGTATATGGCATAGTGTATAGAGTATAGAGTATTGAGTATAGTGTATAGAGTATATATTATAGAGTACAGTCGTGGCCAAACGTTTTGAGAATGACACAAATATTAATTTCCACAAAGTTTGCTGCTTCAGTGTCTTTAGATATTTTTGTCAGATGTTACTATGGAATACTGAAGTATAATTACAAGCATTTCATAAGTGTCAAAGGCTTTTATTGACAATTACATGAAGTTGATGCAAAGAGTCATATTTGCAGTGTTGACCCTTCTTTTTCAAGACCTCTGCAATCCACCCTGGCATGGTGTCAATTAACTTCTGGGTCACATCCTGACTGATGGCAGCCCATTCTTGTATAATCAATGCTTGGAGTTTGTCAGACTTTGTGGGTTTTTGTTTCTCCACCCGCCTCTTGAGGATTGACCACAAGTTGTCAATGGGATTAAGGTGTGGGGAGATTCCTGGCCATGGACCCAAAATATTGATGTGTTGTTCCCCGAGCCACTTAGTTGTCACTTTTGCCTTGCTCCATCATGCTGAAAAAGGCATTGTTCGTCACCAAACTGTTCCTGGATGGTTGGTTGAAGTTGCTCTCTGAGGATGTGTTGGTACCATTCTTTATTCATGGCTGTGTTCTTAGGCAAAATTGTGAGTGAGCCCACTCCCTTGGCTGAGAAGCAACCCCACACATGAATGGTCTCAGGATGCTTTACTGTTGGCATGACACAGGACTGAAGGTAGAGCTCACCTTGTCTTCTCCGGACAAGCTTTTTTCCGGATGCACCAAACAATCGGAAAGGGGATTCATCAGGGAAAATTACTTTACCCCAGTCCTCAGCAGTCCAATCCCTGTACCTTTTGCAGAATATCAGTCTGTCCCTGATGTTTTTCCTGGAGAGAAGTGGCTTCTTTGCTGCCCTTCTTGACACCAGGCCATCCTCCAAAAGTCTTCACCTCACTGTGCGTGCAGATGCACTCACACCTGCCTGCTGCCATTCCTGAGCAAGCTCTGTACTGGTGGTGCCCCGATCCCGCAGCTGAATCAACTTTAGGAGACGGTCCTTGCGCTTGCTGGACTTTCTTGGGCGCCCTGAAGCCTTCTTCACAACAATTGAACCGCTCTCCTTGAAGTTCTTGATGATCCGATAAAGGGTTGATTAGGTGCAATCTTACTGGCAGCAATATCCTTGCCTGTGAAGCCCTTTTTGTGCAAAGCAATGATGATGGCACGTGTTTCCTTGCAGGTAACCAATGTTTGACATAGGAAGAACAATGATTCCAAGCACCACCCTCCTTTTGAAGCTTCCAGTCTGTTATTCGAACTCAATCAGCATGACAGAGTGATCTCCAGCCTTGTCCTCGTCAACACTCACACCTGTGTTAACGAGAGAATCACTGACATGATGTCAGCTGGTCCTTTTGTGGCATGGCTGAAATGCAGTGGAATTGTTTTTGGGGGATTCAGTTCATTTGCATGGCAAAGAGGGACTTTGCAATTAATTGCAATTCATCTGATCACTCTTCATAACATTCTGGAGTATATGCAAATTGCCATCATACAAACTGAGGCAGCAGACTTTGTGAAAATTAATATTTGTGTCATTCACAAAACTTTCGGCCATGACTGTAGAGTGTATAGAGTGTTTTTTTTTTCACCTTTATTTAACCAGGTAGGCCAGTTAAGAACAAGTTCTCATTTACAACTGCAACCTGGCCAAGAATAAAGCAAAGCGGTGCGACACAAACAACAACACAGAGTTACACATGGAATAAACAAACACACAGTCAATAACACAATAGAAAAGTCTATATACAGTGTGTGCAAATGAAGTAAGATTAGGGAGGTAAGGCAATAAATAGGCCATAGTGGCAAAATAATTACAATTTAGTAATCAAACACTGGAGTGAAAGATGTGCAGAGGATGCATGTGCAAGTAGAGATACTGGGCTGCAAAGGAGCCAAAAAAAATAACAATATGGGGATGAGATAGTTGGGTGGGCTATTTACAGATGGGCTATGTACAGGTGCAATTATCTGTAAGCTGCTCTGACAGCTGATGCTTAAAGTTAGTGAGGGAGATATGAGTCTCCAGCTTCAGTGACTTTTGCTGTTCGTTCCAGTCATTGGCAACAGAGAACTGGAAGGAAAGGCGGCCAAAGGAGGAATTGGCACACACACTCAAACACACACATATATACACACAATCCCCATCCCTCTTAATTTTTGCTCAGCAGCTAAAGTGGGGACCAGCTAAAGCTCAGCTCAGCACAGAGTGAAAGTCAAGTGTTATTCCACCGGGATTAGTGGAGCAATTAGAAACGCATGCATTTTCTACCACCACACATCCTCACACACACACACACACGCACACACACACACACACACACACACACACACACACACACACACACACACACACACACACACACACACACACACACACACACACACACACACACACACACACACGATGCACACACACACAATTCTCCTGAAGCACAGTGTTTTCCACATCTGTGTAACGATGCAACCCACTCTTCCACACATTCTTCCAGACATTGTGCTTACAGTAAGCTGAAGGAAAAACTCCATAAATAGCTTACAGATATCAGTTAGCAGATAACAACACCAGCACATTAGTTTCAAGGGGGAATGCATAGGGCTGTAAAAGCATGAAAATTATCCCCAGTGTACCGTAGAAACACTGCCTTACATTTAGTATGCCAGAAGCTACAGTGTAGGTACATTACTATCACACACGAGTGTACGAGTCTGCTTCCCCTACTGCATATTTTAACATCCACTTACCGTTGTCAAGCAGAGAGGGAAAACACATGTACACTTTTTAGGTACAGAGAAAAATAACATCATTGTTCAGTTTGACTTATATTCTTAACTTGTGCAAAGTTTGATAGAAAACGGGTTATAGAAATAAAGTCACACACTATGCTCCCATTGAATCGGTAAACCTGATGACCAAATGGAAGAACAGAGATTCCAGTGCTCACATTGGACAATTAAATATCTCAGAGTGGAGAGAATACAAATTAGGATAGAAAGCACAGGTAGGCATACTAAACTTAGTCATTTTTCTTGAACAACTGATTTGGAAAAACTCTGGGCCCTAGTAATGAAATTACAAGTAATTAAATGAGTATTTGCTATCACTAGGGCTCAGAGATTATCCTGTTAAATTCACCTGGCCAGGAAAAACTCTGGGCCTAATTGTATAGTCCTCTCTGACTGACAGACCCACACAACTGAAAATATACAGTTTCTCTGAGCTCAAACTTTGTATGAAAGTAATTCAAAGTATTCCTTCTCTGCTGCCTTCTTAATAGGCTTGCCAAGTTGCCCTAGGTAAAGAAAACCATCTTAATTATAATGAAGTCTATGGGCTTGTCTGATATTCACACTACACCAGAGGTTTAGAATAACAAAGGCAAGTGCTCATGGTTTTACATTATGCAAGCGTGCCTTAGGAAAAGGGACATCTCTGGTTGTGCTGTTGCGCCTTAAAAATGTATTTTGTGATGCTGGTTTTTCCTCCGCCACATTTCTTGTTCTTCAAAAATGCACTTTTACTTCTGTCTTCATTTCAGATGACCTAACATTCAGGGGTGTCCAGAAAAACCCTACACGAATTAACAAGCCCAGCCACAACCCAAAGATATCGCCCTCGGGGGAGTTTGTAACAGATCCACAACGGTTAAGGTCATTCCAGAAACATCATTATCAGATTAATCTTTATCATTCTCTGTTGTTCCTCAGAATTAGCCACCCTTTGGTCGGGGCCAGCCTGTCCATGCTGGGCTCCTCCCTGTCCTGGTCTCTCCTCCCTGCCACCCTGCTCTGGGCACAGTGCCAGAGTTCACAGATGGCTGTGTGTGTCGATGATGAAGCGCCTGTCTCTATGTTAAATGAAATGTGAATGCCAGTTTAGTCCTCTAACAGTGCTCAGCTAAGTCTTGGCTCAAAGAGACACACTCACAAATGTGTTAAGGGAAGCTACAGGTACCTTATGGTGTCTAGTATCTTTATCAAACGGTATGCTCCTATAGTTGTATTGTGTATCTTGATGTGGCCCTGTGGATAGGTGACCAACATTAACCATAATCAAAGGACCAAAGCATGTTAATATTGACTTGTAAACATGAGATTTTCAGCAAGAAGTCTGATTAAAAGTACACGATTCCCCTTCACATCTCTCCAACTGACACATCTGTCTCTACACATGGACCACGTCACGCTTCACAGCCAGGTGGCGGCGGTGAGCCCACAGACTTTTATAACACATATAACCTTAGCCAATCAGATCTCAGCATGGATAAACCCTTCTAAAACGATGATCCACACTGCTGCACCCAATTACTCTCCTCCCAAATCAGAACACTCATCATCATAATCCTCCCCTGAAAAAGATTACCGGGTAAGTGAATAAAGTACATAAATCCCCATGGAAATCTGTGTTTAAAACTCCTCTAAGTCTCTTAACTTTCTGTCGCCAGCTCTGTTACTGTTCTAATTCAACCAACACAGTACAGGAGGCCTACGTAGGGCATATGCTGGACTACTTTTGATCAGAGCCCACATAGGGAGCCATTTTAAAGGGAGCCTCACGTCACTGGACACAGCAGAACCCAGTCAGCTCGGACCAGTCTTCCCTCCCAGAGGGGGCTCAAAATCTTCATCATCAGTGTAGATGAATGTACAATAACTAAATGAGCCACATATGACTGTGATGACTGTAATGACTGTGATGACACCCATTAGGCAGCTCCGTCTCCCTCCATTCCTCCCTCCCCTCCGTCTCCCTCCGTCTCACTCCCCCACTGTCCGCCGCCATTGTTGCAACCGCTATTACTAGTCTGTTCAACCTCTCTTTCGTATCGTCTGAGATTCCTAAAGATTGGAAAGCGGCCATGGTCATCCCCCTCTTCAAAGGGGAGACATTCTAGACCCAAACTGCTACAGACCTACAGTATATCCATCCTGCCCTGCCTTTCTAAAGTCTTCGAAAGCCAAGTGAACAAGCAGATCACCGACCATTTTGAATCCCACGTACCTTCTCCGCTATGCAATCTGGTTTCCGAGCTGGTCACCTCAGCCACGCTCAAGGTCCTAAACGATATCATAACCACCATCGATAAAAGACAATACTGTGCAGCCGTCTTCATCGACCTGGCCAAGGCTTTCGACTCTGTCAATCACCACATTCTTATAGGCAGACTCAACAGCCTTGGATTCCCTAATGACTGCCTCGCCTGGTTCACTAACTACTTCTCAGATAGAGTTCAGTGTGTCAAATCGGAGGGCCTGTTGTCCGATCCTTTGGCAGTCTCTATGGGGGTGCCACAGGGATCAATTCTCGGGCCGACTCTTTACTCTGTATATATCAATGATGTCGCTCTTGCTGCGGGTGATTCTTTATTCCACCTCTACGCAGACGACACCATTCTGTATACATCTGGCCCTTTTTTGGACACTGTGTTAATAAACCTCCAAACGAGCTTCAATGCCATACAACACTCCTTCTGTGGCCTCCAACTGCTCTTAAATGCTAGTAAAACGAAATGCATGCTCTTCAACCGATCGCTGCCCGCACCCACCTGCCCGCCTAGCATCACTACTCTGGACGGTTCTGACTTAGAATATGTGGACAACTATAAATACCTAGGTGTCTGGCTAGCCTGTAAACTCTCCTTCCAGAATCACATTAAGCATCTCCAATCCAAAGTTAAATCTAGAATTGGCTTCCTATATCGCAACAAAGCATCTTTCACTCATGCTGCCTAACATACTCTCGTTAAACTGACTATCCTACCGATCCTTGACTTCAGCAATGTCATTTACAAAATAGCCTCCAACACTCTACTCAGCAAATTGGATGCAGTCTATCACAGTGCCATCCGTTTTGTCACCAAGCACCGTATACTACCCACCACTGCGACCTGTATGCTCTCGTTGGCTGGTCCTCGCTACATATTTGTCGCCAAACCCACTGGCCCCAGGTCATCTATAAGTCTTTGTTAGGTAAAGCTCCGCCTTATCTCAGCTCACTGGTCACCATAGCAACACCCACCCGTAGCACGTGCTCCAGCAGGTATATTTCACTGGTCATTCCCAACACCTGCTTTGGCCGCCTTTCCTTCCAGTTCTCTGCTACCAATGACTGGAACGAATTGCAAAAATCACTGAAGTTGGAGACTTATATCTCCCTCACTAACTTTAAGAGTCAGCTGTCAGAGCAGCTTACCGATCGCTGCAACTGTACACAGACCATCTGTAAATAGCCCATCCAACCAACTACCTACCTCATCCCCATATTTGTTTTAGTTTTTCTGCTCTTTTGTACACCAGTATTTCTACTTGCACATCCTCATCTGCACATCTATCACTCCAGTGTAATTTGCTAAATTGTAATTACTTTGCCACTATTGGCCTATTTATTGCCTTACCTCCTTACTTAATTTGCACACACTGTATACAGATTTTTCTATTTTGTTATTGACTGTACGTTTGTTTATCCCATCTGTAACTCTGTGTTGTTTTTGTCGCACTGCTTTGCTTTATCTTGGCCAGCTCGCAGTTGTAAATGAGAACTTGTTCTCAACTGGCCTAATTGGTTAAATAAAGGTGAAATAAAAATAAATAAAAAATATTTAATCTCATCATAACTACAGTACTGTCAGTAATCACCGGTTCAAACTGTAATGATTGATGCAATGTCATCACCACCGGTGGAGTCACTGAGGTGGAGGGAGAATCATGCTGTTACTCTACACAGTTATTCACACCATCTCACTCCAACATGCTAAAAAACACATGGATTCTCTCCATGCACGTAGCTAGTGGCAGTATTCCAGCTTTATTCCAGCTTTTTACACAGCCAGACAGACAGACAGACAGCCACACGCGCGCGCGCGCGCGCGCGCGCGCACACACACACACACACACACACACACACACACACACACACACACACACACACACACACACACACACACACACACACACACACACACACACACACACACACACACACACACACACACACACACACACAGAGAGAGAGAGATCTATAAATGGCCATAAATCTTGAAAAGCATTACAGCACTAAATCGGAACACTCCATTATGAAAATGATAGATTCTTATTTTTCCAGGATGCAGTTTCTAAAATAATTACAACCAGCTTCTGCTTCACAGGTTGAAAAATAACACCACATTTACAAGTAAACCAAACAATTGTGAAAGTTTATTTCAGCATGACATTTTTGTAATAAGAGCGAGGAGAATGTATTAGTTTCAGGTAGTCATCTATTACTTCATCTATCAGTGTTGTGTGTGGAGGCAGCAGGTGTTGTAATGATACAACTGCAGCTTTAGCTAGACGGAGATGCTAGAGTGTAGTAATGTAGTATTGATATGCTGGAGGAGTTATTACACATGGAGGATTAAAGCTAGAAGCAGATGAAGTAGCGTGGCTGGACACAGTAGACCTCATATCCTGCCTTTGATTTAGGAGGGAAGTCTCCACAGACAAAATTAATAAAACAATAAATCACCAGCCTTCAAGATAAATCAGGATGACCTTTTGGAAAGATTGAGTCTCAGATTGATAAATCCCTGAGCTAATCTTGATTTACAGTTTTTCTCAATCGTGTAAGCAATTTTTGGATCTGTGTTGAAATCTATAGCAGAGCAGTAATGATCAAATGCTAAATACCTTTACAGAACTTCTGATCATTTTCTTGCTTTAGTACCAGACTTGCATATCTAAGACCACCTTTTACAAACATTAAAAACAAATGTCATCAGTGAATACAAAATTCACTGTTATTGAGTGTTTTGTTCACAGAATATTAACACGTTATTTTCATCAGAAGAGAAATGTGTGTTATTGTGTTCACTGTTTCCATCAATCAGTAAATACTACTGCACGACATGCTAAATCACCCTGTCAGTGTCATGCCATGTACAATATATGGAAAGATCTATGCAATAGGGACTGTCTAATTGTTCAGATTTTTTTTTACAATATTGTGGGCATGCAGAGACACAGAAAGTGAAGTTGGGTTACTTCTACATAACTTTGGGTTACTCCTAAGTCATCGTCTTCAACATTGTGACGTTCCATTATAGAGCTTTGCTTTGGTGTGGATTGAGGCCTGAGTTGTGTTGCTCCATTGTATTCACCTTTCCTTATTTCTATTGTGGATTGTGTTTCTGCTTGCCAATGGAAAGTCTACAAAACTAACAACAAACCAGCCTTTGTCTTGAATACATGGAATTGTGATCACATGTATGAATGAATCCTGCACACAGTGTGCTTCTTCTTCTTCTTCTTCTTCTTACTCTTGTTTTTGTCTGCTTGGACTCAATCTTTTTGCAGGTAGTCTTGTTCTTTTGATACATTTCTTTGCAATTTTGACTGTATAATATAGTTTTGATTAATCTATTTATATTTTGAGAACTACCTTTTGAAAAGGCATAGGTCTATTTAAACTACAGTAAAACGTAAAAGTGGGAAAATAGAAGTAAATAAATTAAGATTATTACCAGTCCTGACATTCTCTTCCTTCTCTTTATTTACATAATGGCACACAAATTTGTGATAGATGTGGGGAAACTCCAACCCTCACTTTGTGTGCTGTAAATGTCATGATTCTCTCAAAAGCCACGTATCTTTCTGGAATGTGTTTCTTGTTCCATTGAATCCAAGACAGATCAAAATTCTAGCAGACACAGATGAAAGCATAAAAATGTATAGAAAATGTAGCACTATGGATTCTAGTGGGTTCTATGGAACAAGAAACATACATGAGACGTACATATGAGTGGCTTGGTGAATCCAAGCAGAAGACAAAGAGGTCTTTACTGCGTGGCATGCTGAAGCAACAGCTGGAGCTAGTGTCTCATCTTGCTGCAGAGTGGGTCAATCTGGGACCAAAATAAACCCTAGAGACGGAGGGATGAGAGAGAAAACAATGGAGAGAAAAAAGGTTAGTAGGGGCGCATTACAAAGAGGCTCTATTGTCTGGGAAATCGGACATATGGAGCTTCCTTGTATGGTGTCTGAATGTCACAATCACAAGGCAAGGCAAACAAAAAGATGTTCAAATGATTAACTATTCCAAACATTTTCTTCCTAGTGTCTAAATCCTGGATAACTTATGGTCACATATTTGCAATGGTACTCAATGCAATGGTACTCAATGCCAGCATTTACAGAATTAGTCCTATCCCATCTTCATTTACTTCAACTTGCTGTCAAACCTCTGTCAAACCTGTCTTTTTAGTATTCCACACATACCTCTTTGACACAATAGATGTCAAGTTAGAAAGTTGGGTGTTTTCATAATGGAACAGAAGCCAAAGAGATGATGATGAAAGTTTTCACTCAGGTTGGCGGATGATTAAAACTTCTACATCAAAGCACCTGTCGGAAATCACACAAACTTTCATACTGTAGAGGGCTTTGACGACATTGAGTGACCATACACACATACACTCTAAAAGTCACACACACACTCATGGGTGGAATTGAATTGAAAGTGAGAGTATCTCCTCTCCTGTGAGAGGTGTAAATTGTACCTAAAGAAGATCTGCCTTTAAAGATGATGTAGTTTTTATGGTTCAACAGACAACTGGCAAAATGGATTTACAGCAGGAAATAGAAACGTGTAGTGTATTCAAATTTAAAAAGACTTCTAAAGTTTCTAAAAATGTTCCTATTTTGTTGCCTTACAACCTGGAAATAAAATTGATTTTTGGGGGGTTTGTCTTATTTGATTTACACAACATGCCTACCACTTTGAAGATACAAAATATGTTTTACTGTGAAACAAAAAAAAAATATGACAAAAAAAACAGAACTATCCACCCCCCCAAAGTCAGTACTTTGTAGAGCCACCTTTTGCAGCAATTACAGCTGTAAGTCTCTTGGGGTATGTCTCTATAAGCTTGACACATCTAGCCACTGGGATTTTTTCCCATTCTTCAAGGCAAAACTGCTTCAGCTCCTTCAAGTTGGATGGGTTCCGCTGGTGTACAGAAATCTTTAAGTCATACCACAGATTCTCAATTGGATTGAGGTCTGGGCTTTGACTAGGCCATTCCAAGACATTTAAATGTTTCCCCTTAAACCACTTGAGTGTTGCTTTAGCAGTATGATTAGGGTCATTGTAATGCTGGAAGGTGAACCTCCGTCCCAGTCTCAAATCTCTGGAAGACTGAAACAGGTTTCCCTCAAGAATTTCCCTGTATTTTGCCCCATCCATCATTCCTTCAATTCTGACCAGTTTCTCAGTCCCTGCCGATGAAAAACATCCCCACAGCATGATGCTGCCACCATGGGGATGAGGTTCTCGGGGTGATGAGAGGTGTTGGGTTTGTGCCAGACATAGCGTTTTCCTTGGTGGCCAAAAAGCTCAATTTTAGTCTAATTTGACCAGAGTACCTTCTTCCATATGTTTGGGGAGTCTCCCACATTTTTGCCAAACACCAAATGTGTTTGCTTATTTTTTTCTTTAAGCAATGGCTTTTTTCTGGCCACTCTTCTGTAAAGCCCAGCTCTGTGGAGTGTATGGCTTAAAGTGTTTCTATGGACAGATACTCCAATCTCCGCTGTGGAGCTTTTCAGCTCCTTCAGGGTTATCTTTGGTCTCTTTGTTGCCTCTATGATTAATGCCCTCCTTGCCTGGCCCGTGAGTTTGGTAGGGCAGCCCTCTCTTGGCAAGTTTGTTGTGGTGCCATATTCTTTCCATTTTTTAATAATGGATTTAATGGTGCTCCGTGGGATGTTCAAAGTTTCTGATATTTTTTATAACCCAACCCTGATCTGTACTTCTCCACAACTTTGTCCCTGACCTGTTTGGGGAGCTCCTTGGTCTTCATGGTGCAGCTTACTTGGTGGTGCCCCTTGCTTAGTGGTGTTGCGGACTCTGGGGCCTTTCAGAACAGGTGTATATATATATATATATATATATATATATATATATATATATATATATATATATATATATATATATATACTGAGATCATGTGAAGATCATGTGACACTTAGATTGCACACAGGTGGACTTTATTTAACTAATTATGTATCTTCTGAAGGTAATTGGTTGCACCAGATCTTATTTATGGGCTTCATAGCAAAGGGGGGTGAAAACATACGCATGCACAACTTTTCCGTTGACATTTTTTTTCCATTTCACTTCACCCATTTGGACTATTTTGTGTATGTCCATTGCATGAAATAAAAAATAAAAATCTATTTAAATGACAGGTTGTAATGCAACAAAATAGGAAAAATGACAAGAGGGATGAATACTTTTGCAAGGCACTGTCATTTCCACTTTAAAATAACAAACATGATTTGTCGCAAAGAAAAATGTATCAACACCTACAAAAAAAAATCCATTATTTTTAATCCACATAATAATTAACATTTCTTGTTGCCGCAGGATTATTTTTCTGCTGTAGCAAATTGGCTCAAATTAAGATCCTACATCTGTAGTGGTGTAATCATACATCTCGTTAATTCAGTGTAATCTCAGTATCGAAGATCCAATACTGTGATTACTGTAAGCTTATTTTACAGATTAATATTGGATAAAATGATGAGCTTGATATTCTTGGTGCTACTATGTTTCATACAGATATAGGATCTTAATGTAAGCCAGTTTGCTACAGCAGGAAAATAATATTGCAGCAACAGAAAATGGAAATTATATTGTGGATTATAATAAATGTATTTTTTTGGTAGGGGTTGATACATGTTTTCGGTAGGGTAAATCAAGTCTGACATTTTAAAGTGCAAAATACAAACATTAGAAGCCTTTTCTAAACCTTGAATACACTACAAGTTTGCGCAGGAAAATTCTCAGCAGCAAAAGATTTAAGATCCTACATCTGTACATAAAGCATACAGTCCTGTGGGCATTTGATAAATGTGTTATGATGACACATACAAAAATACCTTCAGATAGAGGGAGAAGCCCTAAAATAGGTAGCAGACAAATCATTTAGAAACCTGTTTCACTGAAGATGCACAGCTTCCTTTTTCTCACACTTGGCTTGCATGGTTCCATAGTTCTAACAACCCAGCAGAGACTCATTAAGTCAACAAAGCTACACACATGATGCAATTATGTGAAATCAGTCCCGTCTGCATTATGTTGCTGCTGTCAGTGACTTCTCAAACAGCCACAGTGTGCAACTCTATTCCCACAGTGAGCTCTATTGACTTCAATGGACGCTCTTTAATCACTGGTTGTACCTTTGATCAATAAGAACAGAAAGGTTTTCAGAGGTTGTTTGCATGGCAAAGAATATGTAATGATTGAGTTGGTCCACTTGCTTTTTTTGTTGCTCTACTAGAAGTCTATTTCTCCTTAATCTCAACATGAAAAGTACACTCACATTGTACACAAGAGGACTTTGGGACTGTGCTACAGTCTCAGAAAAATATTGTACGGTTAGGGTACAGTATTTTTCCCTGGGGTACAAAAACAGAGGCATAGATATTATCTCATGGCGTAAGGGTTAAGGTGTTGGCTTAACAATTGCTGAACACCGGTTCGAGTCCCGGTCAGGGCTACAGTACCTCCTGAATTTGCTACATTGCTGTGGGATGGTGGAGAGGTGTGTACATGTGAGGGATTTGGTATAAATAGTAGAGTTTTTCTACTTAATAGGAACAAACAGTTTTGTCACTGTGGTGGTACCCTAAAAAGGCAAATTTGTAAATGTTTTATGGTAAGAACTGCTAGGTTACAATTGTGTACCTATAACTAATGTTACAATTGATATACTTCACAGGGTACCACTACAGCGAAAAGTGTTTGTACCCCTTCAAAATACAATTCGGTACCTTTTGAGGGTATAGACTTTTGTCTAGACATAGCTGACCAGTGTTTCCCAAATGGTGAATGGTGGGTCAAGGATAAGGACTGAAATCTTGAGAAGAATGAACGCTGGACAAAATCTGGAATGGATTTCTATCTAAGTTACTGCTGGAATAAAACAGGCAGAATTATAGATAGATGCATCAACTCTGCAAAGAGGACAGACATCAATTAAAACACAGTCTGCAGTCCAATCCAGCTGGTTTGTTGTTCAGATAAGACCCTGCTGACACGTATATGTTGCAGGCTTCAGAGAATTATAATTCTCTAAATTCTAACATGAAAATATTGAGTAAATGGATGTTATTTGCACCTTGGTAATATTGATTTGAAATCCAGGATAGAATGGGTTTGACTGCCAATTTGCCAACCCTAAAACAAAGTTAATTTATTCTACAAAACGTCTCTCTAAACGTGTTGATTAGCAGTAAAAAAAGTACTTTGCCTGTCAGTGTAAGATGTATTTAGCATTCAAATATTCGCTGTGAATAAAGTCCATTCCATGATTTATTCTACTGAGAGTTTCCCTAATGTGTGGGTCACAGGCCTATATCAATAAACCCTCCCTCCCTCCCTCCCAATCCATGATGAGGAATGTAATGTAAGCTACAGGAGGGGAGCGATATATTGCCGGTGAGCATGACATGATGGTCACCCTGAAAGCACATCTGTAGCTGAGGGAGGGAGAGCAGCTGGATCCATTGCGCTGGGGGGAGCCATGTGTTATTTGCATATGCATTTGTAAACATGCTCTATCCCCTAGGCACGACGCAAGTAAATGCTATCAATTTCTGGATCAGATCAGCAACGTGGTATGGAGCAGTGGAAACAGCCAGAACATCCAGCTCTTTGAGCGATGTGTAAATAAACATTGTGTTTGTTCACGTCTCCTTGAAATTACAGGTGTATTGTCTGTTTTTGATATCGCAATGTCGTACGCCACAGGAGTGTTCTTGTTCAGGTGGTGCCTGTCTGTTGCATGGTCATAATTGTTTATAACCCTGCAACAGATAAACCATGTAATTGTTTATCTTTCACCTTTCATGAGTAAGATTCATAGATTAATGTAAGGGTCCAAGTGGAAAGAATGTTTGGGCGTAGACTACTATTCATCTTTTGTTAAGTTAGGTGTGTTATCCCTGTGAAAATCCTTACAAAGGCCTACTCCATTGTGACATCACATTGATATGACAGCAAACCTACATCTGAGTCACTCAGAACAGGAGAAAAGTATCTCTTGTGTTGTTTTGTATTTGATTAAAGTACAGTATGTGCCGTATACACATAAAGGGCCGTCCGCATCAATGACGGTAACTATAACAATAAATTATACATAACTATACATTTTGGCCAGCATGGTGTGGGATCGTTCTCCACTCTTTTTGTAGTTATCGTTGTAGTGTGAACGCTCCTGTTCACTTGAACAAATTACGTTTTTTATCTTTGTATTTATCGTGATAGTAATTGTTCTTGGTGTGGACGGACCTTAACTCTCACAGAACGAAAGCAGACCCAGATAGGATTCATTTGATTACAGAGTTATAGCCTGCTGGGTGCACACATGGGAACATCTGCATTCCCGTTACGTAACGATCACATATATAGCGTTTCATTCTCCTTTCATGTGCTGCTGTCTCTCAGGACCATATGTTCTCAGTCCTGTCTGTATTGGCATTACTGGCATTATTACACACAGAATTAATATCCTCAGCTGAAGGGTTCTGCTTTGTGTGTTTGTGTGTGTTTGCGCATACGTGCGTGTGTGTGTTTTTGTACATGCATTAGAGTGTGCATCTGTGTTTGAACTGTCAGATGGGGGACAAACAAAATATATACAGTACCAGTCAAAAGTTTGGACACAACTACTCATTCAAGAGTTTTCTTTATTTTTACTATTTTCTACATTGTAGAATAATAGTGAAGACACCAAAACTATGAAATAACACATATGGACTCATGTAGTTACCAAAAAAGTGTTAAACCAATCAAAATATATTTTATATTTGAGATTCTTCAAATAGCCACCCTTTGCCTCAATGACAGCTTTGCACACTCTTGGCATTCTCTCAACCAGCTTCATGAGGTAGTCACCTGGAATGCATTTCAATTAACAGGTGTGTCTAATTAAAAGTTAATTTGTGGCATTTCTTTCCTTCTTAATGCGTTTGAGCCAATCAGTTTTGTTATGACAAGGTAGGGGTGGTATACCGATGATAGCCCTATTTGGAATTAGTGTTAGGGTTAGAATTAGGTTTAGGGTTATGGTTAGGAGCTAGGGTTAGTTTTAGGTTTAGGAGCTTGGGAAAGGTTTAGGCTTAGGGTTAAGGTTAGGTTTTGGGTTAAGGTTAGGGTAAGGGTACCGGTTAGGGTTAGGGTTTAAGAAAAAATAGGATTTTGAATGGGACTGAATTGTATGCCGCCATAAGGTTAGCTGCGCAAGACTGTGTGTGTGTCACCAGATCTCAACCTAACTGAACACGTATGGGAGATTCTGGAGCATTGCCCGAGACAGCGTTTTCCACCACCATCAACAAAACACCAAATTATATAATTTATTGTGGAAGAATTTTGTCGCATCCCTCCAATAGAGTCCCAGACACTTGTAGAATCTATGCCCAAGGTGCATTGAAGCTTTTCTGGTGGCTCTTAGTGGCCCAATGCCCTATTAAGATACTTTATGTTGGGGTTTCCTTTATTTTGGCAGTTACTTCTTTGTTGGTTACAGCTTCTTTGTTGGTTACAGTATCTAAAGACATGCTAACACAATATGTATTCAAGAACACGCGTTGTTTGTTCCTCTGTGTTTGGGGATGAAGTAAAGTATCTCAGTTGTGCTGATCTAAGGAAAAAGTCCCTTGTTATCCCAGTACATTACATAGGGATGATGCTGAAAGATGTACAGGCTGACATTCAGACAGCCATTTGTAAATCCCATATTTATCAATAAGGCCTTTTATTCACTCTATATTCACATATCTTTACAGTCCCATTTATCACATCCTTGCTCTGTTCTGTAGGTGTTTGTGTGAGTCATACTAGTTCATCAATGGCTTCTGTAATGCATTGTCATGACTGTGAGAGAGTGCTGAAGCCACCTGTAACCCTAACACTGACACTAGCTACAGCCACACAACCTAACCCTAACCCTAACCGTAAGTCTATGTCCACATCCCGATTAAACCCTAACCTCAGCCACAATTCTAACCCTAGCCCTTACCATAACCGTAAGTCTATGTCCACATCCCGATTAAACCCTAACCTCAGCCACAATTCTAACCCTAGCCCTTACCCTAACCGTAAGTCTATGTCCACATCCCGATTCAACCCTAACCTCAGCCACAATTCTAACCCTAACCCTAACCCTAACCGTAAGTCTATGTCCACATCCCGATTCAACCCTAACCTCAGCCACAATTCCAACCCTAGCCCTTACCCTAACCCTAAATTATGCAAGGACAAATGAAAACTGCTGAAGGTAGTCACATCATTGCCTCCCCTATCCAGGGAGATACAGAAGCCATGTGGAACTGTCCGTGGTGCTGAAACCACATGGAACTGTCCGTGGTGCTGAAACGGGATATAAGCTGCAGGCTGTTAGAAAACAGCTAAAATAACACTTTGGCCTGTTTTCTCAGGAAATCAATCTGCCCTGTAAACAGGATTGTCCAAAATCACAGTTCTCTAAAGAATTTGCAGCTTTTATAATCAGATTTAGGATGACCACAGTTGACATGAGTAGGCAAGAATTGGCTTGAAGAAGCAAAACTTGAGTCATGGTAAAGACAGAGAGGAAATCTTTAAACATGATTTCTCTTTTCCACTTCTGAGGACCAGAGCGGAGCTGGAGAAGAGAAACAGAGAGAGAATACACATTTACATTTTATACTTTTCCAATAAATGCATTACCTTATTTTACCTCTGCCATCCAATTAAATTCATGAATATTCTAAAGGTTGGACAGATAGGAAAACAACATTTTGAATTCTGCAGTAATAAAATGCATACTTAATGTACTAGTGGTGTGGGAAAGTGAATACATCAATACATAACCATTATTGAATGATATTCTACATGTAATTAGTGTAGGCCTCAATCAATAATGCTTTCTGTTGCTCTATATAGGGCACTAAGTTTGAAGCTGAACTGACTAGGAAAGTCATAGAATACAACTAGAACTAGAGCTTGGAGGTCTTCTTCTGGTCGGTCACCTGGGTAAGGCGAAACTCATAGCCTTAGATATAACCTTATATTCTGTTATTCCACTCAGCGCCTTCATGCCCCAAAAAGGGCAGAAGCTATTTCCATATTTATTGAAGTGTGGCTGTGATGAATAAATCAAAGCCCCAGCTAATGGCCTTTGCACATTCCTTAATAAATCTCCTCTTTAATATGCATCATTAAGTACTCGCCTGTGTGTGGCTGCTCAAAAGGCCTAGAGTGCTTTGTTTTCATTTGCTAAAACATTCCTCCCTCTCTTTTTTCCGCCTGTTGTTGTTGTGTTGCTGTTCTCTTCTCTCTTGGTGCTTACTGACCATACCATCCCCTCAACGACTGGGTCACAATCACTACTAGTTCTCATGATTAAACACGATGCAGTCAGCCAATTAAGATAGACTGGTGTCCAATTAGTGATGTGAAATCACACGTTGCGTTGAACTATCAGACAGAAGAGGAGGTCGAGGGTACCGTTTCCCTTTGATTTCAAGACCGCCCCGGACATCAGCTCAAACATGCACATTCAAATGTTATTAGCATACTGCTACTCAGAAATACTTTACTTATCACACAGACCAATCATCCTCTCAAACCAGCTCAATCAAATAAATGTGAAGAAATATGTAATTTGTTTAATGGAATGTTTTATGTAATACAGCATTAAACATGTAACCCTAGAGACAGCACTAAATAAATTCACATGGTCATTTGTCACATCTGATCTTATCTGAGTGTGATCTCCATGGTTACTATGCCAGAATATCTGCAGAGCCACTGGGACAGGAATGATTCGATCATGAATCAACAATTCTCTCAGAAAGCAAATGCAAAGTGTCAGAAAATGGGAGATATAGTGTGAATGTGAGGAGAGCCTTGCTGGCTGGGCGAGACGGGAGCATTGTAGCGCGTGTGAAATGGTAAGCTAGGAAGCTGGGCTAGGTATTGTTCAGGCAGGAGAATGGATTTCTGAATGGTGTCCAGCAGGCAATCTGAGGCCTAGGATTCAAACAGGCACAGCTTCCTCTCTCCTTCTCTCCCTGGGTGAGAATACACACACACACACACACACACACACACACACACACACACACACACACACACACACACACAAAATCGGGAGCACCAGCATGAATAGGACATTTCAAGACGCAAGAGGGGAGCTAAACTAGAAAATGTGTGCATAATGGATGCTCAGCGAGTAGAAATTAATCATTTTAATATCTACAGACTACATTCTAATGAGGCTCTGGCTATAAACATGACTGGCTGCTGACAGGGGATGAAATGCACAGCGGAGGTACATTCCAAAACGTTATAGAACACAGCAAGGAACTGTTCCAAGTTGATTTATCAATAATTTAAAATACGACAGAACGTATTTTTTTCATAAATATTTTGGATCCAGTTGCCCAGGTCTCCACGTTGATACTTTGAAGGAGGGAGAGGAAGAGAATCGAGAGATTTGATGAGAGGATATGAAACAAAACAAGAGGACAGAAGAGGAGAGGACATTCAAGGATAGGTAAGAAAACACGAGGGAAATTAGAGGAGGAGACGTGAGGTCCTTCAGGTCTACTTGACATGGCTGCATGCCTCATTACCTGCTCCCCGTCCACCCTCCCTTTCCCATCCCCCCACACACACACACCACCTCCACCTCCCATCTTCTCCTCACTGTTTCCTTTCCCTTCCCCCTCCACTCCCTCAACACACATGCACACCACCTCCACCTCCCATCTTCTCCTCACTGTTTCCTTTCCCTTCCCTTCCCCCTCCACTCCCTCAACACACACACACACACCACCTCCACCTCCCATCTTCTCCTCAGTGTTTCCTTTCCCTTCCCCCTCCACTCCCTCAACACACATGCACACCACCTCCGCCTCTCCCTCCCATCTTCTCCTCACTGTTTCCTTTCCCTTCCCCCTCCACTCCCTCAACACACACACACACCACCTCCACCTCCCATCTTCTCCTCACTGTTTCCTTTCCCTTCCCCCTCCACTCCCTCAACACACATGCACACCACCTCCGCCTCTCCCTCCCATCTTCTCCTTCTCTCCGCACTTCCCCCCAGTCAAAAACAATTTTTCGTCCTGTCCTCAACTCCCTCCATTGTTTCTGGCCTCATCGCCTCCCTGCTCCTTCCTTCCCTCCCTCCCTTCTCAGTGCCTCCCTCTAATTGTGTCCTCTCGCCGCCTCCCTCCTTTCCCTGGGTGGCTGTGCGACTGTGGCTGAGGTGGTGGTGCGATACCAGGTCGGCTGTTCTGCTCCATTTGGCACATCTGTTGGGACTGGCATGTCTCAATGACACCCAGCAGCGCTACCATTCTTCTGCTCCACAGCACCAGTCTCCACAGCACCAGTCTCCACAGCCCCAGTCTCCACAGCACCAACACAATTAAAACCGAGACCCAGACCCATACGACGTGTCCTCCGTCCATACATACAGAACCTCAGGCTACCTCTGTGTCTGTAATAAACCATTTGACTTTGGTTTGAACTGATTGTATGCAACTGGGTGCTCAGAATCCACGGGTAATCAAATTATTTCTGTTACAACCAGATGGTTGCACAACAGTGATCTTGGTGTTTTGGGACACCAGAGATAAAAATGGTTAGAGGGGCAGTCTATGAAACTATTTACCCTGGGACATCATGGGGTGACATTGGAGAATCCTGTCAGGGAAGGCACAGTGTAGAGAAAAAAAAGGAGAGGAGGAGAGGAGGACAAAGTGGGAGGGCTGGATAACTGGCAGTGAGAGAAATAGGTGTTGTGATTGATAGGTGAGACTATATCTACACTATGTGACCAATAGTATGTGGACACCTACTCGTCCAACATCTCATTCCAAAATCAAGGGCATTAATATGGAGTTGGGCCACACTTTGCTGCTATAACAGCCTCCACTCTTCTGGGAAGGCTTTCCACTAGATGTTGGAACATTGCGGCGGAGAATTGGTTCCATTCAGCCTCAAGAGCATTAGTGAGGTCGGGCACTGATGTTGGGCAATTAGGCCTGGCTCGCAGTCGGCGTTCCAAGTCATCCCAAAGGTGTTCGATGAGGTTGAGGTCAGGGCTCTGTGCAGGCCAGTCAAATTCTTCCACACCAATCTCAACAAACCATTTCTGTACCTCGCTTTGTGCACGGGGGCATTGTCATGCTGAAACAGGAAAGTGCCTTCCCCAAGCTGTTGCCACAAAGTTGGAAGCACAGAATCGTCGAGAATGTCATTGTATGCTGTGGATTTAACTTCTTAGGGCTAGGCCCCTTTTTTCTCCATTTCCGCCTGAATGACGTGCCCAAAGTAAACTGCCTGTAGCTCAGGCCCTGAAGCCAGGATATGCATATAATTGGTACCATTGGAAAGAAAACCCTTTGAAGTTTGTAGAAATGTTAAAATAATGTAATATAACACAATAGGTATGGTAGGAGAAAATCCAAACAAAAACTAATAAGAAATAATATCCGTGTTTCTGCGCGCCGTGACGAAGTTGCGCACCTGCTAAAATTGGTTTCCTATTGAACATACTTATTTCCAAAATAAATGTTATAGTTTGATTACATTTTAGGGTGTCTGAGGAGTAAATAGATACTTATTTTGACTTGTTGAAAGTTTAGGGGTAGATTTTGGATTCCTTTCTCTGCAAGTTGAACAAGTGGATTACTCAAATCGATGGCGCCAACTAAACAGACTTTTTGGGATATAAAAAATTATTTTATCTAACAAAACAACACTACATGTTATACCTGGGACCCTTTGGATGACAAATCAGAGGAAGATTTTCAAAAAGTAAGTGAATATTTAATCTTTATATGTGAATGTATGAAACCTGGGCCAGTGGAAAAATATTTTGATGTGGGGTGCCGTCCTCAAACAATCGCATGGCATGTTTTCGCTGTAATAGCTACTGTAAATCGGACAGTGCCGTTAGATTAACAAGAATGTAATCTTTCAGCCGATATAAGACACTTATATGTACCTAAATGTTTAAAATCCATAATAACTGTAAGAATTTATTTGAATTACGCCCCCTCCAGTTTCACCGGAAGTTGTCCTGCTAGCGTGACACCGATCCTTAAGGTTTCCCTTCACTGGAACTAAAGGGCCTAGACCGAATCATAAAAAACAGACCCAGACCCTTATTCGTCCTCCACCAAACGTTACAGGTGGCACTATGCATTGGGGCAGGTAGCATTCTCCTGGCATCCGCCAAACCCAGATTTGTCCACCGGACTGCCAGATGGTGAATTGTGATTCATCACTCCAGAGAACGTGTTTCCAGTGCTCCAGAGCTCCAGAGTCCAATGGTGGCGAGCTTTACACCCCTCCAGCCAACGCTTGGCATTGCGCATGATGATCTTAGGCTTGTGTACGGCTGCTCGGCCATGGAAACCCATTTCATGAAGCTCCCGAGGAACAGTTCTTGTGCTGACGTTGCTTCCAGAGGCAGTTTGGAACTCGGTAGTGAGTGTTGTAACAGAGGACAGACCATTTTTATGTGCAACGCACTTCAGTCCTCGACGGTCCGTTCTGTGAGATTGTGTGGCCTACCACTTTGCGGCTGAGATGTTGTTTGTCCTAGATGTTTCCACTTCAAAATAACAGCACTTACAGTTGACCTAGGCAGCTCTAGCAGGGCAGACATTTGACGAACTCACTTGTTGGAAAGGTGCCAATGTTTGTCTATTGAGATTGCATGGCTGTGTGCTCGATTTTATACATCTGTCAGCAACGAGTGTGGTTGAAATAGCCGAATCCACTAATTTGAAGGGGTGTCCACATACTTTTGTATATATAGTGTATCTGTGTAGAGGAGGTTTTCCTCGGACCTCTGATCCACACTGCAGAGTAATTTATTGACAGATGGACGGGCAGTATCATCAACCAGACAGACATGAGATGTATGACAATCCCTGCGACATACGGAGAGATGGGGAAGAGAAGGGGAACAGGGAGGAAGGGAGAGGCAGACAAAGATTGAGAGACAGAAGAAAGGCAATTGAGAGGAAAGAGAGAGAGAGGTGTAGTAGATCTTAATATTTTTTTTTTGTGTATGGCTTCCATATCTCACTGAAGTCCTCAGATGAATAAGGCCAACCTCTAACAGGATGTAGAATGAGTTGATTACAGAAAGGAGGTACAGTACATTAGGAGAAATTGCCAGTGGTGTTTCTCAACTGCCTCGGGGTGAGTGAGGAACTCTCTCCTCCAAAACCAGTTATTCTGATTACAGGGTGCAAGTCGGCTCCACACAGCTCTGCTGAATTGCCAAGCAATATTAGGAAATATAGAGTATCAGCTGAAAGGAGAGTGGGAGGAAAAATAGGGAGGGGGGGGGGAGCTTGTGGACTGCATCTGTTCTGATCACTTCCCTCCTCGTTATTTCAGTTAGTGTTTAGTTACTTAACTGTAATGACGGGAGTTGTGCTCTTCTCTCCCAGAATTACTGCTAATCATACAACCATGTTGCATTTATGGCATCAAAAACCAACAGAGAGAGAGGCCAGGGAACTATCTCCAAGTTGTCAACGAGCCATTAGCAGTCTTTTCTACAGCTGCTGCCTGAACACCAGCCCTTGGCTATCCAAGCTAGTTCTATTGTGATCTACTGTGGCTCAATCTCAAATAATATCCTATTCCTTCCCTATAAAGTGCACTTTTGGCCAAAGGGCCATATGGCTCAGGTTAAAATCAGTGCACTATGTAGGGTATAGGCTGTCATTTCAGATTGAGCCTGTGTTATAGTCATCATAACCAATACTCACAGCCTAGGCTTTTCAGGCAACAAGTAGTGCCCGACATTCTGGTTGCTGTGGCAACTGCGATATTAAAAGTTGCAGTGATTCCTTTTGGTGAGGAATATCAAATCCATTTTACAAAAGGCAAGGCACAAGTGAAATACAATTGTGTGGAAATACTGGAGCACTTGTGGAATGTAGTGGTTCTCTCATGCTCTAAAACGTCATGAATACTTTGATTTATCTCTGTGTTGCTCGCCTAAAAGCATAACATTTGTTTTGTTCTGGTATGCATGGCTGGAGTGATAGTGAACCCTGTATTCAAAGTTTGGTATTGCATCAGCAGTTTTCTCTTGTTTTGTCAGTCACTAACAGTCACTCAATTAGCCATGGGCACGAACATGCTTTAGATTACTAGGTAAGTGAGTCTAGCCAGCTATTTACACCTTGTAGTAATCATGGCTAAATTAGGTACGGGTAAAGTGACTGCATAGATAATAAACAGCGAGTTGCAGCAGTGTAAAGACAAAGAGGTCAATGCAAATAGTTCGGGTGACCATTTGATTAATTGTTCAGGAGTCTTATGGCTTGGGTGTAGAAGCTGTTAAAGAGCCTTTAGGACCTGGACTTGGCACTCGTTGACCATTTTTTGTGCTTTCCTCTGACACCGCCTAGTATATACAGTTGAAGTCGGAAGTTTACATACACTTAGGTTGGAGTCATTAAAACTAATTTATCAACCATTCCACAAATTTCTTGTCAACATACAATAGTTTTGGCAAGTCGGTTAGGACATCTACTTTGTGCATGACACAAGTCATTTTTCCAACAATTGTTTACAGACAGATTATTTAACTTATAATTCACTGTATCACAATTCCAGTGGGTCAGAAGTTTACATACTCAAAGTTGACTGTACCTTTAAACAGCTTGGAAAATTCCAGAAAATTATGTCATGGCTTTAGAAGCTTCTGATAGGCTAATTGACATCATTTGAGTCAATTGGAGGTCTACCTGTGGATGTATTTCAAGGCCTACCTTCAAACTCAGTGCCTCTTTGCTTGACATCATAGGAAAATCAAAAGTAATCAGACAACACCTCAGAAAAAAAACTGTAGACCTCCACAAGTCTGGTTCATCCTTGGGAACAATTTCCAAACACCTGAAGGTACCAGGTTCATCTGTACAAACAATAGTATGCAAGTATAAACACCATGGGACCACGCAGCCGTCATACCGCTCAGGAAGGAGACACGTTCTGTCTCCTAGAGATGAACATACTTTGGTGCGAAAAGTGCAAATCAATACCAGAACAACAGCACAGGACCTTGTGAAGATGCTGGAGGAAACAGGTACAAAAGTATCTATATCCACAGTAAAACTAGTCCTATATTGACATAACCTGAAAGGCCGCTCAGCAAGGAAGAAGCCACTGCTCCAAAACTGCCATAAAAAAGCCAGACTAGGGTTTGCAACTGCACATGGGAACAAAGATCGTACTTTTTGGAGAAATGTCATCTGGTCTGATGAAACAAAAATAGAACTGTTTGGCCATAATCATAGTTATGTTTGGAGGAAAAAGGGAGAGGCTTGCAAGCCGAAGAACATCCTCCCAACCGATGAAGCACGGGGATGGCAGCATCATGTTGTGGGGGTACTTTGCTGCAGGAGGGACTGGTGCACTTCACAAAATAGATGGAATCATGAGGTGGGAAAATTACGTGGATATATTGAGGCGACATCTCAAGACATCCGTCAAGAAGTTAAAGCTTGGTCGCAAATGGGTCTTCCAAATAGACAATGACCCCAAGCATACTTCCAAAGTTGTGGCAAAATGGCTTAAGGACAACAAAGTCAAGGTATTGGAGTGGCCACCACAAAGCCCTGATCTCCTTCCTATAGCACATTTGTGGGCAGAACTGAAAAAGCTTGTGTGAGCAAGGAGGCCTACAAACCTGACTCAGTTACTTCAGCTCTGTCAGAGGAATGGGCCAAAATTCACCCAACTTATTGTGGGAAGCTTGTGGAAGACTACCCACAACGTTTGACCCAAGTTAAACAATTTAAAGGCAATGCTACCAAATACTAATTGAGTGTATGTAAACTTCTGACCCACTGGGAATGTGACAAAATAAATAAAAGCTGAAATAAGTCATTCTCTCTACTATTATTCTGACATTTCACATTCCTAAAATAAAGTGGTGATCCTAACTGACCAAAGACAGGGAATTTTTACTAGGATTAAATGTCAGGAATTGTGAAACTGAGTTGAAATGTATTTGGCTAACGTGTATGTAAACCTCCGACTTCAACTGTAGGTCCTGGACGGCAGGAAGCTTGGCCCCAGTGATGTACTGGGCCGTACGCACTACAGTCTGTAGCGCTTAATGGTCGGATGCCGAGCAGTTGCCATACCAGGCGGTGATGTAACCAGTCAGGAAGCTCTCGAGGGTGCAGCTGTAAAACTTTGAGGATATGGGGACCCATGTCAAATCTTTTCAGTCTCCTGAGCGGGAAAAGGCATTGTCATGCCCTCTTCACGACTATTTTGGTGTGTTTGGACCATGATAGTTTGTTGGTGATGTGGGCACCAGAGAACTTGAAATTCTCAACCTGCTCCACTCCAGCCCCGTTGATATGAATGGGGGCGTGTTCGGCCTTCCATTTCCTGTAGTCCACGATCATCTCGTTTGTCTTGCACACGTTGAGGTTAAAATCAGTGCACTATGTAGGGTATAGGCTGTCATTTCAGATAGAGCCTGGTTTATAGTCATCATAACCAATACTCACAGCCTAGGCTTTTCAGGCAACAAGTAGTGCCCGACATTCTGGTTGCTGTGGCAACTGCGATATTAAAAGTTGCAGTGATTTCTTTTGGTGGGGAATATCAAATCCATTTTACAAAAGGCAAGGCACAAGTGAAATACAATTGTGTGGAAATACTGGAGCACTTGTGGAATTTAGTGGTTCTCTCATGCTCTAAAACGTCATGAATACTTTGATTTATCTCTGTGTTGCTCGCCTAAAAGCATAACGTTTGTTTTGTTCTGGTATGCATGGCTGGAGTGAGAATGAACCTGTATGCATCCCTATGCATCCCACCCAGTCAACAACATGCTGAAACACATTTATTCTACAAAAGACGACCAAATTCATTACCCCCAACCACCCCGTCCCCACCAAAACACACCATGTGTTTGTTTCCTGTCAAATGTATCTGTGCCAAGCCACCGCGACCCTTCCACTCTCCTCTCTTCCCCGGCCCCTCTCCTCCTCTCCTGTCTTCCCCGGCCCCTCTCCTCCTCTCTTCTCTTCCCCGGACCCTCTCCTCTCTTCCCCCTCTCCTCTTTTCCCCAGCCCCTCTCCTCTCTTCCTAGGCAACTCTCCTCAGCAGCTCCTCTCCTCTTCCCCAGCTCCTCTCTTCCCCGGGCCCCTCTCCTCCCCTCTCTTCCCCAGCCACTCCCCCCACCTCCTCCCCTCTCTTCCCCGGCCACTCTCCTCCCCAGCTCCTCTTTTCTCTTCCCCGGCTCCTCTCCTCTCTTCCCCGGCTCCTCTCCCCACTTCTCTTCCCCGGGCCCTCTTCTTAATCTCTTCCCCGGCCCCTCTCATTCCTCTCTTCCCCGGGCCCTCTCATTCCTCTCTGCCCCGGCCCCTCTCTTCCTAGGCCACTCTCCTCAGCAGCTCCTCTCCTCTTCTCCAGCTCCTCTCTTCCTCGGCTCCTCTCCGCTCTTCCTCAGCCCCACTCCTCTCCTCTCTTCTCCACTCGTCCCCGGCTCCTCTCCACTCTTTCCCAGCCCTCTCCTCTCCTCCATCTTCACTCATGTCTTCCTCATCCCCTCTCCTCTCCTGTCCTGTCATCCCGTGAAGGCTCAGTCAGGATCTCAACTTCCTGTTGAGAGTTAGAATGCACAAGGTGCAATTTCAAAACTTGGTATTGCATCAGCAGTCCTTCTCGTTTTGTCAGTCACTAACAGTCATTCAATTAGCCATGCCAGCGAACATGCTTTAGATTACCAGGTAAGTGAGTCTAGCCAGTCATGGCTAAATTAGCGACCGAGCACACAGGACACCTGCCCAGGGCCCTGACCTCCAGGGGGCCCTCATTGATTTTGTCACTTTCACTCAGACTTCATAGACATGGCATTAGTCAACAGTTGAAAGAAAATGTGTTTTAAAACTGCATAATGTTTCACCTTACCGTGAAATGCTTACTTACGAGCTCTTAACCAACAGTGCAGTTTTAAGAAAATATAGTAACATTTACTAAATAAACTAAAGAAAAAAATATTTAAAAAGTAAGACAATGAGATAACAATACAGAGGCTATATACGGGGGGTACCGGTACCGAGTCAATGTGCGGGGGTACAAGTAATTTCTACATGTAGGTAAAGGTAATGTGACTATGCATAGATAATAAACAGCGAATAGCAGCAGGAAGCTTGGCCCCAGTGATGTACTGGGCTGTACGGACTACACTGTAATGCCTTAAGGTCGGATGCCGAGCAGTTGCCATACCAGGCGGTGATGCAACCGGTCAGGATGCTCTCAATGGTGCATCTGTAGAACTTTGAGGATATGGGGACCCATGTCAAATCTTTTCAGTCTCCTGAGGGGGAAAAAGCGTTGTCGTGCCCTCTTTACGACGGTCTTGGTGTGTTTGGATAGTTTGTTGATGATGTGGGCACCAGGGATCTTGAAACTCTAGATGCCGTTCCACTACAGCCCCGTCGATGTGAATGCGGGCGTGTTCGGCTCTCCTTTTCCTGTAGTCCACGATAATCTCATTTGTCTTGCTCACGTTGAGGGAGAGGTTGTTGTCCTGGCACCACACTGCCAGATCTCCGATCTCCTCCCTATAGGCTGTCTCATCGTTGTCGGTGATCAGGCCTTCCACCGTTGTCGTCAGCAAACTTAATGATCGTGTTGGAGTCGTGCTTGGCCACGCAGTTGTGGGTGAACAGAGAGAACAGGAGGGGACTAAGCACGCACCCCTGAGGGGCCCCGTGTTGAGGATCAGCATGGCAGGTGTGTTGTTGCTTACCCTTACCACCTGGGGGCGGCCCGTCAGGAAGTCCAGGAACCAGTTGCAGAAGGAGGGGTTAAATCCCAGTGTCCTTAGCTTAGTGATGAGCTTTGTCGGCACTATGGTGTTGAACGCTGAGCTGTAGTCAATGAACAGCATTCTCACATAGGATTTGCTTTTGTCCAGGTGGGAAAGGGCAGTGTGGAGTACAATTGAGATTGTGTCATCTGTGGATCTGTTGGGGTGGTATGCGAATTGGAGTGGGTCTAGTGTTTCCGGGATGATGGTGTTGATGTGAGCCATGACTAACCTTTCAAAGTACTTAATGGCTACCAACGTCATTCCCACGGGGCGGTAGTCATTTAGACAGATTGCCTCCGCTTTCTTGGGCACCGGGACTATGGTGGTCAGGGAGAGGTTGAAAATGTCAGTGAAGACACTTGACAGTTAGTCCACGCATGCTCTGAGTACACGTCCTGGTAATCCATCTGGCCCCGCGGCATTGTGAATGTTGACCTCTTTAATAAATGTAATGGCAAAATGTAGATCTCTGCCTAAATTGACATACCCAAAAGTAACTGCTATTCATGTATAATTACATGATTCTGACATGCAAAAACGTGGTATATTTGGAAAGAAGACATCTGGGAGATTGTGAGGAAATGATCAGACGAAAAGGAGTTACATAGTTCAGAATGCACAAGATACACAAAATAACTTTTTTTATTTTGAAAGTCATCTTTCATTGACAAGCTATAAGTGAATTATTGATGACAAGAGCTGGAAACACATCAGATCGCTTCCACAACATGTGAACAATATCAGGGGGAAAAAATGGGATTGATAGACCTAACAACTAGAAATGGGCAGATGTTTTAGTAAGTGGTGTTAGGTAGTCTCTGAGCCAGGTAGCAATAGTTTTCATTACGCATAAAAGATTATATGCCTTGCATTGTCCCACCCAGGTCAACTACATATCTTTGGAAAGCTTATCTCATTGGCTACAAGACTGTCAAGGTGCCATAGTAGCCAATCCCCTGTGTAATGGATGCCTACTGCACATATGCAGGCAACATCATATTTTTGATGCCCAAAGATAAAGTCACTCGGTGGACATTCAATGTTACTATTAAGTTATACATCATCAGATGACATTGGCAATAGGCTAGATTTGTTCCTACCAACCTACGGATTTATTTGGTACCCCCCGTGTAGCTATAGCTCAAACACAAACCAAATGGAAGCTTACCTTGTAAGACGTTTGCTGTTTTGTGAAAACGTTGTCTGAAATAAACATTTTGACTCTCGGGCTGGTGATCAATAACGGTAGGTCACAGGCAGACAAATAAGATATCCTCATGATCTGTGGAGTCCCGGCTTTGGTGTGTATCAATGTATTCCGTGTTTATTTTGTTTATGTTTCACAACGCTAACCGGAATGTAGGTAGCAGCCATCTTGAAATGAGGTCACTGGCTCGGCCTGCCCTTATACAATTATATGCCCATATATGGTAGTAAGTCACACAAAAGAGTTGAAGGCACCAATCAATAGCCAAGATACTCAGCTTTCCGCAGACACCCTGCTTTTGCAGATAGTAGCTACCATTCTCATATCAGACAAGCGTCCGAATTAGTGTCCCACTGCTTGAAAGCAGCAGCTCTAGCCTTTAGCTCGGTGCAGATGTTGCCTTTAATCCATGGCTTCTGGTTGGGATGTGTACGTACGGTCACTGCGGGGACGACGTTGTCGATGCACTTATTGATGAAGCCGATGACGGAGGTGGTATACTCCTCAATGCCATTGGATGAATCCCGGAACATATTCCTGTCTGTCCTAGCAAAACAGTCCTGTAGCGAAGCATCCGCATCATTTGGCCACTTCCGTATTGAGGGAGTCACTGGTACTTCCTGCTTTAGTTTTTGCTTGTAAGCAGGAATCAGGAGGGTAGCATTATGGTCAGATTTTCCAAATGGAGGGCGAGGGAGAGCTTTGTACAAGTCTCTGTGTGTGGAGTAAAGGTGGTCTAAAGTCCCCCCCCCCCCCCCCCCCCCCCGGTTGCACATGTGACATGCTGGTAGCAATTAGGTAAAACGGATTTAAGTTTGCCTGCATTAAAGTCCCCTGCCACTAGGTGCGCCACTTCTGGATGAGCATTTTCTTGTTTGCTTATGGCCTTATACAGCTCGTTGAGTGCGGTCTTAGTGCCAGCGTCGGTTTGTGGTGGTAAATAGACGGCTATGAAAAATATAAATGAAAACTCTACAGCTTATCATAAAGTACTCTACCTCAGGCAAGCAATACCTTGAGACTACCTTAATATTAGACATCGCGCACCAACTGTTATTGACAAATAGACACACACCCCCACCCCTCGTCTTACCGGACGTAGCTGTTCTGTCCTACCGATGCATGGAAAATCCAGACAATTCTATATTTCCTGGTCTTTGTTCAGCCATGACTTGGTGAAACAGTTTTTAATGTCCCATTAGTAGGATAGTCTCGAACGGAGCTCATCCAGTTTATTCTCCAGTGATTGCACGTTGGCTAATAGAACGGATGGTAGAGGAGGGTTACCCACTCGCCAACGAATTCTCACAAGGCACTCTGATCTCCGCCCCCTGTATTTCCTTCTCTTCTCCATGCGAATGACGAGGATTTGGGCCTTGTCTGGGAGCAACATTATATCCTTTGCATCCGATTCATTAAAGAAAAAATGTTGTCCAGTTCGAGGTGAGTAATCAGTGTTCTGATATCCAGAAGCTCTTTTCGGTCATAAGAGATGGCAGCATCAACATTATGTACAAAATAAGTTACAAACAATGCAAAAAAAATCCACAAAATAGCACAATTGGTTAGGAGCCCGTAAAACGGGAGCCATCCCCTCCGGCGCCATTCTATACTCAGCGAAATTGCATGAAATGTGCTTTAAAACCTCTTAAGGATCAGCCCCTTTTTTCCCCAAATCTAACTGCCTGTAGTTCAGGCCCCGAAGCAAGGATATGCATTTTCTTGGTACCATTTGAAAGGACACACTTGGAAGTTTGTGGAAATGTGAAAGGAATGTAGGAGAAAATATAACACATTAGATCTGGTAAAAGATAATACAAAGAAAAAAAACAATATGTATTTTTTTTGTATCATCATCTTTGAAATGCAAGAGAAAGGCCATAATATATTATTCCAGCCCAGGTGCAATTTAGATATTGGCCACTAGATGGCAGCAGTGCATGTGCAAAGTTTTAGTGTAATCCAATGAACCATTGCATTTCTGTTCAAAATTTTGAATCAAGACTGCCCAAATTTGCCTAATTTTTTATTACTAACTTTTCATGTTCAAAACTGTGTACTCTACTCAAACAATAGCATTGTATTCTTTCACTGTAATAGCTACTGTAAATTGGACAGTGCAGTTAGATTAACAAGAATGTAAGCTTTCCGCCAATATCAGATAGTTCTGGGAAACATTCTTGTTACCTACAACCTCATGCTAATCGCATTAGCCTACGTTAGCTCAACCGTCCCGCAGGGGACCCACCAATCCTGAAGAAGTTTTAAAACTGCACATTGTTCTCTCCACCTCCTAGAGGGGGGCAACTTAAATGTTTTGCGCAAGAGGTGGTGTGGTAGCCCAACCAAATCAATAAGGCCCCCAAAAGGCTAGAGTCAGCCCTGCTCCCTGCTACTTGAGCACCAAGCGTTCAACAGCCAGGCAAACAAATTAGCATCAGAGACTTGACCCCCACTAAAAGCAAGGGCAGGCTGGGAAATTGGAATTTAGACTATTATAGTTACAGCGGCACACTCTCCAGACACACACACTCCCTAGACACACTCCACAGACACACACTCACACACACACACACACACACACACACACACACACACACACACACACACACACACACACACACACACAAAGGTAGACACACAGAGCGACATACACACAGACGAGCATCAGTCCCAGAGGGGTGCAAAGCCCATAATTTACACACCATTCGGTTTGATAGAGCCAATATACTGTAATATGCATCACATACTAAACCACACCAAGAACGACTACAAAGAGCCCCATAAATTTGTCTGTAAGGGTGGATGGTATGCCCCTTACTTGCCCTGGATGGTTCGAGCTGTCTGCCTGATGTTGGTGAGCAAGGAGAGGCAGGAAGCAGAAGATTCAATACAATATTTTTATTTAAAGGCTCTTGGAGCAGGTGCAGGTATTTAAAAAATAAACAAATCATCCAACATGATGCTAGACAAGGCTCAAAGTAATTAATAAACTGATTTCAAATGAATATAAAGACTGAAGATCAGTCTGACTAACCCCTAGGGCTCAGAACAACCCTAACTAACCCCTGCAGAGACAGGTGGTCATCTTAATCTCCCATAAAGCTCTACACCTGAGCATTTATAACCTGGTAGAGACTAGGTGACAGGAAACAGGAAACACTTGTAAGAAAATGCAAACTAAGCCAATAAACACTTAGAAAAGTAAACAATAACAGTTTAAATACTATAATCTGTTCAATACAGCCATTTAAAGCACTGGACTAGAGCAGGACCCCTCCCCCCCCCCCAATTAGTAATGGAGTGTCCCTTCTTAATGAGCACCTGTGAGCTTGGTGGCCACGCCCCTCCACATGCTACAAGACAGATCTCGCACACAAACTTTTGTAAGTACTACTTTAGACTAGCAAATAGTTCTGCTTTAGACTGGCAAATAGTTCTGCTTTAGACTGGCCAATAGTTCTGCTTTAGACATGCCAATAGTACTGCTTTAGACTGGCCAGTAGTACTGCTTTAGACTGGCCAGTAGTATTGCTTTAGACATGCCAATAGTACTGCTTTAGACTGGCCAGTAGTACTGCTTTAGACTGGCCAGTAGTATTGCTTTAGACTGGCCAGTAGTACTGCTTTAGAATGGCCAGTAGTACTGCTTTAGACTGGCAAATAGTACTGCTTTAGACTGGCAAATAGTACTGCTTTAGACTGGCAAATAGTACTGCTTTAGACTGGCAAAAAGTTCGGCTTTAGACTGGCAAAAAGTTCTGCTTCAGACGGGCAAAAAGTTCTACTTTAGATGGGCAAATAGTTCTTTAGACTGGCAAATAGTTATTCTTTAGACTAGACAACATAACTAACTAACTTTATCTGATTTACTTCTCATGCCTTCTGTAATTTATATTCAATGTTTAGAAATTATTTAGAATAAATCAGACACTGGTGACGTACTCAACCTAAATGAATATTTGGTGAAGTGTCCAAGCTACTATATCACCATGTATACTGTTGAATGGGACTGGTGAGGAAGCACAGAGTTAGCTTTCTCACATTATCTTTTAGTAGAGGAAATATTCATGAAATGATGTTCATCTCCATGAAACAACCACACTATCCCTGGTTACTTTCTTCAACAAATTAGCATAAAAATCTCCACAACAGTTGATCGTTTTAATTTTAATGGATGAAACAGGTTCCCAAATAAATCCTAGACTCTTAATAGAGGGAGAAGACTAACACAAATAGACAGACATATTTGGGCATCTTATTGAATCCAGTTGTCTTTGGATTACAGATAATGAAAGAGCTATTAGCCTGAAAATACGTTAGTCTCCATGTTCCTACTGTGGGGCTGAGGCTAGAGAAAAAATTACAGGAGTTGTATCTATCAAACAGTCACCGAAGGCCAAAGTAAGAGACATCCCTCAAGACAAAATTATTTTTACAAAGACTAAGTAACATACATTCACATGGAGAGAGGTCGACTTCCTCACACAACTGATCTGGGCCGAGTTTCCCTTGTAGCTTTGTAGCTCTCGACAACCCAGCTGCACAGCCACAGAGTTCCCTTAAACTTTTACACCCTAAAACTTCAGAGGCACACAGTATAACAGAGACATTTTAGATGCATTTATGGTAGACACATTCAGATTTTAGTCATTTTAGCAAACTCTTATTCATAGTGACTTACAGGAGCAATTAAGGTTAAGTGTCTTGCACTGCCAAGAGCTGCCCAGTGACACGAGCCTACCAGACAAGCTAAACTACTTCTATGCTCACTTCGAGGAAAATAACACTGAAACATGCATGAGAGCACCAGCTGTTCCGGACGACTGTGTGATCACGCTCTCCGCAGCAGATTTGAGTATGACCTTTAAACAGGTCAACATTCACAAGGCAGCAGGGCCAGATGGACTACCAGGACATGTACTGCGAGCATGTGATGACCAACTGGCAAGTGTCTTCACTGACATTTTCAACCTCTCCCTGTCCGAGTCTGTAATACAAACATGTTTTAAGCAGACCACCATAGTGCCTGTGCCCAAGAACACTAAGGTAACCTGCCTAAATGACTGCAGACCCGTAGCACTCACGTCTGTAACCATAAAGTGCTTTGAAAGGCTGGTCATGGCTCACATCACCACCATTATCCCAGAAACCCTAGACCCACTCCGATTTGCATACCACCCTAACAAATCCACAGATGATGCAATCCCTATTGCACTCCACACTGCCCTTTCCCACCTGAACAAAAGGAACACCTATGTGAGAATGCTATTCATTGACTACAGCTCAGCATTCAGCACCATAGTGCCCACAAAGCTCATCAATAAGCTAAGGACCCTGGGACTAAACACTTCCCTCTGCAACTGGATCCTGGACTTCCTGACAGGCCGCCCCCCAGGTGGTAAGGGTAGGTAACAACACATCCGCCATGCTGATCCTCAACACAGGGGCCCCTCAGCGGTGCATGCTCAGTCCCCTCCTGTACTCCCTGTTCACTCATGACTGCATGGCCAGGCACGACTCCAACACCATCATTAAGTTTGCAGATGACACAATAGTGGTAGGCCTGATCACCGTCAACGACGAGATAGCCTATAGGGAGGAGGTCAGAGACCTGACCGTCTGGTGCAAGGACAATAACCTCTCCCTCAACGTGATCAAGACAAAGGAGATGATTGTGGACTACAGGAAAAGGAGGACCGAGCACTCCCCCATTCTCATTGAAGGGGCTGTAGTGGAGCAGGTTGAGAGCTTCAAGTTCCTTGGTGCCCACATCACCAACAAGCTAACATGGTCCAAGCACACCACGACAAAACCTATTCCCCCTCAGGAGACATTGGCATGGGTCCTCAGATCCTCAAAAGGTTCTATAGCTGCAACATTGAGAGCATCCTGACTGGTTGCATCACTGCCTTGTATGGCAACTGCTCGGCCTCCAACCGCAAGGCACTACAGAGGGTAGTGCATACGGCCCAGTACAAAACTGGGGCCAAGCTTCCTGCACACCAGGACCTCTATACCAGGTGGTGTCAGAGGAAGGCCCTAAACATTGACAAAGACTCCAGCCACCCTAGTCATAGACTATTCTCTCTGCTACCGCACGGCAAGCGGTACCGGAGCGCCAAGTCTAGGTCCAAGAGGCTTCTAAACAGCTTCTACCCCCAAGACATAAGACCCCTGAACATCTAATCAAATGGCTACCCAGACTATTTGCATTGCCCACACCCCACCCCCTCTTTTACGCTGCTGCTACTGTTATTATCTATGCATAGTCACTTTAATAACTACCTACATGTACATATTACCTCAATTACCTTGACTAACCGGTGCCCTGCACATTGACTCTGTACCGGTACCCCCTGTATATAGTATCACTATTGTTATTTTACTGCCTCTCTTTAATTACGTGTTCCTTTTATTTCTTA
Source organism: Salvelinus namaycush (assembly GCF_016432855.1). Taxonomy (NCBI): domain Eukaryota; kingdom Metazoa; phylum Chordata; class Actinopteri; order Salmoniformes; family Salmonidae; genus Salvelinus; species Salvelinus namaycush. The sequence continues at coordinate 69,551,779 of NC_052310.1, forward strand.
TTCTTATTCATATTCTTTTAACTGCATTGTTGGTTAGGGGCTTCTAAGTAAGCATTTCAATGTAAGGTCTACACCTGTTGTATTTGGCGCATGTGACTAATACAATTTGATTTGATTTGCTCAAGGGCACAGACCAATTTTTTTATTTTTTATTATTATTCTTTTTTTATATATATATATTTTTACCTAGTTGGTTTGGGGATTTGAACCAACAGCCTTTCGGTTACTGGCCCAATGGTTGATTTCTTCTTTTTCTCCACAATTTCATAATTTCCAATTACAATCTTGTCTCATCGCTGCAACTCCCCAACAGGCCTGGGAGAGGCGAAGGTCGAGTCATGCGTCCTCCGAAACATGACCCGCCAAACCGCACTCCTTAACACCCGCCTGCTTAACCCGGAAGCCAGCCGCACCAATGTGTCGGAGGAAACACTGTTCAACTGATGACCAAAGTAAAACCTGCAGGCGCCCACCCTGCCACAATGAGTCGGTAGAGCGCGATGAGCCATGTAAAGCCCCCCGGCCAAACCCTCCCCTAACCTGTAGTTTTGCTGGGCCAATTGTGAGCCGCCCTATAGGATTCCCGGTCACGGTCATTTGTGACACAGCCTGGGACCGAACCTGACTCTGTAGTGACGCAGTGCTTTAGACCGCTGCGCCACTCGGAAGGCGGCCCAACGCTTTTAACTGCTAGGCTACCTGCCCTCGTACATTTCTTCAACACTTTCTCCCTCCCAACACCCAGTGTATCAGACTCTAAACTATGGAGGGAATTACTCTCTATCCTCCAAACAAAAAGCATCAAGGTCTCTCCTGATGTGCTATCCTCCAAACAAAAAGCATCAAGGTCTCTCCTGATGTGCTATCCTCCAAACAAAAAGCATCAAGGTCTCTCCTGATGTGCTATCCACCAAACAAAAAGCATCAAGGTCTCTCCTGATGTGCTATCCTCCAAACAAAAAGCATCAAGGTCTCTCCTGATGTGCTATCCTCCAAACAAAAAGCATCAAGGTCTCTCCTGATGTGCTATCCTCCAAACAAAAAGCATCAAGGTCTCTCCTGATGTGCTATCCTCCAAACAAAAAGCATCAAGGTCTCTCCTGATGTGAGAGCCTGTGAGGAATAAAATGTCCTTAATCAGACCAAGGGATTTTTCGTAGCATTCTCCTTTGTCGCACACAAACCCCTCTGGACAAATCTGTAATTACTGGGAGCATGTAGATGATTACCAGCCTTACTGCAGAGGCAGGATATGACCAGAGATTCACAAGGCTGGAGAGAAGTACACTGAAAATAAGGATAGGACAGTCAGTCTTGTGAGTTTCCTTTCTTCATTTCCTCTCCTACATTTACACACATTTTAAGACACAGGACAGGTTCTTTAACATCAGTGAAAATCAGGAAGGAAAGGAGAGGCAGCCAGGTCAGACTTAATTGAGATGTACCCAGTGTCCCTCTCATATTTCATCCTGCTGTAATCACAACATGGGAATTGTATCACACCTGTAGAATATCTCTGACCATCAGCAGAATTGTGACGTACTGTAACAGCCTCTTTTACCCACAAATCCACAGGTAGAGATAGGAAGAGCCTGCTGCTATCTTCCCCATCTCTGCAACACCAGGCAGGACGGAATAAGCAATCTTTCCCAAATCTCAGATGGTTGCCCGAGCAATCAATGTTATGTATACCTCTGCTACAACTTTACATATTCCATTCTCTCTCTCTCTGCTACAACTTTACATATTCCATTCTCTCTCTCTCTGCTACAACTTTACATATTCCATCTCTCTCGCTCACTCTCACTCTCTCACCCCATGGTATAGATAAACATAGCTGTGTCCCAGCAGTGTTCAGAGCAGGGCCTCATTATGACGGGTGAAGTCAGGGTGAAAGAGAAACATGGGCAGATCCAGTCATGCTCTGCTCCTGGATCAGCCCATACATTAGGATGTGTCTTAAGTGGCACCCTATTCCCTGTATAGGGCCCTGGTCAAGAGTAGTGAACTACAGTATAATAGGGAATATATTGCCATTTGGAACACAGCCCTACAGATGGACCCATGCCTCGAACACCCCAGGAATCATATTAACCTCTGTGTTCATCAGGCAGATGGGCATATGATGCTCATCTACACTATGCTGCTCATTTATATGGAAACACATGCATTACTTCGGCAATGCTCAGATGGCTCTCGACCTATAGCCCCGCTACACACACATATGCACACATTGAAACTACAGGTAACTGAGAAAATAATGGAAACATTTGAGTAAATGAGGGATACAAAGTATATTGAAAGCAAGTGCTTCCACATAGGTGTGGTTACTGAGTTAATAAAGCAATCCCATCATGCTTAGGGTCATTTTTTTAAATGCTGGGCAGGCCATTATTTTGGCTACCATGGCTATATGCACCCATCCACAGGGCACAAGTGGTCACTGATTGGCTTGATGAGTATGAAAACGATGTAAACTATATGTCTTGGCCATCTCAGTCAACAGATCCCAACCCAATTGAATACTTATGGGAGATTCTGGAGTGGTGACTGAGACAGCGTTTTCCACCACCATCAACAAAACACCAAATGATGGAAATTATTGTGGAAGAATGGTGTCGCATCCCTCCAATAGAGTTCCAGACACTTGTAGAATCTATGCCCAAGGTGCATTGAAGCCGTTCTGGCTTGTGGTGACCCAACGCCCTATTAAGACACTTTATGTTGGTGTTTCCTTTATTTTGGCAGTTACCTGTAAGTTGCCATGGAGATGAACAGTACTGTGGAATAAAAGGCCTGGTTGCCGTGGGGACGGGTTATATTGAGTTAAAAGCTCCCTAATAATAAACCATAAACACAAGGCAGTCTTCTGGGACGGACAGAGACAGACAGAGACAGACAGACAAAAAAAAACGGACTGTCCACCTGTTCTTCCCATAGACTTCCATAGCATACAGTGCCAATACCCACAGTCCCCCATACAGTTACAGCATGTCAGTACAGCAGGCAGCTGTGGCACTGAAAGCTGTATCCACCCTGTGGCCTGTGAAATGGATGCTCTCCAGAACAGACAGTGGGAGACACAGAACCCTGAGCATTATGTAATTACCCACTGTAGCTGGAGTTGTAGAGGGGCGTGCTGCCAAACAACCACACTGGAGCGGAGCACCAAAACCAGGCAAATCCTAACTCTGTATCTCTCCCTCTCCTCTCGCTATGAATAAACTACTAACTGAACAAATAGGCCACCCAGCTGCCTGGGATCCACTGGAGCAGGAGGATGGATACACACTTTCTACCATTCACACGCACACAAACACACAGGGGATTACTGCAGCAGAACAACAGCCCCAATGGAGTCCTGGTCCTATCAGGGAACACCAGGTTCATGCCTAGAAGCTTAGGTAATCAGAGAAGACTGACAACGATGGGAAAAGCACAGCCGCTGTCACACTGGTGATATTATGAGGCTAAGTGAAAGCTTGGTCACATACACTCACATAGGACACACACACACACATACACACACACACACACACACACACACACACACAATCTAGCACTTGGAAAAGCTTCTTTGGATGTGTGAAAACTGTATCACAACTTAAGAACATTCTCATCTACCATTGCCCACCTTCTTGCTTTAAAATCTATTTTCAACCAAACAACCTCACCTCTCCCTTTCTCTCTCCCATCACCTCTGTGCAGTAGAGTCCTCCCTCTGTTTCTCTACCTCGGCTCGGGCGGGGAGGACTTGTCTCTCTGAGCTCTGGGGTCTGGCAGCAGAAAGGAGTCTGATTACACTCAGCCAGTCAAGGTGCTTTGTGGGAAGGCCAACGTCAACGCCTGGTACTTTCCCCAGCTGCTTCTATTACCTTACTTCAACCACAGCTTCTAACCTAACTATCTGTCAGACAGACAGACAGACTAACAACTGCAGTCATTGAGAAGGGGAGCAGGAGTGTGTATGTGGTGGGGGGAGGGGGTCTACAATATGCCATAATATGCAATATGTATCCTGCTCAAGCCATTCTACCAAAAAAGCCTACATTTCCAGAAGGAAATGAATCTTCCCCATTCTACATGATTAGCATAATTGGTATATTCCTCCAAAGTTTAGTTTATTTCAAAACACAGGGCAGTGAAGTTTAGCAGTTTTCCTGTGAATCTGCATTGCTATGAGCAGACCTGAGATGGTGTGATGTTTCAGGAAATAGAAATAGCAGCAGTCACCAGTGCTGAGGTACTGAAAGGCAATTAGAGACACACAAACACAGACACACACACAAGCGTACGCACACACACACACACACACACACACGCACACGCACACGCGCACACACACAGTGAGGACTAACTTCAGGGTGAAAACAAGTTGGAGTGATAAGTGATAATGGCAAATAAGTCTGGCTGCACAACCGATTGGCAAACGTATTGCAAATTGAGAAATCATGTGATTAAACTGAATAAAAAGAAGAATCTACGCTATGAAACAAAGATAAATGACATAAAGAATGATAGTAAAACGATTTGGAGCATTTTAAATTAACTTTTGGGAAAAAAGTCAAACTCCGCCCCATCATTCATTGAATCGGATAGCTCTTTCATCACAAAACCGACTGATATTGCCAACTACTTTAATGATTTTTTAATTGGCAAGATTAGCAAACTTAGGCATAACATACCAGCAACAAACGTTGACACTACAGATCCAAGTATATCGGACCAAATTATGAAAGACAAGCATGTAATTTTGAATTCCGTGAAGTGCCACTCTTATTTACCATATTTTCAAATTAAGACTACTAGAAAGTGTGAGCCCCTAGGGTTGGAGGGAAGCAAAAGTAATTCCGCTACCTAAGAATAGTAAAGCCCCCTTTACTGGCTCAAATAGCCGACCAATAAGCCTGTTACCAACCCTTGTGTTTGACCAGATAAAATGCTATTTTACAGCAAATAAATTGACAACAAACTTTCAGCATGCTTATAGGGAAGGACATTCAACAAGCACAGCACTTACACAAATGACTGATGATTGGCAGAGAGAAAACTATGATTAAAATATTGTGGGAGCTGTTTTGTTAAACTTTATTACGGCTTTTGACATTATCAATCAGTCTGCTGCTGGAAAAACGTATGTGTTATGGCTTTACACCCCCTGCTATATTGTGGATAAAGACTTGTCTGTCTAATAAAACACAGATGGTGTTCTTGAAAGGAAGCCTCTTCAACATAATCCAGGTAGAATCAGGAATTCCACAGGGCAGCTGTCTAGGCCCCTTACATTTTTCAATCTTTACTAATGAAATGCCAGTGCGTCTATGTATGCGGATGACTCAACACTAAACATGTCAGCTACTAAAGCGACTGAAATGACTGCAACACTTAAAGAGCTGCAGTCAGTTTCAGAATGGGTGGCAAGAAATAAGTTAGTCCTAAATATTTCAAAAACTAAAAGCATTGCATTTCAGACAAATCATTCATTAAACCCTAAATCTCAACTAAATATTGTAATAAATCATGTGGAAATTGAGCAAGTTGAGGTGACTAAACTGCTTGGAGTAACCCTGGATTGTCATGATCAAAAATATTGAAACAACAGTAGCTAAGATGGGGAGAAGGCTGTCCATAATTAAGCGATGCTCTACCTTTTTAACAGCACAATCAACAAGGCAGGTCCTACAGGCCCTAGTTTTGTCACACCTGGACTACTGTTCAGTCGTGTGGTCAGGTGCCACAAATAGGGACTTAGGAAAATTGCAATTTGCTCAGAACAGGGCAGCGCAGCTGGCTCTTTGATGTTTAAAAAAAAATATATTCCACCTTTATTTAACCAGGTAGGTCAGTTGAGAACATGTTCTCATTTACAACTGCAACCTGGCCAAGATAAAGCAAAGCAGTGCAACACAAACAACAAAACAGGTGTACACATGGAATAAACAAACGTACAGTCAATAACATCTATACACAGTGTGTGCAAATGAGGTAAGATTAGGGAGGTATGGCAATAAATAGGCCATAGTGGCGAAGTAATTACAATTTAGCAATTAAACACTGGAGTGATAGATGTACAGAAGATGAATGTGCAAGTAGAGATACTGGGGTGCAAAGGAGAAGAAAAAACATTTATAATAACAATATTTTTTTATCTTTTTTTATTTCACCTTTATTTAACCAGGTAGGCAAGTTGAGAACAAGTTCTGATTTACAATTGCGACCTGGCCAAGATAAAGCAAAGCAGTTCGACACATACAACAACACAGAGTTACACATGGAGTAAAACAAACATACAGTCAATAATACAGTAGAAAAACAAGTCTATATACAATGTGAGCAAATGAGGTGAGATAAGGGAGGTGAAGGCAAAAAAAGGCCATGGTGGCGAAGTAAATACAATATAGCATTAAAACACTGGAATGGTAGATTTGCAGTGGAAGAATGTGCAAAGTAGAAATATAAATAATGGGGTGCAAAGGAGCAAAATAAATAAATAAATACAGTAGGGGAAGAGGTAGTTGTTTGGGCTAAATTATAGATGGGCTATGTACAGGTGCAGTAATCTGTGAGCTGCTCTGACATCTGGTGCTTAAAGCTAGTGAGGGAGATAAGTGTCTCCAGGTTCAGTGATTTTTGTAGTTCGTTCCAGTCATTGGCAGCAGAGAACTGGAAGGAGAGGCGGCCAAAGGAGGAATTGAATTTGGGGTGACCAGAGAGATATACCTGCTGAGATAAGGGGGGACTTTACCTAGCAGGGTCTTGTAGATGAGAGCCAGTGGGTTTGGCGATGAGTATGAAGCGAGGGCCAGCCAACGAGAGTGTACAGGTCGCAGTGGTGGGTAGTATATGGGGCTTTGGTGACAAAACGGATGGCACTGTGATAGACTGCATCCAATTTGTTAAGTAGGGTATTGGAGGCTATTTTGTAAATGACATCGCCGAAGTAGAGGATCGGTAGGATGGTCAGTTTTACAAGGGTATGTTTGGCAGCATGAGTGAAGGATGCTTTGTTGCGAAATAGGAAGCCAATTCTAGATTTAACTTTGGATTGGAGATGTTTGATGTGAGTCTGGAAGGAGAGTTTACAGTCTAACCAGACACCTAGGTATTTGTAGTTGTCCAAATATTCTAAGTCAGAACCGTCCAGAGTAGTGATGCTGGACGGGCGGGCAGGTGCGGGCCGCAATCGGTTGAAGAGCATGCATTTAGTTTTACTTGCATTTAAGAGCAGTTGGAGGCTACGAAAGGAGAGTTGTATGGCATTGCAGTTTGTCTGGAGGTTAGTTAACTTATTTGGGACAGGGGGGCAGTATTGAGTAGCTTGGATAAAAGGTGCCCAGAGTAAACTGCCTGCTACTCTGTTCTAAAAGCTAGAATATGCATATAATTAGTATATTTGGATAGTTTCTAAAACTGTTTGAATGATGTCTGTGAGTATAACAGAACTCATATGGCAGGCAAAAACCTGAGAAGAAATCCAACCAGGAAGTGGGAAATCTGAGGTTTGTAGTGTTTCAACTCTTTGCCTATCCAAGATACAGTGGAAATGGGGTCATATTGCACTTCCTAAGGCTTCCACTAGATGTCAACAGTCTTTAGAACCTTGTTTGATGCTTCTACTATAAAGGAGGGGGGAATGAGAGGGGATTGAGTCAGAGGTCTGGCAGAGTGCCACGAGCTGGTCATGCGCATTCACATGAGAGGTAGCTTGCGTTCCATTGCATTTCTGAAGACAAAGGAATTCTCCGGTTGGAACATTATTGAAGATTTATGATAAAAACATCCTAAAGATTGATTCTATACTTAGTTTGACATGTTTCTACGAACTGTAATATGACTTTTCGTCTGAACTTTCGCCTGGACCTGCCAGCGCGTCGTCAGTTTGGATTGTGTACTAAACGCGCAAACAAAAGGAGGTGTTTGGACATAAATGATGGACTTTATCGAACAAATCAAACATTTATTGTGGAACTTGGATTCCTGGGAGTGCATTCTGATAAAGATCATCAAAGGTAATCAATATTTATAATGCTATTTCTGACTTTGTTGACTCCACAACATGGCGGATATCTCTTTGGCTTGTTTGGGCTCTGAGCGCTGTACTCAGATTATTGCATGGTGTGCTTTTTCGGTAAAGCTTTTTTGAAATCTGACACAGCGGTTGCATTAAGGAGAAGTTTATCTAAAGTTTCATGCATAACACATGTATTTTCATCAACATTTATAATGAGTATTTCTGTAAATTGATGTGGCTCTCTGCAAAATCACCGGATGTTTTGGAAGCAAAACATTACTGAACGTAACACGGCAATGTAAACTGAGATTTTTGGATATTAATATGAACTTTATCGAACAGAACATACATGTATTGTGTAACATGAAGTCCTATGAGTGTCATCTGATGAAGATCATCAAAGGTTAGTGATTAATTTGATCTCTATTTATGCTTTTTGTGATTCTTCTCTTTGGCTGGAAAAATGGCTGTGTTTTTCTGTGGCTATGTAATGACCTAACATAATCGTTTGGTGTGCTTTCGTTGTAAAGCCTTTTTTAAATCTGACACGTTGGCTGGATTCACAACAAGTGTAGCTTTAATTTGGTGTATTGCATGTGTGATTTCATTAAAGTTACATATTTATAGTAATTTATTTGAATTTGGCGCTCTACATTTTCACTGGATGTTGGCCATGCGGGACGCTAGCGTCCCACATATCCCAGAGAGGTAACACAGTGTCCAAAGAAGGGCCAGAAGTATACAGAATGGTGTTGTCTGCGTAGAGGTGGACCAGAGAATCACCAGCAGCAAGAGCGACATCATTGATGTATACAGACAAAAGAGTCAGCCCGAGAATTGAATCCTGTGGCACCCCCATAGAGACTGCCAGAGGTCCGGACAACAGGCACTCCGATTTGACACACTGAACTCTGTCTGAGAAGTAGTTGGTGAACCAGGCGAGGCAGTCATTTGAGAAACAAAGGCTGTTGAGACTGCGGATAAGAATGTGGTGATTGACAGAGTCGAAAGCCTTGGCCAAGTCGATGAAGACGGCTGCACAGTAATGTCTTTTATTGATGGCGGTTATGATATTGTTTAGAACCTTGAGCGTGGCTGAGGTGACCAGCTCCGAAACAAGATTGCATAGCGGAGAAGGTACGGTGGGATTCGAAATGGTCGGTGATCTTTTTGTTAACTTGGCTTTCGAAGACCTTAGAAAGACAGGGTAGGATAGATATAGGTCTGTAACAGTTTGGGTCTAGAGTGTCTCCCCCTTTGAAGAGGGGGATGACTGCGGCAGCTTTCCAATCTTTGGGGATCTGAAACGATACGAAAGAGAGGTTGAACAGGCTAGTAATAGGGGTTGCAACAAATGTGGTGGATAATTTTTAGAAAGAGAGGGTCCAGATTGTCTAGCCAAGTTGATTTGTAGGGGTCCAGATTTTGCAACTCTTTCAGAACATCAGCTATCTGGATTTGGGTGAAGGAGAAATGGGGGAGGTTTGGGCAAGTTGCTGTGGGGGGTGCATGGCTGTTGACCGGGGTAGGGGTAGCCAGGTGGAAAGCATGGCCAGTCGTAGAAAAATGCTTATTGAAATTCTCAATTATCGTGGATTTATCGGTGGTGACAGTGTTTCCTAGCCTCAGTGCAGTGGGCAGCTGGGAGGAGGTGCTCTTATTTTCCATGGACTTTACAGTGTCCCAGAACTTTTGGAATTTGTGCTACAGGATGCAAATTTCTGTTAGGAAAGCAAAGGCTAGCTTTTTCGAACTGCCTGTGTATATTGGTTCCTAACTTCCCTGAAAAGTTGCATATCGCGGGGGCTACTCGATGCTAATGCAGTACGCCACAGGATGTTTTTGTGCTGGTCAAGGGCAGTCAGGTCTGGAGTGAACCAAGGGCTATATCTGTTCCTTGTTCTACATTTTTTGAATGGGACATACTTATTTAAGATGGTGAGGAAAGCAAGAATCACCAGGCATCCTCTACTGACGGAATGAGGTCAATATCCTTCCAGGATACCCGGGCCACGTTCGATTAGAAAGGCCTGCTCGCTGAAGTGTTTTAGGGAGCCTTTGACAGTGATAAGGGGTGGTCGTTTGACCGCAGACCCATTACGGACGCAGGAAATAAGGCAGTGATTGCTGAGATCCTGGTTGAAGACAGCAGAGGTGTATTTAGAGGGCAGGTTGGTCAGGGTGATATCTATGAGGGTGCCTGTGTTTACAGATCTGGGGTTGTACCTGGTAGGTTCATTGATACTTTGTGTGAGATTGAGGGCATCTAGCTTAGATTATAGGACGGCCGGGGTGTTAAGCATGTACCAGTTTAGGTTACCTAACAGTACAAGCTCTGAAGATAGATGGGGGGCAATCAATTCACATATGGTTTCCAGGGCACAGCTGGGGGCAGAAGGTGGTCTATAACAAGCAGAAACGGTGAGAGACTTGGTTCTGGAAAGGTGGATTTTTAGAAGTAGAAGCTCGAACTGTTTGGGCACCAACCTGGATAGTATGACAGAACTCTGCAGGCTGTCTCTGCAGTAGATTGCAACTCCGCCCCCTTTGGCAGTTATATCTTGTCGGAAAATGTTATAGTTAGGGATAGAAACTTCAGTATTTTTGGTGGCCTTCCTAAGCCAGGATTCAGTCACGACTAGGACATCCGGGTTGGCAGAGTGTGCTAAAGCTGTCAGTAAAACAAACTTAGGGAGTAGGCTTCTAATGTTAACATGCATGAAACCAAGGCTTTTACGGTTACAGAAATCAACAAATTAGAGCACTTGGGGAATGGGAGTGGAGCTAGGTGCTGCAGGGCCTGGATTAACCTCTACATCACCAGAGGAACAGAGGAGGAGTAGGATAAGGGTACGGCTAAAGGCTATAAGAACTGGTCGTCTAGTGCGTTCGGAACAGAGAGTAAAAGGAATGGGTTTCTGGGTGCTAGATTCAAGGCATAATGTACAGACAAGGGTATGGTAGGATGTGAATACAGTGGAGGTAAACCTAGGCATTGAGTGACGATGAGAGAGGTTTGTCTCTAGAAACATCATTTAGACCAGGTGAGGTCACCGCATGAGTGGGAGGTGAAACAAAAGGGCTAGCTAAGGAATATTGAGCAGGGCTGTCTCTACAGTGAAATAAGACAATAATCACTAACCAAAACAGCAATGGACAAGGCATATTGACATTAGGGAGAGGCATGCGTAGCCGAGTGATCATAGGGACCAGTGGGAGGCTAGGCGAGCTGGAGAGACGGCGATTCAGACAGATAGCGGGCCGGGACTAGCAGGCTAGCAGAAAAGCCTTAGGGGAGACGTCGCAACGGAAGAAGTCTGTTGTAGCCCCCTCGGACGGTTACGTCAGCAGACCAGTCGTGTTGGTTTGGCAGGGCTCTGTGTAGGCAGTAAAAGGGTCCAGGTCAATTGGCAAAATATTTATTGTAGCCCAAGAAATTGGCTGATGGTCCTCTTCAGCTAGCAGTCCGATATGCTCTAGACAGCTAGCGGGCCGCGGTTAGCAGGCTAGTGGATGGGCCTTCAAGGGACGTCGCGGCGGAGGAGCCTGTTGACACCCATCGGGCGGATTACGTCGGTAGACCAGTCGTGGTGGAATCGGCGGGGCTCCGTGTCGGCAGTAAAAGGGGTCCAGGCTAATTGGCAAAGTATGTATTGTAGCCCAAGGAGTGGCTGATGGACCTCTTCAGCTAGCCGGGGGATGGGCCTAGCACGAGGCTAGTTCCAGGCTCACTGGTGCTTGCTTTGGAACAGAGATGTTAGCCAGGGGGTAGCCACTCGGATAGCAGCTAGCTAGCTGCGATGATCCAGGTGAAAAGGTTCAGAGCTTGCGGCAGGAAACTGGAGAAAGAGCAGTCCGGTAAGCTCTGGATTGAAACGTGCTGTGCAGACTGGCAGGAGTTGACCAGGCTAAGGTTAGTTGATGACCGCTAGCCGTGGCTAGCCGTGACTATTAGCTAGTAGCTAGTTAACTGGCTAGCTTCTGTTGGGGGTTCCGGTTCTAAAGTATAGAAAATAGCAGATCCATACCACATTGGATGAGGCGGGTTCCATGAGAGTATTTTGAAATTGACGTTAAAATATAAAAAAATATATACGAAAGGAAAAAAATATATATACACAGACAGGACAAGACGAAGACAAAGACGTCTGAACTGCTACGCCATCTTGGATGTACACAGAAAGCTAATATTAATAATATGCATGTCAATCTCTCCTGGCTCAAAGTGGAGGAGAGATTGACTTCATCACAACTTGTATTTATGAGAGGTATTGTCATGTTGAATGCACCGAGCTGTCAGTTTGAACTACTGGCGCACAGCTCAGACACCCATGCATACCCCACGGGGGCTGTGAAGCAACACAAACATAGGCACAAACACGATAACATATGCACTACACACACGTACACATGGATTTTGTACTGTAGATATGTGGTAGTGGTGGAGTAGGGGTCTGAGGGCATACAATGTGTTGTGAAATCTGTGAATGTTTTGTAATGCTATTAAAATTGTACAGTACCAGTCAAAAGTTTGGACACACCTACTCATTCAATGGTTTTTCTTTATTTTGACTATTTTCTACATTGTAGAATAATAGTGAAGACATCAAAACTATGAAATAACACATATGGAATCATGTAGTAACCAAAAATGTGTTAAACAAATCAAAATATATTTAATATATGAGATTCTTCAAAGTAGCCACACTTTGCCTTGATGACAGCTTTGCACACTCTTGGCCTGCTTTTCCAACAGTCTTAAAGGAGTTCCCACATATACTGAGCACTTGTTGGTTGCTTTTCCTTCACGTTACAGTCCAACTCATCCCAAACTATCTCAATTGGATTGAGGTCAGGTGATTGTGGAGGCCAGGACATCTGATGCAGCGCCATTACTCTCCAGTTTGGTCGAATAGCCCTTACACAGCCCGGAGGTGGGTTTGGGTCATTGGCCTGTTGAAAAACAAATGATACTCCCACCAAACGCAAACCAGATGGGATGGCGTATCGCTGCAGAATGGTGTGGTAGCCATGCTGGTTGTGTGCCTTGAATTCTAAATAAATCACTGACAGTGTCACCAGCAAAGCACCCCCACACCATCACACATCCTCCTCCATAATTCACGTGGGAACCACACATGCGGAGATCATTCGTTCACCTACTCTGCATTCTCACAAAGACACAGTGGTTGGAACCAAAACCAAAAATCTCAAATTTGGTCTCATCAGACCAAAGGACAGATTTCCACCGGCCTAATGACCATTGCTCGTGTTTCTTGGCCCAAGCAAATCTCTTCTTATTAGTGTCCTTTAGTAGTGGTTTCATTGCAGCAATTCGACCATGAAGGCCTAATTCACACAGTCTCCTCTGAACAGTTGATGTTGAGATGTGTCTGTTACTTGAACTCTCTGAAGCATTTATTGGGCTGCAATCGGAGGTGCAGTTAACTCTAATGAACTTATCCTCTGCAGCAGAGGTAACTCTGGGTCTTCCTTTCCTGTGGCGGTCCTCATGAGAGACAGTTTTAGCATAGAACTTTATGTTTTTTTGATGGTCTTAAAGTAATGATGGACTGTCATTTATCTTTGCTTATTTGAGCTGTTCTTGCCATAATATGGACTTGGTCTTATACCAAATTTGGGCTATCTTCTGTATACCACCCCTGCCTTGTCACCACACAACTAATTGGCTCAAACGCATTAAGAAGCAAAGAAATTGCACAAATTAACTTTTAACAAAGCACACCTGTTATTTGAAATGCATTCCAGGTGAGTACCTCATGAAGCTGGTTGAGAGAATACCAAGAGTGTGCAAAGCAGTCATAAAGGCAAGGGGTGGCTACTTTGAAGAATCTCAATTATATTTAGATTTGTTTAACACTTTTTTTGGTTACTACATGATTCCATATGTGTTATTCATAGTTTTGATGTATTCATTATTATTCTACAGTGTAGAAAATAGTACAAATACAATTTTAAAAACTTGAATGAGTAGGTGTGTTCTAACTTTTGACTGGTTCTGTATAAGCTGCCTTAATTTTGCTGGACCCCAGGAAGAGTAGCTGCTGCCTTGGCAGGAACTAATGGGGATCCATAATAAATACAAATAACAGAAGTGTTCCTGAAAATCTGGTCTCACTGTATCATTTCAGTCACAGAATACTACTAAAACTAAAGATGCGCTAGACATGATGCCTATTTGACAGTTAAATGAACATTGAAATGTATTCCAGTGTAAAAACATCAGTCTATGGAAGGACAGCCGGGTCACAGGAGTACTGGTAAATTAATGAACCTCCGTCATCATCCTTCATCTCTCCTATATCTCAGTCCTCTGAAGGACTCAGCATCTCAACACATAATAAATGGAGCGGACCTTCATGCTTAAAGGGCAATTCCACCACTTTTGAACCTCATTTTCATTATCTCTAGCACAATACCGGTGCATTTCTACAAAACTTTTTTTAAACTTTTCCACATTTTGTTACGTCACAGCCTTATTCTAAAATTGATTAAATCGTTTTTTCCCTTCATCAATCTGCACACAATACCACATAATGACAAAAACAAAAACAGTTTTTTTTTATTCTTGCAAATGTATTAAAAATACAAAACTGAAATATCACATTTACATAAGCATTCAGACCATTTACTCAGTACTTTGTTGAAGCACCTTTGGGTATGACGTTACAAGCTTGGCACACCTGTACTTGGGGAGTTTCTCCAATTCTCTGCAGATCCTCTCAAACTCTGTCAGGTTGGATGGGGAGAGTCGCTGCACAGCTATTTTCAGGTCTCTCCAGAGATGTTCCATCGGGTTCAAGTCCGGCCTCCGGCTGGGCCAATCAAGGACATTCAGAGACTTGTCCTGAAGCCACTCCTGCGTTGTCTCAGCTGTGTGCTTAGGGTCGTTGTCCTGTTGGAAGGTGAACCTTCACCCCAGTCTGAGCTCCTGATTGCTCTGGAACATGTTTTCATCCAGTATCTCTCTGTACTTGGCTCCATTCATCTTTCCCTTGATCCTAACTAGTCTCCCAGTCCCTGTCGCTGAAAAACATCCCTACAGCATGATGTTGCCACCACCATGCTTTACCGTAGGGATGGTACCAGGTTTCTTCCAGACGTGACACTTGGCGTTCAGGCCACAGAGTTCAATCTTGGTTTCATCAGATCAGAGAATCTTGTTTCTCATGGTCTGAAAGTCCTTCAGGCAAACTCCAAGCGGGCTGTCATGTGCCTTTTTACTGAGGAGTTGCTTCCGTCTGGCCACTCTACCATAAAGGCTTGGTTGGTGGAGTGCTGCAGAGATGGTTGTCCTTCTGGAAGGTTCTCCCATCTCCACAGAGGAACTCTGGAGCTCTGTCAGAGTGACCATCGAGTTTTTGGTCACCTCCCTGACCAAGGCCCTTCTCCCCAGATTGCTCAGTTTGGCTGGGCAGCCAGCTCTAAGAAGAGTCTTGGTAGTTCCAAACTTCTTCCATTTAAGAATGGAGGCCACTGTGTTCTTGGGGACCTTCAATGCTCCAGCATTTTTTGGTACCCTTCCCCAGATCTGTGCCTCGACACAATTCTGTCACTGAGCTCTACGGACAATTCCTTCAACCTCATGGCTTGGTTTTTGCTCTGACATGCACTGTCAACTGTTGAACTTTATATAAACATGTGTATGCCTTTCCAAATCATATACAATCATTTTTAATTAACCTCTAATTCCTCACAAACCCGGATCCGGGAGCACCCCCATCAGTAAAAAAGCTGACTAGCATAGCCTAGCATAGCGTCACAAGTAAATACTAGCATCTAAATATCATTAAATCACAAGTCCAAGACACCAGATGAAAGATACACATCTTGTGAATCCAGCCATCATTTCTGATTTTTAAAATGTTTTACAGGGAAGACACAATATGTAAATCTATTTGCTAACCACGTTAGCAAAAGACACCACTTTTCTTACTCCACCATTTTTTTACTGCATCAGTAGCTATCACAAATTCGACCAAATAAAGATATAAATAGCCACTAACCAAGAAACAACTTCATCAGATGACAGTCTGATAACATATTTATTGTATAGCATATGTTTTGTTAGAAAAAGGTGCATATTTCAGGTATAAATCATAGTTTACCATTGCAGCCACCATCACAACTCTCACCAAAACGACTAGAATAACTACAGAGACCATCGTGTATTACCTAATTACTCATCATAAAACATTTCTTAAAAATACACAGCGTACAGCAAATGAAAGACACAGATTGTGAATCCAGCCAATATTTCAGATTTTCTAAGTGTTTTACAGCGAAAACACAATATAGCGTTATATTAGCTTACCACAATAGCAAACATCACAACAGCATTGATTCAAGCCAAAAATAGCGATAACGTATAAACCACCAAAATATATTAATTTTTTCACTAACCTTCTCAGAATTCTTCAGATGACAGTCCTATAACATCATATTACACAATGCATATAGAGTTTGTTCGAAAATGTGCATATTTAGCGGCACAAATCGTGGTTATACAATGTGATTAGTGGCCAAAACTTCAAGCAATCTGTCTGGCGCCATCTTGGAGAGGCACCTAATCTAATCGAAAACTATTCATAAACTTGACTAAAAAATACAGATTGGACAGCAAATGAAAGATAAATTAGTTCTTAATGCAATCGCTGTGTTATATTTTTAAAATTAACGTTACTGCGCAATACAGCGTGCGCTAAAGCGAGACCGCACCGAAATTCATGGCGGAATTATTATTTGACATTTGTCAACATAAATACGAATTAACAGCATAAAGACTGCTTACTATTTGCTGAGCTTCCATCAGAATCTTGGGCAAGGTGTCCTTTCTCGAGAACAATCGTCTTTTGGTTGAAAGATGTCCTCTTCTCCTGTCGAAATAGCCGCTAACGTTAGCTATGTGCCGGAAAGGTGTCCAACTCCTGATAGCGCGTCACAAAGAAATCCCAGAAAATCGCAATAAACTGATATAAACTGCTATAAGTCGGTTTAAATTAACTACCTTATGATGTCTTTAACAACTATAACGAATAAAAACATGACCGGAGATATAGAACTGCTAAAACGAAAGCTTTGCAGGAGGCCATTGTGATGTCCCTGCTGCGCCAGGCGCCCCGTTGAAAAGAACGGTACTTCCGTTCCACGGTCTTATATAGGGCCCCAGATTGCGCAATCCACTCCATTCAAATTCTCCCCGCTTACTGACATCTAGAGGAAGGCGTATGCAGTGCATGTAGCCCGATGGCTTACATGGGGACTTATAAACTGACCTCAGAACAGGGACCTCGATTTCTGAAATCTCACTCCCTGACAGGAAATGTGCTGCAGAATGAGTTCTGTTTCACTCAGAGAAATAATTCAAACGGTTTTAGAAACTAGAGAGTGTTTTCTATCCAATAGTAATAATAATATGCATATTGTACGAGCAAGAATTGAGTACGAGGCAGTTTAATTTGGGAACGAATTTTTACAAAGTCGAAATGGCGCCCCCCTAGTGTCAAGAGGTTTTAACCACAGTTGGACTCCAATCAAGTTGTAGAAACATTTCAAGGATGATGAATGGAAACAGGATGCACCTGAGCTCAATTTGTAGTCTCATAGCAAAGGGTCTGAATAGGTATTTAAATAATGGATTTTATTTTTTTATACATTGCAAAAATGTCTTAACCTGTTTTCGCTTTGTAATTTATGGGGTATTGTGTGTAAACTTAATCAATGTTAGAATAATTTGTAATGTAACAAATGTGTAACAAATCTTACCTAGCTATCTGAAGATGAATGCACTAACTGTGATATGTGGTTGTCTCAGCTAGTGCATTCATCAGGATATACTGTCTAAGTCCGTACAGCCAGTTGGGTTCTCAGTTCATTGTGCAGACAGGAACAAATCTCTCTGGGAAGAAGATTAACTACTCATGGTGTGACTATGTTAACAAAGAGGAACTCAAGTCCTTTTGTTCATCTGACCTAGAATACCTCACAATCAAATGACGACCGTATTACCTCCCAAGAGAATTCTCTTCGGTTATAGTCACAGCTGTGTTAATTCCCCCTTAAGCCGATACCACGACAGCCCTCAAAGAACTTCACTGGACTGTATGCAAACTGTAAACCACATATCCTGAGGCCGTATTTATTGTAGCTGTGGAATTTAACAAAGCGAATTTGAGGAAAATGTTACCGAAGTTCTATCAACACATTGATTGTAGTACTCACGCTGCTAAAACACTTGACCACTGCTACTCCAACTTCCGGGATGCCTACAAGGCCCTCCCCCTGCCCTCACTCCGGCAAATCTGATCACGACTCCATTTTACTCCTCCCTTCCTATAGGTAGAAACCCAAACAGGAAGAAACTGTGCTAAGGACTATTCAATGCTGGTCTGACCAATCGGAATCCACGCTTCAAGATTGTTTTGATCATGCGGACTGGGATATGTTCCGTGTAGCCTCCGAGACCAACATAAACTCAGTCACCGTATCAGTGTATTTGTCTATTAGAAAGTGTATAGAAGATGTGGTAGCCACTGTGACTATTAAAACCTACCCTAACCAGAAACGTGGATAGATGGCAGCAATCGTGCAAAACTGAAAGTGCAAACCATCGCATTTAACCATGACAAGGTGACTGGGAATAAGGCAGAATACAAAGAGTGTAGTTATTCCCTCCGTAAGGCAATCAAACAGGCAAAACGTCAGTATAGAGACAAAGTGGTGTTGCAAGTCAACGGCTCAGATGTGAGACGTATGTGGCAGGGTCTACAGAAAATCACGGACTACAAAGGGAAAACCAGCCACGTCGCGGACACTCAAGTCTTGCTTCCGGACAAGCTAAACACCTTCTTTGCCCGTTTTGAGGATAACACAGTGCCACCGATTCGGCCCGATTACCGCCCCAATAGATCCACAGACGATGCAATCGCCATCGCACTGCACAATCCCATCTGGACAAGAGGAATACCTATGTAAGAATGATGTTCATTGACTATAGCTCAGCATTCAACATAATAGTACCCTCTAAGCTCATCATTAATCTCGAGGCCCTGAGTCTGAACCCCGCCCTGTGCAACTGGGTTCTAGACTTCCTGATGGGCCAACCCCAGGTGGTGAAGGTAGGAAACAACTCCTCAACACTGGGGCCCCACAAGAATGGGTGCTCAGCCCCCTCCTGTACTCCCTGTTCACCCATGACTGATAAAAAGGGATTGAGTAGATTGCATAGATTTCATGACTAGGAGCTCAAAAGACGAAAACGTCATTTTTTGGGGGGTAAATTGAAATTTGCTATCGTAAATGTTAGCAACACCTCCGCCTTTGCAGGATGCATGGGGGATATGGTCACTAGTGTAACCAGGAGGTGAGGCCTCATTTAACACAGTAAATTCATCAGGCTTAAGCCAGGTTTCAGTCAGACCAATCACATCAAGATTGTGATCAGTGATTAGTTCATTGACTATAACTGCCTTTGAAGTGAGGGATCTAACAGTAAGTAGCCCTATTTTGAGATGTGAGGTATCACGATCTCTTTCAATAATGGCAGGAATGGAGGAGCTCTTTATCCTAGTGAGATTGCTAAGGCGAACACTGCCATGTTTAGTTTTGCCCAACCTAGGTCGAGGCACAGACACAGTCTCAATGGGGATAGCTGAGCTGACTACACTGACTATGCTAGTGGCAGACTCCACTAAGCTGGCAGGCTGGCTAACAGCCTGCTGCCTGGCCTGCACCCTATTTCATTGTGGAGCTAGAGGAGTTAGAGCCCTGTCTATGTTGGTAGATAAGATGAGAGCACCCCTCCAGCTAAGATGGAGTCCATCACTCCTCAGCAGGCCAGGCTTGGTCCTGTTTGTGGGTGAGTCCCAGAAAGAGGGCCAATTATCTACAAATTCTATCTTTTGGGAGGGGCAGAAAACAGTTTTCAACCAGCGATTGAGTTGTGAGACTATGCTGTAGAGCTCATCACTCCCCCTAACTGGGAGGGGGCCAGAGACAATTACTCGATGCCGACATCTTTCTAGCTGATTTACACGCTGAAGCTATGTTGCGCTTGGTGACCTCTGACTGTTTCATCCTAACATCGTTGGTGCCGACGTGGATAACAATATCTCTATACTCTCTACACTCGTCAGTTTTAGCTTTAGCCAGCACCATCTTCAGATTAGCCTTAACGTCGGTAGCCCTGCCCCCTGGTAAACAGTGTATGATCGCTGGGTGATTCGTTTTAAGTCTAATACTGCGGGTAATGGAGTCGCCAATGACTAGGGTTTTCAATTTGTCAGAGCTAATGGTGGGAAGCTTCGGCGTCTCAGACCCCGTAACGGGAGGAGTAGAGACAAGAGAAGGCTCGGCCTCAGACTCCGACTCGCTGCTTAATGGGGAAAACCGGTTGAAAGTTTCTGTCGGCTAAATAAGCGACACCGGTTGAGCATTCCTACAGCATTTCCCTCCAGAAGCCATGAGAAGGTTGTCCGGCTGCGGGGACTGTGCGAGGGGATTTATACTACTATCTGTACTTACTGGTGGCACAGACGCTGTTTCATCCTTTCCTACACTGAAATTACCCTTGCCTAACGATTGCGTCTGAAGCTGGGCTTGCAGCACAGCTATCCTCGCCGTAAGGCGATCGTTCTCCTGTATATTATGAGTACAGCGACTACAATTAGAAGGCACCATGTTAATGTGTGAAAGTTAAATATTTCAAAAAAATATTTTTTGAATTTCGCGGCCTGCCTTTTCAGTGGAATGTGGGAGGAGTTCCGCTAGCGGAACGCCTGGGCCAGAGAGGTTAATGTTACTACTTAGCTTCGGCTGTTGAAGGTGCTGACGAACCATGTCCAGATAAAGCGTCCGGAGTGAAAAAGTTGAATGAAAAAAAAAAAAAAAGTTGAGAAAAAACGAAAAATATAAATGGTAATTAAAAAGTAAAAATCGTAAAGTTGTCAGGTAGCAAAGTAAGGTTGGCGACAAAACGCAGAGCAACACGTCTGCAAGTTGCAAGTTCTCTCTCACACAAAGTCAACAAAACAAAGGAGCTGATCGTGGACTTCAGGAAACAGCAGAGGGAGCATCTCCCTATCCACATCAACAGGACCGCAGTGGAGAAGGTGGAAAGCTTCAAGTTCCTTGGCGTACACATCCCTGACATACTGAAATGGTCCACCCACACAGACAGTGGAGGCTGAAGAAATTTGGCTTCGCTCCTAAAACCCTCAAACTTTTACAGATGCACAATTGAGAGCATCCTGTCGGGCTGTATCACCGCCTGGTACGGCAACTGCACCACCCGAAACCACAGGGCTCTCTAGAGGGTGGTGCGGTCTGCCCAACACATTACCGGGGCAAACTACCTGCCCTCCAGGACACCTACAGCACCCGATGTGACAGGAAGGCCAAAAAGATCATCAAGGACAACAACCACCCGAGCCACTGCCTGTTCACCCCGCTATCATCCAGAAGGCGAGGTCAGTACAGGCGCATCAAAACTGGGACCGAGAGACTGAAATACGGCTTCTATCTCAAGGCCACCAGACTGTTAAATAGCCATCACTAGCACAGGGCTGCTGCCCTATATACATAGACTTGAAATCACTGGCCACTTTAATAATGAAATACTAGTCAGTTTACATATTTTGCATTACTCACCTCATATGTATATACTGTATTCTATCCTATTCTACTGTATCTTAGTCTATGCCGCTCTGACATTGCTTGTCCAAATATTGATATTCTTTATTCCATTCCTTACTTTAGATTGTGTGTATTGTTAGATATTACTTGTTAGATATTACTGCATTGTTGGAGCAAGACACACAAGCATTTCGCTACACCCGCAATAACATCTGCTAAACATGTATGTGACACATAAAACTGGATTTGATTTAAGATAGCTAGGTGAGACAACCACATATCACAGTTAGCTATCTGAAGATGAATAGACAAACAACTGTGATAAGTGGTTGCCTCACCTAGCTACCTGAAGATGAATGAACTAACTGTGATATGTGGTTGTCTCCCCTAGCTATCTGAAGATGAATGAACTAACTGTGATATGTGACTGTCTCACCTAGCTATCTGAAGATGAATGAACTAACTGTGATATGTGGTTGTCTCACCTAGCTACCTGAAGATGAATGAACTAACTGTGATATGTGGTTGTCTCACCTAGCTACCTGAAGATGAATGCACTAAGTGTGATATGGGGTTGTCTCACCTAGCTACCTGAAGATGAATGAACTAACTGTGATATGTGACTGTCTCACCTAGCTATCTGAAGATGAATGAACTAACTGTGATATGTGGTTGTCTCACCTAGCTACCTGAAGATGAATGCACTAAGTGTGATATGGGGTTGTCTCACCTAGCTATCTGAAGATGAATGAACTAACTGTGATATGGGGTTGTCTCACCTAGCTACCTGAAGATGAATGAACTAACTGTGATATGTGGTTGTCTCACCTAGCTATCTGAAGATGAATGAACTAACTGTGATATGGGGTTGTCTCACCTAGAAACCTGAAGATGAATGAACTAACTGTGATATGTGGTTGTCTCACCTAGCTATCTGAAGATGAATGAACTAACTGTGATATGGGGTTGTCTCACCTAGCTACCTGAAGATGAATGAACTAACTGTGATATGGGGTTGTCTCACCTAGCTACCTGAAGATGAATGAACTAACTGTGATATGTGGTTGTCTCACCTAGCTACCTGAAGATGAATGAACTAACTGTGATATGGGGTTGTCTCACCTAGCTACCTGAAGATGAATGAACTAACTGTGATATGTGGTTGTCTCACCTAGCTACCTGAAGATGAATCCAGTCACTCTGGATAAGAGCGTCTGCTTAATGACTAAAATGTCAAATGTAAATGTGTGTGTTTAAGGATGCATCACAATACAATATCTCCTGGTCTCTTTCCTTCATCTGCACTGACTTTACTAAGATTAAGATCACTTTATTGGTCAATTGTTCACAAGTTCCACCCGAAATGTGACTTTGCTTTATCCCAACCCCTCCGAAAGACACATATACAGGTTCAGTGTCTTGCTCAAGGGTACAATGGCAGGCAATGGCATCTAGGATTTGAAAGACAACCCTCCAGTTGCCAGCTCACTTCCCACCATATTTGTTCCCATCAGACCTAGGATTTGAACTGGCAACTCTCCAGCTGCTGGCTCGCCTCTAACCGCTCGGCTACCTGCCGCCTTAAGTTATAAGACTGGACTCGTGAAGGAACAGAACAGATGTGACTGCGTTAAAGTGTGTTAATTGCGTTTCAATATCTGGGCCAATGTCTTGTTGTGGTCTGAATCATTCCCCATTTCTCTCCCCTCCCTCAGGGCATCAGTCCTCAAATCCCACCCAACTTGATGAGATTAACTCGCCAATTAGGTTCTGAGACCGGCTTCCTCCTCGACACAATCACTCTGGACTGAGACCAGAGTACATCTCTGTGGTTAAGATTAACTGGAGAGTCCTACAGTACTATACCCGCACAGCTTGATACAGGCTGGAGAGAGAGGTGGAGCCCTACAGTTCTACACGCAGCTCAGCTAACAATACAAGTTCACTTAGCTTCCGCCCTCGTAGACGGTAGCAGCTGCATGGATTTTCAAAGTGATTAGATCACAGGTGGATGCTTGATCAAAAGAGCCACTGGGCCTATTGTTAAAGCTTTGAGCGCTTTGTGACGTGTGTGAGATGTACTAGGCTAGCCGAGAACTATGGATGGACGAGCTACTGGCAATTATCTACAGCCAGGGAGTCTGAGGCTATATTCTCTATATAGTGCACTACTTTTGACCTCTGGTTGAAAGTAATGCACTCTATAGGGTGCCATTTGGGATGTATCCTTTTAATTTTTTAAAACTTGAGCTTTATTTAACTAGGCAAGTCAGTTAAAGAACAAATTCTTATTTACAATGATGTCCTAGGAACAGTGGTTTAACTGCCTTGTTCAGGGGCAGAACTACAGATTTGTACCTTGTCGGCTCGGGGATTCAATCTTGCAACCTTTTGGTTACTTGTCCAACGCTCTAACAACTAGGCTGCCCTGCCGCCCGCCTTTGAGTCAAGTAAGAAGAACAGTAAAGTATTATCCGGTATAGGGAACCTTGGTTTTCCAACAATGAATAGGTGGCCACTGGCCAAGATGGCCACTCCATCACACCAACAGCTACACAGGCTACCTACACAGACCTGCCAAGCTGTAATCAGATGGGGAAGAAGCAATGGTAAATAATGGCATAACATACTGCTAGAATCTCCACTAAGATTCATGCAAAATCCCTAGCTTTAAATTCCAAGCCTCACAGATTCCCCATTCATTAAGTTCCCAAACTATACAGTCATACCTTTTCTTGCCTTTCATGTCAATGTAAAAAATAAAACGAAGCTTTCTGGTATTTAAATGATGTGGGCTATTACTGTATAAAAAGCACAACCAGTCTGTGTTAGTAAAGATCTGTTCACGCTGTGACCTCGTCTTAACGGAGGTCACTGTTGCCTTCATGCCCTTCGGGAAAAAAAGGTAAAAGCATGCTGATATACAATCCTATCCCACTGAGCCATCATGTCAATGAGAGAACTGTATTCATCGATATGCAAAAGATAAAGACCGCAACAACAAAAAATCAGCAACACTGGACAATTGAGGAGTGGAAAAACATGGCCTGGAAAATGACAGCGAGTTCAGTTTACTTGAGTGGCCTTGTTATTCCCCAGACCTCAACCCAATGGAGCGTCTTTGAGATTAGATGGAACGGGCTGTTCGCAGCGTGAATGTACCACCATCCAATCTGCAGCAATTGCGTAATATCATCGCGTCAGCATGTCGGACCAGATGGGTGTACCTAATAAACTGGCCCGTGAGTGTGTGTAGAAATACAGTACCAGTCAAAAGTTTGGACACACCTACTCATTCAAGGGTTTTTCTTTATTTTATACTATTTTCTACATTTCAGAATAATAGTGAAGACATCAAAACTATGAAATAACATATGGAATCATGCAGTAACCAAAAAAGTGTTAAACAAATCAAAATATATTTTAGATTTGAGATTCTTCAAAGTAGCCATGCGATGCCAAGAGTGTGCAAAGCTGTCATCAAGGCAAAGGGTGGCTACCTTAAAGAATCTCAAATATAAAATGTTTTTTTGGTTACTACATGATTATTCTATAATGTAGAAAATAGTAAAAATAAAGAAAAACCCTTGAATGAGTAGGTGTGTCCAAACTTTTGACTGGTAGTGTATATATATTTTAATTTTCATCCATACACACATCTATCCACCATACATATACCAAACACAGTATGTACACTAATTTATAAACTGGGTGGTTTGAGCCCTGAATGCTGATTGGCTGACAGACGTATACCACGGGTATGACAAAGCATTTATATTTACTGCTCTAATTAGCCTAATTAGGTTGGTAACCAGTTTATAATAGCAATAAGGCCCCGAGGTGCCTTATTGCGTCGTGCCAAGAACAGCCTTTAGCTGTGGTATATTGGCCATATAACACAGTCCCTCATGCCTTATTGCTTAAGTATACATAATGTACATCCATCCGATTTTATTTACATTTCTAATGTTCATGCCCTTAATTAATCATCAAGAACAAACATTGTCCCATTCTGTTACTGCTTTAGAATTATGTAGAACACCACAATAACACAACACCGTTGGTATGTATGTACAGTATGAACCCCTTTATTCATTAGTCTCTCTGTGCCACTGACAGTGATGTAAGGCAGACTGTTGGGCTAAAAGCTAGGAAAGAAGGTACAAGAGAAGCCCTCTAAAGATAGGAGTGCTGTGGAAGGCCAGGCGTTTTTCCTTCTCCTGACCATGTGATCTGACAGGCAAACCCTCTCAGTCTTAGAAATTAAATGACCAGGAAACACTCTGGGCTCTAGTTACAGCCTACAACTAGGGTCCGGAGTTTCTCCAGGTCAGGTCACATGGTCTGGGGAAAACTCCTGGTCCTAGCCATGTGACAGGAACAATAATTAACCTTGGTTTAGTAGTGGCAAAGACGACATCCTCCTCTCTGGTACTGTAAAAGAGTGGCCGGGATAACATCGCTTAACGCCTGAGTAGAAAGAATAGATCAATTGAGCGTTTTGTTGTGTCTAACCAGGGTCCATGATTGCAGACATTATGATAACTGTTTCTCCATTAAATGTTTAACATACAATATGTAACACCAGCACCGTTTGTCGTAGTTAATGAAAAATGTTTATTGTTTATCATTAATACTTGATTATTGTGCTTCAAAAGAAGAGTGGTAATAATTTTATAATTTGATCATATTATTGATGTGTACAAACTGATTTACATTCTAGGTTATCATCTGCTACTTCCTGTTTACGTCTTATTTTAACAGTTCTGATTGGACAGCTGACTGGGGGCAGTCACAAGAACAACTTCCATCAAATATTTGCCAAGTAATCTCTTATTTTCTTTCCAAGTCCAGTAATCTCTATTCTTGAGTAATATGTACTGTATGTATTTAAGTTAAAGCAGTGTACACGTTTCATGCACTTGATCAAGCTTCTCTTCAAGCGTTCATCTACGATCTATTCACTGTTAAGTCTCCTGCTAAGTTACATTCAGTTCACAATCATTGGAACAGCTGGATAGTCAATCCAGCAGACTTATTTGCATTGATAAAATCCTTAAATTGTGTGATGGAATATGACATTGTACAGATTATCGTATGGTAACAGTTTGGTAACAGAAATATAAAAGATGAACGCCCATCTCTTTGGCTAATGTCAGGTAAAGGGATGATGTCAAAATCAAAAATGGCACCAAAATGCTGACATTCGCCAAGAAAAAAACATTGTATAAAGAACACATTTCTATATGTCCCCTCCCCTCACTGCAAAAAAGCTAGAAAACACTGAGGCACCATGACCATGATACAGTTTCACTACAAATCTGAGTAAAATTAGGAAACAGTCCCCCCCATCTTGGTTCAATGTCTGTTGTAGACCCAGCTATTCCACGTGTGGTCTTTAAGTAAATCTTCAGGCAGGGTCAGAGAGAAGGAAGAGTCTGCCTCTGTAGATCCCAGAGAGGGAGGATATAATGTCCTGCTGTTGGAAACCTGTAGAAAGCCTAAAGGAGGAGCAGTGTCATGCCTCTCGCCTGCATAGCCTTCACTGTCATGCTGTCCCTCTCTATGGCTCATAATCCATCCAGGAGGAGCACCAACAAACTCTTCTGTTTAATCCAATCAAAGAAGAGGTCAGAGGTCACAGGTCAGTGGGTAAAAGTTAGAGGTCGCCGCTCTGGGGCTCTAGGTTGCGGCCCTCCTGGTTGTGGCTGCGCCCAAGTATGGGGAAGCTTGACGAGGATTTGGACCGGGCCGTCTTACTGCTCCCCTCGCTGGCCACTGGAATGTCCCTGGGGGGAGACAAAAGGTCAAGAGGTCAGCAAAGGAAACTAGAGGTTAGTAACGCAGCTATGATCCCTTATTGATGTCACTTGGAGTGAGGTTAAAGAAGGAATTTTAAGCCTCGAGACAACTGAGACATGGATTGTGTATGTGTCTCATTGAGGGTGAATGGGCATGACAAAATATTGAAGTGCCTTTGAACAGGGTATGGTAGTAGGCGCCAGGCTCGCTGGTTTGTGTTAAGAACTGCAACGTTGCTGGGTTTTTCACGCTTAACAGTTTCCTGTGTGTATCAAGAATGATCCACCACCCAAAGGACATCCAGCCAACTTGACACAACTGTGGGAAGCATTGGAGTCAACATGGGTCAGCATTCCTGTGGAACACACTGGACACCTTGTAGAGTCCATGCCCTGACAAATTGAGGCTGTTCTGAAGAAAAAGGGGGGTGCACCTCAATATTAGGGAAGTGTTCCTAATGTTTTGTACACTCAGTGTATATACCCACAGGCTTTAAAGGGATGATTTTGACCATTTGGTTAATTAGAGGTGTTTTGAAATGCAAATAGCCAAGGTAACGCACAAGCACTGAGGCCAAGAACAGTTGGTATTTGTCAATGGTTATCTCCTATTGGTGTGCATTTGACGCTCGTAGGATTGTTTGATAAATCACACTATTTATACAACATTCTAAAATCCGTTTTGTAAGTAGTATTTTAGAATAGTTTCTACACAATATTTATAAATGAGGCTAGAACTCAGTTTTCTGTGTGCCATTTTGGGCAGAACGTGATGACTGCTGAAACTAAGGGGACACTTTTGGGCAGAACGTGATGACTGCTGAAACTAAGGGGACATTTTGGGCAGAACGTGATGACTGCTGAAACTAAGGGGTCATTTTGGGCAGAACGTGATGACTGCTGAAACTAAGGGGTCATTTTGGGCAGAACGTGATGACTGCTGAAACTAAGGGGTCATTTTGGGCAGAACGTGATGACTGCTGAAACTAAGGGGACACTTTTGGGCAGAACGTGATGACTGCTGAAACTAAGGGGTCATTTTGGGCAGAACGTGATGACTGCTGAAACTAAG
Source organism: Salvelinus namaycush (assembly GCF_016432855.1). Classification (NCBI taxonomy): domain Eukaryota; kingdom Metazoa; phylum Chordata; class Actinopteri; order Salmoniformes; family Salmonidae; genus Salvelinus; species Salvelinus namaycush. The sequence continues at coordinate 69,580,316 of NC_052310.1, forward strand.
GGGTCATTTTGGGCAGAACGTGATGACTGCTGAAACTAAGGGGTCATTTTGGGCAGAACGTGATGACTGCTGAAACTAAGGGGACACTTTTGGGCAGAACGTGATGACTGCTGAAACTAAGGGGTCATTTTGGGCAGAACGTGATGACTGCTGAAACTAAGGGGTCATTTTGGGCAGAACGTGATGACTGCTGAAACTAAGGGGTCATTTTGGGCAGAACGTGATGACTGCTGAAACTAAGGGGACATTTTGGGCAGAACGTGATGACTGCTGAAACTAAGGGGTCATTTTGGGCAGAACGTGATGACTGCTGAAACTAAGGGGTCATTTTGGGCAGAACGTGATGACTGCTGAAACTAAGGGGTCATTTTGGGCAGAACGTGATGACTGCTGAAACTAAGGGGTCATTTTGGGCAGAACGTGATGACTGCTGAAACTAAGGGGTCATTTTGGGCAGAACGTGATGACTGCTGAAACTAAGGGGACATTTTGGGCAGAACGTGATGACTGCTGAAACTAAGGGGTCATTTTGGGCAGAACGTGATGACTGCTGAAACTAAGGGGTCATTTTGGGCAGAACGTGATGACTGCTGAAACTAAGGGGACACTTTTGGGCAGAACGTGATGACTGCTGAAACTAAGGGGACACATTTGGGGTGAGGTGAGACTGAGTCCCCTCCCAAGAGAGGAGTGAGGAAGTGCAGCTTTTGACGAATCAGGTTTTCATCTCTCTCTTTCTTCCTCTCTCCATCCTAACCAGGGGCCCGTTAACAACATGGCGGCCACACTAGGAATCGCTCAGAGAGGTCACCATTTTGGACGGGTCATCCAGCCTATCGTGAATGTAGATATCAGAGGATAGATCAACTCCGCTCTTTATTTGATCTCAGTTTTAGAACCTCGGTGTTAAGACTATCAGCTGCCAGAACAGGAAATTTGATTATTGTCAGGATCTGTGATTGGTCGCGCTCACTGAGAGGTCACAGCCTCAACTGTTGTGGGAATTGGTGTGAACAACGCAGTAAATGACTGGATGCTATAACTGGGCTGGCACAACAAGTCACTTTGAAGGTGTCTACTGAACAACTAGCATTATCTAGAGGACTCAGATGTGTCAGGCAATATATTATTAAGAAGCACTTTGTAAAATGTGTGTTTACCCCATCCGACAATTCAAACTCAGATGCACACTCTGAAGCACGTACACACACATACAGACAGTGGGGTCACTCACAGGCAGAAGGGCAGCAGCTGCAGCAGGGTCTCCTTGGTGGGTTTAGCAGAGAACTCTGGCAGGGTCTGGATCAGCTTGTTCAACACCATCCTCAGATACGACTGCAGCTGTTTCCTACGCTCCTCTACAAACCTGGCATCCTGAGGACAGGAGAGGACAGAGGAGAGGTAGACGTTAATACTATACTTAGGGAGGGGGGAGAGAGCATTTTGTAAATTCTTCAAGCACTTTCAAATTGGTTATTGATCATTGCTAGACAACCATTTCAGTCAGAAAGTTAGAAGTGTAACTCGACCACTCAGGAACATTCACTGTCGTCTTGGTAAGCAACTCTAGTGTAGATTTGGCCTTGTGTTTTAGGTTATTATCCTGCTGAAAGGTGGATTCATCTCCCAGTGTCTGGTGAAAAGCAGACTGAAACTCCCTGGTCTTTTGGTGTTGAATCTGTGTTTGAATTGCCCTGCTCAACTGAGGGACCTTACAGATAATTATATGTACAGAGATGAAGTAGTCATTCAAAAATCATGTTAAACACTATTATTGCACACAGAGTGAGTCCATGCAACTTATTGACTCAAGACATTTCAGCTTTTCATTTTTAATGAATTTGTAAAACATTCTAAACACATAATTGCACTTTGAAATTATGGGGTATTGTGTGTAGGCCAGTGACAAAATCTCAACTTAAACCATTTTACCAAGACGACAGTGAATGTTCCTTAGTTTTGACTTAAATCTACTTGAAAATCTATGGCAAGTTCTGAAAATGGTTGTCTAGAAATGATCAACAACCAAATATGTTGTTGTAGTGTGTTTTTCCTTCATGTAGAAGAGTATTTACAATTAGTGTCTCACTCTCTCACTCCGTAGTTATTTTTCTGCCACCGTCCCTAACCTGTCTGTTCCAGATGTCTCGTGTTACTATAGTAGATCTCATATTACACTCCCCACACATCAACACAGAGATGAGACTATGGAGAACGTGCATATGTACACACTCAGGCAGCATGGACATCAACACTGAAGGCACAGACACAGATACATGAAGATATTGCTAGAAGAGTGGAAAACAACTAAGACAGATGCACACAGGCATGTTTATCCACGTGTGTGTACAGACACAAGAGGACCACAGTCCTAGTGAGACAGACATGAGGACATGGTGACACAAGAGGACCACAGTCCTAGTGAGACAGACATGAGGACATGGTGGCACAAGAGGACCACAGTCCTAGTGAGACAGACATGAGGACATGGTGACACAAGAGGACCACACAGTCCTAGTGAGACAGACATGAGGACATGGTGACACAAGAGGACCACACAGTCCTAGTGAGACAGACATGAGGACATGGTGACACAAGAGGACCACAGTCCTAGTGAGACAGACATGAGGACATGGTGACACAAGAGGACCACAGTCCTAGTGAGACAGACATGAGGACATGGTGACACAAGAGGACCACAGTCCTAGTGAGACAGACATGAGGACATGGTGACACAAGAGGACCACAGTCCTAGTGAGACAGACATGAGGACATGGTGACACAAGAGGACCACACAGTCCTAGTGAGACAGACATGAGGACATGGTGACACAAGAGGACCACAGTCCTAGTGAGACAGACATGAGGACATGGTGACACAAGAGGACCACAGTCCTAGTGAGACAGACATGAGGACATGGTGACACAAGAGGACCACAGTCCTAGTGAGACAGACATGAGGACATGGTGACACAAGAGGACCACAGTCCTAGTGAGACAGACATGAGGACATGGTGACACAAGAGGACCACAGTCCTAGTGAGACAGACATGAGGACATGGTGACACAAGAGGACCACAGTCCTAGTGAGACAGACATGAGGACATGGTGACACAAGAGGACCACACAGTCCTAGTGAGACAGACATGAGGACATGGTGACACAAGAGGACCACACAGTCCTAGTGAGACAGACATGAGGACATGGTGACACAAGAGGACCACACAGTCCTAGTGAGACAGACATGAGGACATGGTGACACAAGAGGACCACAGTCCTAGTGAGACAGACATGACGACATGGTGACACAAGAGGACCACAGTCCTAGTGAGACAGACATGAGGACATGGTGACACAAGAGGACCACAGTCCTAGTGAGACAGACATGAGGACATGGTGACACAAGAGGACCACACAGTCCTAGTGAGACAGACATGAGGACATGGTGACACAAGAGGACCACAGTCCTAGTGAGACAGACATGAGGACATGGTGACACAAGAGGACCACAGTCCTAGTGAGACAGACATGAGGACATGGTGACACAAGAGGACCACAGTCCTAGTGAGACAGACATGAGGACATGGTGACACAAGAGGACCACAGTCCTAGTGAGACAGACATGAGGACATGGTGACACAAGAGGACCACAGTCCTAGTGAGACAGACATGAGGACATGGTGACACAAGAGGACCACAGTCCTAGTGAGACAGACATGAGGACATGGTGACACAAGAGGACCACACAGTCCTAGTGAGACAGACATGAGGACATGGTGACACAAGAGGACCACACAGTCCTAGTGAGACAGACATGAGGACATGGTGACACAAGAGGACCACACAGTCCTAGTGAGACAGACATGAGGACATGGTGACACAAGAGGACCACAGTCCTAGTGAGACAGACATGACGACATGGTGACACAAGAGGACCACAGTCCTAGTGAGACAGACATGAGGACATGGTGACACAAGAGGACCACAGTCCTAGTGAGACAGACATGAGGACATGGTGACACAAGAGGACCACACAGTCCTAGTGAGACAGACATGAGGACATGGTGACACAAGAGGACCACAGTCCTAGTGAGACAGACATGAGGACATGGTGACACAAGAGGACCACAGTCCTAGTGAGACAGACATGAGGACATGGTGACACAAGAGGACCACAGTCCTAGTGAGACAGACATGAGGACATGGTGACACAAGAGGACCACAGTCCTAGTGAGACAGACATGAGGACATGGTGACACAAGAGGACCACAGTCCTAGTGAGACAGACATGAGGACATGGTGACACAAGAGGACCACAGTCCTAGTGAGACAGACATGAGGACATGGTGACACAAGAGGACCACAGTCCTAGTGAGACAGACATGAGGACATGGTGACACAAGAGGACCACAGTCCTAGTGAGACAGACATGAGGACATGGTGACACAAGAGGACCACAGTCCTAGTGAGACAGACATGAGGACATGGTGACACAAGAGGACCACACAGTCCTAGTGAGACAGACATGAGGATATGGTGACACAAGAGGACCACAGTCCTAGTGAGACAGACATGAGGACATGGTGACACAAGAGGACCACACAGTCCTAGTGAGACAGACATGAGGACATGGTGACACAAGAGGACCACAGTCCTAGTGAGACAGACATGAGGACATGGTGACACAAGAGGACCACAGTCCTAGTGAGACAGACATGAGGACATTGTCATCATTAAAGGCGTTACATGCATATTATATGTGAACACAACATAAAAGATTCCTTAATTATTAACAATCTTATATATTGTTATCATCAGAAAGATGTTGTTTAAAAAACAGCTAACAGTTCTGTGATTGGTTTGAACCCCCGAACACTGCCTCTACAAAGCAGTCCAACAGGGGAGGAAGTGCTCTGTGATTGGTTTGAACCCCCGAACACTGCCTCTACAAAGCAGTCCAACAGGGGAGGAAGTGCTCTGTGATTGGTTTGAGTCCCCGAACACTGCCTCTACAAAGCAGTCCAACAGGGGAGGAAGTGCTCTGTGATTGGTTTGAACCCCCGAACACTGCCTCTACAAAGCAGTCCAACAGGGGAGGAAGTGCTCTGTGATTGGTTTGAGTCCCCGAACACTGCCTCTACAAAGCAGTCCAACAGGGGAGGAAGATGGCAGCGATCGGAAAGTGGAGTGATTTGATTCAAATGAAAGGAACACAGGAGGGAAAGATGGAGAGAGAGCGCGAGGGATAGAAATATAGAGAGGGAAAACCTCCAAAGCAATAACAATTCTCTGTGAATCAGAGGAGAGACACCCTGACAGTTAAACTCTGGGCAGAGGGAGCAGAGCAGACAGACAGTCCCAGCCTTTGATGTCATCATTCTTCCTCCTGCAGTTGTGGTGATGGCGTGGCCATCAGGACAGATTTGACAGGCGCGCTCGGGAACATTTAGCGTGTTTGCCCACCGAGCCCTTGACAAATCAGCTGTTTAGAAGCTGTCAGTGGCAGGGGGGAGTGTGTGTGTGTGTGTGTGTGTGTGTGTGTGTGTGTGTGTGTGTGTGTGTGTGTGTGTGTGTGTGTGTGTGTGTGTGTGTGTGTGTGTGTGTGTATGTGTGTGTGTGTGTTGCTATGTCAATGCAGTTAGGAGATTTTCAGATACAGCAGGATGCCGAGTGATGCTCAGATATTGTTGCCGCGGTAATATATTGAGCTGGGATTCTTACGTACACTTGCAGTTATGGTGCTTGACATATCACAAAACTGAGATTTATTACAGTTTCATCACACAACACTACTTGTATTCCATTCCATGAGTCATACACCTGATCCTGCAAGCTAACGCTAACCTGATCCTGCAAGCTAACGCTAACCTGATCCTGCAAGCTAACGCTAACCTGATCCTGCAAGCTAACGCTAACCTGATCCTGCAAGCTAACGCTAACCTGATCCTGCAAGCTAACGCAACCTGTAGGTACTGTGGTACTACGATTAGCTTTCTATACAGTCCCATACAGTAGCTTTAGCCAACTGACAAGATTAGCTCAGCGTCTCTCTCTCTCTCTGGACCAGGTGCTCTGCGTGTGTGTGTGTGTGTGTGTGTGTGTTTAGCAGGCATGATGAGCCAGGGTCCTCGGTGTGTAAGGTTGTTAGCTCTGGCTTGCCATTGAGTATAACCATGATGGATCTGAGGCACAGTGTGTGTTTGCGTATGTATGTGTGTGTGTCTATGTTCCTTCCTGTTTCCCCATCACCTGTGACAACTCTCCCCTTTCATCCATGCCGTAGCAGACGTCTATGCTACACTAAAAAGGGTTTGGAGAGGCTCCTCATGATCACTGATCACAGTAGCATTACCATTCCTCCATCATTAACTAACACATTCAACACGTAAGCCCCAGCATCGCTCAGTCTACTTTAGAAAGAACTTTCCCTAGCTGCAAGGATGCTGTGTTCTGTGAAAAGAGAGAACTGAACGTCCCCTGTCAGTGATATAAAGGGAACAGTTGATCTGTTTGACTACAGTGCTGTTAAAGGACAAGTAACAGCATAACTCTCTCCATCAGAGGAGATCAGATGGGGGGGGGATTTATGCCAGTGCACCCCGCTTCACCTGTTGGGACAAGAACTAAGCCTCGGCTCTACAAAGTGTTCCTTCTGAGAGGATAGAGGGAAGGAAGCAGGGAGGGAATCAGAAGAAACAATGAGGAGATTAAAAATACATGACAGATACTTCAGCTCAGCAGACATAATGATTACACCACACACACACACACACACACACACACACACACACACACACACACACACACACACACACACACACACACACACACACACACACACACACACACAAACACATACACACAATTACCAACACAATCCTGTCTCTATATCCCCCCTGCATCTTTACTGTAAGCTCCCAAACACCCTCTTACCCTCTCTAGTTTTAAACGCTGCCCCCAGGCCTAGTGCACTCCTTTGTGTTTCCATGTCAAAGTTACTCTACAACTTCTGTAACAGAAGCACCCACAGCCCACTCTACTCTACTGAGAGACTTAAACAGACTCCCTCCCTCTGGAACTGATAGTGAGAGGGAGGGAGAAAAGGAGCAAGAGAGGAAGGAGAGAGAGCTAGAGAGATGAAGGCAGGAGATAAAGAGAGCTAGAGAGATGAAGGCAGGAGATAAAGAGAGCTAGAGAGAAGAAGGCAGGAGATAAAGAGAGCTAGAGAGATGAAGGCATGAGATAAAGAGAGCTAGAGAGAAGAAGGCAGGAGATAAAGAGAGCTAGACAGATGAAGGCAGGAGATAAAGAGAGCTAGAGAGATGAAGGCAGGAGATAAAGAGAGCTAGAGAGAAGAAGGCAGGAGATAAAGAGAGCTAGAGAGATGAAGGCAGGAGATAAAGAGAGCTAGAGAGAAGAAGGCAGGAGATAAAGAGAGCTAGAGAGATGAAGGCAGGAGATAAAGAGAGCTAGAGAGAAGAAGGCAGGAGATAAAGAGAGCTAGAGAGAAGAAGGCAGGAGATAAAGAGAGCTAGAGAGAAGAAGGCAGGAGATAAAGAGAGCTAGAGAGAAGAAGGCAGGAGATAAAGAGAGCTAGAGAGAAGAAGGCAGGAGATAAAGAGAGCTAGAGAGAAGAAGGCAGGAGATAAAGAGAGCTAGAGAGAAGAAGGCAGGAGATAAAGAGAGCTAGAGAGAAGAAGGCAGGAGATAAAGAGAGCTAGAGAGAAGAAGGCAGGAGATATAGAGAGCTAGAGAGAAGAAGGCAGGAGATAAAGAGAGCTAGAGAGAAGAAGGCAGGAGATATAGAGAGCTAGAGAGAAGAAGGCAGGAGATAAAGAGAGCTAGAGAGAAGAAGGCAGGAGATAAAGAGCACTAGAGAGAAGAAGGCAGGAGATAAAGAGAGCTAGAGAGATGAAGACAGGAGATAAAGAGAGGTAATGTTGGCTAGGGGCTACTGTAGCTAACATCTAAGCCTGTCGATCCAAGTGATGGACAAGTGACCACAATATGACTTAAAAATACATTCAGATTCAATACATTTGACTACAGGTCATTCAAAACAACATTGACAGAGGGTGACCATGCGATTTTCCTGACCGTGCATACCTTGTTCCCTATGGCTTTCTTGGGTGGGAAGCTGAAGGTGTCGACCTGTGGGAATTGTGAGCGTAAGTGGTTGTGGAGCGCCCGGAATTCTGTGTAGCGTCTGTAGACATTCCACTCGTTGTCCAGGATACGGATGTACACCTACGGAACAGGTACGACACCAACAACAACACCAACAAACACCAACAACAACACAATCAGAATATGCTATTTTCTGGGGTACAAATCCTACTCTTACAAAATTCCTGCAAAACCACTCAGTCTACAGAAAGGAGGAAATTAGCCAACCATAACGTCTCAAGGTTCTTCTGTATTCTCAATAATATTGTAATATACAGTATGACAGTAAAACATACTCTTCCACTCTCTGCATGTGACTTGTTGCTATTTTCATGCATTATTAAAGTAGCGCATTGGATTCCTTTGTTCAGCTGCTGATGGTCTGCGGCAGGCAGACACTGGGGATTGTGACGGGGAGGATAAGAGGGCAATTACAACTGGAGGAGGGAGAGAGAGGGAAGAGAGAGGAGAGCGCAAGAGAAAGACATGGCTGTAGCTAGATATGTTTCAGTCGCGTCGGGGACAATTTGAGCATTTTAGTTAACCCTAACCCGTTTCCTAACCTTAACCCAATTCTCTTAACCTGCTGCGTAAGTTCTCCTAACATGCTACGAAAAGTCACTTCTGCTAGTCAAAACCGGCAGACCTGCCCTGAGAACAGTCTTGGTTTCCACTAATGGAATACTTCTACTTTATCATCTCTCTACTTCCTAATACAGTACATCCTCCTACTTTATCACCTCTCTACTTCCTAATACAGGACAGTACTTACTGCTACTTTATCACCTCTCTACTTCCTAATACAGTACATCCTCCTACTTTATCACCTCTCTACTTCCTAATACAGGACAGTACTTACTGCTACTTTATCACCTCTCTACTTCCTAATACAGTACATCCTCCTACTTTATCATCTCTCTACTTCCTAATACAGTACATCCTCCTACTTTATCATCTCTCTACTTCCTAATACAGTACATCCCCCTACTTTATCACCTCTCTACTTCCTAATACAGGACAGTACTTACTCCTACTTTATCACCTCTCTACTTCCTAATACAGGACAGTACTTACTCCTACTTTATCACCTCTCTACTTCCTAATACAGTACATCCTCCTACTTTATCATCTCTCTACTTCCTAATACAGGACAGTACTTACTGCTACTTTATCACCTCTCTACTTCCTAATACAGTACATCCTCCTACTTTATCACCTCTCTACTTCCTAATACAGTACATCATCCTACTTTATCACCTCTCTACTTCCTAATACAGTACATCCTCCTACTTTATCACCTCTCTACTTCCTAATACAGTACATCCTACTACTTTATCACCTCTCTACTTCCTAATACAGTACATCATCCTACTTTATCACCTCTATACTTCCTAATACAGTACATCCCCCTACTTTATCACCTCTCTACTTCCTAATACAGTACATCCTCCTACTTTATCATCTCTACTTCCTAATACAGTACATCCTCCTACTTTATCACCTCTCTACTTCCTAATACAGTACATCCTCCTACTGTATCATCTCTCTACTTCCTAATACAGTACATCCTCCTACTTTATCACCTCTCTACTTCCTAATACAGGACAGTACTTACTGCTACTTTTTTCCACCTCTCTACATCCTAATACAGTACATCCTCCTACTTTATCACCTCTATACTTCCTAATACAGGACAGTACTTACTGCTACTTTATCGCCTCTCTACTTCCTAATACAGTACATCCTCCTACTTTATCATCTCTCTACTTCCTAATACAGTACATCCTCCTACTTTATCACCTCTCTACTTCCTAATACAGTACATCCTCCTACTTTATCACCTCTCTACTTCCTAATACAGTACATCCTCCTACTTTATCATCTCTCTACTTCCTAATACAGGACAGTACTTACTGCTACTTTTTCCACCTCTCTACATCCTAATACAGTACATCCTCCTACTTTATCACCTCTATACTTCCTAATACAGGACAGTACTTACTGCTACTTTATCACTTCTCTACTTCCTAATACAGTACATCCTCCTACTTTATCATCTCTCTACTTCCTAATACAGTACATCCTCCTACTTTATCACCTCTCTACTTCCTAATACAGTACATCCTCCTACTTTATCACCTCTCTACTTCCTAATACAGTACATCCTCCTACTTTATCATCTCTCTACTTCCTAATACAGGACAGTACATCCTCCTACTTTATCACCTCTCTACATCCTAATACAGTACATCCTCCTACTTTATCACCTCTATACTTCCTAATACAGGACAGTACATCCTCCTACTTTATCACCTCTCTACTTCCTAATACAGGACAGTACTTACTGCTACTGTATCACCTCTCTACTTCCTAATACAGGACAGTACTTACTGCTACTTTATCATCTCTCTACTTCCTAATACAGTACTTCCTAATACTATATCAACTATCTACTTCCTAATACAGTACTTCATAATACTTTATCACCTCTCTACTTCCTAATACAGTACATCCTCCTACTTTATCACCTCTCTACTTCCTAATACAGTACATCCTCCTACTTTATCATCTCTCTACTTCCTAATACAGGACAGTACATCCTCCTACTTTATCACCTCTCTACATCCTAATACAGTACATCCTCCTACTTTATCACCTCTATACTTCCTAATACAGGACAGTACATCCTCCTACTTTATCACCTCTCTACTTCCTAATACAGGACAGTACTTACTGCTACTGTATCACCTCTCTACTTCCTAATACAGGACAGTACTTACTGCTACTTTATCATCTCTCTACTTCCTAATACAGTACTTCCTAATACTATATCAACTATCTACTTCCTAATACAGTACTTCATAATACTTTATCATCTCTCTACTTCCCAATACAGTACAGTACTTACTGCTACTTTATCACCTCTCTACTTCCTAATACAGTACAGTACTTGCTGAATTTTAGACCCCAGCAACACACAGCACAGGAAACACTGAAGCTTTGGCCCAGGACGCCTCTTTCTCAGGGGACACTTTTCAACTTTCCAAAGTGTTTTTTTTTTTTTTATTATCTGGCAAGTGTGCAATTATAGAGGAAGTGAGGGACATGCTGTAGAGTAAAGAGAAAACAACATCGGCAGCATTTTAAACTGTCTGAAGATTAACCTGTTGTTTGTTCGTTACTGTAGTTTAAGGGGGAATGTGTGTGTGTATGTTATGTGTGTGCGATCAAAGTGTTCGGGTGAAACAGGGCAAGAGGGTGGCCACTGGGGCCGGCTGGCCAACCTGGACCAACATTAAAGACCTCACACCTCATAATAAGACCAGCACTCTGTTACGGCAGATTTCCTCCTCTTCGTCTGAAGAGGAGGTGTAGGGATCGGACCAAGACGCAGAGTGGAAAGTGTTCATATTTTAATGAAAGTAAACTGAACACTTCAAGATACAAAAACAACAAACGTGACCAAACTGAAAACAGTCCCGTGTGGCACGAACACTGACACGAAATACAATCACCCACAAAAACCCAACACCAAACAGGTTACCTTAATATGGTTCTCAATCAGGGACAACGATTGACAGCTGCCTCTGATTGAGAACCATATCAGGTCAAACACAGAAATAGACAAACCAGACACAAAACATAGAATGCCCACCCAACTCACGTCCTGACCCACTAAAACAAACCATTAACACAATAACTAGGGTCAGAACGTGACACACTCTTGGAAAACTGCTCCCTGACACACTCACACAGAGTAGTCACACACACACACACACACACACACACACACACACACACTGTACTCTCGCACGCACACACACACATACAGTAACATGTGAAAGTATTCACCCCCCTTGGCATTTTTCCTATTTTGTTGTCTTACAACCTGGAATTAAAATAGATTTTGGGGGGTTTGTAACATTTGATTTGCACAACATGCCTACCACTTTGAAGATGCAAAATATCTTTGATTGTGAAACAAATAAGACAAAAAAACTGAAAAAACTTGAGCGTGCATAACTATTCACCCACCCAAAGTCAATACTTTGTAGAGCCACCTTTTGCAGCAATTACAGCACAAGTCTCTTGGGGTATGTCTCTATAAGCTTGGCACTTCTAGCCACTGGGATTTTTGCCCATTCTTCAAGGCAAAACCTCTCTAGCTCCTTCAAGTTGGATGTGTTCCGCTGGTGTACAGCAATCTTTAAGTCATACCATAGATTCTCAATTGGATTGAGGTCGGGGCTTTGAACATGTTGGCTTTGAACAATGTTTCCCCTTAAACCACTCGAGTGTTGCTTTAGCAGTACGCTTAGGGTCATTGTCCTGCTGGAAAGTGAAACTCCGTCCCAGTCTCAAATCTCTGGAAGACTGAAACAGGTTTCCCTCAAGAATTTCATTGTATTTAGCGCCATCCATCATTCCTTCAATTCTGACCAATTTCTCAGTCCCTGCCAAGGAAACATCCCCACTGCATGATGCTGCCACCACCATGCTTCACTGTGGGGATGGTGTTCTCGGGGTGATGAGAGGTGTTGGGTTTGCACCAGACATAGTGTTTTCCTTGTTGGCCAAAAAGCTACATTTTAGTCTCATCTGACCAGAGCACCTTCTTCCATATGTTTGGGGAGTCTCCCATATGCCTTTTGGCGAACACTTTAAGCAATGGCTTTTTTCTGGCCACTCTTCCGTAAAGCCCAGCTCTGTGGAGTGTACAGCTTAAAGTGTTTCTATGGACAGATACTCCAATCTCCGCTGTGGAGCTTTGCAGCTCCTTCAGGATTATCTTTGGTCTCTTTGTTGACTCTCTGATTAATGCCCTCCTTGCCTGATCCATGAGTTTTGGTGGGCGGCCCTCTCCTGGCAGGTTTGCTGTGGTGCCATATTCTTTCAATTTTTTTAATAATGGATTTAATGGTGCTCCGTGGGATGTTCAAAGTTTGGTATTTTTTTATAACCCAACCCTGATCTGTACTTCTCCACAACTTAGTCCCTGACAGTTTTGGAGAGCTCCTTGGTCTTCATGGTGCCGCTTGCTTGGTGGTGCCCCTTGCTTTGTGATGTTGCAGACTCTGGGGCCTTTCAGAACAGGTGTATATATACTGAGATCATGTGACAGATCATGTGACACTTAGATTGCACACAGGTGGACTTTATTTAACTAATTATGTGACTTCTGAAGGTAATTGGTTACACCAGATCTTATTTAGGTGCTTCATAGCAAAGGGGGGTGAATGCATATGCACGCACCACTTTTCCGTTTTTGAAAGTTATTTTTGTCATTTCACTTCACCAATTTGGACTACTTTGTGTATGTCCATTACATGAAATCCAAATAAAAAACTATTTAAATTACAGGTTGTAATGGAACAAAATAGGAAAAATGCCAAGGGGGATAAATACTTTTGCAAGGCACTGTACTGTAGTCGCACACACACAAAGACATAATGCATTCATACATGCACAGGAACAATGTACACACACACACACACACACACACACACACACACACACACACACACACACACACACACACACACACACACACACACACACACAAAGACAATGCATTCAAACTCACTGTACACACAGACACAAGGTAAAATGTTGCAACACACACTATGATTAAGGTTGTAGTCCCACTGCCAGCCTCCTCTTAGACATTAAACACCAGGCTCACGGTAAACTTAATCCACTTTGGGCTTAATCATTATCATACGGATTTATGGCAACACATGATCCACAGAGCAGCTATTACATCCTCCTCAGTAATTGGCAATTCATTATTTCATTATCTTTCACAAAATATTTGGTTAAATCCAACACTCTGCATTAGAAAAAACAGATCGATTCTCAAATGTGACAGCCGTGGCCTGGGTCCGATCCAAACTATTCTGATTACATTGTATTTCAACTATTACTGTCGAAAGTAGCAAGCTTACTATTCAAAAACCATATTACTGTATCATGAATGAATTTCAAATTGCAACTATTATAAAATGGTGCACAAATTATAGTGACATGTTTTTGTTGTATATGGAGAGTAAAAATATATTTGAACAGTGTTTCTCAAACTCTATTTCAAGGACCGGCACAACTTTATAGAATATTGTTGACTGATCTTTCAGTTAGTCAAAATAAATCAATTCTCTCAGCTCTCAAGTTATCTTCAAGGGAGGCAGCCCTGAGTACAGAGCCCCTGGTACAGAGAATATAATAATTATCATTAAAACAACATACATCTAGGGGCCAAATTCAAAGCTTCACCCTTTAACACAAACAAGATACTTAACTGCAAGTTGGCCCTGTTTTACTTGTTATGTGTTCTCACCACCTCTTTCAATTCAGCCTGAACAGGCGGTTAATGTGTTATTGTAGACTAACAAGGCTATTGAAAGGAGCAGAGAGTGACTCATCAATAGTCTTAATGTCAGATAGAAGGAGCAGCGAGTGATTCATCAACAGCCAGATAGACTGGGAGAGGAAATTCTGTCATTTACAACACCAGTGGCATTACAACTGCTCATTACTGTACTGCCTTACAGAAACAGACCAGTTCATTTAAAGGAAGGAGGGAGGGAGACAGAGACAGACAGAGGAATGTTTTAGAGAGGGGAACTGATATGTTTAGCTCACTTAAGCAGACACCCATGCTGAGATGATTCTGGGTAATCTGAAAGTTAGCACTTTTCCTACAATGGTGCAAATGATTTGCAAAGAATTGAGAGACATGCCCAAAATACATCTCAGAACAATATGTGGATTTTGATCATAGGAAAGCTACAGCACAGTATGACTCAGGGTAGGCCGACGCCACAGCATGACTGAGGGTAGGGCTACGCCACAGCATGAGTTAGGGTAAGCTTGAAGCACAGCATGACTCAGGGTAGGCCTGCACCACAGCATGACCCAGGGTAGGCCTGCGCAACAGCATGTCTCAGGGTAGGCCTGCGCCACAGCATGACTCAGGGTAGGCCTGCGCCACAGCTTGACTCAGGGTAGGGATGCACCACAGTATGACTCAGGGTAGGGATGCACCACAGTATGACTCAGGGTAGGCCTGCGCCACAGCATGACTCAGGGTAGGCCTGCGCCACAGCATGACTCAGGGTAGGGATGCACCACAGTATGACTCAGGGTAGGCCTGCGCCACAGCTTGACTCGGGGTAGGGATGCGCCACAGCTTGACTCGGGGTAGGGATGCACCACAGCTTGACTCAGGGTAGGGATGCACCACAGCATAACTCAGGGTAGGCCTGCGCCACAGCATGACTCAGGGTAGGCCTGTGCCACAGCATGACTCAGGGTAGGGATGCACCACAGCATGACTCAGGGTAGGCCTGCGCCACAGCATGACTCAGGGTAGGCCCGCGCCACAGCTTGACTCAGAGTAGGGATGCACCACAGCATGACTCAGGGTAGGCCTGCGCCACAGCATGACTCAGGGTAGGGATGCACCACAGCATGACTCAGGGTAGGCCTGCGCCACAGCATGACTCATGCAATATGGATCTCTTGCGATATGGATATTGCACATGTCAATATTGCAATTTCAGTGTGATTTAGATAGATTGTGCAGCCCTAACTCAGCGTTTTATACTTCAATCAGGCACAGTGCTAGAAGCACACCCATTATTGTATTTAAATATGGAATGCTATTACTTTGATGCTCTGGCTTTCTTCATTGTAGATCGGCAGGTAAGGGTGCTCTCGAGCGGCTAGATGTTCTTTACCATTCGGCCATCAGATTTGCGACTAATACTCCTTATAGGACACATCACTGCACTCCTCTGTAAACTGGTCATCTCTGTATACCCGTTGCAAGACACACTGGTTGATGCTTATTTATAAAACCCTCTTAGGCCTCACTCCCCCCTATCTGAGATATTTACTGCAGCCCTCATCCTCCACATAAAACACACGTTCTGCCAGTCACATTCTGTTAAAGATCCCCAAAACACACACATCCCTGGGTCGATCCTCGTTTAAATTTGCTGCAGCTAGCGACTGGAACAAGCTGCAACACACACTCAAACTGGACAGTTTTATCTCAATCTCTTCATTCAAAGACCCAATCATGGACACTCTTACTGACAGTTGTGGCTGCTTTGCGCGATGTATTGTTGTCTCTACCATCTTGCCCTTTGTGCTGTTGTCTGTGCCCAATAATGTTTGTACCATGTTTTGTGCTGCTACCATGTTGTGTTGTTAAATGTGTTGCTGCCTTGCTATGTTGTTGTCTTAGGTCTCTCTTTATGTAGTGTTGTCTCTTGTCGTGATGTGTTTTGTCCTATATATATATTTTTTTTTTATCCCAGCCCCCATCCCCGCAGGAGGCCTTTTGGTAGGCGTTCATTGTAAATAAGAATGTGTTCTTAACTGACTGGCCTAGTTAAATAAATGTTAAATAAAACATTTAAATACATACAACTGAACTGTAATCTATCTAGTAAATAATGCAATTTACTATGTACTCCCTCTCTCTCTCTGAAGAACGTAAGTATGAGCTACAGTCTGGTCGGCTAGCATAGCCAGCTTTCTCCTGACAGGCAGGGTAATTGTAGGTTACCAACTGTGGTAAAAGCAATAGGCTCACCTCTTCCTCTCAGGAAACCCTTATGGAGACTGAGGCCTCCTGCTCACCTCGGGGGACAACACTGCAACTACAGTACAGGCAGCACCAAATAGCTGACAACAGACCAGGGTGCCCAGGTAGTGGGGATGTGAGTTTTACCATAATGAGTGGAAGAAGTAGAAGCAATGTAGGTGGGCAGACGTTGTAATAAGATGTTGTGTGTGTGTAAGAGCTCTAACAATAGCATTGGAACATTCTGTTCTCCAGCTAAGACACTTTCAAAGCAGGCTGTATGCTAAGCTATATCACTGATATGATCTTGTCCTTGATTTAAAAGAATGTCCCGCTATATTCATCACCTGCCTGAAACTTCTAGGGCCCAGAGTTTTTCGTGGTCAGATCACCTACAGTAGTCGGAAAAAACTCCTTGCCTGTTATCCTTCACTTTCAGCCATGAAATTAAACACAGAATGTGCTTCATTCTATAGCTAGATGACTCCTGATATATCCAGGAGTGATTGTCCTTATATGTTGTCTAGTACTGTCTTTTTGCTAGGTAAGGCCATCTACTTTAAGTGCTGAATGTCTTCCCAGTAGACTACTTGGCGTGTGAATTGCTGACTGCTCATAATTTGCAGATTATTGTTGACACATCAACCAGGATCAAGGGGCAGGGCAATCAGGGACTTGTTAATGTAGTCATTAGCTGCATTGGAGGGGGAGTGGTTTCTCCTCTCCTAGGAAATTAGTGTTAGTAATTCAGCCTCCCCTGGTTTCTCAGTGGCAGTCGTGTCAGTGTTGGTCTCGACAACAAAACTAAGACCGTCGCCAAACCAAAGACCGTTCTGATGAGTTGTTCTGCGGAGTTCTTCGAGGAAGGCACCACACCACTCTCTCACTTGAGTATCTTACCTAGTTATTTGCTAATTTTTCTCTTTTGTGGCTGTGGCAAATATGTGTATGTTTTCTATACCTGATCGCTCCTCTCCCTGTAGACTTTACAGACGCTCCCCACCCCTTGGTTGAACCCTTCTAATTTAGTGCACTCTGCGCGCACAACCCATGTGGAATTCTGGGTCGCTGGCAGCGTTTGGAAGTCTGCGGACAAGAACGCAGGGTTCATCTTAGCCTATGCTAACCTTCAGTCCCTTGACCTTTTGGCCCTGACGGAGACATGGATCACCCCAGAGAACACTGCTCCTCCAGCTGCTCTTTCTTCATCTGACTACGTTTTCTCTCATAGTCCAAGAGCATCCGGTCGTCACAGTGGTAGCACAGGGCTACTAATTTCTCCTAACTGAAGACTCTCATTACTCCCTCTCTCACCTTTCAATCTCCTCATTTGAATTCCATTATGTCGCTGTCACTTGTCCGCTCAAGATTAACCTCTTATATAATAATAATAACGTTCCCAAGGTAAACGGACTATTTCTCAGGTCCAGATCGTATAATATGCATATAATTTACAGATTAGGATAGAAAACACTCCAAAGTTTCCAAAACTGTCAAAATATTGTCTGTGAGTATAACAAAACTGCAGGTGAAAACCTGAGGAAATCTAACCCGGAAGTGATTTTCTTCTTTTTTTTATCTGTGTTTCCTTGCCCGTCTTTCTTCCATTTAAAAAATATCAACCAGATTCCTTTTCCAATGGCTTCCTCAGGCTGTGACCAGGCTTTAGACATAGTTTCAGGCTTTTATTTTGAAAAATGAGCGAGATTTTTCAAAACTAGTCAGGTGTCCTTTGATTAGTTCCTGCGCGCGAGAGGGTAGCTCTCCATTTTCTTTCTCTCTTTTATTGAATAGGTTACGGTCCGGTTGAAATATTATCGATTATGTTTGTTAAAAAGAACCTGAGGATTGATTATAAAAAACATTTGACATGTTTCTATGAACATTACGGATACTTTTTGGAATTTTCGTCGAACGGAACGAGGCTTTGGTTTTCTGAACATAACGCGCAACCCAAATGGCGTTTTTTTGTTATAAAAGTAATATTTATCGAACAAAAATAATATTTATTGCGTAACTGGGAGTCTCGTGAGTGCAAACATCCGAAGATTATCAAAGGTAAGCGATTCATTTTATTGCTTTTCTGACTTTCGTGACCATGCTAATTTGGGGCTAGCTGTTCTAGCATTGATTGATACACTCACAAAAGCTTGGATTGCTTTCGCTGCAAAGCATATTTTCAAAATCTGACACGATAGGTGGATTAACAACAAGCTAAGCTGTGTTTTGGTATATTTCACTTGTGATTGCATGATTATAAATATTTTTAGTAATATTTTGCGCCCTGCAATTCAGCGGTTGTTTAGGAAAATGATCCCGCTAAAGGGATCCGTAGCGCAGAGAAGTTAACATTGTCATCAATCGCCCACCAGGTGCCTTTGGAAAGTTCCTCAATGAGCTTCACACCTTGATAAGCTAATTTCCTGACGATGGAACACCGCTCTTCGTACTTGGCGACTTCAACTTTGTAACGTCTGCCTTCGATTAATTTCTTTCCAACTCTCTTCCCCATCTTGCCTCTTTTGACCTCACCCTTTCCGAATCACCTCCAACTCACAAGACAAGCAATACGCTTCCTCATCTTTACTGTCATTCTGATTGAAAGCAAGTCTAAGTAGCGGTAGATATGTTCTATTTGCGCAATTTCTATGCTTCCCGTTCTTAAGTTTAGTTTTTGTCTTTTTACTTCGGCAGCTGAAAATACAATATTTTTGGTTATGGAAAATATATTTTACAGCGGTTTAGATGGTACAATGATCCTCTACACCAGTGGTTCTCAAACTTTTTATAGTACCATACCACTTCAAAGATTCAACCGCCAGCTGCGTACCCCCTCTAGCACCAGGGTCAGACAAGATAGGCCAGTCGTGTGACAAACTCGTCATCATTGAAGCGGTCAGACAAGTGAAAATTATGGTCAGTAAAGAAAACATTAAGCTCTTCTCTCAATTCAAAAAAACATGTCAATACTTTGCCCCTTGATAACCATTGGACTTCTGTATGTTGTAAAAGCACTACATGGTCGCTGCCCATATCATTGCATAATGCAGAAAATACACAAGAGTTCAGGGGCCTTACTTTAACAATGTTAACCAATTTCGCTGTAGTGTCCAAAACATCTTTCAAGCTGTCAGGCATTCCCTTGGCAGCAAGAGCCTCTCGGGTACACTGCAGCATCCACCAAGTGGCATCGGGAGAAAATGCTTGCACGCACATTACCACTCCACTATGTCTCCCTGTCATGGCTTTTGCGCCATCGGTACAGATACCAACACATCTTGACCACCAAAGTCCATTTGATGTCACAAAGCTGTCCAGTACTTTAAAAATATCCTCTCCTGTTGTCCTGGTTTCCAGTGGTTTGCAGAAGAGGATGTCTTCCTTAATTGACCCCCTATAAACGTAACGGACATATACCAGGAGCTGTGCCAGGCTCGCCACGTCTGTTGACTCATCCAGCTGTAACGCATAGAACTCACTGGCTTGTATGCAAAGCAGTAATTGTTTCAAAACATCTCAACACAACAGTGTTGTTTGATGAAGGCATTGTCTGTATAGTTTATTTGGCCTTTACCCCCAGCTTTGTCCCAGCCATATCCGCGGCAGCAGAAAGAATTAAGACCTTCACAATAGTATGGGGCTTGCCTGTCCTAGCCACTCGGTAGCTCACCATATAAGACGCTTCTAGCCCCTTCTTATTAATGATATCTGTTGCTTTTATACATGTCTTACTACTTGAAAGTCATCTTAATTCTCACACAAAAAAACTCCCGTGGCTTATTATTCAAATTGGCATGTTTTGTTTCTAAATGTCTGTGCAAGAATGAAGGTTTCATTGAGTTGTGAGATAGTACATTTGCACATATAACACACTGTGGCTGAGGAAAGTCACTACTCCCAAATCAAAGTTTATTTGTCACGTGCGCCCAACACAACAGTGAAATGCTTACTTACAGGCTCTAACCAATAGTGCAAAAAAGGTATTAGGTGAACAATAGGTAAGTAAGGAAATAAAAACAACAGTAAAAAGACAGTGAAAAACAGTAGTGAGGCTATATACAGTAGCGAGGCTATAAAAGTAGTGAGGCTACATACAGACACCGGTTAGTCAGGCTTATTGAGGTAGTATGTACATGTAGATATGGTTAAAGTGACTCTGCATATATGATGAACAGAGAGTAGCAGTTGCGTAAAGAGGGGTTGGTGGGTGGTGGGACACAATGCAGATAGCCCGGTTAGCCAATGTGCGGGAGCACTGGTTGGTCGGGCCAATTGAGGTAGTGTGTACATATGTACATGAATGTATAGTTAAAGTGACTAGCAGTGTAAAAGAGGGGTAGGGGGGCACACAATGCAAATAGTCCGGGTAGCCATGTGATTACCTGTTCAGGAGTCTTTTTGTGCTAGACTTGGCACTCCGGTACCGCTTGCCATGCGGTAGTAGAGAGAACAGTCTATGACTGGGGTGGCTGGGGTCTTTCACAATTTTTAGGGCTTTCCTCTGACACCGCCTGGTGTAGAGGTCCTGGATGGCAGGCAGCTTAGCCCTAGTGATGTACTGGGCCATACGCACTACGCTCTGAAGTGCAATGCAGTCGGAGGCCGAGCAATTGCTGTAGGCAGTGATGCAGCCAGTCAGGATGCTCTCGATGTTGCAGCTGTAGAACCTTTTGAGGATTTCAGGACCCATGCCAAATCTTTTTAGTTTCCTGAGGGTGAATAGGCTTTGTCGTGCCCTCTTTGCGACTGTCTTGGTGTTTGGACCATTCTAGTTTGTTGGTGATGTGGACACCAAGGAACTTGAAGCTCTCAACCTGCTCCACTACAGCCCCGTTGGTGAGAATGGGGGCGTGTTCGATCCTCCTTTTCCTGTAGTCCACAATCATCTCCTTAGTCTTGGTTACATTGAGGGAGAGGTTGTTATTCTGGCACCACCCGACCAGGTCTCTGACCTCCTCCCTATAGGCTGTCTCGTCGTTGTCGGTGATCAGGCCTACCACTGTTGTGTCGTCTGCAAACTTAGTGATGGTGTTGGAGTCGTGCCTGGCCATGCAGTCGTGGGTGAACAGGGAGTACAGGAGGGAACTGAGCACGCACCCATGGGGGGCTCCAGTGTTAAGGATCAGCGTGGCAGATGTGTTGCTACCTACCCTCACCACCTGGGGGCGGCCCGTCAGGAAGTCCAGGATCCAGTTGCAGAGGGAGGTGTTTAGTCCCAGGATCCTTAGCTTAGTGATGAGCTTTGAGGGTACTATGGTGTTAACCGCTGAGCTGTAGTCAATGAATAGCATTCTCACATAAGTGTTCCTTTTGTCCAGGTGGGAAAGGGCAGTGTGGAGTGCTAAAGAGATTGCATCATCTGTGGATCTGTTTGGGCGGTATGCAAATTGGAGTGGGTCTAGGGTTTCTGGGATAATGGTGGTGATGTGATCCATTACCAGCCTTCCAAAGCACTTCATGGCTACGGACATGAGTGCTACAGGTCTGTAGTCATTTAGGCAGGTTACCTTGTGTTCTTATCATACGTGCGCCTCCTCGATGGTTCAACATCCCTGTCTGTTGTTCGGTGCTTTCCTGGGTAAAGGGGCAGCAGCTCTTCGGCTGCATCAGATTCACAACTGTCAGTGTCCAAGCTAGCTGGGCTAACAACACGTAGAATTACTGATGCCAGCATTGGATGTGCTCATGGAATCAGAACAACTTGTGCCGTCGACAGGAGCAGGTGTAGTACTGCTGGTAGTATCAGTACTACCAGTAGAGCTGGTATGTGTCTATATGTATGCGGGCCTTACTAAATGGACTGTTTGAAAATGGGAAGAATTTTTTATATTAAAAAAAAAGTGAATCACATTTTTATTTGGCGTACCCCAGACGGCATTGCGCGTACCCTACCCCAGTTTGGGATTACCTGCTCTACACTATACATGCTTGTTTTGTCACAAACTGAAATTAGCAAACTATTACAATTTTAGCGACCAGGAAATGGCGGAGCGATTCCTACGTAGTGCATATTTAATGTGTGAGGGATAAAGTAAAGCAAAGGACATGCAGGGAGTTGGAGTGCTTATGTCATCCCTCCGCCTCTTTCTTTCTGTCTCCGTCCACTCTGGGACACGTTTGCCAAATTAGGCAGAAAATAGAATCCATTTGGAGAATTGCAGAAAGGAAGGAGGACGAGGAGTGATAAGAGCGTATAAGGAGAGAATCTTCAGCAGAAGATTTGTCAGCAGTACTCTGGGTGTGTGTGCGTGTTGGAGGGAGGAAGTGATACCCTTCCCAGTGTCATTAAACCTGTTTTTACTGCTTTGTTTGAAGGGGTAGTTCATGGTTTTGGACTTAGAGGTAGTTTCGTGAGCCTACTCTGGGGAAGTAGATAAAGGGCTTCATTGCCAAAATCCCAAACTATCCCTTTAAGTAAAATAGTCGCTTGCCATAGACTAGTATCCTTACATTTAGTGTCAATCATCATAATAACATAGATGACTAAGGCTGGCTGGCTGGCAATGGGAAAATGTAAATATGATAGTGTCCTCTTACATCATTCTAAAACTATAATCTGTCTAGTCATCCTGCTGAATGAGTCTGCAAAATGACACACTGGTTTATGATTCATTATCCGTGATTCGTATTACTGTTAAAAAAGAAATCACCATGAGTGACAGAGCAGTTAGCTAACCAAGGCCCGGTTTCCCAAAAGCATTGTCATTAGATGCAATTTTTTCTCTACAGCGTCACTTTATACACAGATCTCTGCAAAACATAATGAAATTGACAACAAATACAAAGTCGTCAATGTCTTTGCAATTGTTAGGCTACAAACAAGCTTATAAAAAGATGCTTCAAATGAAAACCGAGATGACTGCATTAAAAGATAAATAGCCTATTATTATAATTAGGCTACAGGCCTACAATTGAAGTCGGAAGTTTACATATATACCTTAGCCAAATACATTTCAACTCTAGTTTTTCACAATTCCTGACATTTTATCCCAGGAAAAAATCCCTGTCTTAGGTCAGTTAGGATCACCACTTTAAATTAAGGGTGTGAAATGTCAGAATAATAGTAGAGAGAATGACTTATTTCAGCTTTTATTTCTTTCATCACATTCCCAGTGGGTCAGAAGTTTACATACACTCAATTAGTATTTGGTATCATTGCCTTTAAATTGGTTAACTTGGGTCAAACGTTTCAGGTAGCCTTCCACAAGCTACCCACAATAAGTTGGGTGAATTTTGGCCCATTCCTCCCAACGAGAGCTGGTGTAACTGAGTCAGGTTTGTAGGCCTCCTTGCCCACACACGCTTTTTCAGTTCTGCCCACAACTTTTCTATATTGATTGAGGTCAGGGCTTTGTGATGGCCACTCCAATACCTTGACTTTGTAATCCTTAAGCCATTTTGCCACAACTTTGGAAGTATGCTTGGGTTATTGTCCATTTGGAAGACCCATTTGCGACCAAGTTTTAACTTCCTAACTGATGTCTTGAGATGTTGCTTCAATATAGCCACATAATTTTCCTTCCTCAAGATGAAATATATTTTGTGAAGTGCACCAGTCCCGAGCTTCACGGTTGGGATGGTGTTCTTCGGCTTGCAAGCCTCCCCCCTTTTCCTCCAAACATAGGTAAAATAAAACATATATATTTTCAACAACTTGATTGGAGTCCACCGGTGGTAAATTCAACTGATTGGACATGATTAGGAAAGGCACAAACCTGTCTATATAAGGTCCCACAGTATCAGAGCAAAAACCAAGCCATGAGGTTGAAGGAATTGTCCGTAGAGCTCAGAGACAGGATTGTGTCGAGGCACAGATCTGGGGAAGGGATATGCAGCATTGGAGGTCCCCAAGAACACAGTGGCCTCCATCATTCTTAAATGGAAGAAGTTTGGAACCACCAAGACTCCTAGAGCTGGCAGGCCAGCCAAACTGAGCAATCGGGGGAGAAGGGCCTTGGTCAGGGAGGTGACCAAGAACCCGATGGTCACACTGACAGAGATTCAGAGCTCCTCTGTGGAAAACCTTCCAGCAGGACAACCATCTCTGCAGCACTCCACCAATCAGCCTTTTATGGTGGAGTGGTCAGACGGATGCAATTCCTCAGTAAAAGGCACATGACAGCCCGCTTGGAGTTTGCCAAAAGACATCTGGTCTGATGAAACCAAGATTGAACTTGTTGGCCTGAAAGGCAAGCATCATGACTGGACTGAAACCTGGCACCATCCTACGGTGAAGCATGGTGGTGGCAACATCATGCTATGGGGATGTTTTTCTTTTTTTCCCTTTTTATTTTACCCCCTTTTATTCCCCAATTTCGTGGTATCCAATTGTTAGTAATTACTATCTTGTCTCATCGCTACAACTCCCGTACGGGCTCGGGAGAGACGAACGTCGAAAGCCATGCGTCCTCCGAAACACAACCCAACCAAGCCGCACTGCTTCTTAACACAGCGCGCCTCCAACCCGGAAGCCAGCCGCACCAATGTGTCGGAGGAAACACCGTGCACCTGGCTCCCTTGATTAGCGCGCACTGCGCCCGGCCCGCCACAGGAGTCGCTGGTGCGCGATGAGACAAGGATATCCCTACCGGCCAAACCCTCCCTAACCCGGACGACGCTAGGCCAATTGTGCGTCGCCCCACGGACCTCCCGGTCGCGGCCGGCTGCGACAGAGCCTGGGCGCGAATCCAGAGTCTCTGGTGGCGCAGCTAGCGCTGCGATGCAATGCCCTACACCACTGCGCCACCTGGGAGGCCCTTATGGGGATGTTTTTCAGCGGCAGGGACTGGAAGACAAGTTAGGATCGAGGGAAAGATGAACGGAGCAAAGTACAGAGAGATCCTTGATGAAAACCTGCTGCAGAAATCGCTGGACCTCAAACTGGGGCAAAGGTTCACCTTCCAACAAGACAACGACCCTAAGCACACAGCCAAGACAACGCAGGAGTGGCATCGGGACAAGTCTCTGAATGTCATTGAGTGGCCCAGCCAGAGTCCGGATTTGAACCCGATTTAACCTCTCTGGTACAAGCGGGACGGTAGCGTCCCACCTCGACAACAGCCAGTGAAATTGCAGGGCGCCAAATTCAAAACAACAGAAATCTCATAATTAAAATTCCTCAAACATACAAGTATTATACACCATTTTAAAGATAAACTTCTTGTAAATCCAACCACAGCATCCGATTTCAAAAAGGCTTTACTGCGAAAGCACACCATGCGATTATGTTAGGTCAGCGCCTAGTCACAGAAAACCATACAGCCATTTTCTAACCAAGGAGAGGGCTCACAAAAGTCAGAAATAGCGATTAAAATAATCTTTTACCTTTGATGATCATCATCTGATGGCACTCCCAGGTCTCCATGTTAGACAACAAATGTTCGTTTTGTTCGATAAAGTTCATCTTTATGTCCAAAGACCTCCTTTTTGTTCACGCGTTTAGTCCTGTAATCCAAATGCACAATGCGAGGGCACTAAGCCCAGACGAAAAGTCAAAATAGTTCCATTACAGTTCGTAGAAACATGTCAAACGATGTATAGAATCAATCTTTAGGATGTTTTTATCATAAATCTTCAATAATATTCCAACCGGACAATTCCTTTTTCTTTAGGAATGAAAGGGAACGGAGCTCGTGCTCACGGCCGCGCACGTGACTAAACTAAAGGCTTTCAACCAGACCACTGGTTCAAACAGCTCTTAATCGCTCCCCCTCACAGTAGAAGCCTGAAACAATGTTCTAAAGACTGTTGACATCTAGTGGAAGCCTTAGGAAGTGCAATCTGACCCCATAGACACAGTATATTGGATAGGCAATCACTTGAAAAACTACAAACCTCAGATTTCCCACTTCCTGGATGGATTTTCCTCAGGTTTTCGCCTGCCATATCAGTTCTGTTATACTCACAGACATTATTTTAACACTTTTGAAAACTTTAGAGTGTTTTCTATGCAAATCTACCAATTATATGCATATCCTAGCTTCTGGGCCTGAGTAGCAGGCAGTTTAATTTGGGCAAGCTTTTCATCCAACATTCCGAATGCTGCCCCCTACCCTAGTGAAGTTATCATCTCTGGAGAGACCTGAAAATAGCTGTGCAGCGACTCTCCCCATTCAACCTGACAGAGCTTGAGAGGATCTGCAGAGAAGATTGGGAGAAACTCCCCATATATAGGTGTGCCAAGCTTGTAGCGTCATACCCAAGAAGACTCCAAGCTGTAATTGCTTCAACAAAGTACTGAGTAAAGGGTCTGAATACTTATGTAAATGTAATATTTACTATTTAACAGTCTGATGGCCTGTAGATTGTAATAAAACTTCTGTCTCTCGGTCCCAGCTTTAATGCACCTGTACTGTCTCCACCTTCTGCGGTAGCGGGGTGAACAGGCTGTGGCTCGCGTGGCTGAGGTCATTGATGATCTTTTCGGCCTTCCTGTGACACTGGGTGCTGCAGATGTCCTGGAGGGCAGGTAGTGTGCCCCCGGTAATGCGTTTGGGCTGACCGCACTACACTCTGGAGAGCCCTGCGGTTACGGATTGTGTAATTGCTGTACCAGGTGGTGATACACCCCGACAGCATGCTCTGAATAGTGCATCTGTAGAAGTTTGTAAGGGTCTTAGGGGTCAAGCCAAATTTATTCAGCCTCCTGAGGTTAAAGAGGCGCTGTTGTGCATTCTTCATCACACTGTCTGTGTTGAGGGCCCATTTCCAATTGTCAGTGATGTGCACGCTGAGGAACTTAAAGCTCTTCACCCTCTCCATTGCAGCCCAGTCGATGTGGAAGGGGACGTGCTCTCTTGGCTGTCCCCTGAAGTCCACGATCAGCTCCTTCGGTTTGTTGACGTTGAGGGAGAGGTTATTTTCCTCGTACCACTCCGCCATGGCCCTCACCTCCTCCCTGTAGGCTTTCTCGTCGTTTTTGGTAATCAGGCCTACCACTGTTGTGTCGTCTACAAACTTGATTGAGTTGGATACGTGCGTGGCCACGCAGTCATGGGTGAACAGGGAGTACAAGAAAGGGCTGAGCACTTACCCTTGTGGGGCACCAGTGTTGAGGATCAGCGTTGCGGAGGTGTTGTTGCCTACCTTCACCACATGGGGTGGACCCGTCAGGAAGTCCAGGACCCAGTTGCACAGGGCGGGGTTCAGACCCAGTGCTGTGAGCTTAGTGATGGGCTTAGAGGGCACTATGTTGTTGAATGCTGAGCTGAGCAGCATTCTTACATAGACACTACTCTTGTCCAGATTGGATAGGGCAGTGTGATGGCGATTGCGTCATCTGTGGATCTATTGGGGCACTGTGCAAATTATAGTGGGTCTAGGGTGTCGAGTAAGGTAGCCTAGTGGTTAGAGCATTGGGCCAGTAACCAAATGTTTGCTAGATCGAATCCCCAAGCTGACAAGATAAAAATCTGTTGTTCTTCCCCTGAACAAGGCAGTTAACCCACTGTTCATAGGCCATCATTGTAAATAAGAATTTGTTCTTAACTAACTTGCCTAGTTAAATGAAAAAAAAAAAAGAGACAAATATGATCCTTAACTAGCTTCTCTGATGATAGAAGTGAGCCATTTAGTTAATTCACCTTTGATATCTTGGGTACAGGAACAATGGTGGACATCAACCCCCCCCCCCCAACTACTTACATTTAAGTCAATTAGCAGACGCTCTTATCCAGAGCAACATACCATTAGTGCATTCATCTTAAGATAGCTAGGTGGGACAACCACTTCTGAGTCATAGGAAGTACATGTTTCCTCAAAATAGCTATCAGCAAAGTCAGTGCTAGTGGTGAGTGTGTGGGGGTCAAGTGCGTGTATTAGTTAACAAAATAAATATTATTTAAGATACTCTTTGAAGAAGTAGGGTTTCAGACCTATTCGAAAGATAGGCAGGGACTCTGCTGTCCTAGCTTCAGGGGGACACTTGTTCCACCATTGGGGTGTCAGGTCAAAGAAAAGCTTTGGGCTGAGTGGGCGCTGCCCTCCCGTAGGGGTGGGAGGGCTAAGAGACCAGAGGTGGCCGTACTATCATCTCAATAATCACGGGCCTTTATTACCACCCAGCTTCTAGCCCCAAGCCATAAGAAAGCTGAACAATTAATCAAATGGCCACGCAGACTATTTACATTGACCCCACCCCCTTTGTTTTTACACTGCTGCTACTCGCTGCTTATTATCTATGCAGTCACTTTACCCCTACCTACATGTACAAATTAGCTTGACAAACCTGTACCCCCGCAATTGACTCGGAACCGGTACCCCTGTATATAGTCTTGTTATTGTTACGTAATTTTTTACTTCATTTTATTTAATAAATATTTTCTTATGCACTGCATCAGATGACCTGTCCTCCACAATCATCCGACCTCAACCCTATTGAGGTGGTTTGGGATGAGTTAGACCGCATAGTGAAGGAAAAGAAGCCAACAAGTGCTCAGCATATGTGGGAACTCCTTCAAGACTGTTGGAAAAGCATTCCAGGTGAAGCTGGTTGAGAGAATGCCAAAAGTGTGCAAAGCTATCATCAAGTCAAAGGGTGGCTACTTTGAAGAATCTCAAATATAAAATGTATTTTTATTTGTTTAACACTTTTTTGGTTACTACATGATTCTATATGTGTTATTTCATAGTTTTGATGTCTTCACTATTATTCTACAATGTAGAAGATAGTAAAAATGGCACTGTGTGTGTGTATATATGATATCCCTCAACTGCATAGCCAAAGAAGCCCATGAGATACAGTCTCAGGCTTTGGCAAAATAAACACACACACACACACACACACACACACACACACACACACACACACACACACACACACACACACACACACACACACACACACACACACACACACACACACACACACTAGAGCTGGGACACCTACTGTGTAAGCGACGGTTCAGGATGAGACAGTCATTAAAATAAAATAACTGCCAAAACCATTTTTCTTTTAAGTGTTTTTTTGTAGATTTTTTTTGCTATTAGAATGGTGACCCCTGTGATCATTTGGCCGACCGATAACCGTCATAGGCCTAACACACACACAAAGAGTCTGCAGACTGAACTATCCTCTTTCCGAAGATGTAGATGTCGTTTAGGGCAGCTGGCCGCTCGGATTCAGAGGGGTTGGGTTAAATGCGGAAGACACATTTCAGTTGAAGGCATTCAGTTGCACAACTGACTACATCGCGTGATGTATTGCTGTCTCTACCTTATTGCCTTTGTGCTGTTGTCTGTGCCATGTTTTGTGCTGCTACCACATTGTGCTGCTGCCATGTTGTGTTGTTACCATGTTGTTGTCATGTTGTATTTCTGCCATGCTATGTTGTTGTTTTAGGTAGGGCTGGGTGGTATACCATATTTTACTATATACCGGTATTTATGCATGGACCGGTTTGGGTTTTTACTTTACTTTCTATAACAGTATTTTAATGTTTGGTTTGTTAAATGTGATACGCCGTGTGTAACGTCCATTTTTATAGTTCACTCCGCTACTTGAGTCATCCCTCTCCGCTCTCGCTCTCTCTCTCCACGCTGCTTTCCACACAGACCTAGTCCCACCCCCTGTCACTCAAGGAGCGCATTTGTAGTTGCTTGACCAGAGACACTTTCGTTCAGTCTGCATGGTCAATGCAGCACATGCAACAATGTTGATGACAACAATGTTGTTTCCAATTTGATCTTAATATAAATACACAAGCGTTCTATAATTACAATATTAGTTTGTGTTTCTTACATCTGCAAACAGATTTTCTATTTTCTTAGCAAGTGAAGCTAAATCGTGTTAGCCACTAATGCTAATCGCTAATTAGCTGGCTGGCTAGCTAACTAACGTAAACTCACCCCATTCCGTACAAATGTGCGCAACCGCGACATTCAAACGAGGCTACAAAGAAAACTAATGGGACTGTAGTGACTGTGTTGACTTCAAAATCTGGGGTGTGAACTATGTTTCTATTCAAGCGTTTATCGACATGGTAATGGCTCTATAGTATTAGAGAAAAGTTGAAAAAACTGACCCTCCGTTACATCGTGACGTGTCATGCCGTAACGTACAGCACGCATAAAGCGTTACAATCTCTCTCCACCAGGTGTAGCACTTCTCTCATCATTTAAAAACAAGAAATGGACAGTGACGTGGGTAAGGGGGGATACCTAGTCATTTTTTGCGTCATCACTGCAAGCTATCATGACTCTCAAAGACGCTGTTAACTTCTGAAGATCACTTTAGCACCGCCCTAAAAACCCGATTCAAATTCGACACAAACCTTCAAATAGGTATGTAATGACACATTATATAAACTCTTTATGGTGTTTAATTTTAATTTTTAGAGGCGATAAGGTGATAAGTTGGACAGATCGAGTGAAAAAAAGCCATTTTCCCACATCTCCTCTCCTTCTCACTATCACGCATTAGTTTAGCTTCCCCACCCGCCATTTTTAGAAAGACCTGACATAGCTCATTGCCTTCTTGAATTATGCAGAAACGGGCAGCGTGGAGGTCATGTCATTAATTTTGTTGGAAAGGGGAGAAATTGTGCTTTACAATGGTATTGACATTACAGTTGATCTGGAAGTATTACGTTTTTGGGGTGCTAAAATAAGGTCAATTGTACGGACCAAGGCGATGTACAAAAGTGAGTGAGTTTACATTAGCTAATAAAAGTACTGAGTCAGAGCAAACGTAGCTAGCTAATACAGCCTGATTCCAGTGCTGGTGGAGGCCTAAATCAGCATGTTGTTTGCGCAACAGTATCTTCTAAATCAAAGAGGAATAAGCAAAGCATGAATATTGTCACGTCCTGACCAGAGTTCTTATGTGTTTTGCTTGTTTAGTGTTGGTCAGGACGTGAGCTGGGTGGGAATTCTATGTTGTGTGTCTAGTTTGTCTGTTTCTGTGTCCAGCCTAATATGGTTCTCAATCAGAGACAGCTGTCAATCGTTGTCCCTGATTGAGAATCATATATAGGTGGCTTGTTTTGTGTTGGGGATTGTGGGTGGTTGTTTCCTGTCTCTGTGTTTGTATTCTGCACCAGATAGGACTGTTTCGGTTTGCCACATTTTGTTATTTTGTTCGTTGTAAGTGTTCACTGTTTTTGTTTAATTAAACATGTTGAGCACTGGCTACGCTGCGTGTTGGTCCGATCCCTGTTTCACCCTCTCTTATAGTGAAGAGAGGGAAGGCTGCCGTGACAGAACCACCCACCAAACCCGGACCAAGCAGCGTAGCAACGGGCAGCAACGGCAGCAGCAGCAGCGGGACCAGGAGAAATGGACTTGGGAGGACGTATTGGACGGAAAGGGTTGCTACACATGGGAGGAGATCCTGGCTGGTAAGGATCGCCTTCCATAGGAACAGGTGGAGGCAGCTAGGAGAGCGAAAGCAGCTGAGAAGGGGAACCGGTGTTATGAGGGAACACGGCTGGCCAGGAAGCCCGAGAAGAAATCCCCAAAATTTATTGGGGGGGGGCTAAAGGGTAGTGTGGAGAAGTCAGGTAGGAGACCTGCGCCCACTTCTCATGCTTACCGTGGAGAGCGGGAGTACGGGCAGACACCGTGTTATGCGGAAGAGCGCACGGTGTCTCCTGTACGTGTGCATAGCCCGGTGCGGGTTATTCCACCTCCCCGCACTGGCCGGGCTAAATTGAGCATTGAGCCAAGTGCCATGAAGCCGGCTCAACATATCTGGCCTCCAGTACGTCTCCTCGGGCCGGTGTACATGGCACCAGCCTTACGCATGGTGTCCCCGGTTCGCCTACACAGCCCAGTGGGGGTTATTCCACCTCCCCGCATTGGTCGGGCTACGGGGAGCATTCAACCAGGTAAGGTTGGGCAGGCTCAGTGCTCAAGGGAGCCAGTACGCCTGCACGGTCCGGTATATCCGGCGCCACCTTCCCGCCCCAGCCCAGTACCATCAGTGCCTACACCACGCACTAGGCTTCCTGTGCGTCTCCAGAGCCCTGTTCCTCCTCCACGCACTCTCCCTGTGGTGCGTGTCTCCAGCCCAGTACCACCAGTTCCGGCACCACGCACCAAGCCTCCTGTGCGTCTCCAGAGCCCTGTACGCACTGTTCCTTCTCCCCGCACTCGCCCTGAGGTGCGTGCCCTCAGTCCGGTACCACCAGTTCCGGCACCACGCACCAGGCCTACTGTGCGCCTCAGCAGGTCAGAGTCGGCCGTCTGCCCAACCCCGCCTGCACTGCCTGCCTGCCCAGCGCCGTCTGAGCCATCCGTCTGCCCAGCGCCATCTGAGCCGCCCGTCTGTCCCGAGCCATTAGAGCCGCCCGTCTGTCCCGAGCCGTCAGAGCCGTTCGTCAGTCAGGAGCCGCTAGAGCCGTCCGTCAGTCAGGAGCCGCTAGAGCCGTCCGTCAGTCAGGAGCCGCTAGAGCCGCCAGCCAGTCAGGAGCCGCTAGAGCCGCCAGCCAGTCAGGGGCTGCCAGAGCCGCCAGCCAGTCAGGGGCTGCCAGAGCCGCCAGCCAGTCAGGAGCTGCCAGAGCCGCCAGCCAGTCAGGAGCTGCCAGAGCCGCCAGCCAGTCAGGAGCTGCCAGAGCCGCCAGCCAGTCAGGAGCTGCCAGAGCCGCCAGCCAGTCAGGAGCTGCCAGAGCCGCCAGCCAGTCAGGAGCTGCCAGAGCCGCCAGCCAGTCAGGAGCTGCCAGAGCCGCCAGCCAGTCAGGAGCTGCCAGAGCCGCCAGCCAGTCAGGAGCTGCCAGAGCCGCCAGCCAGTCATGAGCCGCCAGCCAGTCATGAGCTGCCCTCCAGTCATGAGCTGCCCTCCAGTCATGAGCTGCCCTCCAGTCAGGAGCTGCCCTCCAGTCAGGAGCTGCCCTCCAGTCAGGAGCTGCCTTCCAGTCAGGAGCTGCATCTAGTCCGGAGCAACCATTCAGTCCGGAGCAGCCTCTCTGTCCTGAGCTACCTCTCTGTCCTGAGCTACCTCTCTGTCCTGAGCTACCTCTCTGTCCTGAGCTACCCCTCTGTCCTGAGCTACCCCTCTGTCCTGAGCTACCCCTCTGTCCTGAGCTACCCCTCTGTCCTGAGCTACCTCTCTGTCCTGAGTTGTCTATATTTAGGAGGGGCCTTGGTGAAGGTTCCTGGACCATGGTCGGGGGCGAGGGTCGCCACTCAAAGGACGCTAAGGAGGGGGACAAAGACAGTGGTGGAGTGGTGTCCTCGTCCACCGCCGGAGCCGCCACCGCGGACAGATGCCCACCCAGACCCTCCCCTTGAGTTTTAGGGGTGCGTTCGGAGTCCGCACCTCAGGGGGGGGGGGGGGGGTACTGTCACGTCCTGACCATAGTTCTTATGTGTTTTGCTTGTTTAGTGTTGGTCAGGACGTGAGCTGGGTGGGAATTCTATGTTGTGTGTCTAGTTTGTCTGTTTCTGTGTCCAGCCTAATATGGTTCTCAATCAGAGACAGCTGTCAATCGTTGTCCCTGATTGAGAATCATATATAGGTGGCTTGTTTTGTGTTGGGGATTGTGGGTGGTTGTTTCCTGTCTCTGTGTTTGTATTCTTCACCAGATAGGACTGTTTCGGTTTGCCACATTTTGTTATTTTGTTCGTTGTAAGTGTTCACTGTTTTTGTTTAATTAAACATGTTGAGCACTGGCTACGCTGCGTGTTGGTCCGATCCCTGTTTCACCCTCTCTTATAGTGAAGAGAGGGAAGGCTGCCGTGACAGAACCACCCACCAAACCCGGACCAAGCAGCGTAGCAACGGGCAGCAACGGCAGCAGCAGCAGCAGCAGCAGCGGGACCAGGAGAAATGGACTTGGGAGGACGTATTGGACGGAAAGGGTTGCTACACATGGGAGGAGATCCTGGCTGGTAAGGATCGCCTTCCATAGGAACAGGTGGAGGCAGCTAGGAGAGCGAAAGCAGCTGAGAAGGGGAACCGGTGTTATGAGGGAACACGGCTGGCCAGGAAGCCCGAGAAGAAATCCCCAAAATTTATTGGGGGGGGCTAAAGGGTAGTGTGGAGAAGTCAGGTAGGAGACCTGCGCCCACTTCTCATGCTTACCGTGGAGAGCGGGAGTACGGGCAGACACCGTGTTATGCGGAAGAGCGCACGGTGTCTCCTGTACGTGTGCATAGCCCGGTGCGGGTTATTCCACCTCCCCGCACTGGCCGGGCTAAATTGAGCATTGAGCCAAGTGCCATGAAGCCGGCTCAACATATCTGGCCTCCAGTACGTCTCCTCGGGCCGGTGTACATGGCACCAGCCTTACGCATGGTGTCCCCGGTTCGCCTACACAGCCCAGTGCGGGTTATTCCACCTCCCCGCATTGGTCGGGCTACGGGGAGCATTCAACCAGGTAAGGTTGGGCAGGCTCAGTGCTCAAGGGAGCCAGTACGCCTGCACGGTCCGGTATATCCGGCGCCACCTTCCCGCCCCAGCCCAGTACCATCAGTGCCTACACCACGCACTAGGCTTCCTGTGCGTCTCCAGAGCCCTGTTCCTCCTCCACGCACTCTCCATGTGGTGCGTGTCTCCAGCCCAGTACCACCAGTTCCGGCACCACGCACCAGGCCTACTGTGCGCCTCAGCAGGTCAGAGTCGGCCGTCTGCCCAACCCCGCCTGCACTGCCTGCCTGCCCAGTGCCGTCTGAGCCATCCGTCTGCCCAGCGCCATCTGAGCCGCCCGTCTGTCCCGAGCCATTAGAGCCGCCCGTCTGTCCCGAGCCGTCCGTCTGTCCCGAGCCATTAGAGCCGCCCGTCAGTCAGGAGCCGCTAGAGCCGTCCGTCAGTCAGGAGCCGCTAGAGCCGCCAGCCAGTCAGGGGCCGCCAGAGCCGCCAGCCAGTCAGGAGCTGCCAGAGCCGCCAGCCAGTCAGGAGCTGCCAGAGCCGCCAGCCAGTCAGGAGCTGCCAGAGCCGCCAGCCAGTCAGGAGCTGCCAGAGCCGCCAGCCAGTCAGGAGCTGCCAGAGCCGCCAGCCAGTCATGAGCTGCCCTCCAGTCATGAGCTGCCCTCCAGTCATGAGCTGCCCTCCAGTCATGAGCTGCCCTCCAGTCATGAGCTGCCCTCCAGTCATGAGCTGCCCTCCAGTCATGAGCTGCCCTCCAGTCATGAGCTGCCTTCCAGTCAGGAGCTGCCTTCCAGTCAGGAGCTGCATCTAGTCCGGAGCAACCATTCAGTCCGGAGCTGCCTCTCTGTCCGGAGCTGTCCTTCAGTCCTGAGTTGCCCCTCTGTCCTGAGCTACCTCTCTGTCCTGAGCTACCTCTCTGTCCTGAGCTACCCCTCTGTCCTGAGCTACCCCTCTGTCCTGAGCTACCCCTCTGTCCTGAGCTACCTCTCTGTCCTGAGTTGTCTATATTTAGGAGGGGCCTTGGTGAAGGTTCCTGGACCATGGTCGGGGGCGAGGGTCGCCACTCAAAGGACGCTAAGGAGGGGGACAAAGACAGTGGTGGAGTGGTGTCCTCGTCCACCGCCGGAGCCGCCACCGCGGACAGATGCCCACCCAGACCCTCCCCTTGAGTTTTAGGGGTGCGTTCGGAGTCCGCACCTCAGGGGGGGGGGGGGGGGGGGGGTACTGTCACGTCCTGACCATAGTTCTTATGTGTTTTGCTTGTTTAGTGTTGGTCAGGACGTGAGCTGGGTGGGAATTCTATGTTGTGTGTCTAGTTTGTCTGTTTCTGTGTCCAGCCTAATATGGTTCTCAATCAGAGACAGCTGTCAATCGTTGTCCCTGATTGAGAATCATATATAGGTGGCTTGTTTTGTGTTGGGGATTGTGGGTGGTTGTTTCCTGTCTCTGTGTTTGTATTCTGCACCAGATAGGACTGTTTCGGTTTGCCACATTTTGTTATTTTGTTCGTTGTAAGTGTTCACTGTTTTTGTTTAATTAAACATGTTGAGCACTGGCTACGCTGCGTGTTGGTCCGATCCCTGTTTCACCCTCTCTTATAGTGAAGAGAGGGAAGGCTGCCGTGACAAATATGTTGGCTATATGAATAAAGAGTTAATGTAGGCAAAGATTATAGGAAACACTGAACATCACTTGGTTCCTACCCTGTCACAATAACTCAATGGCATTTTCATTCATTGTCATGTCAAACAACACTGTATTCAAAGTGCCCACTATTATTTATATAACTGTAGAATTATAATAAACATTCTATTTCCGCGATTCCAAAAGTTCACCCAAGTGTTTTGATCTAAATCGCAACATTTGGTTAAAAATAAGGCCTAGTTTTTTTTGCCCATATAGTGGCAGTGTGGAAATGATCTCAAATGAGTGCAGGAAATGCAGGAAATTATTTTAGGTTGAAGTTGAATTGAACAGTATAAAACAATCAGAATGGAGAAAGACCCATTGAAATCATTTAGAATACATGTGTTGCCACCCTAGGGTCACGCACTACTCATAAAGAAAATGTAGAACTTTTATTATTCAAAAACATAAAATACCATCAAATTTGAAAAATACCATATGATATATTTTGGCCATATTGCCCAGCCCTAGTCTTAGGTCTCTCTTTATGTAGTGTTGTGGTGTTGTGATGTGTGTTTTGTCCTATATTTTTATTGTATTTTTGATTTTTAATCCCCCGTCCCTGCAGGAGGCCTTTTGGTAGGCTGTCATTGTAAATAAGAATTTGTTCTTAACTGACTTGCCTAGTTAAATAAAGGTAAAAATATTAATTTTTTATTTATTATGTAAACCCTCCAGCACACCATTGTATGAATCCCCTCAGCGCGTTGGGAAGTCAATTGCAATATATAGATTATCATCATTAACACTTTTCCCACAGTGCACCTCTCTGGGGAAGGGGACCTATGGGAGTGAGCGCACATTGGATGCTTTGTAATGGCCACTTTATTCTCCCAGTATGTGCATGGCCAAGGGTTTGGCTCCAACAGGAAGCCAAAGGTGATGAGTTGCACCCCCTTTTGCCCTCAGAACAGCCTCAATTCATCGGGCATGTGATGCTGACCCATGTTGACTCCAATGCTTCCCACAGTTTTGTCAAGTTGGCAGGATGTCTTTTGTTGGTGGACCATTCTTGATACACATGGGAAACTGTTGAGCGTGAAAAACCCAGCACTGTTGCAGTTCTAGACTCAAACCTCTGCGCCTGGTACCTACTACCATACCTCGTTCAAAGGCACTTAAATATGTTGTTTTGCCCATTCATCCTTTGAATGGCACACATATACAATCCATGTCTCAATTGTCTCAAGGCTTTAAAATCCTTCTTTAGCCTGTCTACTCCCCATCATCTACACTGATTTGGAGTGGACTTAACAGGTGACATCAATAAAGGATCATAGCTTTCACCTGGATTCACCTCGATAAGTGTGTCTGACTCGATTTCAATCACACACACTCTCCCTCTCTCAGCTTGCCTCTGAGGAACTACAGTCGTATCAGGTATCACGGAACATTTGGAATTGAAATAAAAGGGAGACGGGAAGGAAGAGAGGAAAGAGAGGGGGGAAAAACACAGTTATCAAATCTCATTAGTGTTATAAAAACATGGGAAAGTTTGCAGCGCGCCTGACTGTGTGGAAGCGATTGGCTCAGCAGCTTTTTGCTGATCAAAGGGAATCACTCATTTAGAATAAAAACCCAGTGAATTCTGGGTGCCGGGGCTCATCTAGAGTACAGGGCTTTACCATGTCATCTCCTCTCCGCTTTGCATCAGCCCACCAAAGGTAAAATAAATGTGTGTGTGTGTACAGTGTGTGTGTTCAACTAAGCAAATAGTTTGCCCATGAATCATAACATTGCTTTTACTTTCCTTTGAGCAATGTGTCTAGGAGTTGTTTTTTGTTGGTACGCTGGGAATGTGGATTTGATATGTTGGTTCTGTCAGATTCATCTAGATACAGTAGGATACGTTTGGAGCACCTCTCTGATAGGAGACTTCCTCTGGCAAAGTTAAACAACTGGTTTAGAGATGGAGAGGGAGGATGGAGGGAGCGAGGGCGTTATCACTACCAAAGTGCATCCATCATCTCCGCCTGACAAATAAAGGGCTTCAGCTTTTGTTATTACACTGAACAAAAATGAAAACGCAACATGTAAATTGTTGGTCCCATGTTTTATGAGCTGAAAAAAAAGATCCCGGAAATGTTCCATATGCACAAAAAGCTTATTTCTCTAAAATGTTGTGCACAAATTTGATTACATCCCAGTTAGTGAGCATTTCTCTTTTGCCAAGATAATCCATCCACCTGACAGGTGTGGCATATCAAGAAGCTGGTTAAACGGCATGATTATTATACAGGCCACTCTAAAATGTGCAGTTTTGTCACACAACACAATGCTACAGATGTCTCAAGTTTTGACGGAGCGTGCAATTGGAATGCTGACTGCAGGAATGTCCACCAGAGCTGTTGCCAGAGAATTGAATGTTCATTTCTCTACCATAAGCCGCCTCCAACGTTGTTTTAGAGAATTTGGTAGTACGGCCAACCGGTCTCACAACCGCACAACCAGTGGGGTTATGGTATGGGCAGGCATAACCTACAGACAATGAACACAATTGCATTTTATCAATGGAAATTTGAATGCATAGAGATACCGTGATGAGATCCTGAGGTCCATTGTTGTGCCATTCATCCGCCGCCATCACCTCATGTTTCATTATGACAATCAAATCAAACTTTATTTGTCACATGCGCCGAATACAACAGGTGTAGTAGACATTACCGTGAAATGCTTACTTATAATCCCTTAACCAACAATGCAGTTCAAGAAAGAGTTAAGAAAATATTTCCAAATAAACAAAATAAAAAGTAACACAATTAAATAACAATAAGGCTATATACAGGGGGTACCGGTACCGAGTAAATGTGCGGGGGTACAGGTTAGTTGAGGTAATTTGTACATTTAAGAAAGGGGTAAAGTGACTATGCATAGATAATAAACAGCGATTAGCAGCAATGTAAAAACAACTGTCAATGTAAATAGTCCGGGTGGTCATTTGATTAATTGTTTAGCAGTCTTATGGCTTGGGACTAGAAGCTGTTAACTTTTTGAGGATCTGGGGACCCATGACAAATCTTTTCAGTCTCCTAAATGGGAAAAGGTGTTGTCGTGCCCTCTTCACGACTGTCTTGGTGTGTTTGAACCATGATAGTTTGTTGGTGATGTGGACACCAAGGAACTTGAAACTCTCGACCAGCTCCACTACAGCCCCGTCGATGTTAATGGGGGCCTGTTTGGCCCGCCTTTTCCTGTAGTTCACGATCAGCTCCTTTGTCTTGCTCACATTGAGGGAGATGTTGTTGTTCTGGCACCACACTGCCAGGTCTCTGACCTCCTCCCTATAGGCTGTCTCGTCGTTGTTGGTGATCAGGCCTACCACTGTTGTGTCGTCAGCAAATGTAATGATGGTGTTGGAGTCGTGATTGGCCACGCAGTCCTGGATGAACAGGGAGTACAGGAGGGGACTAAGCACGCACCCCTGAGGGGCCCCAGTGTTGAGGATCAGCGTGACAGACATGTTGTTGCCTACCCTTACCGCCTGGGGGTGGCCCGTCAGGAAGTCCAGGATCCAGTTGCAGAGGGAGGTGTTAAGTCCCAGGATCCTTAGCTTAGTGATGAGCTTTGTGGGCACTATGGTGTTGAACGCTGAGCTGTAGTCAATAAACAGCATTCTCACATACAGTAGGTGTTCCTTTTGTCCAGGTGGGAACTGGCAGTGTGGAGTGCGATTGAGATTGCGTCGTCTGTGGATCTGTTGGGGCGGTATGCAAATTGAAGTGGGTCTAGGGTATCTGGGATGATGCTGTTGATGTGAGCCATGACCAGCCTTTCAAAGCACTTCATGGCCACCGACGTGAGTGCTATGGGGCGGTAATCGTTTAGGCAGGTTACCTTCACTTCTTTGGGCACAGGGACTATTGTGGTCTGCTTGAAACATGTAGGTATTACAGACTTTTTATCATTTCTAAAAACATTTTAGAAAAAATCAAGATAATCACTGGCAATAAAATGCAAATTAATGACTTAAAAATCATACAATGTGATTTTCTGGATTTTTGTTTTAGATTCCGTCTCTCACAGTTGAAGTGTACCTATGATAAAAAATTACAGACCTCTACATGCTTTGTAAGTAGGAAAACCTGCAAAATCGGCAGTGTATCAAATACTTGTTCTCCCCACTGTATCTCGCACACAGTGATACATTAAATCTGTGTTTTTAAGTCTTGGAGAGGAAGACACACACAGCCAACAATGGCAAACAGTACTCATCAATCTAGTCCATTAAGAATAATAGTCATGTTTCCATAGTGATCTATTAGACAAATAGAACCCTGAGAACACACCACATAGACAACAAAGACTATACAGGATACAGCCATGGTCTGAGGCTATACTAAGCACTAGTAACAACAGGTGTCATTAAATCAATTAAAATGTATTTACGTAACCATTTAGCTAGAATATAGAAGTTCAATGCTAAATCCATCAACTGAACTTCCCAGCAAAACATTGATTTACCTCTGATTCCTTTCTCTACCAATCGGATCATTGATGTCATATCAGCCATTACTTTACTCTCCAATACCAACATCCTGTCACTACTTATCAGGGGGTACATATCTGGAGGCAGCTGCCCAGGCCTGTACTACTCTGACCAGGGGTGCATGTTATGTCTTCACACCACACTGCAGTGGCAGAGATACAAGAGCAGACTTGTATCTAAGTTAAGTTCGGGAGCGAGCCAAACAGGCTCGACTATCTCTCTGCTAAGGTCGTGTCACCTGTCGTGTTCCATCATTTCTGGTTTCACCTTGATACACTGTGGCTC
The DNA here is from genome assembly GCF_016432855.1 of Salvelinus namaycush. NCBI lineage: Eukaryota > Metazoa > Chordata > Actinopteri > Salmoniformes > Salmonidae > Salvelinus > Salvelinus namaycush. Next base: position 69,621,832 of record NC_052310.1, read on the forward strand.
CGCTTCCTGACAGAGTGGAGTGGAACTGAGCAGGGCAGTGACATGTTTCCCGTCAGGGGAGAACAGGAAGGAAGGTTTCTCACCTAGTCAATGTGCTAGGTACAACACAAAACAGTTATCTAGGCCAGGGCATATGTTGGGTGTTAGTTTACTAGTTACTCCATTCAACAACTGAACACAGAAATGGGATACAAGAAAAACTAGGATGCCTTGATCTGCAAATTGAATTTGTGTTTGTTTAGTACACTAGGATCTGGTGTTAGTGTGTCCCTTACCTGGTATACATGGTAAGCGTTGGCAGCGCGGCCTTGCAGAAACACAGAGGGAATCCAGACATTGATTAGAGCACGGTGAGCCCTGGGTTTGAGAAGTACACAGTAGAGGGTAAAGACACTGTAGTATTCATGGCAGGAAAGCTATCATTCATTCCAAATACTACTAAAGTGAGGGTCTTCAAGACATGTCAAGAATTCACTACTATTACTATGCTTATACGAAGACTATTCAGTCAGGAATTATAACCATGAAGTGCAACAATATTTGCCTGGCTACCCATCCACATCTCTCCGATCAAACGCCATCCCCACTAACGTTTCTTCTCCATGATGAATGTATGGAGAGATTGATAGAGCAGCAGAATTCAATTCAGGATGAGTTGTCTGGCAAGTAGAGTATAAAACCATGATAACTTTTACCTCGGTGTCCCAGGGGCAGCAGGTCAGTTAAAAAAGGGCTATTACCTACATTACAACTCCATGCAGAGACCTTTCATTAAGGAAATGGAAAGAACCCCAAGGGAGATAAATTGTTACCCAGAGGACACACTGTTTCAGACACTCAGGGTGTGTTCAAAATCGGAAACTATCCCATATATAGTACACTACTTTTGACTAGAGCTCTATGGGCCCTGGTCCAAAGTAGTCCACTATATAGGGAATAGGCTGCTATTTCAGGCACCCAGTAATAGCCAGGTGTTACAGCCCTCTTAACCTCTACTCCTGTTCCATATGTTTAATGAGGGGCAGAACTGATTTAAACAGCACAGTGACATAGCAACAGCCTCCCTCCCTCTCTCATCACAAAGGTTGAACTGTGTTCTCTATTCACCGGAACAAATGAGGACAGTCATCATGAGGGTGACCAGCTCAACTATGTTTTACCACTCCTCTCCTAATGAGACAAGGGTCATCCCTGGATCAGGAGAGCTACTGTAGTGTCAACAGGCTTTCTTTACAACTAGACATTTACACATGTGAAAATTGTAGTCATTTAGCAGACGCTATTATCCAGAGAGACTTACAGGTAGTGCATTCATCTTAAAGCGCAATTACGCCACTTATCAGCCTCATATACATAGCAGTGTCTACATATGTGAGAACGACGTGTTTCTATGATCCGTGGTTAAAAACATATAGTCCTAAAAAATGCTTCTCTCTGCACAGAACGGGTTTCTAGCCAGAGGTAGGGTATTTCTAGCCAGAGGTAGGGTATTTCTAGCCAGAGGTAGGGTATTTCTAGCCAGAGGTAGGGTATTTCTAGCCAGAGGTAGGGTATTTCTAGCCAGAGGTAGGGTATTTCTAGCCAGAGGTAGGGTATTTATAGCCAGAGGTAGGGTATTTATAGCCAGAGGTAGGGTATTTATAGCCAGAGGTAGGGTATTTCCTTGCTCCCCTCGTCACTGCGAATCTCATAGAGTTTGAAAATCACTGTTTCTAAAATGTTTTAACTTTTGATGAGGTCATCTATAAAATGGTAGAAATGTGCCATTTTCACACATGTAGACACTGGTGCTGTACTGGAGATAATGAAAATTAGGTTGAAAAGTGGTGGAATTGCCCTTTTAAGATAGCTGGGTGAGACAGACAAATACCACAGTCATAGTAAGTACAATTTTACCTCAATAAAGTAGTTATCATAAAGTACTAGCCAGGTTCTATTAGCAGTTAGTACAACACCTGCATATATACAGTAATGTACACTACATGGCCAAAAGTAGTCCAACATCTCATTCCAAAATCATGGGCATTAATATGGAGTTGGTCCCCCCTTTGCTGCTATACCAGCCTCCACTCTTCTGAGAAGGCTTTCCACTAGATGTTGGAACATTGCTGCGGGGACTTGCTTCTATTCAGCCACTAGCATTAGTGAGGTCGGGCGCTGATGTTAGGCAATTCGAAACAGGAAAGGGCCTTTCTCAAACTGTCGCCACAAAAAGCACGGAATCATCTAGAATAGCATTGTATGCTTTAGCGTTAAGATTTCCCTTCACTGGAACTAAGGGGCCCGAACCATGAAAAACAGCCCCATACCATTATTCCTCCTCCACCAAATGTTACAGTTAGCAATATGCATTCAGGCAGGCAGCGTTCTCCTGGCATCCGCCAAACCCAGATTCATACGTCGGACTGCCAGATGGTGAGGCGCTATTCATCACTTCAGAGAACGCATTTCCACTGCTCCAGGGTTCAATGGTGGCGAGCTTTACACCACTCCAGCCGACGCTTGGCATTGTACATGGTGATCTTATGCCTGTATGTGGCTGCTCGGCCATGGAAACCAATTTCATGAAGCTCCCGACTAACAGTTAATGTGCTGACGTTGCTTCCAGAGGCAGTTTGGAACTCTGTAGTGACTGTTGCAATCGAGGACAGACGATTTATACATGCTACGCGCTTCAGCTCTCGGTGGTCCCGTTCTGTGAGCTTGTGTGGCCTACCACTTCGTGGCTGAGCCGTTGTTGCTCCTAGATGTTATCACATCACAATAACAGCATTTAGAGTTGACCAGGGCAGCTCTAGCAGGGCAGAAATGTAACAAACTGACTTGTTGGAAAGGTGGTATCCTATGACGCTGTCAAGTTGAAAGTCACTGAGCTCTTCAGTACAGGGCATTCTACTGCCAATGTTTGTCTATGATTGCATGGCTGTGTGCTCAATTGTATACACCTGTCAGCAACGGCTCAAATAGCCAAATCCACTAAAATTAAGAGGTGTCCACATACTTTTGGCCATGTGTATGTTTACAGTATACCAAGTTTATAGCGTACTAGGAATAATCAAGTGGTTTAGTATCTTCTGACTGGGGAGCTACAGGGCTGGGGTTGGCCACTGTCAGAGGTTTTCAAAGAGAGAGGTAGAGGGAGAAACCAGGAGTAAGAGGAAGAAAGACATTTTCAGAGATGTCTGTAAACTGTCCCCTACCTTCCCTCACCTGAGGTGATAGAGATACAGACGATAATGATCAAGCTGAGACATGGGGCCAGACATACACATATATATAGTAGGGACACCACTCATGTGATAAGAGAAGCTGCTTACGTCTCAAAATCTGATAGGCTGGGGTCGTCAGAAGTCTGGCTCAGGTCACCAGGAACCTTTATTCAAAAGCAAGGCGAGAGATGGAGAGCGAGAGAAGGAGAAAGAGAGAGCGAGAGAAAAATCAAAATGTCACTGTTTATACAAAATGTCACGTCAGCAACCCTCTACACACCCCTGTGTGTCTGCGCTAAAGGGTTGGGTAGACCCTGAGGGAGGTGTCTGTCTGTGTGACTAGTGAAGCAGAGCACCATGACATTACTGTACTCTGCCCCCCATCCCCATCCCATCACATCAACGTACTGTACACACTAGTAAAGCTCAGTGTGTGACCCCATAGGGAGTCTTGTTGTTGTTAATCCCTGGATTGGAGGGAGTTCCAGCAGCAGAGGAGGATACTGTTACCCAGCATGGCTGTAAGGGATCACTATAATCTGTCTGTTTCTTCTCCTTAAATCCCCCATGGCCCTGGGACACATGCAGGGGTAATCCTTTGTGTGTGTGTCAACACCCTTCTGTCTTTCATTTTCAATATGTCTATGCGAGAAGAAAATGGTCTGGTGTAGAGAGGATGAAGTTGGGCTGTCACACCCCAGAGACAGGGCCACAGGGCTGAGATAGAGTGGGCCAAATCACCTCTACTCCCCTCCAGCCCCAGCCCCCTGTGTCAGGTCTGGAATGTGAAGTCACAAGCTCTGCTGGTTGGCTACTGCGTAGCAACCTAGCAGTGCCAAAATCTCTCGTCTGCCCTAGAAAGCCTATGTACAGTTGAAGTCGGAAGTTTACATACACCTTGCCAAATACATTTAAACTTAGTTTTTCACAATTCCTGACATTTAATCCTAGTAAAAGTTCCCTGTCTTAGGTCAGTTAGGATCACCACTTTATTTTAAGAATGTGAAATATCAAAATAATAGTAGAGAGAATGATTTATTTCAGCTTTTATTTCTTTCATCACATTCCCAGTGAGTCAGAAGATTACATACACTCAATTAGTATTTGGTAGCAGGGCTTTGTGATGGCCACTCCAATACCTTGACTTTGTTGTCCTTAAGTCATTTTCCCACAACTTTGGAAGTATGCTTGCGGTCATTGTACATTTGGAAGACCCATTTGTGACCAAGTTTTAACTTCCTGACTGATGTCTTGATGTTGCTTCAATATAACCACATAATTTTCCTGCCTCATGATGCCATCTATTTTATGAAGTGCACCAGTCCCTCCTGCAGCAAAGCACCCCCACAACATGATGCTGCCACCCCCGTGCTTCACGGTTGGGATGGTGTTCTTCGGCTTGCAAGCCTCCCCCTTTTTCCTCCCAACATAACAATGGTCATTAAGGCCAAACAGTTCTATTTTTTTTTTCATCAGACCAGAGGACAATTCTCCAAAAAGTACAATCGTTGTCCCCATGTGCAGTTGCAAACCGTAGTCTAGCTTTTTTATGGCGGTTTTGGAGCAGTGGCTTCTTATTGCTGAGCGGCCTTTCAGGTTATGTCGATATAGGACTCGTTTTACTGTGGATATAGATACTTTTGTACCTGTTTCCTCCAGCATCTTCACAAGCTCCTTTGCTGTTGTTCTGGGATTGATTTGCACTTTTCGCACCAAAGTACGTTCATCTCTAGGAGACAGAACGCGTCTCCTTCCTGAGCGGTATGACGGCTGCGTGGTCCCATGGTGTTTGTACAGATGAATGTGGTACCTTCAGGCATTTGGAAATTGCTCCCAAGGATGAACCAGACTTGTGGAGGTCAACAATTTTTTTCTGAGGTCTTGGCTGATTTCTTTTGATTTTCCCATGATGTCAAGCAAATAGGCACGGAGTTTGAAGGTAGGCCTTGAAATACATCCACAGGTACACCTCCAATTGACTCAAATGATGTCAATTAGACTATCAGAAGCTTCTAAAGCCATCACACAATTTTCTGGAATTTTCCAAGCTGTTTAAAGGCACAGTCAACTTAGTGTATGTAAACTTCTGACCCACTGGAATTGTGATACAGGGAATTATAAGTGAAATAATCTGTCTGTAAACAATTGTTGGAACAATTACTTGTGTCATGCACAAAGTAGATGTCCTAACCGACTTGCCAAAACTATAGTTTGTTAACAAGACATTTATGGAGTGGTTGAAAAACGAGTTTTAATGGCTCCAACCTAAGTGTATGTAAACTTCCGACTTCAACTGTAAATTACGATCGCAAAGACATCCAAACATTATTTTTTAGACGCATGTTTTGGGCTCTAAAATGTGTTTATTATGATCAAGTTCGATCCCCACACTGAATTATTTCAAAGTTCGGTACAAATTGAGATATTTAATGAAATAGTGATCCATTCTGACTACTAAATTGTCGTCACACAGGACCATGTGTTGGCACAGACCAATCATGGGCCGGTAGGCTACGAGAAGGCTCTTTGCCGGTTGACTCTCTCAGGCAAGATGAAAACGATTACGTAAACTATGATCCTTTGCTAGTTGCGTACACTTTCACCATCATCCTTAGTGATTTTTTGGATGCCATTCAAATCCTTCCGGCTTCATGCGCCATCAGGAGTTTTTCAGAGGGAATCTTGGATGACGTCAGCGCTACTATCTACTTTGTCAAAGAAAGTCCTCTACTACTTAACAATCAAGAAGAAGATTATATACGATGGAAGTGATTTGAGGACCGAACTTCTATTGGTTTTAATGACCAGGGGACCAGAGGGCTGGTCAGCCACCCAGTGTGCAGCCAGAGCTGGGCCAGCAGATGAGGCCTTGAGCTCTAGAATAAGAGGTGGTATCTGTAGCCTAGGGCAGTTGATTTATAACCGAGTGGCCAACAATCTCCCCCTGGGTGTGTGTGTGTGTGTGTGTGTGTGTGTGTGTGTGTGTGTGTGTGTGTGTGTGTGTGTGTGTGTGTGTGTGTGTGTGTGTGTGTGTGTGTGTGTGTGTGAGAGTGCATGTAGAGGGTAACTCACTGGTCCTCTGAGGTCGATGAGTTCCTGTTTCATCTGGATGATGAGGTGGTCCTTGGCCATTAGAGAACGGTACAGACGCTCATTGAACTCTATCAACTCGCCATGCATCTCAGCCACCTAGGAAAAACACACACACACACACAAAGGGTTAGTTACGGTCTGGAACACACACCCACCTGATCCTTGCAGCGGTATATGAACTAAAATAACAGACTCCAAATAACAGTCAAAAATGATACACGGCGGAACTGTAAAACAGACAGTTTGGCAAGAAAGTACAATTAGCTAAAAGGATGCTCATGCACACACACACACACACACACACACACACACACACACACACACACACACACACACACACACACACACACACACACACACACACACACACACACACACACACACACACACACACACACACACACAGGGTGGTTGAGTCCAGGCTGCTTGTGACATCAGCCTTCAGTGTCCCTAACAGACCTGGACAGGATGATAGGTTGCTGCCACCAGCGTGTCACGAACAGAGACAGCTAGACAGCTGTGACATGCATTCATTTGTCTGAGGACATCAGGTGTCAGGGTAGATTGAGGAAAGGGACGACTGTGTATGACAGGTGAATGATGTAATTTCTGATGTCTAAACCCATCACTGACCCCAATACATGGAGGATACCACCTCAAACACACTGGGTTATGATCCTAAACATTGTAGAGACTCAATGTTCTAACCTGGTTGTCTGTTTTGGAATGTTTGGCATGAAAACGACCAAGGAATTAGCTTAGTATCAGGCTAGTTAAAGAATGGTTTCTTTAAGAGGGCTCTTTGTTATGAGGGAGTAAGAGTACAGACAATCCTTATCTTATAGTGAAACGTTGAAAACTAACCTCAACATGGCATCTGGGAGAAGTGAGGAAACAAACTTTCCGTTTGTTTGTTTTCCAGCTTGGCTATAATTATCTCATAGTTAGCTAACATTTCAATATTCACCTGGCTTTCTAGTTCACTATTAATACATAGACTCGTGTTTATCTTTCCAGACTTTAGAATGAATTCAAACACAGTGACCTCAGGACCAGGTAGAGAGAGTTGGACATTAAAATGCAGAACTTGACACCTTTGAAGGCAGCACCATCAAGTCCTGCTTCCACTGTTTCTACTTTGAAATGCACTCAACATTCAACTTTCCCATCTCAGGAGTGAACCTGCAGCTTCCTTGAAGTCGTCTAACTCTACAGAGACCGGGAGATACAAAGGGCATAGTGAATGATGTGAATACACACAAACACACACACACACAAACAAGCACGCATGTGCTGTGGTGGAAAAAGTAACCAATTTTCATACCTGAGTAAAAGTAAAGATACATTAAAACAAAATGACTTAAGTAACAGTGAAAGTCATCCAATAAAATACTACTTGAGTAAAAGTATTTGGTTTTAAATCTACTTAACCCTTGTGTTGTCTTAAGGGTAAAAAATGACAGGCCACTATGTTTAACAGCAGAGAAACCCCCTAAATTATATTTTTTCAACTTGAAATTTGATGACTTTCCTAGAGTGACCCCAACATTAGAAAAAGTGAAACATCGCCTTTGTTCATATTTCTGTGAAAGCTGTACACCACCAGGGTACAAAGATTGTCTTAGGGTCATTTTTTACCCGGCACTTAAAAAATCATTTACACACCACAAAAACCACAAAGACACACACACACACACAACGACAAATTGAGATTGTGTGCTACTGATTGAACTCAGACAAAACTAAAACTTTATTGAGCATGTGCAGCATCTCCCCTCCACGACCCCACACGACTCAAGTTCACAGACAAAATAAAAACTATTTCAGACAAAATAAAAATTTCTTGAAAGCATTGTTTACTAATGGGGAATGCAGTCAGAGGCTATAAAGGTGCTGCAGATGACAGTCCCCCCAGTTGTCTCTTTGCTGAAGCCATGAGTGCACGTTTCAGTGCCCAGCAGGTCATAGATCTGATTTATTCAGATGTCCAGGAGGAACAAGAGAACAATGATTTAGAAGAGGAGGTATCTGAAGAAGAAGATGGGGAAGAATACAACCCAGAGTATGATGCATCATCTTCAGATGAAGAAGAAATCCCCCAAGCTGAAAGAGACATTTTTGTCAAAGAACAGCTAAATAACATGGTCCTTGTCACCATATGACATCCAGGGCAGCATGGCAGCACAAAATGTCATAAGGATGACCCCAGGGCCCACAAGACATGCAGTTGCCCATGCCCAGGACATCGCCTCAACATTCTACATGTTCATCACACCAGCCATCGAAAAAATCATCCCAGAGATGACACATTTGGAGGGTTTCCGTAAATATAGAGACAACTGGACAAGGATGGATGAGATTTACCTGCGTACCTACATAGGGCTGCTAGTCTTAGCGTGTGTGTGTAGGTCCCGATGCGAAGCTACATGTAGTCTCTGGGATGCAGAAAGTGGAAGGACGATTTTCCATGCCACGATGCCACTGAAAGTCCTTCACACTTTCTCAAGACCTGCAAGACGTGTGAGAGACAAACTGGCGGCCATAAGAGAGGTCTGGGAGAAGTGGGTGGAGCGTCTGGTTCCATTCAGAGGTACATTTTTATTTTCATATCTGTAATGTAAGTGATTTTCACTGTTAATTTTTATTATGTATTGCTGTAATATCATTTATTTATGTGACTGTTTTCTGTGACACTGATACTAATTACTGATAGCAATCTCTTTTGTCAAAAGGTCGCTGTCCTTTCCGGCAGTATATGCCCAGCAAGCCAGCAAAGTATGGCATCAAGATACGGGTGGCCTGTGACGCACAATCCAGCTACGCTTGGAAGATGCAAGTCTACACAGGGAAGCCGACCAGTGGAGGCCCGGAGAAGAACCAGGGGATGCGGGTTGTGCTTGATGTGACAGATGGACTGAGGGGGCACAATGTCACGTGTGACAATTTCTTCACCTCTTATGAACTCAGCCAGCAGCTCCTGAAGAGGAAGATCACCATGGTTGGCACAGTTAGAAAGAACAAGCCTGATCTCCCCCTGCACTCCTCGCAACAAGGGGGAGAGAGGCCTTCTCATCAAAGTTTGCCTTCACCCCCACCACATCTAGTTTCTTACCTCCCAAAGAGGAACAAGAATGTGGTCCTCCTGAGCAAAATGCACAAAACGGCTGAGATCAGTGATCGAGAGGACAGGAAGCCAGCCATCATCCTGGACTACAACCACAACAAAGGAGGCGTGGACAACCTGGACAATGGGATTGGAACTTACAGCTGAAGGAGGATGACTGCCCGCTGGCCCCTGGTCATCTTCCATAACATCAATGATGTGTCCTCATACAACACCTTCGTGATATGGAACAAGATCAACCCTACCTGGATGCCTGATAAGCGGAACAAGAGTAGGGTGTTCCTGGAGCAGCTGGGAAAGGCACTTGTAACCCCACACATTCAAAGAAGGGAGTGCCTCCCCACACAGCAGCATCTGCTGGGTTTGTGAAAACTGTTCAGAGGGCTGAATCTTGTCCTGATTCTCCCCCCCCCCAAGAAGGACTGTTAAACAAATACTATGTGCTGCACATGAGAAATACATCTGCAAAGTCCATACACACACACTTGCATACTGTCCTACATGTGCTAATTAGAGTTGATTGATTTATGTTCACGTTTTTGTTTTGTATCTATTATGCTATTTATTGTTGTTTATACACCTTGTGGGTGGGGGCAATGGTTCAAAAAATGGGAGAAGACTAGTACTTTATAGTTGAATTCCTCATTGTACAGTATATAACAATATCACTATGTTGCCCAAAAAGTTCAAGACTGTTATTGTTTCCCTTCAATAAAATGCATTCAAAACTACTTCCTGCACATTTCTGCTACTTTCTTAGGCTATACAGGTGCTATCTCTTGCTAAAAATTGTTTATACCTATGCAGTACCTTTAGCAATAATAATAATAATAAACCTCTACTTTAATAAGGAAAACAATTATGACAGGTGTGTTGTAATAAAAATGAGTGGTGTCCACTGTTTAAATGCAGTCTTTCTGCAATGTGAAGAGGGAAAACCCAGATATTCAAAGTTTGTGATGAATGACAGGTTGTTTCTTCATGCAAAATAGATTTGGGGTTTAAAATTCAATTAAGCTGCTTTATTTTAGGGGTTTAGTGAAGGAGGGTCATTTGTTTTACCCTTAGGACAGGGGGAGTATACAGAGTGTTAAGACTACACAAGGGTTAAATGCAGTGGTGGGAAAAGTAATCAATTGTCATACTTAAATTAAAAAGTAAAAAATTTACAAATGCAGTATTCGTTCTTCGTGAGTCCGCCAGATCAGAGGCAGTAGGGATGACAATACGTTATATTGATAGGTGTGAATTAGACCATATTGCTGTCCTGCCTGAGCATTCAAAATGTAACAAGCACTTTTGGGTGTCAAGGAAAATGTATGGGAGTAAAAAGTACATGTTTTCTTAAGTAATGTTATGGTGTAAAAGTTGTCAAAAATATAAAAATGTAAGGTAAAGTACAGATATTTTTACACCACTGCACGTTCAAGCACACCCTAAAGCCTTAAAAGAAGCCAAACAAATAAAAAGGTTGGTGGAAATATGCACTGAGTGTACAAAACATTAGGAACACCATGACAGACTGACCAGGTGAATCCATGTGAAAACTATGATCCATTATTGATGTCACTTGTTAAATCCACTTCAATCAGTGTAGATGAAGGGGAGGAGTCAGGTTAAAGAAGGATTTGTAAGCCTTGAGACAATTGAGACATGGATTGTGTATGTGTGCCATTCAGAGGGTGAATGTAGGGCTGGGCAGTATACCGTATTTTACTATATACCGGTATTGATGCACAGACCGGTTTGGGTTTTTACTTTACCTTCTATAACGGTATTTTAATGTTTAGTTTGTTAAATGTGATATGCAGTGTGTAACATCCATTTTTATAGTTTACTCCGTTAATTGAGTGATCCCTCTCCACTCTCTCTCTCCATGTCGCTTTCCACACAGACCTAGCCCCGCCCCCTGTCACTCAACTTGCTTGACCACAACTTGCGTTCAGTCTGCATGGTCAATGCAACACATGCAAAAATGTTGATGTTTCTTAATATAAATCCACAATTAGTTCGTGTTTCTTACATCTGCAAGTAGCTAGTTTGTCTTTTCTTAGCAAGTTGGGCCAAAATCGTGTTAGCCACTAATGCTAATCGCTAGTTAGCTGGCTAGCTAGCCTATAAATGTACTGAGTCAGAGCGAATGTAGCTAGCTAATACGGCCTGATAATAACAGGGATGGTGCAACCTAAATCAGCATGTTGTTTGTGCAACAGTATCTTCTAAATAAAAAAGGAATACGTGAAGCATGACTATGTTAGCTACATGAAATAGTTAAGAGAAAACATTAAATGCAGCCAAAGGTTATAGGGTCCTCCAGGAAACACTGACCATCACTTTGGTTCCTACCCTGTCACAATTACTCCTCCCTGGCATTTTCATTTGTTGTCATGTTAAAAAAACAACACTGTATTCAAAGTGCCCACTATTATATTCTAACTATATAATTAGAATAATCATCATATTTCCATGATTCCAACAGTTCACCCAAGTGTTTTGCTCTAAACCACAATTGCAACATTTGGTAAGAAATTAGGCCTAAATTGCTTGCCCATATCGTGCAGCCCTACGTGGCAGTGTGGAACTTATCTACAATGAGTGCAGGAAATGCAGAAATTGAGGAAAATGCTGAAAAGTATTTTAGGTTGAAGTTGAATTGAAGAGTATAAAACAATCAGAATGGAGAAGGACCCATTGAAATCATTTAGAATACATGTGTTTCCACCCTGAGGTCACGCACTACTCATAAAGAAAATGTAGAACTTTTATTATTCAAAAACATAATACTGTCAAATACCGTAAATAAAAAATAAAAAATACTGTGATATTATATTTTCTCAATATCGCAAACCCGTAGGTGAATGTGCAAAACAAAAGATTGAAGTGCCTTTGAACAGTAGTAGGTGCCAGGCGCACTGGTTTGAGTATGTCAAGAACTGCAACGCTGCTGGGTTTTTCAGGATCAACAGTTTCCCGTGTGTATCAAGAATGGCCCACCACCCAAAGGACATTAAGCCAACTTGACACAACTGTGGGAAGCATTGGAGTCAACATGAGCCAGCATCCCTGTGGAATGCTTCAACACCTTGTAGAGTCCATGCCCGACGAATTTAGGCATTTTCTTTTTTGGGGGGGGTGCAACTCAATATTAGGAAGGTGTTCCTAATGTTTTGTACACTCAGTGTAATTGGCTATTCTAAGCACTAAGGTTACAATAGTATATATGAACATTGTTTTCACAGAAAAGTTAAATTTTTGGGTATCTGGAAGTGTGACCTGTCAGATGCAATGAAACTCTCATGTTCTACGACTGAGTGGAATTTCTTTGAATTGTTCAGAATTAAATTCTGTCACTCAAACTGAAATGTTATATCCTGTGGGGTGTGGTCAATTCGCAAATTCTGAAATAAGCACAACAGTGACATGCACACACATACACGACTCAGCTGGCATTTGCAAAAGGCCAGGCTGGGTACCATCAGTACCGACAGCGAGGTCCAACACAGCCGCGTCACCTTTGACAGCCTCCCTGTGGGGAACACTGAATAACACATCAGAAAGGTTCCTAGCTACCACCTCTGAACAACAAAACTCACTGATAGACCCAGTCGGTATTAGACAGAACGTTGTGGCCCTGCACGCCTGTGGGGGAAACAAACGGTGGTTACCTAGGTTACCCCATTGGCTTACAGCAAAAAAAATGATTTTCTGTTTTAGTCAATTACAAAACTATACTGAACAAAAATATTAACACAACATGCAACAACTTCAAAGATTTGACTGAGTTACAGTTCATAGAAAGAAATCCATCAATTGAAATAAATTCATTAGGCCCTAATTTATGGATTTCACATGAATGAGCAGGGGCGCAGCCATGGGTTGGCCTGGGAGGGCATAGGCCCACGAACACACAGCCTCCTTTTCCCTACGTGGGAGCATTGCAAACCGTAGGTCGGGATTTGTGACCTAGCTATATTGAACTACTGAACAACACAGCAGCTTTTCGGCATGTTTTGTTATTTCGGAATAACTACAAATCAGAGACCATTCCAGAACATCAGATAATTCAGCAACACTCCATCCATTCATCACCTCTTTATTTGTGCTGTAACTTTCAAATAGGACATTAAAAAAGAGAGAATTAATTTGAAGCGTGAAGGAAACCAGTTAATTCTCATTGAGAGGGAGATACGTTTTTACTCCGAGGCCGTGCCGGCTGACTTGCACATAGAGGTGTATTTCCAGCCCACCACAGCCACGTGCTAGGCTAGCACTCCCAATGTGGTTAAAAGGCAAGGACTTCACACATGGCTGACAACACTTCCAACCTCAAAACCCACAATGCAGCACTGGTCAGGAAGAAAGGACCAAGTCACTGCATTCATTCATTCAATGTTTTGTTTAACTGGGTTTGAATTTAGAAACATTGTCATTGTGCTTGTGTATTTCAGCTCTTTCCTTCAAAACTCTCAGAAATAGCAATGAATCTTATTGAAAGCAGAGTTAGTTTAGGTTTATGGTAAGTTCTATTGGACCTACAAACTAACTTAACAGTAAAGTTTCCTGGCCCAGGCACTCTCTGCTTGTGACAGTTCTATATGGCATCGTTGTGATGCAGGTGATACTGACAGTTCTCTTCTCCTTTCGCCTACACCCTCATTCCCTTTCTGCCACCCTCCCTCTCTTCCTCCCCTCGCCCACCCCCTCCTCCCTCTCTCTCTGCCTCCTTTCTCTCTCCTCCCTCCCTCCCTCCCGCTCTTCCTACCTCCCTCTCGCTCTCTCTCCCTCCCTCCCGCTCTCTCTCCGTTCCTCCTCTCTCTCTCTTCCTCCCCTCCAACCTCTCTCGCCTCCCTCCCGCTCTTCCTACCTCCCTCTCGCTCTCTCTCCCTCCCTCCTGCTCTCTCTCCGTTCCTCCCATCTCTCTTCCTCCCCTCCCTCCCTCCCTCCTCCCCTCCATCCTTCTCTCTCTCTCTCTTCCGCCCCTCCCTCCCCCTTTCTTTCCCTCCCCTCCCTCCCTCTCGCTCTTCCTCCCCTCCCTCTCACTCTTCCTCCCCTCCCCTCCCACTCTCTCCCTCCCTGCCTCCTTCTCGCTCTCTCCTCCCCCCCTCTCTCTTCCTTCCCTCCCTGTCTCTCTTCCTCCCCTCCCTCTCTCTCTCCCACACATCCCTGCCTCCCTCTCTTGCCCCTCCCTCCCTCTCTCTCTTCCTCCCCTCTCTCTCTCTCTCTCTCTTCTGCCCATCCCTCCCTCCCTCTCGCCCCTCCCTCCCTCTCTCTTCCTTCCTACCCATCCCTCCCTCCCGCCCCTCCCTCTCTCTTCCTTCCTACCCTGCCTCTCTCTTCCTCCCCGCTCTCTCTCTTCCCCCCTCCCTCTCTCTCTCTTTCCGCCCATCCCTCCCTCTCTTGCCACTCCCTCCCTCTCTCTCCCTCCTCTCTCTTCCGCCCCTCCCTCTCTTCCGCCTCTCTCTCTCTCTTCCGCCCATCCCTCCCTCGCCACTCCCTCCCTCTCTCTTCCTCCCCTCCTCCTCTCTCTCTCTCTCTTCCGCCCCTCCCTCCCCCTTTCTTTCCCTCCCCTCCCTCCCTCTCGCTCTTCCTCCCCTCCCTCTCACTCTTCCTCCCCTCCCCTCCCACTCTCTCCCTCCCTGCCTCCTTCTCGCTCTCTCCTCCCCCCCTCTCTCTTCCTTCCCTCCCTGTCTCTCTTCCTCCCCTCCCTCTCTCTCTCCCACACATCCCTGCCTCCCTCTCTTGCCCCTCCCTCCCTCTCTCTCTTCCTCCCCTCTCTCTCTCTCTCTCTCTTCTGCCCATCCCTCCCTCCCTCTCGCCCCTCCCTCCCTCTCTCTTCCTTCCTACCCATCCCTCCCTCCCGCCCCTCCCTCTCTCTTCCTTCCTACCCTGCCTCTCTCTTCCTCCCCGCTCTCTCTCTTCCCCCCTCCCTCTCTCTCTCTTTCCGCCCATCCCTCCCTCTCTTGCCACTCCCTCCCTCTCTCTCCCTCCTCTCTCTTCCGCCCCTCCCTCTCTTCCGCCTCTCTCTCTCTCTTCCGCCCATCCCTCCCTCGCCACTCCCTCCCTCTCTCTTCCTCCCCTCCTCCTCTCTCTCCCGCCCATCCCTCCCTCCCTCTCTCATTCTCCTCTCTCTCTTCCGCCCCTCCCTCTCTCGCTCTCTCTCCCGACCATTCGTCCCTCCCTCCCTCTCTCGCCCCTCCCTCCCTCTCTCTTCCTTCCCATCCCTCCCTCTCTTCTTCCCCTCCCTCCCTCTCTCCCTCCTCTCTCTCTTCCGCCCCTCCTTCTCTCCCTCTCTCTCTTCCGCCCATCCCTCCCTCCCCCTCTCTTCCCTCCCCTCCCTCTCTCTCTCCCACCCTCTCTCTACCTCCCCTCCCTCTCTTCTGCCCCTCCTCTCTCTCTCTCTTCCGCCCATCCCTCCCTCTCTCTTCCTCCCCTCCCTCCTTCTCTTCCCTACCTCTCTCTCTTCCGCCTCTCTCTCTCCCGCCCATCCCTCCCTCCCTCTCTCTTCCTCCCCTCCCGCCCTCTCTTCCCTCCCATCCCTCTCTCCCTCTTCTCTCTCTTCCACCCCTCCCTCTCTCTCTCCCCCGCCCATCCCTACCTCTCTCTTCCTCCCCTCCCTCCTTCTCTTCCCTCCCTCTCTCTCTTCCTCCCCTCCCTCTCTTCCCTCCCTCCCTCCTTCTCTTCCCTCCCTCTCTCTCTTCCTCCCCTCCCTCCCTCCCTCCCTCTCTTCCCTCCCCTCCCTCTCTCTCTCCCCCCTCTCTCTTCCTCCCCTCCCTCTCCCGCCCCATCTCTCTCTCTCCCTCTCTCTTCCTTCCTACCCGCCATCTCTCTTCCTCCCCTCTCTTCCTCCCCCCTCTCTCTTTCCGCCCATCCCTCCCTCCCTCCCTCGCCACTCCCTCCCTCCCTCCCTCTCTCTTCCTCCCCTCCCTCTTCCTTCCCTCTCCCCCGCCCCTCCCTCCTCTCTCTTCCTCCACTCCCTCCTTCTCTTCCCTCTCTCTCTCCCGCCCATCCCTCCATCCCCTCCTTCTCTCTCGCTCCCGCCCATCCCGCCCTCCCTCTCTCTTCCTCCCCTCCCGCCCTCTCTTCCCTCCCTCCTCTCTCTCTTCCGCCCCTCCCTCTCTCGCTCTCTCTACCGCCCATTCCTCCCTCCCTCCCTCTCTCGCCCCTCACTCCCTCTCTTCTTCCCCTCCCTCCCTATCTTCTGCCCCTCCCTCTCTCTCTCTTCCGCCCATCACCTTCTCCCTCCCCCACTCTTCCCTCCACTCCCTCTCTTCCGACCCTCCCTCTCTCTCTCGCCCGCCCATCCCTCCCTCACCACTCCCTCCCTTCCCTCCTTCTCTTCTCTCTCTCTCTTTCCGCCCATCCCACCCTCCCTCTCTTGCCACTTCCTCCCTCTCTCTTCCCCCCTCCCTCCCTCTCTTCCCTCCCATCCCTCTTCCTCCCCTCTCTCTCTTCCGCCCCTCCCTCTCTCTTCCTCCCCTCCCTCCTTCTCTTCCCTCTCTCTCTCTCCCGCCCATCCCTCCCTCCCTCTCTCTCTTCCGCCTCTCTCTCGCCCATCCCTCCCTCCCTCTCTCTCTCTTCCTCCCCTCCCGCCCTCTCTCCCTCCCTCCCTCCCTCCCACTCTTCCGCCCCCCCCCTCTCCCCCGCCCCTTCCTCCCCCTCTCTCTCTATCTTCATCCCCTCCCCCTCTCTCTCCCTCCCTCTCTATCCCTCCCTCTCTTCCTCCCCTCTCTCTCCTCCATCCCTCCCTCTTCCTCCCCTCCCCCTCTCTCTTCCTCCCCGCCCTCCCTCTCTTCCTCCCCGCCCTCTTTCTCTTCCTCCCCGCCCTCTTTCTCTTCCTCCCCGCCCTCTTTCTCTTCCTCCCCGCCCTCTCTCTCTCCCTCTTAACCTCCCCCTTTCTCTTCCTCCCCTCCCACCCTTCCCTCCCTCCCTCGCTCTCTCTTCCATCCCGCCCTCCATCTCTACCTTCCATCCTATCTTCCTCCCCTCCCTCTCTTTTCCTCCCCTCACTCCCTCCCGCTCTCTTTTCCTCCCCTCACTCCCTCTTCCTCCACTCTCTCCCCAGGATGTGCTGATGCTGAGCTGGGAGTACCATCCCAAGCAGAAACGGCCACCATAGCTGACCTGCTATCTAACACAAGTAATTGGATGTGAAACGAGTCTAAAGAGAGAGCGGAGAGAAGCGGAAAGAGGAGACGACAGGCTTAGCTTTCCCTCAGAGGAGGGAGGAAGATAGGGGAGAGATTGGTGTCAGTGCCTGGGTGCACACAGTCCCTCTCTCACTTTACCCAGAAATCACTACAAACAGGAAGTGACCCGGGTGGGGGTGGGGGGGCACACCACATGCTGAGCTGTCCACTCCACTCAGATGGGCACACAAACACACACATAGGCAATTTGTTGGGCCTTATTTAATCCATCCTTCTTATTCATTTTTAAGATCAATATATGAGTGGCATCAGTGGAGCATGTTTCCAGGCTGCTATTATTGTGAGTCTTTTCTAAACTAAACAGAAAGAAAGACTTAATAATTGTTGTGGTGTTTCTGCTGCTGGATAATTAATATGAGAGAGAGACAGAGACATACAGAGAGAGAGAGAGAGAGAGAGAGAGAGAGGGATAGAGAATGAGAGAGAGAGAGATAGAGAGAGAGAGAGACAGAGCGAGAGAGGCAGAGACAGACAGAGAGAGAAAGACAGAGAGAGATAGAGAGAGAGAGAGACAGAGCGAGAGAGGCAGAGACAGACAGAGAGAGAAAGACAGAGAGAGAGAGAGAGAGAACACATCAAAAGATCCAGAGATCCCAAAGGAGTCTCCGACCCATATCACACTGTTATCACATACACATCTCTCCTCCACAAAACCATTAATACATCCCATAATAGTACCTTACAATAAGTCTGGTTAGAAAGACTTTAGATTATACAGGTGGTTATTCCATATCCAATACTATACCATTTCACTGTGGCCACAGTGGAATGTAAAACCCATTGTCAATAGCAACAGACAACAGCACTAGCTAACCATCTGCATGTTTCTACAACTTCAGAGAGAGCATAAACAGGCAAACCAGTTGGTAACATCAACAAATGTACTGTCTACTCTGCTTAGGGAAGCCCTATTGAGACCGACAAGCAAGTAAATATCGCATCAATAAGACAGTTCAGAAATAAGTGAAAAAATAGCAGAATTATTTATTATAAAATAAATATAAAACACTTAGGAATAATTGATGGAAAACCTCATTGGAATAGAGGAGGGCGGTGTTTTTTCTGTTCTTTTTCTGTCATTGTCACTCAGCTCAGAGTGTCACACCGTCGGTTGGTCATTAGTTACTGTACCAAGCATGCCAAGAACTCCCAGAACCACCCACTCCCTGTCTCTGTCTCTGAGTGACTGAGGCTAGATCACCATGTGTAACAACAGAGTTGGAACTGTGCATCAGCTACCTACAAAACTCCATGGCTCTGTTGAAATACTTAAGAAATCCTCTCGAAGTAATTACTGAGTGATCTGACCAGGCTGGATTGGTGAAATCAATCTTCTTGCTTCACTGATCAGTGATGACTGTGTAGATAGTTTAAACTTTTATTAGTCGTATGTACAGGATACAAATGGTATACACCATCCAACGACATGCTTACAGTACTTCCAGTTTCCTTCTCGAAAATGCAACAACAATAATAAATAATAAAAGACAAAATGACGAACATAAAGTAAATGCAGCCATCTCAGCTCCCTAAGTAGCGGTAGGGGTAAGACTGAGTCAGACAGTAACAGTAGTACCCACCTCTATGAGTTTGCGTTCGTAGCTGGCAGCCAGCTCCTCCACATCCCCCATAGACCTGCTCTGAGGGGCCAGAGTAGAACCATCCCAGTTCCTCACCATGGGGAGAGCTGGAGGAGGAGGTGGGGAGAGAAGCACACAGTTACTTGGGGAACAATAATAATACTTTTGTGGGTGCTGATATTTGTCCTGTTCCACACATGTACAATTGTGTTTTATATGCAATTAGGGTTAAGTGCCTTGCTTAAGGGCATAGAAAGATCTTTCACCTTGTCGCCAGTTTGAATCCAAGAGCCGACCTTTCAGTAACTGGCCCAATGCTCTAACCGATAGCCTAACTGCCAGCCAACATAATGATCAATATTAATAATGTGTTTGATATGCCTGGGGCAACAAACACACATACACCATTATCATTTGAATATTATGCAGAGGAGTATTGTCTTGTCGGTAGTTAAAGTAAGAGCCGGTTTTTCACACAGTTTTAATTGTCTGTTGGAGGTATGGGCCAAATAGCAGAGGGGTTACTTCCTGGAAAGTTTTAAAACAGCATCTTCTCTAAGGTATCAAACCCGCTGTATCTACCAGGAGACGTAAACAAGTAAACATTGGCATTATGACAACCATTTTCTCTAATTACTGTCTTTTGCACCAATATTCACGTAAAAAATGTTTTATTTTGTTTCTCAAAACTCAAACTGCCACACTGCTTGGCTCTCCCACACACTCCCAAAACGGTGGTTCATCACTACTAGTTCTAGCTGGCTGAAGTCATCAATACTGAGCTTACAGCGATTCCACATCAGCTATTAACATGGTGTAATCTAGTTATAGGAGGGAGAACAACAGAAGTTAGACTTGGAGGAGCAGAGGCTCCTACAGGGGAAGATGGATCATTTCTCCTCACTGCAAACTGGATTAATACCTTTATATCAGGTCCCACACTAGGTTAGATAACACACTCAAAAGTAAGGCAGAAACACACACACACACAGCACTGAGACGACAAAGACGGAGAGAGAAATCTCTCTCCACATAGTCAAGCACACACACGTGCGTGCATACATGATCACACAAACACAAATGTCTCAGAAAATAAAAAAAATTATAATCCACATAGGCCAAAATATATAGGATTAAGGCCACATTGTGTACAATGCGTTCAGAAAGTATTCAGACCCCTTGACTATTTACATATTTTCTTAGGTTACAGCCTTATTCTGAAATGGATTAAATTGTTTGTTTTCTTCTCATCAATCCACACACGATACCCCATAATGACAAAGCAAAAACAGTTTAGATAGGTTTTCTAAGGCCAGACAAAATTCATTCACTGTTTAATGGATTTTCCCCCCAGAAAGTGAGGCGAGTGAGCAAAAAAAATATATATATATTAAGTGGATAAGGACTAACAGTACTTGACCACATTGTCCTACAGTAGGAACTTATGCAGGCTCTAGGCCTAATGTGAGCTTCAAGAGTATTATTCCATGCAAAAACCTACACTATTTTTCTTAAAAAGAACACAGATGTTACAATGTAGTTATAACCATGAGAAATGAAACACAATGGGAAGTATAACTTGTGACAGTTTCTTTATTCCTGATTTAAAAAAAATCTCTGATAAAAATCAAGAACAGCTTCACAAGACACCATAATTAAAGTCGGCCGTGTGCAGTAAATCACCTACTGGGTGTCAACAAACAACGATTCAACATGTAGAATCGTCTGGAAATGAAAATTACAGCCAATGTTCTGTGGTCAGAAGTAATAGCACAATCACCTGCTGCTTTTTACTGGTCAACAGCACGGTCTGTTTTGCCCTTTATTTGTTGTTTATTCTGGTCTCCAGGGTGTTCTTTTCTCTTTTAGATTTATTGGAGCTCTCGTAATGAACTGCTTTCCTTCTTGCTAACACACTGGGCACATTGGCCAGACATGTTGGAATTGTTGTTTGAGCCTCACCACCTCTTCACCCTCAAGAACGTCTGGACATCCACAATGGACACACACATCTGGGAATGACACTGTGATTGCTGAGTAATACTGCATCTCCACTTGCATTCCACAGGTTAGCCCCTTGAAAGTAACTATCTGCTCGTGATATGGATTGTCTTCTTGGAAAAGCTCTGAAACACATGTAAAAACGTTCTCATCCACAACCCTCTCCTCAGGAAACGCAAGGGTGGCCTGGCAAGGGATTAAATCCATGGCTAGTGCCCCCCACATAGACAGGGGAAAACCCAGTGCTGACCTTGGGAGACATGAGGGCCAGAACATGGCTAACGAACTGAATGTTTTCTTCTCAAGATTTGAATCAGACAACTTGGTGTCTGAGGTAAAACAAATGGAAGCATCATTACAAATGTTTGAGAGAGTTGTTGTGAAACAGTCTGATGTTTTGAAGTTGTTCAGGGGATGTAACACATACAAAAGCCCAGGCCCAGACAAAATAAGTGGACATGTGTTAAAGCACTGTGCTGAACAATTGGCTGGTGTTTTTACAGACATTTTCTAATCCTCACTCGACCAGCAACACGTGCCAGTATTGTGGAAAAACTCAATAATTATACCAATTCCTAAAGCATCTAATCCCTCTGTGCTGAATGACTACCGCCCTGTCGCCTGGACATCCTTAGTAATGAAATGCCTTGAGAAAATTGTGAAAAGTCATATTCTCAGCGCCACCCAAAAGCTCCTCGATCCATTTCAGTTTGCCTATCAGCACAGTAGAGGAGTTGATGTTGCCATTCTTACCCTCCTTAACATGGTCTACAGACATCTAGAGGGTGCCAAATCCCATGTTAGGGTTCTGTTTGTTGACTTTTCTTCTGCCTTCAACACAATCCAGCCCTACATTCTGGCACAGAGACTCGTTCGGGGGGCTGGCTTTGTGGCTGTTGGACTTCCTGAGCCAACGCTCATAGCGAGTCAAAATAGGTCCCCACGTGTCAGACATACGCAATATCAACACAGGCTCTCCTCAGGGATGTGTTTTGTCCCCACTCCTGTACATCTTGTACACTAATAGTTGTACTAGTTCCCATCCTGACAGACACCTCGTTAAGTTCGCTGATGACGCGAGCCTGTTGCATGATGACGAGGAACATCGTGGCCCGGTCCTAGATGACTTTGTAGAGCGGTGTGAGGAATCACACTTGGTCCTCAATACCAACAAGACCAAAGAGATGTGCATAGACTTCAGGAAGTGTACTACACCTACCTCTGCAACATCTATCAGAGGTCAGAATATACAGTAGAGATTGTAGAGGAATATAAATACCTGGGTGTCCTCTTGGACAATAACCTTCAGTGGAATAAATGTACAGACCTGATCTACAAAAAGAGCCAACAGAGACTACTTTCTCAAAAAGCTGGGATCTTTTAAGATAGACTGTACTATACTATTTCTGTTTTACAAATCTTTCATTGAGAGTATTTTAACTTTTTGTATTGTTTGTTGGTTTGGCAATGCCACTGTCAGCCAGAGAAATATGCTGAGAAGGATTATCACCACAGGAAGCAAGGTACTTGGAGTCAAACAGACAGGCCTGGATGAGATCTTTAAGGTCAGGGCCCTCCGCAAGGCTCACAAAATCATTTTAGACCCAAGCCACCCCCTGTACCCTGACTTTGAACTACTCCCCTCTGGGCGCAGGTATAGGGCACCCCTCAGCAAGAAAAACACAACTAGACAATCATTTGTGCCAGGTGTGAAATCCCTCCTAAATAGCTCGGGCTAATGTTCCTATCGACTCAGTAAGGCCAGCAAGCTAGTCTTTAAAAAACATTTTTTTATTGGTATGTAACTGTTATGAAAGTTGTATTGTCAATTTTGTTTTGTATTTAAACGCCACTTTAAACGTGTACATGACACTGCAACAAAATTTCCCCATGGGGACAATAAAATCAGTAAGTAAGTAAGTAATGCGTAGAACTGTTCTTCTTTAGACAGCTTGCTTTTGGCTTCTCAAATTACAAACAGCACAGGAATTAAATCATCAACGTGTATTGATCACATTTTTACTAACGCTGCAGATATTTGCTTTAAAGGAGTATCCAAATCCATAGGATGTGGTGATCACAATATAATAGCCATATCTAGGAAGACCAAAGTTCCAAAAGGCTGGGCCTAATATAGTGTATAAAAGGTCATACAATACGTTTTGTAGTGATTCATATGTTGATGATGTAAAGAATATTTGCTGGTCTGTGGTGTGTAATGAGGAGCAAACAGACGCTGCACTTGACGCATTTATGAAACTACTTATTCCAGTTACTAATAAGCACGCACCCATTAAGAAAATGACTGTAAAAACTGTTAAATCCCCTTGGATTGATGAGGAATTGAAAAATGGTATGGTTGAGAGGGATGAGGCAAAAAGTTACAGCAATTAAGTCTGGCAGCCCAAATGATTGGCAAACATACTGCAAATTAAGAAATCATGTGACTATACTAAATAAAAAGAAACTACACTATGAAACAAAGATAAATTATATAAAGAATGATAGTAAAAAGCTTTGCGGCACCTTTTGGGGGAGAAAGCCAATGCAGCTCCATTCATTTATTGATTCAGATGGCTCATTCATCAAAGCCCACTGATATTGCAAACTACTTTAATGACTTTTTCATTGGCAAGATTAGCAAACTTAGGGATGACATGCCAGCAACAAACGCTGACACTAAACATCCAAGTATATCGGACCAAATTATGAAAGACAAGAATTGTACTTTTGAAATCAGTAAAGTCAGTGTGGAAGAGGTGAAAAAAGTATTGTTGTCTATCAACAATGACAAGCCACCAGGGTCTGACAATTTAGATGGAAAATTACTGAGGATAATAGCGGACGATATTGCCACATCTTCAATTTAAGCCTACTAGAGAGTGTATGCCCTCAGGCCTGGAGGGAAGCTAAAGTCATTCTGCTACCAACCAAATAGTAAAGCCTCATTTACTGGCTCAAATAGCCGACCAATCAGCCTGCTACCAACCCTTAGTAAACTTCTGGAAAAAAATGTGTTTGACAAGATATAATGCTATTTTACAGTAAACAAATTAACAACAGAATTTCAGCATGCTTATAGGGAAGGACACTCAACAAGCACAGCACTTACACAAATGACTGATGATTGGCTGAGAGAAACTGATGATAAAATGATTGTGGGGGCTGTCTTGTTAGACTTCAGTGCAAATTTTGACATTATTGATCATAGTCTGCTGCTGGAAAAACTTGCTGCTGGAAAAACTTGTGTCATGGCTTTACACCCCCTGCTATAATGTGGATAAAGAGTTACTTGTCTAACAGAACACAGAGGGTGTTCTTTAATGGAAGCCTATCAAATATAATCCAGTTAAAATCAGGAATTCCCCAGGGTAGCTGTTTAGGCCCCTTGCCTTTTCCAATTTTTACTAACGACATGCCACTGACTTTGAGTAAAGCCAGAGTTTCTATGTATGCGGATGACTCAAACTATACACATCAGCTACAACAGCGACTGAAATGACTGCAACACTCAACAAAGAGCTGCAGTTAGTTTCAGAGTGGGTGGCAAGGAATAAGCCCTAAACATTTCTAAAACTAAAAGCATTGTATTTGGAACAAAACACTCACTAAACACTAAACCTCAACTAAATCTTGTAATAAATAATGTGGAAATTGAGCAAGTTGAGATGACTAAACTGCTTGGAGTAACACTAGATTGTAAACTGTCATGGCCAAAACATATTGATGCAGTAGTAGCTAAGATGGGGAGAAGTCTGTCTATAATAAAGTGATGCTCTGCCTTCTTAACAACACTATCAACAAAGCAGGTCCTACAGGCCCTAGTTTTGTTGCACCTTGACTACTGTTCAGTCGTGTGGCTGGTGCCACAAAAAAGGACTTAGGAAAATTGCAATTGACTCAGAACAGGGCAGCACAGCTGGCCCTTGGGTGTACACAGAGAGCTAATATAAAAAATATGCATGTCAATCTCTCCTGGCTCAAAGTGGAGGAGAGATTGACTTCATGACTACTTTTATTTATGAGAGGTATTGACATGTTGAATGCACCGAGCTGTCTGTCTAAACTACTGGTACACAGCTCGGACACCCATGCATACCCCACAAGACATGCCACAAGTGTCACGATCGTCGTATGGAATGAACCAAGGCGCAGCGTGGTATGCGTACATTCTCTTTTAATGAATGAACACTGAAAGATGTTAAATAAATAAATCAACGAACGAAACGTGAAGCTAATCAAATAGTGCTGACAGGCAACTAAACATAGACAAGATCCCACAAACACAAATGAAGAAATGGCTACCTAAATATGATCCCCAATCAGAGACAACGATAAACAGCTGCCTTTGATTGGGAACCATATCAGGCCACCATAGAAATACAAAACACCTAGATGACCCACCCAAGTCACTATCACACCCCAACCAACACAGAGAATAAACAGCTTATTATGATCAGGGCGTGACAACAAGAGGTCTCTTCACAGTCCCCAAGTCCAGAACAGACTATGGGAGGCACACAGTACTACATAGAGCCATGACTACATGGAACTCTATTCTACATCAAGTAACTGACGCAAGCAGTAAAATAGATTTAAAAAACAGATATTAAAAAAACACCTTATGGAACAGCGTGGACTCTGAAGCAACACAAACATTAGCACAGACACACACACACACACACACACACACACACACACACACACACACACACACACACACACACACACACACACACACACACACACACACACGATAACATACGCACAATACATACACATGAATTTAGTAGTGTAGATGTGGTAGTGGTGGAGTAGGGGCCTGAGGGCACACAGTGTGTTGTGAAATCTGTGAATGTACTGTAATGTTTTAAAATTGTATAAACTGCCTTTATTTTGCTGGACCTCGGGGAAAGTAGCTGTTGCTTTGGTAGCAGCTAATGGGGATCCATAATAAATACAAATACAAAAAATACATTCAACACAGTTGATGGTCGCTCTCACCTTTCCACTGACGATGGCAGCACTCCTCTTTACATGTTCTATATTTGGTGTCAGAGAAGGCCTATCCTTGTCAGTGGTGTCCAAGCTGTACAGATTAGAGGTCGACCGATTAATCGGAATGGCAGATTAATTAGGGCCGATTTCAAGTTTTCATAACAATCGGAAATCGGTGTCCGAAATCGGTGTCCGATTTAAAAAAATAATAATAATAATTACACCTTTATTTTAATGAAGGTGATGATGATATTACTAGATATTATCTAGCGTGTCCTGCGTTGCATATAATCTGACTGAGCATACAAGTATCTAAGTATCTGACTGAGCGGTGGTAGGCAGAAGCAGGCGCGTAAACATTCATTCAAACAGCACTTTCGTGCGTTTTGCCAGCAGCTCTTCGTTGTGCGTCAAGCATTGCGCTGTTTATGACTTCAAGCCTATCAACTCCCGAGATGAGTGAGGCTGGTGTAACCGAAGTGAAATGGCTTGCTAGTTAGCGCGCGCTAATAGCGTTTCAAACGTCACTCGCTTTGAGCCTGTGGTTGTTTCCCTTGCTCTGCATTGGTAACGCTGCTTCGAGGGTGGCTGTTGTCGTTGTGTTCCTGGTTCGAGCCCAGGGATGAGCGAGGAGAGGGACGGAAGCTATACTGTTACACTGGCAATACTAAAGTGCCTATAAGAGTATCCAATAGTCAAAGGTTAATGAAATACAAATTGTATAGAGGGAAATAGTCCTATAATTCCTATAATAACTACAACCTAAAACTTCTTACCTGGGAATATTGAAGACTCATGTTAAAAGGAACCACCAGCTTTCATGTGTTCTCATGTTCTGAGCAAGGAACTCAAACGTTAGCTTTCTTACATAGCACATATTGCACTTTTACTTTCTTCTCCAACACTTTGTTTTTGCATTATTTAAACCAAATTGAACATGTTTCATTATTTATTTGAGGCTAAATTGATTTTATTGATGTATTATATTAAGTTAAAATAAGTGTTCATTCAGTATTGTTGTAATTGTCATTATTACAAATAAATAAATAAATAAAATTGGCCGATTAATCGGTATCGGCTTTTTTGGTCCTCCAATAATCGGTATTGGTATCGGCGTTGAAAAATCATAATCGGTCGACCTCTAGTACAGATCATACAATCTCTGGTACTCACGTCTGTCTGCTGTCAATGTTGGATCAAGCATTTCGCTACACCCGCAATAACATCTGCTAAACACGTGTATGTGACCAATAACAAATTATTTGATCAGGCACAAACTTTAATTTCTTAAATTGTTCTTCTGGCAAGCGTGGAGGATTCATTAAGCAGTACCAGCATGGATCTTCTCCCTCGCATTTCTTGATCTCTTTATTTTAACATCTTGAAATGTCTGTCCTGGAATTGCTTGTACTGTTCCTTGTCAAGGCCTTTTCTGCTGAGGTCATGCATCATGTCAACTTCTGTATCAATAATGTTGAATTTCTTCCTGTTGCGGGCTGACACTGTTAAGCATTTCGCTACACCCACAATAACACCTGCTAAACATGTGTATGTGACAAATAAAATGAGACTTTAATTTGATGTACTTCTATGTGTGTTCCTTTCCACTTCAGGCGCTCAAACTGGCATACTATTTTCAAAAGCCTCTTTCATATCTGGTTGTTTGGTGGCTGTTTCACGTAGGCTTGTCATTGTGCTACACTTCTTCACACGCTTCTCATTTGATTCTTCCATCTTCTTCCTAGCCAGGGCTGTTCCCTGAAGCCCTAATTTTAGAAGGGAATTAACTCTCTCGGCAGGGTTGGCCCAGCTGTCACCTGGTGCTGTTCTACAGGCAATAAGCATGTCAAGGTCCAGTTGAACAAACAGGAGTGTGTGGCATGCTTGAACAGAGGCATATGTGGTTCTGTGGTCTGGCCCACCACCATGAATGATCAAGATTTACTTGTTGAGAAAGACATCTTCACTGTAGTTGTCTCCTCTGAGAATGCTGAGATTTTCAACTGTGTGTCGAAGGGGGATGGATGGCTGGAAAATCTTGTCCTTGACAGTGACATGAACTTTCCCATCATAGAATGAACTAGATGGAGATGCTGGGATCAACATGACAGATGGTACTGATGTGGTAATCATGGTCGGCAGCTGCTAGAACTGGCCCACTCACAGGAGCAACGCTTGGATGTCTGCCTCTGTTACACGTCCCTATAGGCTGGCCAGGTTCTCCGACAGGGATGATTGCCTTATCATCCACACATAACATTTCACATGCAAGCAAACTGTTTAATGTAGTTCCACTGTACTGCAACAAACTTTGAATCTTGATGTCCCTTTCTTATCACCCGAGACTGGATCATGAACTTGAGGTCAAACCTTCCTGTGTACTGGAGAGCAGACATGGACCATGGATTCTTGGGTGTAAACTGCAGACTTGGATACTGTATTGATGGGATTTTAGTTTCTGGTGGAAGCCACTTTTCCACCATGTCACGCAAGTCCTCAACTGAAATAGCAAAAGGTAAATACAAGTACTCCCCATGTCTGCGATCATTGACCTGAACTGTGTATTCGATAAAATACTTGTGGTTTGCCATTCAGCTTCGTTATATCATCCAGCAAAGTACATTGCCAGTGGCACGCACACACTTTGTGCAGATCAGCAGCTCCACAATAATGTGATTGACTGTCTCCAAGGTGGGGGCTTTTCGTGGCAGCCAGACGAGACAATCAAAGGGTGTGGAGAAAAGAAAGGCAGGGCATCCGTTAGACAGTAATTCAACTTTGTCCGGCCTAAGTGGTTTTAGTTTTTGGTTGAATTTGATGAGAAATCGGCCTAATCTGTCCTAATAGTGATAAAGGGCCGTGTGTGTCTGGTCGGATGGGCAGACATTCTCCCCCCCACACACGATGCCTCCGTCAGTAAAACTGCTGCTACAAACCAATTTACCTCAGCTCAGAGTTTCTCCTTCACTTGGATTTCTGTTCCCTGTCACGGCAATAGGGTCTTAATAAAACAGCAGAGGCATAGTGAATAGCTAAGTGTGTGTGCGTGCGCACGGGCACAAATGTTAAAAGAAACTCGGAAGGCAGCTGGTCTGTAATAACTGAATTAACGAGGGCGCGTCTGCGATGGTGTGTCTGCGAGGGCGTGTGTGATATTGATATATTTTTTTATTTAACTAGGCAAGTCAGTTACGAACAAATTCTTATTTGCAATGACGACCTACCCCGGCCAAACCCAGACGACGCTGGGCCAATTGTGCGCCGCCCTATGGGACTGCCAATCACGTCCGAATGTGATGCAGCCTGGATTTGAACCAGGGACTGCAGTGATGCCTCTTGCACTGAGACGCAGTGCCTTAGACCGCTGCGGCCCTCGGGAGCCCCAAGAACATAACTGATATAAGAGTTATGTTCTGAGACAGGCGGGTTCTTAAATAATGAGAGAAGACAGAAGGAGCAGGACATCCATCAAACATTATAGAAAACTAACAGATCCCCTAGGATCCCTATAGGGAGGTTCTAAACTAGACAGAAAGTCCCAGCTGTGTGTGGTGTTTGTGTGTAAGGTTTCCATGGAAAGGCTCTCTAGCTGTGATTCCTCCAGCTGTAAGTGTTAACCAGTCGAAGCTGTCAAGCCGGAGAGGGTAAATAATATATATCCAGTATCTATTTTTTTTTCACAAAAGGTTTGTCCTTGTCTTTCGGCGCTAAACATTCAGGAAAATGTTTGTGTTCTTTATGAGTAATGAAGTGGAGTCTATTATGAAGGTAATGGCCGTCAGAAATCCCTTTTCTTTTGACAATGTTTTCACTTTCACTCTGTTCTGCACCACAGGCAGTGGGTGTAGTGTTCAATGGAAAAATGTATTACTACCATCGTCAGTGGCAATTTCTACATGTTCTCTAAGAATCACTCAATAAGAGCATTGGGAGCCAACACACAAAGATCCATCCACACGGGAGGCTAGGTTAATTAACATGGTAATCAAAGCAATCTCCTTTCATAGTCCCATCACACACTCTGCTTCCTGTATCGCTCCTCCAGATAACTCTCTGTGTGTGTTTAGTTTTTTGAATCGGTCCATCAGAGTGAGACTGTGTCTGCACTGATGGCCCCGAATTACAAGAGCAGGCGAATCTGATCCGCATGCATGAAATTACACACACACACACACAAACCAACTTTGTCCTATTCCGTTAAAACAACAACCCATGAGTGAATGTGTTGAAATCACCACTTAACATGCTCTGATGACATCAATCAAACTGTTTGGCTGACCAGTGTATACTGATAAGCTACGTCAGGTGAGACAGGACTTCTAACGGAGTTGAAACTGAGTCCATATCATAGCTATGCTAACACATAAAAACCACTGTCAAAGCTACAGAGCATTTATATTGGTACAGCTTTTTCAAGGGGTTGTACACTACAAGACCAAAAGTATGTGGCCACCTGTTCGTTGAACATCTCATTCCAAAATCATAGGCATTAATATGTAAACTCAGCATAAAAAGAAACGTCCCTTTTTCAGGACCCTGTCTTTCAAAGATAATTTGTAAAAATCCAAATAACTTCACAGATCTTCATTGTAAAGGGTGTAAATACTGTTTCCAATGCTTGTTCAATGAACCATAAACAATTAATGAACATGCACATGTGGAACGGTCGTTAAGGCACTAACAGTTTACAGACGGTAGGCAATTAAGGTCAGTTATGAAAACCTAGGACACTAAAGAGGCCTTTCTACTAACTCAGAAAAACACCAAAAGAAAGATGCCCAGGGTCCCTGCTCATCTGCATGAACGTGCCTTTGGCATGCTGCAAGGAGGCATGAGGATGTGACTTAGGGCAATAAATTGCAATGTCCGTACTGTGAGACGCCTAGACAGCGCTACAGGGACACAGGACGGACAGCTGATCGTCCTCGCAGTGGCAGACCACGTGTAACAACACCTGCACAGGATCGGTACATCCGAAAATCACACCTGCGGGACAGGTACAGGATGGCAACAACTACCCGAGTTACACCAGGAACGCACAATCCCTCCATCAGTGCTCAGACTGTCTGCAATAGGCTGAGAGAGGCTGGACTGAGGGCTTGTAGGCCTGTTGTCTGTTGAGGACCTGCCTTACATCCCCGGCAACAATGTCGTCTATGGGCACAAACCCACTATCGCTGGACCAGACAGGGCTGGCAAAAAGTGCTCGTCACTGACGAGTCACGGTTTTGTCTCACCGGGGGTGATGGTCGGATTCGTGTTTATCGTCGAAGGAATGAGCGTTACACCGAGGCCTGTACTCTGGAGCGGGATCGATTTGGAGGTAGAGGGTCCGTCATGGTCTGGGGCGGTGTGTCACAGCATCATCGGACTGAGCTTGTCATTGCAGGCAATCTCAACGCTGTGTGTTACAGGGAAGACATCCTCCTCCCTCCTGTGGTACCCTTCCTGCAGGCTCATCCTGACATGACCCTCCAGCATGACAATGCCATCAGCCATCCTGCTCGGTCTGTGCATGATTTCCTGCAAGATAGGAATGTCAGTGTTCTGCCATGGCAGGCGAAGAGCCCGGATCTCAATCCCATTGAGCACGTCTGGGACCTGTTGGATCGGAGGGTGAGGGCTAGGGCCATTCACCCCAGAAATGTCTGGGAACTTGCAGGTGCCTTGGTGGAAGAGTGGGGTAACATCTCTCAGCAAGAAATGGCAACTCTGGTGCAGTCCATGAGGAGGAGATGCACTGCAGTACTTAATGCAGCTGGTGGCCACACCAGATACTGACTGTTACTTTTGACCCCCCTTTGTTCAGGGACACATTATTCCATTTATGTTAGTCACAGGACGTTTCTTTTTTTTGCTGAGTTTAGTTGGTTCCCCTTTGCTGCTAAAACAGCCTCCACTCTTCTGAGAAGGCTTTCCACTAGATGTTGAAACATTGCTGCGGGTACTTGTTTCCATTCAGCCACAAGAGCATTAGGGAGGTCGGGCACTGATGTTGGGCAATTAGGCCTGGCTCTCAGTCTGAGTTCCAGTTCATCCCAAAGGTGTTTGATGGGGTTGAGGTCAGGGCTCTGTGCAGGCCAGTCAAGTTCTTCCACACCGATCTCGACAAACCATTTCTGTATGGACCTCGCTTTGTGCACGGGGTGTCCACATACACTATAATATATACAAAAGTATCTTACCAACTACTACTGTATTTGGACCTCCCCAAACATCCTGTTTACTTCTACAGTACATTATCATGTCTATTCTTTATCATACAGCATCATCAGTGTGTTTCACCGTTATAACTCCAGAGAGGCTTCTTAGCTTGAGAGATGATAAGGGATTGATAAATCAGGAAATCTGGTTTGACATGTCCATTTAAATCCTTTTTTAAATCCACTTCACAATGGCCTATGAACATTAAAGTCATCAAAGACATGACCATGATGAACTATGTTACCTTTTGTAATGATATCTTAAAACATAAGGAAACTTAACAATTAAGTAATGCTAATGCTTAAAATGATCATAAAAAATCTAATGAACTACAGGTCATATTCACTCAGAATGTGGTCTTTGGACTCATCACAAGAATCCCTAAAGAGTTTGAGAAAATAAGGTTGATGGATTCAAAGATGGCCACTCTATACCAGTAGATACGCCAGAGAGGCTTCAACTCCAGAGAAGTTTCAACTCCAGAGAAGTTTCAACTCCAGAGAAGTTTCAACTCCAGAGGGGCAGGATGAATCAGAGGGAAGAACAAGTGAAGGATAAAATAAAAAAATTCACTGCAATTTCAAAGCCCTTCTCATGTTCAGTTATCCCCCCACACAAATATACACACACACACACATACACACACACACGTTCAGTCAGTCAACCCAGGAACGTCAAATGTCCTGGGAAAATGTGTATTTTGACAAGAGTATCTCACAAGCAATCACTCCCCATTTACAGAGGAGTGCATCAGGGTGTGTGTGTGTTGTTGTGGTGATTTTGGGGAAATGTAAAGTGCGTTTCAATAAATGAGTTCTGAGTGTTAATCAGGGGGGAGAGAGACGCCAAGTGACTGGTTGTCGGGGTGAGAAATTAATTGACAGCAATAATGTCCAGCCAGGGCCATTTATCATGACGGGCTGTCATGGGTCTGAAGCTCCATCATGTAGCATTACTATATATACAGAATCTCGCGCTCTACGCGCTGTCTGGCCCTATCCTTATCTACTCAGCTGGCCTTAGGGAAACTGATCAGGGGGGAAATGTACTATTAGGGGAATGGGATCGAAACGTTGTCAATAATTTTTTTGAAATAGTCCCATCCACGACACTACCCAGTGCATCACAGAGGCCATTTACTTGTGTGAATACATCACCTTTCACACTGATGGACTGGCCACTTGTCCTACAGAGAGAGGACGTGAGAAGTAGCTGAGCCACTTGTCCTAGAGAGAGGACGTGAGAAGTAGCTGAGCCACTTGTCCTAGAGAGAGGACGTGAGAAGTAGCTGAGCCACTTGTCCTACAGAGAGAGGTGGTGAGAAGTAGCTGAGCCACTTGTCCTACAGAGAGGATGAGAGAAGTAGCTGAGCCACTTGTCCTACAGAGAGAGGATGTGAGAAGTAGCTGAGCCACTTGTCCTACAGAGAGAGGACGTGAGAATTAGCTGAGCCACTTGTCCTACAGAGAGAGGACGAGAGAAGTAGCTGAGCTACTTGTCCTACAGAGAGAGGACGTGAGAATTAGCTGAGCCACTTGTCCTACAGAGAGAGGACGAGAGAAGTAACTGAGCTACTTGTCCTACAGAGAGAGGATGAGAGAAGTAGCTGAGCCACTTGTCCTACAGAGAGAGGACGTGAGAAATAGCTGAGCCACTTGTCCTACAGAGAGAGGACGAGAGAAGTAACTGAGCTACTTGTCCTACAGAGAGAGGACGAGAGAAGTAACTGAGCTACTTGTCCTACAGAGAGAGGACGAGAGAAGTAGCTGAGCTACTTGTCCTACAGAGAGAGGATGAGAGAAGTAGCTGAGCTACTTGTCCTAGAGAGAGGACGTGAGAAGTAGCTGAGCCACTTGTCCTAGAGAGAGGACGTGAGAAGTAGCTGAGCCACTTGTCCTACAGAGAGAGGTGGTGAGAAGTAGCTGAGCCACTTGTCCTACAGAGAGGATGAGAGAAGTAGCTGAGCCACTTGTCCTACAGAGAGAGGATGTGAGAAGTAGCTGAGCCACTTGTCCTACAGAGAGAGGACGTGAGAATTAGCTGAGCCACTTGTCCTACAGAGAGAGGACGAGAGAAGTAGCTGAGCTACTTGTCCTACAGAGAGAGGACGTGAGAATTAGCTGAGCCACTTGTCCTACAGAGAGAGGACGAGAGAAGTAACTGAGCTACTTGTCCTACAGAGAGAGGATGAGAGAAGTAGCTGAGCCACTTGTCCTACAGAGAGAGGACGTGAGAAATAGCTGAGCCACTTGTCCTACAGAGAGAGGACGAGAGAAGTAACTGAGCTACTTGTCCTACAGAGAGAGGACGAGAGAAGTAACTGAGCTACTTGTCCTACAGAGAGAGGACGAGAGAAGTAGCTGAGCTACTTGTCCTACAGAGAGAGGATGAGAGAAGTAGCTGAGCTACTTGTCCTACAGAGAGAGGACGTGAGAAGTAGCTGAGCTACTTGTCCTACAGAGAGAGGACGTGAGAAGTAGCTGAGCCACTTGGTTAAAATCAGATAGAGAAATGATGAGCACAGTCAATGCATCTCAATCATCTACAAGTGGTGCTTCAATACTGCTAGTACCCACGTGGGGAAATTAGGTACCGTCACTATGTTACACTCCTGCAAATGGTGAGTTGGATATTATTGGGTATCTGAGGTACCAATGCACCAATCATAAGGTGAATGCACCAATTTGTAAGTCGCTCTGGATAAGAGCGTCTGCTAAATGACTTAAATGTAATGTAAATGTAATGCCTCTGTAGTAAAATGGTTCCCAATTATAGAGAAAATAGTATTTGTCTCTTCTTCAGAGCCGCTGAGCTACTGAAACTACTCCGAGTTTTCTGCATTATCAACTGCTCATTTTCACAAGTACAGATGAGATCCCAGAAACCAATCAGTATCAAGGAGTTGTACAATTATTCATGCCTTGAGAAAACTTAATCTAAACCTGTTATTGCTGCTCCTATGAAAATGCAACGAAAAGCAATTGAATTTGGTTTTATAAGTCAAAGCTACTGTATGCATACTGTAGTCTATTTGGAGGCCTATCTGAAATAGAGTTTGGATTCTCTGAACTGTTGAGTTGTACATTTGAGGAGAAAGCATATATTTTGTTACATTGCGATGTGGAGGCTGCTGTCATGACTGTCCTGTGAGGATCACAATGGGTCAGATCAGCTTGGCAATAACCAGACCTTCTCTCACCCACAGAAGAGAGGAGGAGAGAACTGGGCCAGTTTGACGTAAATACATGAATGATTTCTAATTCCAAACGGGTGGCGGTTCGTGTACAAAGTATATGACTAATGTGAGAATAGTTCTAAAATATATCCACGATAAGTGTCCCTTTTTCTCCCCCCCATCTCTGTTGTAACACGCCGTAATATTGTGTCAGTCCGCTAGGGACCTGTTTCCATCGTATTAAGTTTCTAGTCAATAATCTATGTGTGTGTTTATCCTGTGTTATTATTTAGTTAGTTAGTAAATAAATAATTGAACCAATTTGTCTAGTACTGAATCATGAGAAAGGGTTTTTGCAGATGCATGAGGTTACGACTGTTCAGAATGATGATATGATAAGAGTTAATGAGGTAATTAATTGAATCGGGTAACAATTAAACATAGTTAGTGGATTAAATAAATAAACAGTCATCAGATAAATGAAAGTAAAGTCACGACACTGCTATTTACAATCCTTATTATTGTGGCTTTGTGTATTATGAAATATGCATTTTAAATAAATACCTCACCCAATAATGATCTCCTATTCTTCACTTGTTACCACACTGGTACTGAGAGAGATGTTAAATGTGCTTCTATGTTTGTACCTACATGTGTATTCTGTCAATGTGTGTTGATGGCATGTTAGTGTGTGTGTGTGTGTGTGTGTGTGTGTGTGTGTGTGTGTGTGTGTGTACTGTTTTAGAGAATAAAGAATACCTAATTATTCTCATGATCAAAGCAATTATTAAAATATTTCGACCCAAAACCTTCTCTGTTGAAAAACATCAGAGCTCATCCTGCTGCAACCTGTTAAAACTGAGTTAAGCATTCACATCTTCTCTCTCTCACACACACACAGTGTTTCCCCTATATACATTTAGCAGCCGAGCACCAACGCTGCTAAATCGTTGCCGCCACTCCAAAAAATATGATTTAAATGATTATTAGGGGTTCACAGTGAAGCTTTGAAACCTATTATTATTCTTAGATGGGGTTTTTTCTTGACATGGTCAAATAACTCAAGCATAGACTGGTAACTTTTTTTCTTTCAAAATGTGCCTTAAGGTCGTCATGAATAGATTTTCTTACATTTTTTGACATATTTTTAAACCTTTGAAAAACGTATTCTCATGAACCATAAGTCCAGCTAACACCCATTGTGAGGCCCATTTTTTTAAAGGTATCTGTAACCAACAGATGCATATCTGTATTCCCAGTCATGTGAAATCCATAGATTAGGCCTAAGGAATTTATTTCACTTGGCTGATTTCCTCACATGAACTGTAACCCAGTAAAATATTTGAAATTGCTGCATGTTGCATTTATATTATCGTTCAGTATAGAAAAAGGGCTTGATTACCAAAATCTCATACTATCCCTGACAAGCTGCAATGTTTATTTGTGGAAAAGTGAACAGTAACAGTAGGTGTGAATGAGAGCCACAAGCACAAACACTGCTTGCTCCTCATCATCTACCTACAGTGCAGTGGCGGTGTCAACGTCATTTAATTTTCATTCACTTTGTAAAATGTCCTTTGAAAAGTCACCAGAAGTAACCTTTTCAGTCGTTCTACAAAAAAACTCCCCGGGGGGCTTGCCCCCGGACTCCCCAAGAAAGCAGCTACCTTTACCACTGCTGCTGAAAACAATCCCAGGGGAAACACTGACATTCACATACATACAGGCACACACCCACAATACCCACCACCACACAAACCACACAGGCAGACAGACACACTTGAAGAAGCTCATACAACTCTACTGTACCTGTACATAACAGAGCAGAGGTACAGTAGCTACAAATACTGTAGCTTGAGCCAGGGGAGGACTGGGGAAATTCTGCTCTAAGCCTACCTAGCATCACTGGGAGCAGAAGACCAGGGGACCACACTGCTTGTGCTGGGCCCAGCAACATCCTAGGCTAACACTATATTAAGGGTACTTAATAAACCATTTAAAACCATTCATTAAGGCATTTATAAAGGCATTTACAAACCGTTGGTCACCATGTATTAATCATTACTCCCATATTTGTAAATGTTAGTAAGCTAGTTAATCACACGTCAATATACAGTGGGGAGAACAAGTATTTGATACACTGCCGATTTTTCAGGTTTTACTACTTACAAAGCATGTAGAGGTCTGTCATTTTTATCATAGGTACACTTCAACTGTGAGAGACGGAATCTAAAACAAAAATCTAGAAAATCACATTGTATGATTTTTAAGTAATTCATTTGCATTTTATTGCATGACATAAATATTTGATACATCAGAAAAGCAGAACTTAATATTTGGTATAGAAATCTTTGTTTGCAATTACAGAGATCATACGTTTCCTGTAGTTCTTGACCAGGTTTGCACACACTGCAGCAGGGATTTTGGCCCACTCCTCCATACAGACCTTCTCCAGATCCTTCAGGTTTCGGGGCTGTCGCTGGGCAATACGGACTTTCAGCTCCCTCCAAAGATTTTCTACTGGGTTCAGGTCTGGAGACTGGCTAGGCCACTCCAGGACCTTGAGATGCTTCTTACGGATCCACTCCTTAGTTGCCCTGGCTGTGTGTTTCGGGTCGTTGTCATGCTGGAAGACCCAGCCATGCCCCATCTTCAATGCTCTTACTGAGGGAAGGAGGTTGTTGGCCAAGATCTCACGATACATGGCCCCATCCTCCTCCCCTCAATACGGTGCAGTCGTCCTGTCCCCTTTGCAGAAAAGCATCCCCAAAGAATGTTTCCACCTCCATGCTTCACGGTTGGGATGGTGTTCTTGGGGTTGTACTCATCCTTCTTCTTCCTCCAAACACGGTGAGTGGAGTTTAGACCAAAAAGCTCTATTTTTGTCTCATCAGACCACATGACTTTCTCCCATTCCTCCTCTGGATCATCCAGATGGTCATTGGCAAACTTCAGACGGGCCTGGACATGCGCTGGCTTGAGCAGGGGGACCTTGCGTGCGCTGCAGGATTTTAATCCATGACGGCGTAGTGTGTTACTAATGGTTTTCTTTGAGACTGTGGTCCCAGCTCTTTTCAGGTCATTGACCAGGTCCTGCCGTGTAGTTCTGGGCTGATCCCTCACCTTCCTCATGATCATTGATGCCCCATGAGGTGAGATCTTGCATGGAGCCCCAGACCGAGGGTGATTGACCGTCATCTTGAACTTCTTCCATTTTCTAATAATTGCGCCAACAGTTGTTGCCTTCTCACCAAGCTCCTTGCCTATTGTCCTGTAGCCCATCCCAGCCTTGTGCAGGTCTACAATTTTAGCCCTGATGTCCTTACACAGCTCTCTGGTCTTGGCCATTGTGGAGAGGCTGGAGTCTGTTTGATTGAGTGTGTGGACAGGTGTCTTTCATACAGGTAACGAGTTCAAACAGGTGCAGTTAATACAGGTAATGAGTGGAGAACAGGAGGGCTTAAAGAAAAACTAACAGGTCTGTGAGGGCCGGAATTCTTACTGGTTGGTAGGTGATCAAATACTTATGTCATGCAATAAAATGCAAATTAATGACTTAAAAATCATACAATGTGATTTTCTGGATTTTTGTTTTAGATTCCGTCTCTCACAGGTGAAGTGTACCTATGATAAAAATTACAGACCTCTACATGCTTTGTAAGTAGGAAAACCTGCAAAATCTGCAGTGTTTCAAATACTTGTTCTCCCCACTGTACAGTGGGGCAAAAAAGTATTTAGTCAGCCACCAATTGTGCAAGTTCTCCCACTTAAAAAGATGAGAGAGGCCTGTAATTTTCATCATAGGTACACTTCAACTATGACAGACAAAATGAGAAAATAAAATCCAGAAAATCACATTGTAGGATTTTTTATGAATTTATTTGCAAATTATGGTGGAAAATAAGTATTTGGTCACCTACAAACAAGCAAGATTTCTGGCTCTCACAGAGCTGTAACTTCTTCTTTAAGAGACTCATCTGTCCTCCACTCGTTACCTGTATTAATGGCACCTGTTTGAACTTGTTATCAGTATAAAAGACACCTGTCCACAACCTCAAACAGTCACACTCCAAACTCCACTATGGCCAAGACCAAAGAGCTGTCAAAGGACACCAGAAACAAAATTGTAGACCTGCACCAGGCTGGGAAGACTGAATCTGCAATAGGTAAGCAGCTTGGTTTGAAGAAATCAACTGTGGGAGCAATTATTAGGAAATGGAAGACATACAAGACACCGATAATCTCCCTCGATCTGGGGCTCCACGCAAGAACTCACCCCGTGGGGTCAAAATGATCACAAGAACGGTGAGCAAAAATCCCAGAACCACACGGGGGGACCTAGTGAATGACCTGCAGAGAGCTGGGACCAAAGTAACAAAGCCTACCATCAGTAACACACTACGCCGCCAGGGACTCAAATCCTGCAGTGCCAGACGTGTCCCCCTGCTTAAGCCAGTACATGTCCAGGCCCGTCTGAAGTTTGCTAGAGAGCATTTGGATGATCCAGAAGAAGATTGGGAGAATGTCATATGGTCAGATGAAACCAAAATAGAACTTTTTGGTAAAAACTCAACTCGTCGTGTTTGGAGGACAAAGAATGCTGAGTTGCATCCAAAGAACACCATACCTACTGTGAAGCATGGGGGTGGAAACATCATGCTTTGGGGCTGTTTTTCTGCAAAGGGACCAGGACGACTGATCCGTGTAAAGGAAAGAATGAATGGGGCCATGTATCGTGAGATTTTGAGTGAAAACCTCCATCAGCAAGGGCATTGAAGATGAAACGTGGCTGGGTCTTTCAGCATGACAATGATCCCAAACACACCGCCCGGGCAACGAAGGAGTGGCTTCGTAAGAAGCATTTCAAGGTCCTGGAGTGGCCTAGCCAGTCCAGGAAAGGTTATTGTTATTTTTGTTATTGACCAAATACTTATTTTCCACCATAATTTGCAAATAAATTCATTAAAAATCCTACAATGTGATTTTCTGGATTTTTTCTCCTCATTTTGTCTGTCATAGTTGAAGTGTACCTATGATGAAAATTACAGGCCTCTCTCATCTTTTTAAGTGGGAGAACTTGCACAATTGGTGGCTGACTAAATACTTTTTTGCCACACTGTATATATTTCCTTAAACATCCTGTGTTGTGTACAGTCGTGGCCAAAAGTTCTGAGAATGACACGAATATTAATTTCCACAAAGTTTGCTGCTTCAGTGTCTTTAGATATTTTTGTCAGATGTTACTATGGAATACTGAAGTATAATTACAAGCATTTCATAAGTGTCAAAGGCTTTTATTGACAATTACATGAAGTTGATGCAAAGAGTCATATTTGCAGTGTTGACCCTTCTTTTTCAAGACCTCTGCAATCCACCCTGGCATGCTGTCAATTAACTTCTGGGCCACATCCTGACTGATGGCAGCCCATTCTTGCATAATCAATGCTTGGAGTTTGTCAGAATGTGTGGGTTTTTGTTTGTCCCCCGCCTCTTGAGGGTTGACCACAAGTTGTCAATGGGATTAAGGTCTGGGGAGTTTCCTGGCCATGGACCCAAAATATCAATGTTTTGTTCCCCGAGCCACTTAGTTATCACTTTTGCCTTATGGCAAGGTGCTCCATCATGCTGGAAAAGGCATTGTTCGTCACCAAACTGTTCCTGGATGGTTGGGAGAAGTTGCTCTCGGAGGACGTGTTGGTACCATTCTTTATTCATGGCTGTGTTCTTAGGCAAAATTGTGAGTGAGCCCACTCCCTTGACTGAGAAGCAACCCCACACATGAATGGTCTCAGGATGGTTTTACTGTTGGCATGACACAGGACTGATGGTAGCGCTCACCTTGTCTTCTCCGGACAAGCTTTTTTCCAGATGCTCCAAACAATCGGAAATGGGATTCATCAGAGAAGATGACTTTACCCCAGTCCTCAGCAGTCCAATCTCTGTACCTTTTGCAGAATATCAGTCTGTCCCTGATGTTTTTCCTGGAGAGAAGTGGCTTCTTTCCTGCCCTTCTTGACACCAGGCCATCCTCCAAAAGTCTTCGCCTCACTGTGCGTGCAGATGCACTCACACCTGCATGCTGCCATTCCTGAGCAAGCTCTGTACTGGTGGTGCCCCGATCCCGCAGCTGAATCAACTTTAGGAGACGGTCCTGGCACTTGCTGGACTTTCTTGGGCGCCCTGAAGCCTACTTCATAACAATTGAACCACTCTCCTTGAAGTTCTTGATGATCCGATAAATGGTTGATTTAGGTGCAATCTTACTGGCAGCAATATCCTTGCTTGTGAAGCCCTTTTTGTACAAAACAACGATGACAGCACGTGTTTCCTTGCAGCTAACCATTGTTGACAGAGGAAGAACAATGATTCCAAGCACCACCCTCCTTTTGAAGCTTCCAGTCTGTTATTCGAACTCAATCAGCATGACAGAGTGATCTCCAGCCTTGTTCTCGTCAACACTCACACCTGTGTTAACGAGAGAATCACTGACATGATGTCAGCTGGTCCTTTTGTGGCAGGGCTGAAATGCAGTGGAAATGTTTTTGGGGGATTCAGTTCATTTGCATGGCAAAGAGGGACTTTGCAATTAATTGCAATTCATCTGATCACTCTTCATAACATTCTGGAGTATATGCAAATTGCCATCATACAAACTGAGGTAGCAGACTTTGTGAAAATAAATATTTGTGTCATTCTCAAAACTTTTGGCCACGACTGTACTTGTTCTATTACCAGGTACTGCAGGAAAGTCTACCAATGGCATGCCCATCTTTTTGTGAGAAATTTCACTGGTCACCCAAAACCAAGTGTTGCAGCCGGTTCAGGGAACCCGAACCAAAAATGAAAGTGATCTATACTGTTCCGGAACAGAACCGTTATTTTAAAAGCATGGGAACTGATTAATAAACTTTATTTTACGCTGCAGCAATTTGTTCCCCAGTCCCACAAAAATCGCAACAAAGCGCCTATGTAACGCCCTCATTCTGTCAAACTTATTCCAGCGTCTGCCTGCCAGCTGGAAATCTTTGCCAGTGGGTGTGCGTGTGTAGGCTACCTGCCACTCCCCTCTGAAGCATAGGTTACTGTAGCCTATTGACGACCTTACAAGTGTAATTCAGAAATTAGGGAGAGATGTTTAATTAGAGAAGAATATATTGACTTTTCAATGCTGTTAAGGATACGATAGTTATCACATTTCACGTTGGATTTATTAACTACAAAAAGGGAAGATGTGTTTTTTTTCT
Source organism: Salvelinus namaycush (assembly GCF_016432855.1). Taxonomy (NCBI): domain Eukaryota; kingdom Metazoa; phylum Chordata; class Actinopteri; order Salmoniformes; family Salmonidae; genus Salvelinus; species Salvelinus namaycush. Next base: position 69,664,667 of record NC_052310.1, read on the forward strand.
TTTTCTAGTGCTGCTCTGCACACACAAGCTAGCTATCTAGTCAAGGACCATATCACCTCCACCCTACCTGACACCCTAGACCCACTCCAATTTGCTTACCGACCCAATAGGTCCACAGACGACGCAATCGCAACCACACTGCACACTGCCCTAACCCATCTGGACAAGAGGAATACCTATGTGAGAATGCTGTTCATCGACTACAGCTCAGCATTTAACACCATAGTACCCTCCAAACTCGTCACCAAGCTCGAGACCCTGGTTCTCGACCCTGCCCTGTGCAACTGGGTACTGGACTTCCTGACGGGCCGCCCCCAGGTAGTGAGGGTAGGTAACAACATCTCCACCCCGCTGATCCTCAACACTGGGGCCCCACAAGGGTGCGTTCTGAGCCCTCTCCTGTACTCCCTGTTCACCCACGACTGCGTGGCCATGCACGCCTCCAACTCAATCATCAAGTTTGCGGACGACACTAGTGGTAGGCTTGATTACCAACAACGACGAGACGGCCTACAGGGAGGAGGTGAGGGCCCTCGGAGTGTGGTGTCAGGAAAATAACCTCACACTCAATGTCAACAAAACAAAGGAGATGATTGTGGACTTCAGGAAACAGCAGAGGGAGCACCCCCCTATCCACATCGACAGTAGTGGAGAGGGTAGTAAGTTTTAAGTTCCTCAGTGTACACATCACGGACAAACTGAATTGGTCCACCCACACAGACAGCGTTGTGAAGAAGGCACAGCAGCGCCTCTTCAACCTCAGGAGGCTGAAGAAATTCGGCTTGTCACCAAAAGCACTCACAAACTTCTACAGATGCACAATCGAGAGCATCCTGTCGGGCTGTATCACCGCCTGGTACGGCAACTGCTTCGCCCACAACCGTAAGGCTCTCCAGAGGGTAGTGAGGTCTGCACAACGCATCACCGGGGGCAAACTACCTGCCCTCCAGGACACCTACACCACCCGATGTCACAGGAAGGCCATAAAGATCATCAAGGACAACAACCACCCGAGCCACTGCCTGTTCACCCCGCTATCATCCAGAAGGTGAGGTCAGTACAGGTGCATCAAAGCAGGGACCGAGAGACTGAAAAACAGCTTCTATCTCAAGGCCATCAGACTGTTAAACAGCCACCACTAACATTTAGTGGCCGCTGCCAACATACTGACTCAACTCCAGCCACTTTAATAATGGGAATTGATGGAAATTTATGTAAAAATGTATCACTAGCCACTTTAAACAATGCCACTTAATATAATGTTTACATACCCTACATTACTCATCTCATATGTAAATGTATATACTGTACTCTATATCATCTACTGCATCTTGCCATCTTTATGTAATACATGTACCACTAGCCACTTTAAACTATGCCACTTTATGTTTATATACCCTACATTACTCATCTCATATGTATATACTGTACTCTATACCATCTACTGCATCTTGCCTATGCCGTTCTGTAACATCACTCATTCATATATCTTTATGTACATATTCTTTATCCCTTTACACTTGTGTGTATAAGGTAGTAGTTGTGGAATTGTTAGGTTAGATTACTCGTTGGTTATTACTGCATTGTCGGAACTAGAAGCACAAGTATTTCGCTACACTCGCATTAACATCTGCTAACCATGTGTATGTGACAAATAAAATTTGATTTGATATCTAACGTTTGCTCTGGTCCAACTTTAAACCAGCTCTGCAGTTCAAGGACATTCAAAGTTCCTCCATAGAAGCCGCTCCTCCGTAGGTATAATTCTGTGGACCTAATTCAGAAAATGCAACAAGATGCCCAGCGCTTCAAGGCAAGCTTCCTCCATCCTCACCCTGAAAATATCAGTTGCATATCACGCCCTACACTGTGACTGGCAGCACAGTGTCTGTGTTTGTCTTTCATCATGATTTAACCATGCTGTTACGGCAAAATACAATTTGCTCTTAACAATGTTCCTATACGATTTTCCTATACAGATTAAACAGCCTTCCTGCTCCATAGCAAGCTGCTCTATAATTTAATGTTGAGCTAAATGTAAAAAATACATACATATATTTCTGAGGTTTAAAAAGGAACGATATAACCGGTACTTTTTGGGTGTTCAAACTGGTTCAGAACTTTATTTTACTGGTCGGAACAATGGTACAGTACAGAACGAAAAACAATAATGGTTCCGTTCCAAACAGAGCGAATGGAAAATAATTTTGGTTCCAACCCCTGCTCAAAACATTTATGCCAAGAGTGTGCAATGCTGTCATCAAGGCAAAGGGTGGCTACTTTGAAGAATCTAAAATATATTTTGATTTGTTTAACACTTCCTTCTTTTGTTACTACATTATTACTGAAACTTGCAGAGAATTTTTGTTTGGGGGGTGGAGACTACGCAAATTGTGTTAGTATCTTTCTCTCAACATCTCAGCCAGAACTTGATCAAGCATCTGAGGCAATTACGTAAGATTTTAATTTTGGGAATGCAGCTGAGATAACTCTAATCTAATAATTACATGTCTAACAGATCAGATGACATGACACGACTTTTGCTCCAGTTCAAACAAAAAGTTAATTTCTTGACCAATGAGGTCTTGAGGTCGTCACTGGTGACAACGTCATCAATAACGGTTCGGACAGCGATGACCCAGCATGCTTTGCTCTCACCACTTAAACAATGAGTGAACAACCGGAATCTCTCATTAGTGAGAAGCTGCTTCTTCGCAGGAAAGCGAGAGCCGTAGATTCCCCTCCCCACTTTATAATGCTCGCTGCTGCGTTAATTGACTGCCACTTTGAAAAGTCAATCAAATTGCGTTTTGGTTATTGTGTTGATCGTCTCCACACCCACTCAAAGGGTTTTTTCAAAGATCACAACAACAACATCAATAACGGTTTGGACAGTGATGACCCAGCATGCTTTGCTCTGGCCACTTAGACGATGAGTAAACGGCCAGCATCACAGAAACAAACTGCCTTTCTCATTAGCGGCAAGCTGCATCTTCGTCATTAGCGGCAAGCTGCATCTTCGTCTTCGTAGTTTTCCCTCCCTGCTCTGCGATGCTCGCAGCCACCACATCATTAATTGATTTCCCTCCCTGCTCTGCCATGCTCGCAGTCACTGCATTGTTAATTTACTGCCATTTTCAAAAGTCAATCCAATTGCGTTTTGGTTATTTTGTTAATAGTCAACTCTGTGGAAAGGGAGGGAGGGAGGCCCACCCTCCCTGAGAGAGGATCTCACAGGCAATTAATTTGCCTCTCCGCCATAATTTAACACAAGGCAGCAGATGACTAATGACAAATGTTGAAGTGGGTCAAATCAATTTTTCCTCCATCTAGTGCTGAAGACAAACGCTGTCATGGTGCTTCAACCTCAAACGTAGCATAGACTCGTCTCATACTGTACAAACAGAGGAGGAAGGGTAGGGAAGCATGGGATTGGGATGGCTGGTGATTGATCACCCTGAATAAGGATTTAAACAATGTGTTGGCTTTTAATGACAGGCAGACATTTTGCATTCAAGTTAAATCTTCTTCCATGAGTGTCTGTATGTCATATCTAGTGTGGAAGGTCATTACTGTGCTCCAACAGATTCCCACAGTACACACAGTGATGGCTGCTGACTATGAGATTGGTGATTGATCATATGAATATGGCTGTGTGTGTGTGTGCATGCTATGATAGTCATGTTGTATGTTTTCTACTACACACGCAACGTGTTTCCTAACAAATTAACATGTCTGGAATCCCAGTCATGGCTCCCAGTCAAGAATCCATCAATACAACCTAGGCTACAGTGAACCATGATTCAACTTCACTGTGCGTCTACAATGTATTCTGATGGGAGAAGAACCAGACCCAGACAACATTCTGCAGACAATAAAACGCTTTCGGAACATAGCTAAGTATATTGCATCATAGGAAACAAAAGCAAGGCCAGAGTTGCCAGTGTGTATTGTATTCAGTTTAAACAGTTTAAACAGTACAAGTGACTGGGATTGAGGTTAGTGGAGCTGTTTGGGTCTTTCTATAAATAAATGGGACCAATGTGTGACATTGGGATCAACATGTCAAAATGGATTGAAACAAAAATAAAAATTATTTTCAAGCAGTTCCATGTGTACATAGAGGAATAAAAGTGAATATATGCAAATTGGCCCATAACTCCAGCTATACAACAACATAGGACTAGGACTTTATAAGCAGGGTTCATACAGACATTGGCAAGTCAAATTCAAGGACTTTTTAAAGCACTTCATTGTAATTTTCAACGACCTCAATGTTACAATTGTATAATTTATATACAGTAATTGCATTAATATAGAAAAAAATAAGAATAATTCATTTTTTAGGCCTTGCCAATGCATTGATATTCAAATTTTTATTACATTCAAAAATGCTACATGATTTTTCTGTAGCCTCTGTGGCCCATTTAGGCACACATAATAAAACCATGAATAGCGGTAGCATTAATTTCACCATTGATGTTTTTATAAGAAAGTGACCAAAACCAGGTTCCTTTTTTAATGGAAGGATTTGTATGGAAAGCCAAATTGAAGCCAACATTAGATGTTGTCATCCTCATAATAACCGCATGTGGTTTTAACGCAACAGAGTAGCACAACACCCTGCAATCTGCAACAATCACAAAAACTGATCAATGAAATCACAGGTAATTATAAGGGAGTAGGAGAACTTATAAGTTGGCTACAATAATTGCAAGGACTTTTCAAGCACCAAATTGAAGAAATTTTCTATTTTCAAGGTAAACCTAATCCAGTACTTGAATTTATGAGATCCAAATTCAAGTAGGCTACTTCAAACCCCTTGTGTTGTTTAAATTGAATGGTGTAACATGGAAAACTGTACTTGTCATGTTATTTCATTACCAGATCATATCGTGAATAAGGCCACTAGGCTACGTAATTTGTTGTCATTATATCCAGAATAATGAATAGAGTTGGGTGTTGCGCAACAGTCTATCCTAATTTTGAATTTCGTAAAGTGAGTGCGGAAGAGGTGAAACATTTTTCGTCGTCTATCAACAATGACAAGCCACCTTAAACTTGGATGGAAAATTACTGAGGATGATAGCGGACGATATTGCCACTCCTATTTGCCAGCTCTTCAACCTAAGCCTACAGGAAAGTGTGTGCCCTCAGGCCTAAAGGGAAGCAAAAGTCATTCCGCTACAGAGCTATTTTACAGTAAACAAATTGACAACAGACTTTCAGCACGCTTATAGGGAAGGGCATTCAACATGTACAGCACTTACACAAATTACTAATGATTGGATAAGAGAAATTGATAATAAAAAGATTGTGGAAGCTGTTTTGTTAGAATTCAGTGCGGCTTTTGACATTATCAATCATAATCTGCTGCTGGAAAAACTTGTTATGGCTCCCGCGTAGCGCAGCGGTCTAAGGCACTGCATCTCAGTGCAAGAGGCGTCACTGCAGTCCCTGGTTCGAATCCAGGCTGCATCACATCCGGCCGTGATTGGGAGAAATAAACCACATACTGTAGAGGGAAAACATTAGTTTGTTAACTTCTTATGGCTGCAGGGGCAGTATTGAGTAGCTTGGATGAAAGGTGCACAGAGGTGCCCATAGTAAACTGCCTGCTCCTCAGTCCCAGTTGCTAATATATGCATATTATTATTCATATTGGATAGAAAACAATCTGAAGTTTCTAAAACTGTTTGAATTATGTCTGTGAGTATAACAGAACTCATATGGCAGGCAAAAACCTGAGAAGTTCCACTTCCTGTTTGAATTGTTTCTGAGGCTGGTAGTTTTTCAACCAAGCTCTCATTGAAATTACAGCGAGATATTGATGAGTTTTCACTTCCTATGGCTTCCACTAGATGTCAACAGTCAATAGAACTTTGTCTGATGACTAATGTGAAGGGGGGCCGAAGGAGACAGGAATGAGTAATCACTGCCACGAGCTGACCATGCTTTCACATGCGCCTTCACATGAGGAGGACCTCCGTTCCACCGCTCTTCTGAAGTCAATCTAATTCTCCGGTTGGAACGTTATTCAAGATGTATGTTAACAGCATTCTAAAGATTGATTCAGTACATCGTTTGACATGTTTCTACTGACTGTTACGGAACTTTTGGACATTTCGTCACGTTATAGTGGATGCGCTTTGTGACTTTGGAATTGTTTACCGCTAACGCGCTAACCAAAGTAGCTAATTGGACATAAATAACGGACATTATCGAACAAATCAAGCATTTATTGTGGACCTGAGATTCCTAGGACTGCATTCTGATGAAGTTCATCAAAGGTAAGGAAACATTTATCATGTATTTTCTGGTTTCTGTTGACCCCAACATGGCGGCTAATTTGGCTATTGTTCTGAGCTCTGTGTCAGATTATTGCATGATTTGCTTTTTCCGCAAAGTTTTTTTGAAATCTGACACAGCGGTTGCATTAAGGAGAGGAATATCTATAATTCCATGTGTATAACTTGTATTATCATCTACATTTATGATGAGTATTTCTGTAGAAACGATGTGGCTATGCAAAATCACTTGATGTTTTTGGAACTAGTTTACAATCCAATGTGCTCTGTCCCTGGCGCACAATGTGCTCTGTCCCTGGCGCACAATGTGCTCTGTCCCTGGCGCACAATGTGCTCTGTCCCTGGCGCACAATGTGCTCTGTCCCTGGCGCACAATGTGCTCTGTCCCTGGCGCACAATGTGCTCTGTCCCTGGCGCACAATGTGCTCTGTCCCTGGCGCACAATGTGCTCTGTCCCTGGCGCAGAATGTGCTCTGTCCCTGGCGCAGAATGTGCTCTGTCCCTGGCGCAGAATGTGCTCTGTCCCTGGCGCAGAATGTGCTCTGTCCCTGGCGCAGAATGTGCTGTCCCTGGCGCAGAATGTGCTCTGTCCCTGGCGCAGAATGTGCTCTGTCCCTGGCGCAGAATGTGCTCTGTCCCTGGCGCAGAATGTGCTCTGTCCCTGGCGCAGAATGTGCTCTGTCCCTGGCGCAGAATGTGCTCTGTCCCTGACGCAGAATGTGCTCTGTCCCTGACGCAGAATGTGCTCTGTCCCTGACGCAGAATTAGACTCAAGCCGCCGCAGCATCCTATTAGGAAGTATAATTTAGACATTTCCTATTTTTAGAGAGAAGGGGAGGAAGAGGGCGGCACTTGGAGAGAGACAGGGAGAGAGAGAGAGAGAGAGAGAAAGAGAGAGAGACATATGCTAATTTGGTATAGAGCAGACCTAACTCACTCACCTAATTAATCAAAACAGGAACATTTTACATTTGGCATGAAATTCAAAAGGAAATTCTCAACAGAGAAACATGTCCTCCTGTGTGCTCCCTATATTCCCCCCACTAGAATACCCATACTTTAATGAAGACAGCTTCTCCATCCTGGAGGGGGAAATCAATACCTTCCAGGCCCAGGGACATGTACTAGTCTGTGGCGACCTAAATGCCAGAACTGGACAAGAACCTGACATCCTCAGCACAAAGGGGGACAAACACCTACCTGGAGGTGACAGCATTCCCTCCCCCATATGCCCCCCTAGGCACAACTACGACAATATAACCAACAAAAACATGTCACAACTCCTGCAGATCTGTCGCACGCTGGGTATGTACATAGTCAATGGTAAGCTTCGAGGGGACTCCTATGGTATGTAAACGTATTGCTCATCTCTTGGAAGTGGTACTGTAGACTACTTTATCACTGACCTCAACCCAGAGTGTCTCAGAACATTCACAGGTCAGCCCAGTGACACCCCTATCAGACCACAGCAAAATCACACTACTTGAACAGAGCAATACTCAATCACGAGGCAAAGGAACTGAATAAATTTAAGAAATGCTATAGATGGAAGGAAAGGAGTGTGGAAACCTATCAAAAAACAATTAGGCAACAACAAATTCAATTCCTTTGAGACAACTTCCTGGACAAAACGTTCCACTGTAATAGTGAAGGTGTAAACTTGGCAGTAGAAAATCTTAACAGTATATTTGACTTCACAGCTTCCCTATCAAATCTAAAACTGTCAAACAGAAAACTGAAGAAAATTAACAACAATGGCAAATGATTTGATGAGGAATGCAAAAACCTAACAAAAAATGTAGAAACCTATCCAACCAAAAACATAGAGACCCAGAAAACCTGAGCCTACACCTTCACTATGGTGAATCACTAAAAAGATACAGAAATGCACTACGTAAAAAGAAGGAACAGCAAGTCAGAAATCAGCTCAATGTAACTGAAGAATCCATAGACTAACCACTTCTGTGAAAATTGGAAAACACTAAACAAAGAACACGAAGAGTTATCTATCCAAAACGGAGATGTATGGGTAAACCACTTCTCCAATCTTTTTGGCCCTATAACAAAGAACAAACAGCAAAAACATATACATGATCAAATACAAATCATAGAATCAACTATTAAAGACTACCAGAACCCACTGGATTCTACAATTACAGTGGGGCAGAAAAGTATTTAGTCAGCCACCAATTGTGCAAGTTCTCCCACTTAAAAAGTTGAGGCCTGTAATTTTCATCATAGGTACACTTCAACTATGACGGACAAAATGAGGAAAAAAAATCCAGAAAATCACATTGTAGGATTTTTTATGAATTTATTTGCAAATTATGGTGGAAAATAAGTATTTACCTGATCTGATGCTGATCTGATCTGACCTAAGGCTGCTGACCTGATCTGATGCGACCTGCTGGTAGAACTTTCCTAAAATTTCTGTTTGCTGTCATCAGCCCGATACATCACAGAGACATGGAACTTCTGACAGCGCAGCTGCACGGACCACTTAATGTTAACTGCCCTCTATAAAGAATGACATTTCCTTTCAAAAAGAAAACCTTTAGGCCTCCCCTCTTCGTGCGAATAAATAATGTATGAAGAGAAATTTCACAGATCACTGAATCTCTATGGCTGCTAAAACAAAGGAAGGCTTAATTGAGAGACCACAGAGGGAAGAAGCACAGAGGAGGGTCGAGGTGAGCTGTTAAAGGAAATACGACTCCAAAGTCGTTTCTGTCCAGTCAGACTAAATATGAAATTATCAACAGGTTCTGATCAGAGGGGTCGGAGAGTGAAAATAATGAATTTTCTGGTCCCAATCATTACTGTCATTACTCAGTCTGAAATGTTGTGGTTGGTCAAATCAAACTTTATTTCCACATGCATCAACTACAAGTGTGCAGTTCAAGAAGAAGAAAGTATTTATCAAGTAGGCTAAAATAAAAAGTAATAATAAAAAGTAACACAATAAGAATAACAATAACGAGGCTATATACAGGGGGCACCAGTACCAAGTCAGTGTGCAGGGGTACAGGTGGCTAGTTGAGGTAATCTGTACATGTAGGTGGGGGCAAAGTGAGGTAACAAACAAACAGCGAGAAGCAGCAGTGTACAAGAGGCTGGGGGGGGGGGGGGGGGCTTCAATGTAAATTGTCCGGTGGCGATTTTTATGAATTGTTCAGCAGTCTAATGGCTTGGGGGTAGAAGCTGTTAAGGAGCGTTTCTTTTGGACCTAGACTTGGCGCTCCGGTACCGCTTGCCGTGCGGTAGCAGAGAAAACAGTCTATAACTTGGGTGACTGGAGTTCCTGACAATTTTATGGGCTTTCCTCTGACGCCACCTGGATGGCAGGGAGCTTGGCCCCAGTGAAGTACTGGGCCGTTCGCACTACCCTCTGTAGCGCCTTACGGTCAGATGCCGAGGAGTTGCCATACCAGGCGGTGATGTAACCGGTCAGGATGTTCTCAATGGTGCAGCTGTAGAACCTTTTGAGGATCTGGGGGCCCATGCCAGATCTTTTCAGTCTCCTGAGGGGGAAAAGGTGTTGTCGTGCCCTCTTCACGACTGTCTTGGTGTGTTTGGACCATGATAGTTCGTTGGTGATGTGGACACCAAAGAACTTGAAACTCTCGACCCGCTCCAGTAGAGCAACGTCGATGTTAATGGGGGCGTGTTCGGCCCGCCTTTACCTGTAGTCCACGATCAGCTCCTTTGTCTTGCTCACATTGAGGGAGAGGTTGTTGTCCTGGCACCACACTGCCAGTTCTCTGACCTCCCTATAGGCAGTCTCATCGTTGTCGGTGATCAGGCCTACCACTGTTGTGTCGTCAGCAAACTTAATGGTGTTGGAGTTGTGCATAGCCACGCAGTCGTGGGTGAACAGGGAATACAGGAGGGGACTAAGTACACACCCCTGAGTGGCCCCAGTGTTAAGGATCAGTGTGGCAGACGTATTGTTGCCTACTCTTACCACCTGGGGGCGGCCCGTCAGGAAGTCCAGGATCCAGATGCAGAGGGAGGTGTTTAATCCCAGAGTCCTTAGCTTAGTGATGAGCTTCGTGGGCACTATGGTGTTGAACGCTGATCTGTAGTCAATGAACAACATTCTCACATAGGTGTTCCTTTTGTCCAGGTGAGAAAGGGCAATGTGGAGTACGATTGAGATTGCGTCATCTGTGGATCTGTTGGGGCGGTATGCGAATCGGAGTGGGTCTAGGGTGTCCGGGAGGATGCTGTTGATTTGAGCCATGACCAGCCTTTAAAAGCACTCCGTGGCTACCGACGTGAGTGCCACGGGGCGGTAGTCATTTAGGCAAGTTACCTTCGCTTCCTTGGGCACAGGGACTATGGTGGTCTGCTTGAAACATGTAGGTATTACAGACCTCGGTCAGGGAGAGGTTGAAAATGTCAGTGAAGACACTTGACAGTTGGTCCGCGCATGCTTTGTGTACACGTCCTGGTAATCCGTCTGGCCCAGCGGCTTTGTGAATGTTGATCTGTTTAAAAGTCTCTCACATCGGCTACCGAGAGCGTTATCACACAGACATCCAGAACAGCTGGTGCGCTCATGCATGCTTCAGTGTTGCTTGCTTCGAAGCGAGCATAAAAGGCATTTAGCTCGTCTGGTAGGCTCGCGTCACTGGGCAGCTCGCGTCTAGGTATCCCTTTCCGTAATAGTTTTCAAGCCCTGCCACATCCGACGAGCGTCAGAGCCGGTGAAGTAGGATTCAATCCTAATCCTGTATTGACGCTTTGCTTGTTTGATGGTTTGCCTGAGGGCATAGCGGGATTTCTTATAAGCGTCCAGATTAGTCTCCCGCTCCTTGAAAGCGGCAGCTCTAGCCTTTAGCTCGATGGGGACGACGTCATCGAAGCACTAATTGATGAAGCCATTGATTGAGGTGGTTCTATTCCTCAATGCCATTGGATGAATCCCGGAACATATTCCAGTCTGTGCTAGCAAAACAGTCCTGTAGTGTAGCATTCGCGTCATCTGACCACTTCCGTATTGAGCGAGTCACTGGTACTTCCTGCTTTAGTTTTTGCTTGTAAGCAGGAATCAGGAGGATAGAATTATGGTCAGATTTGCCAAATGGAGGGCAGGGTAGAGCTTTGTATGCATCTCTGTGTTTGGAGTAAAGGTGGTCTAGAGTTTTTCCACCCTGGTTGCACATGTGACATGCTGGTAAAAATGTGGTAAAACTGATTTTAGTTTGCCTGCATTAAAGTCCCATGCCACTAGGAGCGCCGCTTCTGGGTGAGCATTTTCTTCTTTGCTTATGGCCTTATAGAGTTGGTTGAGACCGGTCTTAGTGCCAGCTTCGCTTTGTGTGGTAAATAGATGGCTACGAATAATAGAGATGAGAATTCTCTTTGGTAGATAGAGTACCTTATGATAAGTTGTCGACCACACTAACTCAAACAAGCATTACCTCGCAACCTCCATAATATTAGACATCGGGCACCAGCTGTTATTGACAAAAAGACACACACCCCCACCCCTTGTCTTACCAGAGGTAGCGTCTCTGTTCTGCCGGTGCATGGAAAATCCCGCCAGCTCTATATTGTCCGTTTCTTCGTTCAGGCACGTCTCGGTGAAACATAAGATGTTACAGTTTTTAATGTCCCGTTGGTAGGATAATCTTAATAACAGGTAATCAGTTTTATTTTCTAACGATTGCACTTTAGCAAGGAGAATGGAAGGCATTGGGTGTGGGTTGACCTGTGTCCCCTTTTCCGGCATCTTTTCTTCACGGAAACGGTGTGGATCTGGGCCTGTTCCAGTGAAAGCAGGATATCCTTCTCGTCGGACTCGTTAAAGGAAAAAGTTTATTCCAGTCCGTGGTGGCACTACAGCAAGGTCACTCCACGGCAGCAGAGCAAGAGATCTTTCCAAACTATTTAACACTATTCATCTCATTTCCTACGAGGACATTATGGTAAATCTACATTAGGGAGAGCTGTCAGGGCCTCTCTGCTCTGCTCCCCAGCCTCACACCTCACAATACAGGACAGGGCTCATATGGAGTCATGGAAACACTGCCACCTATGGGTTAAAGGTATAGCAGAGCCGTCAGGATGGCAGGCAGGAGCGATCCATTCATTATCAAGGTGGGAGAAGAAATGTTTATTATTGAAATTATTGACACCCTTGATAAAGATGAGCAATAATGACTGTATAAAATAAATAATTCAAATACTGTGCTATATTGTATGCTTCAAAGAAATTGAAATTATTTTATAATAATACAATTGCTTAGAGCAAGATTCTGTTTAACAACTTATACTTACACTACATGGACAAAAGTGTAAAATCATGGGCATTAATATGGAGTTGGTCCATTCTTTGCTGCTTTAACAGCCTCCACTCTTCTGTAAAGGCTTTCCACTAGATGTTGGAACATTGCTACGGGGACTTGCTTCCATTCAGCCACAAGAGCCTTAGTGAGGTCGGGCACTGACGTTGGATGATTAGGCCTGGCTCGCAGTTGTCGTTCCAATTCATCCCAAAGGTGTTCGATGGGGTTGAGGTCAGGGCTCTGTGCAGGCCAGTCAAGTTCTTCCACACCGATCTCGACAAATCATTTCTGTAAGGACCTCGCTTTGTGCACGGGGGCATTGTCACGCTGAAACAGGAAAGGGCCTTCACCAAACTGTTGACACAAAGTTGGAAGTACAGAATCATCTAGAATGTCATTGTATGCTGTAGCATAAAAATGGCCCTTCACTGGAACTAGGCAGCCCAAACCATGAAAAACAGCCCCAGACCATTATTCCTCCTCCACCAAACTTTACAGTGGGCACTATGCAGTCGGGCAGGCGTTCTCCTGGTATCTGCCAAACCCAGATTCGTCCATCAGACTGCCAGATGGTGAAGCTTGATTCATCACACCAGAGAACGCGTTGCCACTGCTCCAGAGTCCAATAGTGGCGAGCTTTACACCATTCCAGATGACGCTTGGCATTGCGCATGGTGATCTTAGGCTTGTGTACGGCTGCTTAGCCATGAAAATCCATTTCATGAAGCTTCCGACGAACAGGAAGTTGCTTCCAGGGGCAGTTTGGAACTCGGTAGTGAGTGTTGCAACCGAGGACTGGCGACTTTTACACAGTACGCGCTTCAGCACTCGGCGGTCCCGTTCTGTGAGCTTGTGTGGCCTACCACTTCGCGGCTGAGCCGTTGTTGCTCCTAGACGTTTCCACTTCAAAATAACAGCACTTACAGTTGACTGGGGCAGCACTAGCAGGACAGACATTTGCCAACTGACTTGTTAGAAAGGTGGCATCCTATGACGGTGCCACGTTGAAAGTCACTGAGCTCTTCAGTATAGGCCATTCTACTGCCAATGTTTGTCTATTGCGATTGCATGGCCGTGTGCTTGATTTTATACACCTGTCAGAAATGGGTGTGGCTGAAATTGCCAAATCCACTCATTTGAAGGTGTGTCCACATACTTTTGGCTATGTAGTGTATTTTTCTCTCAAAAAAGGTAGGGGTCAAATTGAATGACACCCCGGAATATATTTATAAATAAAGTAGTCAAAAGTTTAGCATTTGGTCCCATATTCCTAGCATGGGACGAAATACAGTTTGTTTTTGCTGTGTTTCAGATTATTTTGTGCCCAATACAAATGAACTGTAAATAAATGTAGTCATTTCAGTCACTTTATTGTCAATAAGAATAGAATATGTTTCTAAACACTTTCAATAGTAGGGGAGGTTAGCATGTCTTGGGGGTACGATCAGACCCTCTAACTTTCTCACTCATCATTATTCACGATTCATTCAGGATTATCCATAATGATGGTAGCATCCACATTAAATGTAGAAGTGTTTAGAAACATATTATATCCTTATTTACAATAAAAGTGACTCCAAAATGACATAATACATTTACCATTAATTTCTATTGGGCACAAAATAATCTGCAACAACCAAAACAAAACCAAAACAAACAAATGCATCCAACAAGTTTGTAGTCACAAGCATCATGTAGCCCATTGCGTGCTAGGAATATGGGATCAAATACTAAACTTTTGACTACTTTATTTATAAGAATCTTTAGGGTTCCAATAACTTTGACGCCTACCTTTCTGAGAATTTTTTTTATATTTTTTGTTAAACAAAATTGATTCTTCTGATTGTATAAGTATAAAAATAATTTAAAATCTTTGTAAACATACAATATACCTCAGTATTTGAATTATTTATTTTATACAGTCAGTATTGCTCAGTTTTATCAAGGGTTTCAATCATTTTGGACCCCACATCCAGACACCACTAGGACAGGAAAGTTTCAAAAGCAACTAAGAGTAGATATGGTTAACAAAGTCCACTGTTTGTGAAATCTACCTAGCTATTCTGTTGACTACTGAGTACTTAGGCTAATTTGACATATCCTGGATAGTTAGTTCTTTAACTACCCATCTCTGTATTTACTTTGACATGTCTGTTAAATTATCTATGCTAGTTTGTGGATTACAGTTCACATAAGGAAATCATTCACTTTAAATAAATTCATTATGCTCTCCTCCAGTAGTACTCACTATGCGGCCCGAGAGCCCTTCATTTGCAGCTCGCAGTGATTTTCCATTCATAATACATAACAATGATACAATTTCAATTCAATGTGTTTAATGCAGGCCTGAATCACTTCATTGAATATATCTATTGTTCCCTTTCTGTTGAACAGAAAGACTGAAATAGAACGTTTGCCGAAATAGAATGCAACTGCTCAGCTACAGCGACCAACACATATCTCTGGCCGACATGGATCGATTTATTGTAAAAATATTAACGTAAATATAATGACACTGAAAATGAGGGGGAAGAGCTGGAGAACAACGTGACAGCTAAACTCAGCAAAAAAAGAAACAGCCTCTGTCAACTGCGTTTATTTTCAGAAAACTTAACATGTGTAAATATTTGTATGAACATAACAAGATTCAACAACAGACATAAACTGAACAAGTTCCACAGACATGTGACTAACATAAATGGAATAATGTGTCCCTGAACAAAGGGGGGGGTCAAAATCAAAAGTCACAGTCAGTATCTGGTGTGGCCACCAGCTGCATTAAGTACTGCAGTGCATCTCCTCCTCATGGACTGCACCAGATTTGCCAGTTCTTGCTGTGAGATGTTACCCCACTCTTCCATCAAGGCACCTGCAAGTTCCCGGACATTTCTGGGGGGGGATGGCTCTAGCCCTCACCCTCCGATCCAACAGGTCCCAGATGTGCTCAATGGGATTGAGATCTAGGCTGGCCATGGCAGAACACTGACATTCCGGTCTTGCAGGAAATCACGCACAGAACGAGCAGTATGGCTGGTGGCATTGTCATGCTGGAGGGTCATGTCAGGAAGAGCCTGCAGGAAGGGTACCACAGGAGGGAGGAGGATGTCTTCCCTGTAACACATAGCGTTGAGAGTGCCTGCAATGACAAGCTCAGTCCGATGATGCTGTGACACACCGCCCAAGACCATGACGGACCCTCCACCTCCAAAATCGATCCCGCTCCAGAGTACAGGCATTGGTGTAACGCTCATTCCTTCAACGATGAACATGAATCTGACCATCACCCCTGGTGAGACAAAACCGCGACTCGTCAGTGAAGAGCACTTTTTGACATTCCTGTCTGGTCCAGCAACAGTGGGTTTCAGCCCATAGATGACATTGTTGCCGGTGATGTAAGGCAGGTCCTCACCAGACAACAGGCCTACAAGCCCTCAGTCCAGCCTCTCTCAGCCTATTGCAGACAGTCTGAGCACTGATGGAGGGATTGTGTGTTCCTGGTGTAACTCGGGCAGTTGTTGTTGCCATCCTGTACCTGTCCCGCAGGTGTGATGTTCGGATGTACCAATCCTGTGCAGGTGTGGTTACACGTAGTCTGCCACTACGAGGACGATCAGCTGTCCGTCCTGTCTCCCTGTAGCGCTGCCTTAGGCATCTCACAGTACGGACATTGCAATTTATTGCCCTGGCCACATCTGCAGTCCTCATGCCTCCTTGCAGCATGCCTAAGGCACGTTCATGCAGATGAGCAGGGATCCTGGGCATCTTTCTTTTGGTGTTTTTCAGAGTCAGTAGAAAGGCCTCTTTAGTGTCCTAGGTTCATAACTGTGACCTTAATTGCCTACCGTCTGTAAGCTATTAGTGTCTTAACGACCGTTCCACAGGTGCATGTTCATTAATTGTTTATGGTTCATTGAACAAGCATGGGAAATAGTGTTTAAACTCTTCACAATGAAGATCTGTGAAGTTTTGGATTTTTACGAATTATCTTTGAAAGACAGGGTCCTGAAAAAGGGACGTTTCTTTTTTTGCTGAGTTTATGAACGAACAACCACCGGAGAACCAGGAAAAATCAGGAAGATGGCGACGGGGAAATGCAGCTAGCTTACGTAACTAACGCAGCTGCGGTGGCTAAGAGAAGGATACGGTCGATTCCAGAAGAACACAAAGTTTCAGAGAAATGGACAGACAAGTATTATTTTGTACTGCATGATTAGGACTAGCTCACTTTGTCTTATTTGTCAGAAGGCAGTCAATTGTTTTAAACAAGCAAATTTATAGCAACATTTCCAGTCACACCATGCCCACTTCGACAAAACATATCTGCCACAAAGCAACCCCAGAAACAACAAAATAGCGTAACTCAAAGGACAGCTCAAAGGACAACAACAAATGGACAGTTCTAGCACTGTTGCAGAGAAATCAACAGAGGCAACATATGAGATTGCTTGGATACTCTCGAGAAACAATAAGGCCTACACGAGAAACAATAAGGCCTACACGAGAAACAAAAAGGCCTACACGAGAAACAATAAGGCCTACACGAGAAACAAAAAGGCCTACACGAGAAACAAGAAGGCCTACACGAGAAACAATAAGGCCTACACGAGAAACAAAAAGGCCTACACGAGAAACAAAAAGGCCTACACGAGAAACAATAAGGCCTACACGAGAAACAAGAAGGCCTACACGAGAAACAAGAAGGCCTACACGAGAAACAAGAAGGCCTACACGAGAAACAAGAAGGCCTACACGAGAAACAAGAAGGCCTACACGAGAAACAAGAAGGCCTACACGAGAAACAAGAAGGCCTACACGAGAAACAAGAAGGCCTACACGAGAAACAAGAAGGCCTACACAGACACGGAGATTGTCAAAGAATGTTTTTTGGCCTCAGCCAAAATATTGTATGCTGATTTCACAAAGAAGGACGCTATTTTAAAGCAAATAAGGGACTGCAACTCTCAGACCTGACCATTACCAGACACATAGAAGACATCGACGAGGACATCGGTAAGCAACTGATTGTACGTTTTTTAACTGCTTTAGTATTGTGCTTGACGAAAGCACTGAAGTAATTTCCCAATTATGTGTTTGGGTCCGCTTCCCTCAAAACGAGTCGTTCAGTGAAGAACTTTTATGTTTACTGCCCCTTCAGGGACCAACACGAGGAGAGGATATTCTGAAAGTCCTTATTACATTTTTTGCTGATAATAATATTGACTAGTCACATCTGCCATCTGTGTGCACTGACGGCGCCCCAAACATGCGAGGGAAGGAGAAGGGAATCATAAGCCTGATGAGAAAGAGAGGATATTCCCAAATTTGTTACGTTTCATTGTATCATTCATCAGGAAGCACTTGTGACTAAACTCAAAGACTGAGACTTACAGAATGTGATGCAGCACGTCGTGTGCCTGGTGAACATTATTATTGTGAGGGCACTGAATCACCGGCAATTCCGTGAGTTGTTGGAGGAATACCAGACAGAATACGGCGACTTGATATTTCACAATGAGGTAAGATGGCTGTCTCGTGGCAGAGTTTTGGAAAGATTTCTCTCCTCCCTCAAATCCGTGAATTTGTTGTAAGCAAGGGGAGAAAAGAGCCAGAGCTAGATGATCCACAGTGGATATTAAAGCTGGCTTTTTTAACTGACATCACCTGAACACGGTGAATCTCCAGCTCCAAGGGTAAAAGAGAACTCTGGGCAAAATGCTGCATGTGGTCACAGCATTTCAAAATAAAATCACCACAGTGTTCATATGACAGACAGTTTGTTAATTTCCCAAACTCCGAGCAGTCACCACATCCAACCCAGACATACTGCAACATTTTAGCTATGATGCATTTGTGCGTGTGTTGGAAGAGTTGAAGTTGGAGTTTGATTCAAGGATATCATGGAGTACAAGGAGTTTTTAAATTTCATTGAGAACCCCTTTCATGTGCCAGAGACTGAGATAGTGGCACTATAGGCAAATGACACATTGCAAGGTGAACTAAGATCAGGTGCTACCCATTTCTGGAGCCTTGTGTCAGACACAGAGTATCCACTTCTGAAGCAGTATGTGCAAAAGTTGGCATTTTTTGTCAGCACTTACTCATGTGAAGCAACATTTTCAACAATGAACATTGTGAAACAAAAACAGAGAAACAGACTGAGCAATACACACCTGGATTGGCCCACAAGGATTGCAACAAAAAATATACACATTTAGAATGAATTCAGTCAAGTAGCAGAAGGGACATTTTCGCTCATCCAACTAGAGGTAACCCTTAATATATGGGTCTTATACATGTGACGTAGCCTATTTGATGTGTCTATATATTTGTGATGTGCTGTACATCAAATCAATTGCATGTGCTCTATTATTCTGAATTTGCTCTCAATTGACAATATTGGAGAAAAAGTACAACAAATTAAAGATCTGTGCGGCTCTCTGAATGATTGTGTCAATCCAAAGTGGCCGCCTTACAAAAAACAGTGAGTAACACTGCTCTATTTATTTCACATGACTGTGCAGGAGTGCAGCCATGAGTGGGCCTTGGAAGGCATGGGCCCACCCACTTGGCAGCCAGGCCCACCCTCTGGGGAGCCAAGCCCAGCCAATCAGAATGAGTTTTTCCCCACGAGCTTTATGACAAGGTGCACCTGTGTAATGATACTGTTTAATCAGCTTCTTGATATGCCACATCTGTCCGTTGGATCGATTATCTCGGCAAAGGAGAAATGCTCACTAACATGGATTTAAACGAATTTGTGCACAACATTTGAGATAAATACACTTTTTTTGTGTATGGAACATTTCTGGGATTTGTTTATTTCAGCTCATGAAACATGGTACCAACACTTTACATGTTGCGTTTATACTTTTGTTAATTGTATATTAAGATCCTGTTTTCCAACAGCAGCCTTTCTGATTCAGAGGGGTTGGGTTAAATGCAGAAGACACATTTCAGTTGAATGCATTCAGTTGTACAACTGACTAGGAATCCCCCTTTCCCTTTCATATTTCCTGCCTTGTGTTGGCAGCCACACGTTCACTATCCACTCAAGTTTGAGGAAGTGTTGTGCTGGTATCAACAGCTGGCCCAACAGGGTTTCATATTCAAACTAACACAAATACTGAAAGGAGCTTTCACAGGCACAGACTTCTCTTACTGCGAGGATAAAAGGAACGTTGCTTTTGCCACAGCTAAAAATCCAGGTATACTGTACCTAACTCATTTTGCTCCCTCTACTTTGTTCTTTGACTCCCTACAACCACCATTACGTGTATTATTAATGCAGCCCATTTCAAAAGGACGACAGGGATTTCATGGGCCAGTTTCTAGTGTCGAATATTTCAAATTAGAGATTTGATTTCTGTCCTATATCAAGTAATGCTTTTGAACTTGAAGCCAAACTCACCTTTTTTCTGTTCCTGGCACGGTGTAAACATATGGCAACTTTTTTAGTTGGTGAACACAGCGGGAGTCTGTGAGCGGAAGTCCACCGCTTTATTGAAAATTTCACACCATGGAACTCTTTCCAACTGAGATACAGTATCTTTATTATTTGGTTTCAGTTTTTAGTAGTTCTCTCATAATCCCAGAAAAAAATACACCTTTTTCCCAGATATTCTGCAAGGCCCTGAACATGATGTGAAATACATGAACAGAATCCAGTTAAACCAAATAAATGATCCCTGTTCTGATGAGAAATCTGTTCTAATCCAACCCTTCATGACTTAAAAACCAAAGAGCTTGGCTCAATGCCAGACTATCAAACACACTCAATTAAAACTGATAACACCATAACAAAATGTCAGGTTTAAAAATTCATAAACATAACAAGAGCTATTTTATCAACAAATCACTGATTAATACATAGAAATATAGAACAGCCAGCCCATTTCTAGAGCCAGCAGATGTAACCTGTATTAGGAGTGTAACATGTACACCATGTTTCATATTATCAGATTATGAATCACATGATGAAGCACATGTTTAATCACAGCTGCGCATTTCATTACACTCTCAGATACACTAAATATACAAAAGTATGTGGACACCCCTTCAAATTAGTAGATTAGGCTATTTCAGCCAAACCCATTGCTGACAGGTGTACAAAATTGAGTACACAGCCATGCAATCTCCATAGACAAACATTGGCAGTAAAATGGCCCACACTGAAGAGCTCAGTGACTTTCAACATGGCACTGTCATAGGATGCCACCTTTCCAAAAAGGCAGTTCGACAAACTTCTGCCCTGCTAGAGCTCGCCCAGTCAACTGTAAGTGCTGTTATTTTGAAGTGGAAACGTCTAGGAGCAACAACGCTCAGCCGTGAAGTGGTAGGCCACACAAGCTCACAATACGGGACCGCAGAAGTGCGTACCGCGTAAAAATCATCTGTCCTCAGTTGCAACACTCACTACCGAGTTCCAAACTGCCTCTGTTCGTCGGAAGCTTCATGAAATGGGTTTCCTTGGCCGAGCAGCCGCACACAAGCCTAAGATCACCAATGCGCAATGCCAAGCGTCGGCTGGAGTGGTGTAAAGCTCTCCCCCATTGGACTCTGGAGCAGTGGAAATATGTTCTCTGAAGGGATTAATCACGCGTCACCATCTGCCAGTCCAACGGACGAATCTGGGTTTGGCGGATGCTAGGAGAACGCTACCTGCCCGAATGCATAGTGCCAACTGTAAAGGTTGGTGGAGGAGGAATAATGGTCTGGGGCTGTTTTTCATGGTTCGGGCTAGGCCCTTTAGTTCCAATGAAGGGAAATCTTAAATCTACAGCATGCAATGACATTCTAGACAATTCTGTGTGTCTAACTTTGTGGCAACAGTTTGTGGAAGGATCTTTCCTGTTTCAGCATGACAATGCCCCCGTACGCAAAACGATGTCCATACAGAAATGGTTTGTCGAGATCGGTGTGGAAGAATTTGACTGCCATGCACAGAGCCCTGAGCTCAACCCCATCGAACACCTTTGGGATGAGTTAGAACGCCGACTGCTTGCCAGGTCTAATCGCCCAACATCAGTGCCCGACCTCACTAATGCTAGTGGCTGAATGGAAGCAAGTCCCCGTAGTAATGTTCCAACATCTAGTGGAAAGCCTTCCCAGAAGAGTGGAGGCTGTTGTAGCAGCAAAGGGGGACCAACTACATATTAATGCCCATGATTTTGGATGAGATGTTCGACGAGCAGGTGTCTACATACTTTTGGTGATGTGGTGTATATATAGTCATCTGTGGGGGAAAAGTATTTTATACAGTATAGTTCGACAACCTGTGGTGCATCATAGTCCAGTCAGTTACCAAAGGATCATCAGGGAACACTTTCATCAGGGAACTCTTTCTTTCAATCAGCAGTGCTCGGTCAGCACAACAGAGGGCATGGACTACCTGACCCACACCTCCCAACCCTGTCATTAACTACCTGACCCACACCTCCCAACCCTGTCATTAACTACCTGACCCACACCTCCCAACCCTGTCATTAACTACCTGACCCACACCTCCCAACCCTGTCATTAACTACCTGACCCACACCTCCCAACCCTGTCATTAACTACCTGACCCACACCTCCCAACCCTGTCATTAACTACCTGACCCACACCTCCCAACCCTGTCATTAACTACCTGACCCACACCTCCCAACCCTGTCATTAACTACCTGACCCACACCTCCCAACCCTGTCATTAACTACCTGACCCACACCTCCCAATCCTGTCATTAACTACCTGACCCACACCTCCCAACCCTGTCATTAACTTCTGACTCACACCAGAGAGGGGGTGAAAGGGAGAGCAAGGGAGAGGGGGAGAAAGTGAGAGAGCGAGAAAGGGTGTGTGTGTGTGAGAGAGAGAGAGTGAGTGAGAGGGCTCTCCGCTCAGGTTCAGTACATTTTCCTTTCTGAGCACATGAAAAGAAAGACTCAGTTATTTATGCTTAGGTGTCTTACGGTTATCACACAGCAAATTATTCTCCTAAGAGTAAGACTCTTTTTTAGGAAGTTCGTTTTTTAAAGCAAAAAAAAAAAAGTACATACAGATTTTCTGGAGGAGATTTTTATATTTTAAGTGCCACTTTTATAGGCGGTGCCAATCACAGCACTTCAAATAAGCCTTGAAGCAACTCTAAGCAATAGCCATCATCATCTTAAGTGTGTCCACACTCCTTCCCTTTAAATCACTTTAGAAGTAGACTAAAGTGAATCCACATGGAGGGGCAAGCAGCACAGTCTCTTCTTGATTTCATTATCACATATCTTTGAGTCCCTGTGTGACAAGTATTGGACCAGTTGGGCGCCACGGCGAGCACCAATCGGCTTTGATTACCGTCTCCGCCCAGCCGAGCATAGCCTCTGACGTCTCTGTGACATCACTAAGCCCGACCACCTGGTGAGCTGCCCCAGAGTGCTTTGCAGTGGCACCGTGCAAGGGCCTCTGAAGTTGAATTTAAATCTGAGTATCGGCAGATGACTGCAAGTGGCTGAAACGTTCAGCTGTCGCTGTGATTTAAAACACTGTCTTGGAAGAGACACGCAGACAGACACACTTGACCCCCAAAAAACATCTGGGTCAGATGGTTTAGACGCTTTCTTCTGTAAGGTTGCTGCCCCTATCATCACCAAGCCCATCTCTGACCTTTTTAACCTGTCCTCTCTGGGGAGGTTTCCATTGCTTGGTAGGCAGCCACGGTGCGTCCTTTATTTAAAGGGGGAGATCAAGCTGATCTTAACTGTTATAGGCCAATTTCTATTTTGCCATGTTTATCAAAAGTTATGGAAAAACTTGTCAATCATCAACTGCCTGGCTTTCTTGATGTCTATAGCATTCTCTCTGGTATGCAATCTGGTTTCCGCTCAAGTTATGGATGTGTCACTGCAACCTTAAAGGTCCTCAATGATGTCACCATTGCCCTTGTTTCTATGCAATGTTGTGCTGCTATTTTGACTTGGCCAAAGCTTTTGATACGGTAGACCATTCTTGTGGGCTGGCTAAGGAGTATTGGTGTCTCTGAGGGTTCTTTGGCCTGGTTTGCTAACTACCTCTCTCAAAGAG
The DNA here is from genome assembly GCF_016432855.1 of Salvelinus namaycush. NCBI lineage: Eukaryota > Metazoa > Chordata > Actinopteri > Salmoniformes > Salmonidae > Salvelinus > Salvelinus namaycush. Next base: position 69,688,319 of record NC_052310.1, read on the forward strand.
TGCAGTGTGTAACGTCAAAGCATCTGCTGTCTCAGCCACTGCCTGTCACCAAGGGAGTACCCCAAGGCTCGATCCTAGGCCCCAAGCTCTTCTCAATTTACTCATCATAGCTCAGGCAGTAGGAAGCTCTCTGATCCATTTATATGCAGATGATAGTCTTATACTCAGCTGGCCCCTCCCTGGATTTCTTGTTAAACGCTCTACAAGAAAGCTTTCTTAGTGTCCAACAAGCTTTCTCTGCCCTTAACCTTGTCCTGAACACCTCCAAAACAAAGGTCATGTGGTTTGGTAAGAAGAATGTCCCTCTCCCCACAGGTGTGATTACTACCTCTGAGGGTTTAGAGCTTGAGGTAGTCACCTCATACAAGTACATGGGAGTATGGCTAGATGGTTCACTGTCCTTCTCTCAGAACATATCAATGCTGCAGGCTAAAGTTACATTTAGACTTGGTTTCCTCTACCGTAAATCGCTCCTCTTTCACCCGAGCTGCCAAACTAACCCTAATTCAGATGACCATCCTTCCCATGCTAGATTACGGAGACATAATTTATAGATCGGCAGGTAAGGGTGCTCGAGCGGCTAGATGTTCTTAACCATTCGGCCATCAGATTTGCCACCAATGCTCCTTACATCATTGCACTCTATACTCCTCTGTAAACTGGTCATCTCTGTATACCCGTCGCAAGACCCACTGGTTGATGCTTATTTATTAAAACCCTCTTAGGCCTCACTCCCCCCATCTGAGATACCTACTGCATCCCTCATCCTCCACATACAACACCCATTCTGCCAGTTACATTCTGTTAAAGGTCCCCAAAGCACACACATCCCTGGCTCGCTCCTCTTTTCAGTTCGCTGCAGCTAGCAACTGGAACGAGCTGCAACAAACACTCAAACTGGACAGTTGTATCTCCAACTCTTCATTCAAAGACTCAAATCATGGACACTCTTACTGACAGTTGTGGCTGCTTCACGTGATGTATTGTTGACTCTACCTTCTTGCCCTTTGTGCTTTTGTCTGTGCCCAATAATGTTTGTACCATGATTTGTGCTACTACCATGTTGTGTTGCTGCCATGCTATGTTGTTGTCTTAGGTCTCTCTTCATGTAGTGTTGTGGTGTCTCTGTTGTCATGTGTGTTTTGTACTATATTTTTGTTTTGTTTAATTTTTAATCCCAGCCCCTGTCCCCGCAGGAGGCCTTTTGCCTTTTGGTAGGCCGTCATTGTAAATAATAATTTGTTCTTAACGGACTTGCCTAGTTAACTAAAGGTTCAATGAAAAAATAAACAACAGAGTACACACACAGTGAGAGTACATACAAACAAAAAGAGTACACACACAAACACAGAGTACATGCACACAAACGCACCCTTGAATTGGTTCCCTCACACACACACCACCCAGTGACTTTATGACAAAACAAGTGTAGCAAACAAGAGCCTACCTGTCTACACTACGTTTTCCCTCATTTGTATAATTTATTTCACCTTTATTTAACCAGGTAGGCCAGTTGAGAACAAGTTCTCATTTACAACTGCGACCTGGCCAAGATAAAGCAAAGCAGTGCGACACAAACAACAGTTACACATGGGATAAACAAACGTACAGTCAATAACAAAATAGAAAAATCTATATACAGTGTGTGCAAATGTAGTAAGGTTAGGGTGGTAAGGCAAATAGACCATAGTGGCAAAATAATTACAATTTAGCAATTAAACACTGGAGTGATTGATGTGCAGAAGATGAATGTGCAAGTAGAGATACTCGAGTGCAAAGGAGCAAAAAAAAAATAACAATATGGGGATGAGGAGTTGGGTGGGCTATTTACAGATGGGCTGTGTACAGGTGCAATGATCGGTAAGCTGCTCTGACAGCTGATGCTTAAAGTTAGTGAGGGAGATATGAGTCTCCAGCTTCAGTGACTTTTGCTGTTCGTTCCAGTCATTGGCAGCAGAGAACTGGAAGGCGGCCAAAGGAGTAGCTGGCTTTGGGGATGACCAGTGAAATATACCTGCTGGAGCGCATGCTACAGGTGGGTGCTGCTATGGTGACCAGTGAGCTGAGATAAGGCGGGGCTTCACCTAGCAAAGACTTAGATGACCTGGAGCCAGTGGGTTTGGCGATGAATATGAAGCGAGGGCCAGCCAACGAGAGCATACAGGTCGCAGTGGTGGTTAGTATATGGGACTTTGGTGACAAAATGGATGGCACTGTGATAGACTGCATCCAATTTGTTGAGTAGGGTGTTGGAGGCTATTTTGTAAATTACATCGCCAAAGTCAAGGATCGGTAAGATAGTCAGTTTATCCGGGTATGTTTGGCAGCATGAGTGAAGGATGCTTTGTTGCGAAATAGGAAGCCAATTCTAGATTTAATTTTGTATTGCAGATGCTTAATGCGAGTCTGGAAGGAGAGTTTACAGTCTAACCAGACACCTAGGTATTTGTAATTGTCCACATATTCCAAGTCAGAATCGTCCAGAGTAGTGACGCTAGACGGGCGAGTGGGAGGGTGCAGGCAGCAATTGGTTGAAGAGCATGCATTTAGTTTTACTTGCATTTAAGAACAGTTGGAGGCCACGGAAGGAGTGTTGTATGGCATTGAAGCTTGTCTGGAGGTTTGTTAACCTCTTGACGGTAGGGGCCATATTTTTTTTAATAACGTTCCCAAGGTAAACGGACTATTTCTCAGGTCCAGATCGTAGAATATGCATATAATTTACAGATTAGGATAGAAAACACTCCAACGTTTCCAAAACTGTTAAAATATTGTCTGTGAGTATAACAAAACTGATTCTGCAGGCGAAAACCTGAGTAAAAATATAACCCGGAAGTGATTCTTTTTTTTTTTTTTTATCTGTGTTTCCTGGCGTCTTTCTTCCATTTAAAGGGGTATCAACCAGATTCCTTTTCCAATGGCTTCCTCAGGCTGTGACCAGGCTTTAGACATAGTTTCAGGCTTTTATTTTGAAAAATTAGCGAGATTTTTCAAAAGTAGTAAGGTGTCCTCAGATTAGTTCCTGCGCGTGAGAGGGTAGCTCCCCATTTTCTTTTTCTCTCTTATTGAGTAGGTTACGGTCCGGTTTAAATATTATCGATTATGTTTGTTAAAAACAACCTGAGGATTGATTATAAAAAACATTTGACATGTTTCTACGACCATTACGGATACTTTTTGGAATTTTCGTCGAACGGAACAAGGCTTTGGTTTTCTGAACATAACGCGCAACCCAAATGGCGTTTTTTTGTTATCAAAGTAATATTTATCGAACAAAAAGAACATTTGTTGTGTAACTGGGAGTCTCGTGAGTGCAAACATCCGAAGATTATCAAAGCGATTAATTGTATTGCTTTTCTGACTTTTGTGACCAAGCTAACCAAGCTAATATAAGGCTAACTGTTCCAGCATTGATTGATACACTCACAAAAGCTTAGATTGCTTTCGTTGCAAAGCATATTTTCAAAATTTGACACGATAGGTGGATTAACAACAAGCTAAGCTGTGTTTTGGTATATTTCACTTGTGATTGCATGATTATAAATATTTTTAGTAATATTTTTGAATCTGATACGTTTGGGAATTTTCTTCTGGCTTTCAGGACCGGAACGAGGCTGTAGTTTTCTGAACATGACGCGCAACCCAAATGGCGTTTTTCTGTTATAAAAGTAATATTTATCGAACAAAAAGAACATTTGTGTAACTGGGAGTCTCGTGAGTGCAAACATCCGAAGATTATCAAAGGTAAGCGATTAATTTTATTGCTTTTCTGACTTTCATGACCATGCTAATTTGGGGCTAGCTGTTCTAGCATTGATTGATACTCACAAAAGCTTGGATTGCTTTCGCTGTAAAGCATATTTTCAAAATCTGACACGATAGGTGGATTAACAACAAGCTAAGCTGTGTTTTGGTATATTTCACTTGTGATTGCATGATTATAAAAAAAAATTGTAAAATTTTGCGCCCTGCAATTCAGCGGTTGTTTAGGAAAATGATCCCGTAAAAGGGATCCGTAGCGCAGAGAAGTTAAGTGTCCAAAGAAGGGCCAGAAGTATACAGAATGGTGTTGTCTGCGTAGAGGTGGACCAGAGAATCACCAGCAGCAAGAGCGACATCATTGATATATATACAGAGAAAAGAGTCGGTCTGAGAATTGAACCCTTTGGCACCCCCATAGAGACTGCCAGAGGTCCGGACAACAGGCACTCCGATTTGACACACTGAACTCTATCTGAGAAGTAGTTGGTGAACCAAGCGAGGCAATCATTTGAGAAACCAAGACTGTTGAGTCTGCCGATAAGAATGTGGTGATTGACAGAGTCGAAAGCCTTGGCCAGGTCAATGAAGACGGCTGCACAGTATTGTCTTTTATCGATGGCGGTTAGGATATCATTTAGGACCTTGAGCGTGGCTGAGGTGCACCCATGACCAGCTCAGAAACCAGATTGCACACGCAGCAGCTTTCCAATCTTTAGGGATCTCAGACGATACGAAAGAGAGGTTGAACAGGCTAGTAATAGGGGTTGCAACAATTGCGGCGAATAATTTTAGGAAGAGAGGGTCCAGATTGTCTAGCCCAGCTGATTTGTGGGGGTCCAGATTTTGCAGCTCTTTCACAACATCAGCTATCTGGATTTGGGAAAAGGAGAAATGGGGGAGGCTTGGGCAAGTTGCTGTGGGGGGTACAGAGCTGTTGGGGTAGCCAGGTGGAAAGCATGGCCAGCCATAGAAAAATGCTTATTGAAATGATTGATTATCGTACATTTATCGGCGGTGACAGTGTTTCCTAGCCTCAGTGCAGTGGGCAGCTGGGAGGAGGTGCTCTTCTTCTCCGTAGACTTTAGTGTCCCAGAACATTTTGGAGTTTGTGCTACAGGATGCAAAATTCTGTTCGAAAAAGCTAGCCATTGCTTTCCTAACTGCCTGTGTGTATTAGTTCCTAACTTCCCTGAAAAGTTGCATATCGCGGGGGATATTCGATGCTAATGCAGTACGCCACAGGATGTTTTTGTGCTGGTCAAGGGCAGTCAAGTCTGGAGTGAACCAAGGGCTATATCTGTTCTTAGTTCAAATTTTTTTTAATGGGGCATGCTTATTTCAGATGGTGAGCAAAGCACTTTTAAAGAATAACCAGGCATCCTCTACTGACGGAATGTCAATATCCTTCCAGGATACCCGGGCCAGGTTGATTAGAAAGGCCTGCTCGCTGAAGTGTTTTAGGGAGTGTTTGACAGTGATGAGGGGTGGTCGTTTGACCACGGACCCATTACAGACGCAGGAAATGAGGCAGTGATCGCTGAGATCCTGGTTGAAGACAGCAGAGGTGTATTTATAGGGCAGGTTGGTCAGGATGATATCTATGAGGGTGCCCGTGTTTACGGATTTAGGGTTGTACCTGGTAGGTTCCTTGATAGTTTGTGTGAGATTGAGGGCATCTAGCTTAGATTGTAGGACGGCCGGGGTGTTAAGCATATCCCAGTTCATGTCACCTAACAGTACAAACTCTGAAGATAAATGGGGGGCAATCAACTCACATATGGTGTCCAGGGCACAGCTGGGGGCTGAGGGGGGTCTATAACAAGCGGCAACAGTGAGAGACTTTTTTCTGGAAAGGTGGATTTTTTAAAGTAGAAGCTCAAACTGTTTGGGTACAGACCTGGATAGCATGACAGAACTCTGCAGGCTCTCTCTGCAGTAGATTGCAACTCCACCCCCTTTGACAGTTCTATCTTGGCGGGAAATGTTGTAGTTGGATGGAAATATCAGAATTTTTGGTGGCCTTCCTAAGCCAGGATTTAGACATGGCTAGGACATCAGGGTTGGCGGAGTGTGCTAAAGCAGTGAATAAAACAAACTTAGGGAGGAGACTTCTAATGTTGACATGCATGAAACCAAGGCTTTTACAGTTACAGAAGTCAACAAATGATAGTGCCTGGGGAATAGGAGTGGAACTGGGGGCTACAGGGCCTGGGTTAACCTCTACATCACCAGAGAAACAGAGGAGGAGTAGGATAAGGGTACGGCTAAAGGCTATAAGAACTGGTCGTCTAGTGCGTTGGGGACAGAGATTAAAAGGAGCAGATTTCTGGGCGTGGTAGAAAAGATTCAGGGCATAATGTACAGACAATGGTATGGTAGGATGTGAGTACAGTGGAGGTAAACCTAGGCGTTTAGTGACGATGAGAGAGGTTTCCTCTCTGGAGGCACCAGTTTATTTCACCTTTATTTAACCAGGTAGTCTAGTTGAGAACAAGTTCTCATTTAGCCAGGTGAGGTCTCCGCATGTGTGTGGGGTGGGACAAAAGAGCTATCGAAGGCATTGAGTGGGACTGAGGGCTATACAGTGAAATAAAACAATAAGAACTAGCTGAGACAGCAGTAGACAAGGCATATTGACATTAGAGAGAGGCATAAAGCAGTCACAGGTGTTGATCAGGAGAGCTAAGACAACAACGGGTAAATGGCGATGAATGGGCAGAGCGGGTCAATCAGGTACGTACAGGACCTGAGTTTGAGGCTGGGGCCGACAGGTAAACAAAATGAAGTACCGTGTTATTGAAACAGTCCAGGGTGCATCAGCTGTGTAGCCGAGTGATCATAGGGTCAAAAGAGCAGCAATAGGTGAATAGTGTTTGGCCCTCCTCTCCTCTGCAGTATCAATGGGAGCTGTGTGTTTTATCAGTCTGGGCAGTCATGCAGTAAATTACTGGCTACCCTTTTAATACACTAGACTGGAGCCAGATGTAATCCCTTCATGTGTGTTTCCCTGCAGAAGCCTGAAGCCCTCTCTTCTCACCCTCAGCCATCCCCTGACCTTCCATCATCTCCCCCCTCAGCCATCCCCTCTGCCCCCTCACCTTTACTGAAGCCCTTTATGAGCTTTGTCAGGTAGGGTGGTGCAGTACATTATGAGTCAGATGTGATCGTTGATTAGGTGATGAGACCTGCTGCTCCGCCCCCTTCTTGCTGACCATCTGGGCTCATCGGTCTCTGTCACACCCCTTCACCCAGGTAACACACACCAGCTGGTAAAAAAAATATTTAAAAAAGAACCTCACACCCCAACGCTGAAACACCCCACAAAACGCTCACAGACACCCCCCAACGCTCAGACACATCCCCCCCAACGTTCCCAGACCCCCCCCCCCCAACGTTCACACACACACACACACACACAACGTTCACACCTTCTGGTTTAATAAACCAGCCTCTCACACCTCTCTTCTCGCAACTACCAAATACAAAAACTGTTTGATGAAGACCTATCCAAGCAAAATAGATAACCATATACACACCTACTCATAAAACACACACACACTCCACACCACTGGCTCCATGGCTGTGGCACAAACCCCAGTCTCACCTACACACACCTTCTGCTTAATAAACACTCGTCCCATCCCAACCTCCGGGATGAATTAGTAACATAGTGTTATTAACATTTCTCTGGCCGCCTGAGTCGCGTAGGTGGAAAATGCTGCTGGTTGCTTCACTCATTAGGTAGCATGTCTGTCTGTCTGTCAAATGAGCAGGAGAAGTGACGACTCCACTATGTGTTGATTTGTTTTTTAATCACCGCCGTATTAAAGTGTATGAAGTGAGACGCTTTATTAGACTAATCTAGCAGGGGTCAGAGAGAGCCTGAATCAAATTTAGGAGAAAAGGAGGAAATATGAATTTGAGATGAATGTGTGAAATGTAAACAGGAAGGAAGGAGAGAATCAAAAAGATGAAATGAAGGAGCTTGAATCCTGACCTACGGCCAGAGAAAGTTGACCCCCTTTTATCATGCCTTTGTGACCAGCGTTTCACAGTTTATTAGTACTGGATTTTGCTTACTTGATTGTATTTGATACATGAAAGTTTGGGAAATCCCTGCAAAAATGTTGCATCTCTCAAGCCTACAGCGAGCTAAGCTAAACATTCTGTATAGAAATACAGTGTTCATATTTATTGCAAACTCAGAAATTGAAGTATATCGCAAGAGAATATACACCGTACTAATGATACCATACGCTGACTCATCCCATAACCATACATAATGATATACATGGGAACAGTTTGCTGTGCTTTCCCTTCACACCACGTTCAGTCAGTCACACAGCAATAACAGACACCGTGACACACACACACCCAATCTGCGACAACAGCTGGGGACAGTCCAAACAAACGTGGATAGACGAGACGTCAGGAGGAGGGAAGAGAAAACAGCGTTGGAGTTTATCCAGAGCGGAAAGCTGTTTCAGAGGGGTTGTTAGTAGCCTGTCTCTGCCTGAGCTGCGTTCAGAAGATCACATCTGTATTGAGCTGTATCATTAGAGGAGTTTCAAAAGGCTGTGCGATGATCAGGCAAACAGCGTTGACAGGACATGATGAAACAAAGCACGCATTGTAGCGCTTGTGTATCAATTCAGTGTTTCCCCTGTCGTCTCTTTCAGCTGCAACTCAACACCAAAGCCTGATGGAGTATGGCACATCATTAGCAATAGGGACTGAAGGGATGCAGGTGGAAATCATTTAGACTCAGATGTAAAAGGGATTTAGTATGCCTGTCTTCTACACTTTAGACAGACAGAGACAGATACACAAAGAGAGGGAGAAGAACAGGCGAAAGAGAACAAGGGAAAACCAAATTGGGATATTTACATCAAGAGCGTCACTATGTACACTGTGTGGCCTGACTCCACTGGGAACCATGAAAGGCTGAGGAGGATTGTGGGTAATTCACAAGGCGGCGGCTGTGCCGAGGCCCTTAATTAGTGTGGAAATGCTGTCAGAATTCTACAGCCTTCCGGAAATCCATTCATTATTCCACGTTGTCAGTGTCCCAGAGCATTGCTCTGTGTGTCACCATAGACTTAAACATCCATGTTGGAGATTTGACGACTCTGACTGCTAGAGTCATTGCTGAGACCTGAGAGATGAGATGCAACGTGTCTGGGATGTTTTTCTAACCCTTGTGTGCATGTTTCCCCTTAAGTAGTGCCAGAAGCCAAGTCAAAGAAAAAAACATTACATTCAAACCAACAAACTAGAATAAAAAAGTATTACCCCCACGCAGGAGGTCTGTCAATTAGATTGACAGACTTCCAATCCTGGCCATGTATATTTGAATTTTTTACACAAAAGCAATGCTCCTGATATCCTAGGCATCTCTGTGCCTGAGGAGAATCCATGTCTCTGTAGGAGGGTCATGGCTAGAATGGATACAGCTTGTCAAATGAATGTCAAAAGTAGAAATAACTATTTTCCTAACGTAAACTAAATATCCTAACCTGCTATTTAAATAATCCTAACCTGCTGCATAAGTTCAAATCAAATGTTATTGCTCACAAACACTCAGAAAAAAAAGAAACAGCCCTTTTTCAGGACCCTGTCTTTCAAAGATAATTCGTAAGAATCCAAATAACTTTACAGATCTTTATTGTAAAGGGTTTAAACACCGTTTCCCATGCTTGTTCAATGAACCATAAACAATTAATGAACATGCACCCGTGGAACGGTCGTTAAGACACTAACAGCTTACAGACCGTAGGCAATTAAGGTCACAGTTATGAAAACTTAGGACACTAAAGAGGCCGTTCTACTGACTCTGAAAAACACTAAAAGAAAGATGCCCAGGGTCCCTGCTCATCTGCGTGAACGTGTCTTAGGCATGCTGCAAGGAGGCATGAGGACCGCAGATGTGGCCAGGGCAATAAATTGCAATGTCCGTACTGTGAGACGCCTAAGACAGCGCTACAGGGAGACAGGACGGACAGCTGATCGTCCTCGCAGTGGCAGACCACGCGTAACACCTGCACAGGATCGGTACATCTGAACATCACACCTGCGGGACAGGTACAGGATGGCAACAACTGCCGAGTTACACCAGGAACGCACAATCCCTCCATCAGTGCTCAGACTGTCCGTTATATGCTGAGAGAGGCTGGACTGAGGGCTTGTAGGCCTGTTGTAAGGCAGGCCTTAAATGATTTACTCACGTCGGCCACGGAGGACACGAGCCCACAGCCCTTGGGAGCGGGCCGCGGTGGTGGCACTGTGTTATCCTCAAAACGGGTGAAGGTGTTAAGCTTGTCTGGGAGCAAGACGGTGTCCGCGACGTGGCTGTATTTCCCTTTGTAATCCATGATCGTCTGTAGACCCTGCCACAAACGTCTCATGTCGGAGCCGTTGAATTGCGATTCCACTTTGTCTCTGTACTGACGTTTTGCCTGTTTGATTGCCTTACGGAGGGAATAACTATACTGTTTGTATTCAACCATATTCCCAGTCACTTTGCCATGGTTAAATGCGTTGGTTAGCGCTTTCAGTTTTGCGAAAGCTGCCATCTAGCCAAGAGAGGAGTAAAATGGAGTCGTGATCTGATTTGCCAAAGGGAGGACGGGGGAGGTACTTGTAGGCGTCTTGAAAAGGCGAGTAGCAGTTATCTAATGGTTTTCCTAATTGAGTACTACAGTCAATGTGTTGATAAAACTTTGGTCGTTTTTTCCTCAAATTTGCTTTGTTAAAATCCCCAGCTACAATAAATGTGGCCTCAGGATATGTGGTTTCCAGTTTGCATAAAGTCCAACGTAGTTCCTTGAGGGCCGTCATGGTATCGGCATGAGGGGGAATATACACGGCTGTGACTGTAACAGAAGATAATTCTCTTGGAAGGTAACATGGTCGGCATTTGATTGAAGTGTTCTAGGTCGGGTAAATAAAATCATTTCTGTACGTTATCACAATCACACCATGAGCAGTTAATCATGAAACATACATCCCCGCCTTTCTTCCCGGTGAGTTCTTTATTTCTGTCTGCGCGATGAACTGAGAACCCAGCTGGCTGTATGGATCGGGACAGTATATCCTGAGAGCCATGATTCCATGAAACAGAGTATGTTACAGTCCCTGATGTCTCTCTGGAAGGAGATCCTCGCCCTGAGCTCGTCTACTTTATTTTCCAGAGACTGAACATTAGGGAGTAATATACTCGGAAGCGGTGGATGGTGTGCCTGCCTCCTGAGTCGGACTAGAAGTCCACTCCAAATACCTCTTCTCTGCCGGTGGCGTCTTGGAGCAGCTTCTGGGATAAGTTCAATTGCCCTGGGGTGTACGAACAAAGGTTCTAATTTGGGAAAGTCATATTCCTGTTCGTAATGCCGGTGAGTTACCGCCGCTCTGATATCCAAAAGTTATTTCCGGCTGTATGTAATAACACAAAAAAATCTTTCTGGGCTAATAATGTAAGAAATATAACAAAAATAAAAATGCAACATTGCTTAGGCGCTAGAAGCAGAGCTGCCATGTCTGACGGCGTCATCTTGCTGTGAAAAGTCAAATCTGACAAAAGCTGTATCCCATCTAGTCAAAACCCTGTAGGCGGGAGATAGTGTCCACAGAAACCGAGATCAATACTGATAACCACAGTCTCTACCCCCAAAATGTCATTAGGCATTCTGTCTCCCTAAATTGCCATGTCCATTCCGCTTGCCTTTGATATAACAGTCTTATATCTGTACCCTTTGCACAGCGTGGATATATCCCCAATCAACAGGAGAGAAAGCCACTTTAATCCAAATTACCCAAAATTACTAAGTAACGAAGGGGGGGACTAATTATGTTTCATAAAGGCATGTCTCAAACCAGGCTTATTATTCACTTACTACATCCTTGAGTGGTGGCTCAACACTGACCTTGTCATGCATAAGAGAATACATTTTTCCTGCCCTGTTTAGATATGGAGCATTGCGCGAGCGTGCGTGCGTGGTGTCTTACCGGTGTCATTGCCCTGGCTCCCCTCTCTCTTCAGCATCTGAACAGCCCCCACATATTTCTTCAGCTGGACCTTGAGGACCTCGTTCTCTCTGCAGACACAGACAACAGAATCAAGGCCCAGAGAGAGAGAAAGCGCATCAGACTGGACCAGTAAGTGTGTGTGAGTGTGTGTAAACCTCAAGGCTTACAGCCTTCTAAACCCCAGCCCAACTCTGGAGCAGGATTATACATGCAGCCCTACAGGTTTCATGTGATTGTTTACTGTCACTACAGACTCTATGCACGAGGGAGGCGCAAGCGTGTGTATGCTCAGAAGTGTGTGTAGCAGTATGTGTGTTTACAAGGCCTGTGCGGACGCTTACGGTTGGTTTTGGGGGGAAATCAGAATCTAAGAGAATTACGGTGCTGTTAACAACAACAACAACCCCTGCCTTCCTTCCCCGCTCTCGTTGTACCCTGCTTATCGCCTCCCATTCCACCCCACAAAGGACACCCGGGACAGGAGATCTCAAAAAGCCGGCTGATGAGCTCTCGGAGGGACGATAGGGCCGTTGTTATCCGAGTTGGCAAGCCGAAACACAATTCCGGTGCGATTTAATTAAAGGTAATAAATGTCTGGCGTTCCAGAGGCAACGGAGGGGATTCCACAGCTCAGGTGTGTCTCATTGATCACTCCAAATGTGCCCTCCTGCTATGGAAAAGGCAGGTTAGCATTCCCGCATGGGCAGGCGCAGTTACAGTGTTTTCCCTAAGATTTTAACCACAGAATTTCCTGCAATTCTACACATTTTGCCATGGCTTACACTGTGTTCTTATGCTTAGTGACTATAACAGATTCTCTCTGGCCGTCTAATTGTTATTGGTGACTGTTACTTATCAAAGATGATCTTATTTAAAAAATATATAGCTCCTTTATCTTTTCTACATATCTTTTGTTTTACACACTAACCAGACCACCCACGTTGCGTGCGTGACCGTTGCAAAATAAATGTACACAAACAGTACATGTTATTCAATCATTTCATCCAAACTGCTGGTATGTCTCAACAGGCATAGCCAGGCACCGAAATAGAACTTGGTTAGAACTTAGAACCTGGTTCCATTTTAGAGGCTTGACGCGCTGCAAGTTCCACCTCTCTACTCATTGGTTTTTACAAGCATATACCCATGTGGGTGATTGAGAGATGATTGAGGTGCACACTGCAGTCCAGTTGGTGGCGATAATGCACCTTAAAGTTGGTTGCTAACTGCCATATTAAAACAATCCACAGAAGAATGAACAAGGAGTTTTTCTTTTCACTCTGTAATTTAGGTTAGTATTGTGGAGTAAGTATAATGTTGTTTATCCATCCTCAGTTTTCTCCTATCACAGCCATTAAACTCTAACTGTTTTAAAGTCACCATTGGCCTCATGGTGAAATCCTTGAGCAGTTTCCTTCCTCTCCGGCAATTGAATTAGGCAGCAGGCCTGTATCTTTGTAGTGACTGGATGTATTATACACAATTCAAAATATAATTAATAACTTCATCATGCTCAAAGGAATATTCAATGTCTGTTTTATTTATTTTTACCCATCTACCTATAGGTGCTCTTCTTTGCAAGGCATTGGAAAACCTCCCTGGTCTTTATAGTTGAATCTGTGCTTGAAATTCACTGTTTGACTGAGGAACCTTGCAGATAATTATATGTGTGCGGTACAGAGATGAGGTAGTCATTCAAAAATCATGTTAAACAATATTATTGCACACAGAGTGAGTCCATGCAACTTCTTGTGTGAATTGTTAAGCACATTTGTACTCCTGAACATATTTAGGCTTGCCATAACAAATATTTAGGCTTCCATAACAAATATTTAGGCTTGCCACTTTGACATTATGGAGTATTGTGTAGACCAGTGTAGGCCAGGGCTCCAGAGTGGCGCAGCATCTAAGGCACTGCATCTCAGTGCTAGAGGCGTCACTACCGACCTAGGTTCGATTCCAGGCTGTATCAAAACTGGCCATGATTGAGAGTCCCATAAGGCAAAGCACAATTTGCCGAGCGTAATCCAGGTTTGGCTGGGGTAGGCCGTCATTGTAAATAAGAATTTGTTCTTAACTGACTTGCCTGGTTAAATAAAAAAATATAACATTTGGGCTTCCCGAGTGGCGCAGCGGTATAAGGCAGTGCTAGAGGCTTCACTACAGATCCGGGTTCGATCCTGGGCTGTGTTGCAGCCGGCCATGACTGGGAGACTCAAGAGGCGGCGCACAATTGGCCCAGTGTCGTCTGGGTTAGGGGAAGGTTTGGACGTCCTTGTCCCATCGCGCTCTAGCGACTCCTGTGGCAAGCCGGGAGCATGCCCGCTGACACGGTCAACAGCTGTAGGGTATTTCCTCCGACACATTAAGGGTTAAGCAAGCATTGTGTCTTGGCATGGCTCTCGACCTTCGCCTCTCCCGAGTCCGTACAGGAGTTGCAACGATGGGACAAGACTAACTACCAAATGGATATCACGAAATATCAAATAAATCCATTTGATCCATATTAAATTCAGCCTGTACCAACAAAATGTGGAAAAAGTCAAGGGGTTTCAGTACTTTCTGAAAGCACTGTATATCAGGTCTGTACCCGACAGTGCATTCTGAAAGCACTGTATATCAGGGCTGTACCCGACAGTGCATTCTGAAAGCACTGTATATCAGGGCTGTACCCGACAGTGCATTCTGAAAGCACTGTATATCAGGTCTGTACCCGACAGTGCATTCTGAAAGCACTGTATATCAGGGCTGTACCCGACAGTGCATTCTGAAAGCACTGTATATCAGGGCTGTACCCGACAGTGCATTCTGAAAGCACTGTATATCAGGTCTGTACCCGACACTGCATTCTGAAAGCACTGTATATCAGGTCTGTACCCGACAGTGCATTCTGAAAGCACTGTATATCAGGGCTGTACCCGACAGTGCATTCTGAAAGCACTGTATATCAGGGCTGTACCCGACAGTGCATTCTGAAAGCACTGTATATCAGGTCTGTACCCGACACTGCATTCTGAAAGCACTGTATATCAGGTCTGTACCCGACAGTGCATTCTGAAAGCACTGTATATCAGGTCTGTACCCGACACTGCATTCTGAAAGCACTGTATATCAGGGCTGTACCCGACACTGCATTCTGAAAGCACTGTATATTAGGGCTGTACCCGACACTGCATTCTGAAAGCACTGTATATCAGGGCTGTACCCAACAGTACTTTCTGAAAGTATTCAGAACCCTCGACTTTTTCCACATTTAGTTAAGTTACAGCCTTATTCTAAAATTGATTAAATATATTGTTTTCCTCAAATCTACACACATAATGCCAAAGCGAAAACATTTTTTTTTTTTTTTATAGAATAAAAAAGATAAGTATTTACATAAATATTCAGACCCTTTGCTATGAGACTCAAAATTGATTGCTCGACTAAAGACATTTCGGTTGACCAACAGCCTATTGACCAAACAATCGACCAGTCGACTAAATGGGGTCAGCCCTACTGTAGAAACAGAGAGAGATGCCATATAGTTTAAAACCTTCAATGTTGATGAAACAGTGCTGTGGCCAGACCTAAAAACCTGATTCGCATTCCATTTAAGATGTTGTTTTCTTGGAAGTAGGCCTTTAGCTGCCTACTAACAAAGGACCTCAGTACATTTGACAGTACAGACAATTTTGATATGGGTCGATAATTGTCAAGTAGCGAAGGATCTCCACCTTTCAGGAGAGGCAGTACAAAAGCAGATTTTCATAACTTGGGGATTTCGTTAACTTCTTTGGGACTGGGGGGCAGTATTGAGTAGCTTGGATAAAAATGTGCCCAGAGTAAACTGCCTGCTACTCAGGCCTAAAAGCTAGAATATGCATATAATTAGTAGATTTGGATAGAAAACACTCTGAAGTTTCTAAAACTGTTTGAATGATGTCTGTGAGTATAACAGAACTCATATGGCAGGCAAAAACCTGAGAAAAAATCCAACCAGGAAGTGGGAAATCTGAGGTTTGAAGTTTTTCAAGTCATTGCCTATCGAATATACAGTGTCTATGGGGTCATATTGCACTTCGTAAGGCTTCCACTAGATGTCAACAGTCTTTAGAAACTTGTTTGAGGCTTATACTGTGAAGGAGGGGTGAATGAGAGCTGTTTCAACCAGATGTCTGGCAGAGTGCCATGAGCTCAGTCTCGCGCGCTCCCGTGAGAGTTAGCTGCGTTCCATTGCATTTCTACAGACAAAGGAATTCTCCGGTTGAAACATTATTGAAGATTTATGATAAAAACATCCTAAAGATTGATTCTATACTTCGTTTGACATGTTTCTACGAACTGTAATATGACTTTTCGTCTGAACTTTCGCCTGGACTTGCCCGCGCCTCCTGAGTTTGGATGTGTACTAAACGCGCAAACAAAAAGGAGGTATTTGGACATAAATGATGGACTTTATCGAACAAAACAAACATTTATTGTGGAACTGGGATTCCTGGGAGTGCATTCTGATGAAGATCATCAAAGGTAAGTGAATATTTATATTCAAATTTGAATTTGGCACCCTGCAATTTCACTGGCTATTGGCGAGGTGGGACGCTACCGTCCCACATATCCCAGAGAGGTTTTAACATCAAGCGTGATGTTAAAAATACATGTTAAGGAGAAGCAATGATGTCTGCAGCTAGGTGTAGGAAGCGGGGGTATAGTTCATCAGGTCCAGGAGATTTTTTCCATCAATTTCTTTCAGGGCTTTACACACTTCTGAAACAGAGAAGGATGAAATGGGGAACCTGGTGAAGGAGTGCACAGGGGTGTCAGGTAAATTCATAGGGGGCTCAATTATACCTTTGACCTTTTCAAATAAACTGCCTGCATCTAAAAAAGTATTCAAGGCTTTCAGAATGGAGGTTCTCTCAGTTACAATCTGTATGTCTCCCAACAATTGTTTGGGAAGCTGTGTATCTTTTTTGCACTCCAAACCTTTCACTACTTGCTAAAATTTGGATGGAGTATTTCAATTATCTGAAGTAGATTTCAGGTAGTGGTCTGCTTTCATTTAATTCCATTCAATGCTAGACACATCCTGTAAAACACCTTGAATATCAAACCGTTTCCAGTTTCTTTTCGTAATGACACTTGGAAATTTCTTAGGAATTTTACCATCTCACACACAGGCAATAGCACAGTGATCACTTATGTCATTTGCAAAAATACCAGAAGCATTAAAACGATGAGGAGTATTGGTTAAGATCAAATCAATCAAAGAGGACATTTTATATTTAACCTAGTTACACTGTTGACAATCTGAGTGAGATTGTAGGTATTGCATAGAATTTAGAGTTGATCAGAGCTAGATGTTAACCAGTCCTGATTCAGATCACCCATCAGGACAAACTCAGAGTTGACATTCTGTGATAACAATTCGAAAATAGAATCCAGAGAGACAACAGTAGCAGATGGAGGTCTACAACAACATTTAAAGATGAGCCGAGGTTTAGGTTCAAAGACAGATATTCAAATTGCTGAGGTTAAGTAACAGAAGTCAACAAGACCACCGAGAACTTGTCTTTTACGTATACAGCAACACCGCCACCCTTAGATTTACGATCTGTACAAAACACATTGTAACCATTTATGCCAATATTTTAGTCTGTAATAGATTTTTTTGAGCCAGGTTTCAGAAAACATAAATACATCAGGGTCAGCAGTTTTTATCCATATATTCACAAAATCAAGCTTCAGCAGAAGACTTCTTACACTCATATGCAAAAACTTCAGGCCACTCTGACTACTTAATTGGGCAGGGATAAGAATGTCAGGACCTGGGTTAGACTGCACATTTCCAGACAATAGAAGCAGCAAGATTATGGCAAGTCTAGATCGAGGGCTACAACATTTGGATTTATAGACAGCACTTGAAGGAGAATTCATAGTCAAAGTCTTTAACGCCACATATTTCAGGAGATGTGTGAAGTCCAGAGACATGGTTAAATACCAAGAGAAGAGTCCTGACATGTAAAAACAGGAATGGTTAAATACCAAGAGAAGAGTCCTGACATGTAAAAACAGGAATGGTTAAATACCAAGAGAACAGTCCTGACATGTAAGAACAGGAATGGTTAAATACCAAGAGAACAGTCCTGACATGTAAAAACAGGAGTCTTATTTCTCCCATATTGTTTGGGAGAAATGTGCATAGTTCTCACGCGCACTTCCGGAGCAAGCGTAGGGTTTCTCTCAAAACTCGAGGGAGAAACAGTCATATATTTCCTCATTCACAGAGCAACGGGCTCTAAAAGTTTCGCCAACATTGTAAAAGCCAAGTGTAGACAACAGCAAAATGAACAACAGCAACATGTTTGTTTATTGCCCTAAGAGTCACTAATCAAATAGTCCAACCACAGATCAATAAAAAGTTAGCGATGTCTGCGTATGATGTAGGCGAGCAAAGCTCCGGGGATAGAGAGGGTGGCAAGGGCACCTGTACCAGAATGGGAGAGACAGAGCAGGGCAGGCACGGGGCAGGCAGGCAGAGAGATCAGTTCTCTGGCCAACAGTGCACATGGATCGCACTGTATCGACGTGAAAATATATCGACATAGGCTGACCTTGACACATGGATTGTGTGTGTGTGGCATTCAGAGGGTGAATGGGCAAAATTTAAGTGCCTTTGAATGGAGTATGAATGTAGGTGTCAGGCGCACCGGTTAGTGTCAAGAACTGCAATGCTGCTGGGTTTTTCATGCCCAACAGTTTCCTGTGTATCAAGAACGGTTCACCACCAAAACAACATCCAGCCAACTTGACACAACTATGGGAAGCATTGAAGTCAAAATGGGTCAGCATCCCTGTGGAATGCTTTCAACACCTTGTAGAGTCCATGCCCTGATGAATTGAGGCTGTTCTGAGGGCAAAAGGGGGTGGTACTCAAAATTAGAAAGGTGTTCCTAATGTTTTGTACAGTGAGAGTATGTGTAGCCATCTATTGTACTATAGAGTAATATGAAGGTGTCACTGAAGGAAAGACAATGTAGAGGACGACCTAGAAGTATAATGTAGGGGCTGTGTTCTTACACAAGAACAGAAACAGACTGACAACTGGAACTGGAGAATATGTCCCAGACAGTCCTTTTTTATATGGGCTCATCATTCTACATTACAAGTATCCCTGAAAGTTTCAAAGGCATCCTACAGCACTAACTTAGCTGTGTATTGTACAACCGGCATGTGTCGTTGAGGGAGTTTAACATGGGGGTATTCCACCCAAACATCTCGGTCAGAATGGACGGTCTATAAGCCCATTAGTGAAATTGGGTCAGCTGAGAGAGGAAAAGTCCAGATATCAGAAAGAGTAAGAGGCAGGAAGAGTTTCAACAACTTCCTGTTTGACCTCTACTGAAGGCTTCTGGGATTGCAGTCCCAGAGGTTTGATTTGGATTTGACAGTAAAAAACAGAGTATAAACCTGCCCCAGTTAGAGAAAACATTACAGTAAAACACTCAGAGGATAAAATACAGGACGTCTATGTCTAATACTCCTGAGTGCCATTTAGAGGCTCTACAAACAATACTTCAAACATTTACTGTGGTTTTCCTTTCATAAACCTTCTTCCTCTGTGCCCACAGCACAGTAGGCAGACGGAGTAGAGTAGAAGACTGTTGAAAGTGGGAGCTTCAACTGTACAGTAGCCCCTTGAGACAGCTAGATAATTGACTTCACAAAGCAGCAAAACAACTAAAATCCTCTCAGCAACTACAGTAAAATCACCCAAACCTTAGGAGGGGTCTTTACAGTACATCAATATCCCATTCTCAACCACCTTCAGGAAACACTCAGTGCCAAGTAAGAAGAAAGAATAATCTCTCAGTGTGTGTTTCCTCCAAACCGAGCAGAGGACCACTTTCTCTTTGGCCAGGCCCACTCTCTCCTGGCCGCCTGCCCAGCCCCCTTCCTGGGTGAGATCTCATTTCTGCTCTGCTAACATCACCGGAAGAACGGCCCGAGCTCCATGCTGGTAGGGAATAGGCTCTCTGCGTCCGTGTGTGCTTGAAAACATGTGCCTCAGTCAGTCAGCGTTACATACATGTGTGTCAGAAGCATTGCCTCAGTCAGTCAGCGTTACATACATACGTGTCAGAAGCATTGCGTCAGTCAGTGTTACATACATGTGTGTCAGAAGCATTGCCTCAGTCAGTCAGCGTTACATACGTGTCAGAAGCATTGCCTCAGTCAGTCAGCGTTACATACATACGTGTCAGAAGCATTGCCTCAGTCAGTGTGCGGCCCACGTCTTAACCAGCCCAGTACCCACTCCTCTCACTGTGATGAATCAATGTGGGTAAATCTATGAGAGGATCTTAGTCCAGCTCACATCCACTGGGCTTTGTTAGACACACACAGGAAGGGCTTACTTACCAATTCCAGTATTTTTAGAGACTATTGATTAGATCAGGCCAGATTTGGGTGGAGGATAGCACTTGAGTGTGAGTGGCTGGCTGGAGTTTCCTGTTTGGCTTAAAAGTGTAGCAAGGTGGAAGGACTGGACTGGCTAAGATAGAACACTCTAAAAAAGTGTGACTAAGTGGCTCAAATGTTAAAAGCGCACTTCGCAGCATACTCAACTCATTCACTTAAGACGCCACCCAAAAAACACACTCGCTCATATTGAACTTCTGAAGACTGTTTCCATTGAGATCCATGTTTTTCCTTTTCTAACCACCAATGGTCCACTGTTCTGCCTGCACTATGGAGCCCTGACCTGTTCATTGGACATCCCTCTCTCAACCTCTGAATGCTCAGCTATGAAAAGCCAACTGACATTAACTCCTGAGGTGCTGACCTGTTGCACCCTCTACAACCACTGTGATTATTATATGATCCTGCTGGTCATCTATGAACGATCTGGACTTAATGGCCATGAACTCTTATAATCACAGCCAGAAAAGGACTGGCCACCCCTCAGAGCCTGGTTCCTCTCTAGGTTTCTTCCTAGGTTCCTGCCTTTCTAGGGAGTTTTTCCTAGCCACCGTGCTTCAACATCTGCATTGCTTGCTATTTGGGGTATTAGGCTGGGTTTCTGTAGAAGCACTTTGTGACATCTGCTGATTTATTGTAGCACAGGGATAGGAAACCAACTGAGCCATGGGAACCTGCCGTTGGGAACAACCACCACCAGTGGAACCCACCTGCCCAGAGCCTGCACCTTGGCTGTGTGTCTCTCCTCCAGCTCATCCAGGCGTCTCCTCAGGGTGTCTGTCTCCTGCCTCAGCCCTGCAGAGTGCTCCATCTCCCCATCCAGCAGGCTGCGCAGGGACCTCGAGTCCCGGAAGACACAACACAATACTGTTACCGTACAGTCACAAAAAACACAGTCACAGAAAACTTGCATACATAGCTCTAAATTCCACTAGATTTTTCACAACATGTCAAAGATCAACTCATACCATCAACATTAGGAGAGAGGAACTCACATGTTGTGTTCATCCAGCTCATCCTTCCTGTTCATCATGGCTACTATGGCCTGGCGGAGCTCCACTGCGGATGAGAGACCGTTAAACACAGACAAACACACAGATGCCAAAAACTAAATCTGGAAAAGTGGTTATTGTTCACATTTCTTTTACTCTGCTCATATTGAAGTCTCATCACTACCACTACTGTGCCACTGAGCTGAGCGATACATGAAATACTCAACTGGTTTCATACTGCATGTGCTGCTGCCTGTAGCCAACTCTTCTGTCGTTGTCATGACGACACAAGTTAGGTCCAGAACATGGAGCAGGGCTACTCAACTGGTGGCCCGCGGGCCAGATAGGGCTCTTTTATTCAATTTAGAATGGCCCTTTGATCAATTCTGAACATAAATTTGACAAAATGTACAAAAACTCTGCAAAAACCTGATGTTTAGTACGAAAAAGGAGCCCTCTTTCAATATTCTTCAATTGGAGAATCTGTTTTCCTGTAGACCCACCGATTAATTGTTGTCAATCGTCACCAAACATACAAGTTACAGCCAATCAGAGCTGCTAACAGGGGTACAGGGTCTGTCTGCCCGACTATCAGCTTTTTCACCGCAGATGAGATCACTACACTGCCTGATACACCAGAGTGTGCTTCGTGCAACACGTAGAACGCTCTGTCTGTCTGCATGCTACGTGTTGCTTGTCCTATGTTGCACTGTCTGTCGGCGTGCTACGTGTTGCTTGTCCTATGTTGCACTGTCTGTCGGCGTGCTACGTGTTGCCTGTCCTATGTTGCGCTGTCTGTCGGCGTGCTACGTGTTGCTTGTCCTATGTTGCGCTGTCTGTCGGCGTGCTACGTGTTGCTTGTCCTATGTTGCGCTGTCTATCGGCGTGCTACGTGTTGCTTGTCCTATGTTGCGCTGTCTGTCGCCGTGCTACGTGTTGCTTGTCCTATGTTGCGCTGTCTGTCGGCGTGCTACGTGTTGCTTGTCCTATGTTGCTCAGTCTGTCGGCGTGCTACGTGTTGCTTGTCCTATGTTGCTCAGTCTGTCGGCGTGCTACGTGTTGCTTGTCCTATGTTGCTCAGTCTGTCGGCGTGCTACGTGTTGCTTGTC
The DNA here is from genome assembly GCF_016432855.1 of Salvelinus namaycush. Taxonomy (NCBI): domain Eukaryota; kingdom Metazoa; phylum Chordata; class Actinopteri; order Salmoniformes; family Salmonidae; genus Salvelinus; species Salvelinus namaycush. The sequence goes on from NC_052310.1 coordinate 69,710,664, forward strand.
CTATGTTGCTCTGCATGTGCTCACTGCTTATTGTTTATCAATATTTGTATTGTTTTTAATAACCGGCCCAGGGACTGCGGTTGAATATTAGCGGGCTGCCTAAAACTGTCACTTTTACTGAAAGGTTGATTGAAATGTGCACTGTCCCTGTAAAAATACAAAAACTCTAACTCACTTTGGGACTACAAGGGAGGGATAAAACAGTTATTGACATGACTGAAATTGAAGTGTGTTATTTCCCCCTCTGATTTGAGCCCAAACAAAACGCTCCCTTTCCCTGCGCAATTTGATTCAGTCATCAGCACAGATCAATTCCGTAATGTTGGAGTTTCCAGATAAACTGAAAGCTAACTTTGCAACGAGATTTGATGAGTTTAAGTCCCTACAGAGGTGGTGCAATTTATTATAGGGACCCGTTCTCTACTGATGCAGGGGGAGAGAGACCTCCACAAAAGCTAGTCAACTGAGATGCCATGCATAAAAGGTTTCTGTGTAAAAAAAAAAAATGAAAAAGAAAGAAAATCGTTAAATAATAAAGAAATGGAAAATAGAACAGAATGTGATGCTGGTCAGCTGAGATATGCCATGCATGAAAGGTTTCCCATGTGTAAATAAAAACAACTTCATCTTTTATGTCTGTAAAACGGACAGGAAAGTAGAAATGAAAGTGATGCAGGTCAACTGTGTACAAATGTGTTCGATTATTTAAAATAAATTACACATTGAATTAGGCTAATCTTAAAGCACTTAAAATGAACTTTTAGCAACATTTGATTTGAATAAAAGTGCTTTATAAACATCATAATTGTGTCTTTGCATTGTTTTCTAATACCGGTTTTAGTAATCCCATGAAGAAAATGTCTTGCCCCCCTGTAAAATACCTTTTTCAAATCTGGCCCCCGTAAGAATATAGTTGAATAGCCTTGACATAGCGCATGGGACCAGCCAGGCTACTAAAATAGCACCTCGGCCCAGATACATACACACTTCATCACCATACAGTCACAGCACAGCTCTTTACTCACATGACGGATATAGGCTAATACATAGCACTGCACTGAGAGAAGTAGGTCTATGGAAAAAGTGACAAGTGCCAAGGCCTTATGAATACCAAAGTATTTACTCAATTAAAAGCAAATAAATGATACAGATCAGCTGTTGGCTATCAACAGCCACGAAGCTTAGAAGTGGAGCGTGTTTTGGCCCCGGACGCATTTCAAAAGGTAGGTCTTCAACCCAAAGCCTCGGCTAAGTGGCTGGTTGAGGTGAAGAAGAGGAGGATGAAGATGGGCACTAGAGGAGCAGAGGACAGAACCATTATTTCTGGAGCTCCCAACTCCACATCACTGCTCCAGAAATATGTGTAACATTTACGACAACCATGCATTCACCACAGGAAAACAGCACCGGCGATCCATTAACGAGCTGTATAGTGTGTGTGTGGCAGACACTAACATAATGGTGGACCTTGGCTTACGTTCTTTATACTGCACACAATGTTCTCTATCTATACACACACAGTACTCCTCTTTTGAGAGCTGCTAATCTTTTGAGTGTTTGACTATAGACGTGAGTTACAACTTTAGATGTGACTGTGGGTCTTCCACAGTGCTTAAAGGCAGACCGTCACACTTGGATCCCCAGCCCTGACACCCTGACTAACATTACAGGCTTGGTGAGACCCACACACAGGAAACACATAACATCAATATGAGCATCAGCGGGGCTAACCTCTGCTAAGCTTTAGAGAATTACACAAATCACGTCCTAGAGGCGAAAACACAGACATCGTGTAAACGGTTGACTGGTTCAGGGCATTTTATATTTCAGGAAGTTTTGAAAGACAATAGAGCGGAAGAAATGTGGATAACTGGTGTGTGTTGTATAGAGAAATGAGATCTATCGAAGAAGACATGCTTTTCTGAGGGTACCGTTCTGTTTCAGTCCTATAAACTGGAGACTACCGTTTGAGTACACACAGGGCACACCGATACTGAATTAACAGTGCCATCTCCTGGTTGAATAAAGAAATTCTCATCATACTGAATTCCCTTCTTAAAACACATGTTTAGTATACCACACACACTCACCCACTGTCATGGACTCTGGTAGACCGGGGGTGGCACTGGGCAGGACACTGGAGAGAGGTGCATTCTGGACAGGCGGGCTGGCCTCCAAGCTGCAACACCACAGAGAGAGAATGTTACGTACATATCTCCATCCAATAACTCTCAAGACTATTGAAATCAAATGTTATTGGTCACATAGACATGGTTAGCAGATGTTAATGCGAGTGTAGCGAAATGCTTGTGCTTCTATTTCCGACAGTGCAGTAATATCTAACAAGTAATCTAAAAATTCCACAACAACTACCTAATACACACAAATCTAAGTAAAGGGATGGAATAAGAATATGTACATATAAATATATGGATGAGTGATGACCGAGAAGCTTAGGCAAGATGCAATAGATGGTATAAAATACAGTATATACACATGAGATGAGTAATGCAAGATATGTAAATATTATTAAAGTGGCAACAGCCTCTCTATGTCAGTGACGGCTGTTTAACAGTCTGATGGCCTTGAGATAGAAGCTGTGTTTCAGTCTCTCGGTCCCTGCTTTGATGCACCTGTACTGACCTCGCCTTCTGGATGATAGCGGGGTGAACAGGCAGTGGCTCGTGTGGTTGTTGTCCTTGATGATCTTTTTGGCCTTCCTGTGACATCGGGTGCTGTAGGTGTCCTGGAAGGCAGGTAGTTCACCCCCGGTGATGCGTAGTGCAAACCGCACCACCCTCTGGAGAGCCTTGCGGTTGTGGGTGGTGCAGTTGCCATACCAGGCTGTGATACAGCCCTACAGGATGCTCTCAATTGTGCATCTGTATAAGTTTGTGAGGGTTTTAGGTGATAAGCCAAATTTCTTTAGCCTCCTGAGGTTGAAGAGGCGTCACCACACTGTCTGTGTGGGTGGACCATTTCAGTTTGTCAGTGATGTGTACGGTGAGGAATATATATTTTTTAAACGTTCCACCTTCTCCACTGCTGGCCCGTCAATGTGGATGGGGGGGTGCTCCCTCTGCTGTTTCCTGAATTCCACGATCATCTCCTTTGTTTTGTTGACGTTGAGGTTGTTTTCCTGACAGCACACTCAGAGGGCCCTCACCTACTTCCTGTAGGCTGTCTCGTCATTGTTGGTAATCAAGCCCACTACTGTTGTCGTCTACAAACTGGATGATTGAGTTGGAGGCGTGCATGGCCACGCAGTCATGGGTGAACAGGGAGTACAAAGGGGGCTGAGCACGCACCGTTGTGGGGCCCCAGTGTTGAGGATCAACGAAGAGATGTTGTTTCCCACCTTCACCACCTGGAGTGGCCTGTCAGAAAGTCCAGGGCCCAATTGCACAGGGTGGGGTTGAGACCCTGGGCGTCAAGCTTAATGATGAGCTTGGAGGGTACTATGGTGTTGAATGCTGAGCTGTAGTTGATGAACAGCATTCTTACATAGGTATTACTCTTGTCCATATGGGATAGGGCAGTGTGATGGCAATTACATCGTCTGTGGACCTATTGGGGCGGTATGCAAATTGAAGTGGGTCTAGGGTGGCAGGTAAGGTGATATGATCCTTGACTAGTCTCTCAAAGCACTTCATGACAGAAGTGAGTGTACGGGGCGATAGTCATTTAGTTCAGTTACCTTTGCCTTCTTGGGTACCTTTGCCTTCTTGAAGCATGTAGGGACAGCAGACTGGGATAGGGAGAGATTGAATATGTCCGTGAACACACCAGCCAGCTGGTCTGGGCATGCTCTGAGGACGCGGCTAGGGATGCGTCTGGGCTGGCAGCCTTGCGAGGGTTAACACATTTAAATGTCTTACTTCGGCAATGGAGGAGGAGAGGGAGGGCCCGCAGTCCTTGGTAGCTGGCCACGTCGGTGGCACTGTATTATCCTCAAAGCGGACAAAGGTGTTTAGTTTGTCTGGAAGCGTGACGTCTGTGTCCGTGACATCGGTGTCCGTGACGTGGCTGGTTTTTCATTTTGTTGTCCGTAATTGCCTGTAGACCCTGCCACATACGTCTCGTGTCTGAGCCGTTGAATTGCGACTCCACTTCATCCCTATACCGACATTTCGCTTGTTTGATTGCCTTGGAGGGAATAACAACACTGTTTATATTCGGCCATATTCCCAGTCATCTTTCCATTGTTGAATGCAGTGGGTTGCGCTTTCAGTTTTGCGCGAATACCGCCATCTATCCACGGTTTCTGGTTAGGGTAAGTTTTAATAGTCTTCGATGCACTTCCTTATAAACTCACTCACAGAATCAGCGTATAAATCGATGTTATTCTGAGGCTGCCTGGAACATTTCCCAGTCCGTGTGATCAAAACAATCTTGAAGCGTGGATTCCGATTGGTCAGACAAGCGTTGAATAGTTCTAGTCACGGGTACATCCTGTTTGAGTTCCTGCCTGTAGGACGGTAGGAGCAAAATGGAGTCGTGGTCGGATTTGCCGAAGGAAGGGTTGGGGAGGGCCTTGCATGCATTGCGGAACTTTAGAGTAACAGTGATCGAGTGTATTGCCCGCACGAGTCAATATGCTGATAGGATTTAGGTAGCCTTGTCCTCAAATTTGCTTTGTTAAAATCAAAACTATGAAATATTGAAGTGAGGTCGGTTTTCTTCCCTCCCTTGTTAAGATCATGTGCATGTAAAATTGACTGACAACATACTTGAACTGCAGCTGGGTTCTGGTTGTCTCGTGGTCGCCTGTGGAATCTGTCTGTACAGGAAATGCAACCGTATCCTCCACTGAACTGACTGAAACAAAATGAAAGTGCAAACAATGCTGAGGAATGTTTTGGGTCAAATCTGTCTGCTTTAAGAATATGCTTCCCATATTCAACAGAAGCTTAGTAAATGTACAGAACCAGTCAAAAGTGGACACACCTACTCATTCCAGGGTTTTTCTTTATTTTGACTATTTTCTACATTGTAGAATAATAGTGAAGACTTCAAAACTGTAAAATAACACATATGGAATCATGTAGTGACCAAAAAAGTGCCAAGAGTGTGCAAAGCTGTCATCAAGGCAAAGGGTGGTTACTACATGATTCCTTAAGTTTATTTCATAGCTTTGATGTCTTCACTATTATTCTGCAATGTAGAAAATAGTAAAAATAAAGAAAAACCCTTGAATGAGTAGGTGTCCAAACTTTTGACTGGTACTGTATAATTACCTCTAAGTAACGTCGCACACTATTCTCTTTTAACACCAGTCTGCCGTTTCTATAGAAACAATCTCCAAAAATGAACACTATGAACCAACACGCTATAACCAAACTTCTGTGAATGTGTAAGAAATGACTGGTGAGCCCAGAGGACTGGGTTGAGAAACAGAGGAGAGGAGCCTGGCTCACCTGGCTGAGAGTAGGAGTGGCTGGAGGCCACAGGAATGAGGATGTTTGAACTGTCATGATCAGTCATGGCCTGCAGAGGGCTACACGTGGACACACTGGATAGGCTCCCCACCACCACTCTGTACACACACATACACACATACCACAGCAAGTACACCTGTTTATATCAATCATTGTTTAAGAGTTTCCCACCATGCTTATTGTATGGTTAAGAAAGTGAAAGTCTCCATGGTTACTCACTGATTAGTGCTGGCCCTGTCATGGAGGCGGCTCTGTAGCTGTGGTCTGCTCTTGTACACCTCCTCTTCCTCATCATTAGCAATAATCTTGGAGTCTGGCAGAGCCCTGGAGAAAGGAGGAGACCCGGCCCAGCTGACTATCCCAGGCTCGGGAATCCCGTTCTGGGGAGGCGAGAGGGAGAAGGAGGCCTCCAGTGGGTCAGTGCCCTCCTCCAGACTGACCTGAGGAGCAGTGGTGCTCTTCCTGAGAGTGGCAGTACTCCCCCCCACCTCCTCATCCTCGTCTCCCCCATCCAGGTCGTCATCGAAAGAGATGATGTTGGTGATTTTCTTTTTCCTCCGTCGCTCCTTCCTCAGGCCAAAGTCTGGAGAGGAGAGAGAAAAAGTTGTCAGTTTCATATCCATGTTTTTGGGCTTATTATTATAATCTTAGTAAGAATATGAATAGAACTGAATATAAATAATTGGTTATATCCACTGTTCCCCTTATGTGTCTAAGTTGATTGTAATTTCTCCTCTCTACCTGCGGAGGCGCTGCGGGGCAGGACAGGCAGTGGGTCTGTGGAGCCGTCAGGGCGGTGGGTGGGGGTGAAGCCTGGCACCACAGTGGTGGCGGTGCTGATCTCCCTGAGCAGAGTGCTCACCCCCTGGGTAGACTCCTTCCATAAGCTCCCTATGCCCTGGGTGGACTCCTTCAGGAGGAGGCTCACGGAGGAGGGTCCGCCTGCTCGGATCACACCATTTAGGTCCTTATTATCGATGTTGATGGCAAACAGGATGGAGTTTAGTCCTGTGTGAGAAAGAGGGTCTAGTTAGAAGTCATTCACACAGCACAGCCTAGTTAGAGCACTAGCGGTAGTGGATAAGGTGAATTGGTTCCTCCCAACTTACACTGAACAGTTCATATTAGGAAATCAGTCAACTGAAATAAATGATGCCCTAAGCTATGGATTTCACATGACTGGGAAAAGAGATATACTTACTTACTTACTTACTTACTTACTTACTTTATTGTCCCCATGGGGAAATTTTGTTGCAGTGTCATGTACACATTTAAAGTGGCGTTAAATACAAAACAAGATTGACAATACAACTTTCAATAACAGTCACGCACCAATAAAAAAAAAAAAATTATAGTAAGAAATAAGAAATTTAAAAAATAAAACATTTAAAACATTTAAAACAAAGACTAGCCTGCTGGCCTTAAAGGTCAATGGGAACATTTGCCCAAGCTATTTAAGAGGGATATCACACCTGGCACAAATGATTGTCTCGTTCTATTTTTCCTGCTGAGGGGTGCCCTATACCTGCGCCCAGAGGGGAGTAATTCAAAGTCCAGGTACAGGGGGTGACTTGGGTCTAAAATGATTTTGTGAGCCTTACGGAGGGCCCTGACCTTAAAGATCTCATCCAGGCCTGTCTGTTTGACTCCAAGTACCTTACTTGCTGTGGTAATAATCCTTCTCAGCATGTTTCTCTGACTGACAGTGGCATTGCCAAACCAACAAACAATACAAAAAGTTAAAATACTCTCAATAAAGGATTTGTAAAACAGAGTCAATATAGTACAGTCTATATTAAAAGAACCCAACTTTTTTAGAAAGTACAGTCTCTGTTGGCTCTTTTTGTAGATCTGGTCTGTACATTTACTCCACTGAAGCTTACTGTCCAAAAAGACACCCAGATATTTATATTCCTCTACAATTTCTATATTCTGGCCTCTGATAGATGTTGCAGAGGTAGGTGTTGTACGCTTCCTGAAGTCTATGCACATCTCTTTGGTCTTGTTAGTATTGAGGACCAAGTGTGATTCCTCACACCACTCTACAAAGTCATCTAGGACCGGGCCATGATGTTCCTCGTCATCATGCAACAGGCTGATCAAGGCAGTGTCATCAGCGAACTTAACGAGGTGTCTGTCAGTATGGGAACTAGTACAACTATTAGTGTACAAGATGTACAGAAGTGGGGACAAAACACATCCCTGAGGAGAGCCTGTGTTGGTATTGCGTATATCCGACACATGGGGACCTATTTTGACTCGCTGTGAGCGTTGGCTCAGGAAGTCCAACAGCCACAAAACCAGCCCCCCATCTAAGGAAAAGTCCCGAATGAGTCTCTGTGCCAGAATGTAGGGCTGGATTGTGTTGAAGGCAGAAGAAAAGTCAACAAACAGAACCCTGACATGGGATTTGGCACCTTCTAGATGTCTATAGACCATGTTAAGGAGGGTAAGAATGGCATCATCAACTCCTCTGCTGGTCTGATAGGCAAACTGAAATGGGTCGAGGAGCTTCTGGGTGACACTGAGAATATGACTTTTCACAATTTTCTCAAGGCATTTCATAACTAAGGATGTCAAAGCGACAGGGCGATAGTCATTCAGCACAGAGGGATTCGATACTTTAGGAATTGGTATAATTATTGATTTTTTCCACAATACTGGAACGTGTTGCTGGTTGAGTGAGGATTGGAAAATGTCTGTAAAAACACCAGCCAGTTGTTCAGCACAGTGCTTTAACACATGCCCACTTATTTTGTCTGGGCCTGGGCTTTTGTATGTGTTACATCCCCTGAACAACTTTAGAACATCAGACTGTTGAACAACAACTCTCTCAAACATTTGTAATGATGCTTCCATTTGTTTTACCTCCGACACGAAGTTGTCTGATTCAAATCTTGAGAAGAAAACATTCAGTTCATTAGCCATGTTCTGGCCCTCATATCCCCCAAGGTCAGCACTGGTTTTTCCCCTGCCTATATGGGGGGCGCTAGCCATGGATTTAATCCCTTGCCAGGCCACCCTTGCGTTTCCTGAGGAGAGGGTCCTCTCCACCCTTTGCTTGTATGCCTCCTTGTCCACCAGTATCTGTCTTTTTATCTCACGTTGTACATCTCTTAAAGCCTGTCTATCACCCCCAGCATAAACTGCCTTCTTCCTATCAAGTAGTGATTTTAGATGTTTTGATACCCAAGGCTTGTTGTTAGGGAAGATTTTACAGGTCTTAGTAGGCACAACTGACTCAACACAGAAGTTTACATAGTCTGAAATAACCTCTGTGAGTTCATCCAGATCAGAGCTGCTGTCCTCAAATACCTCCCACATTGTACAGTCAAAACACCCCTGGAGACAAGTGATACTGTTGTCATTCCAGATCTGGACAGTTTTAACTGTGGGTTTCTCCCTCTCCAGGAGGCGACAGTAAGTTGGCCTGAGGTAGACCACATTGTGGTCTGATGTCCCCAGAGGAGGTCTGGTGGTGGCAGAGAACGCCTTTGGTATTGTCCCATAGCACAAATCAAGAGTCCTATTTTTCCTAGTGTGACATTTCACATACTGATGGTATGTGCGCAAGACTTTGCGCAAGGTACAGTTGTTAAAATCCCCTAAAATAAATTTGGGTGCGTCGGGGGAGATGGATTCCAGTTTCTGTGACAGATTATAAATAATCTCTGATGCCTTTGTTATATTAGCTTTTGGTTGAATGTACACAACGGTAACAAACAATTGGGGGAACTCACGGGGCAGATAGTAAGGTCGCAGTGACACAGAAAGCAGTTCAATGTCGGGGGTACAGAGTCGCTCTCTTACCAGGATCGATTTACACCACTGGTCCCTGACAAGCAGGCAGACGCCCCCGCCGTGAAGTTTCCCTGTGACTGTCAGATCGCGGTCCGCTCTGACCAGGGTGAAGCCGGCCGGCTCCACTTCTCTGTCCGGTACTCTGTCATCCAGCCAAGTCTCAGTAATTGCCAGCAAACAGGCCTCCCGATATTCGTGTTGGAAGCGCAGATTCGCTGACAACTCATCCGCTTTCCCCCTCAGTGACTGGGCATTAATCAGCAAGGTGGTGGGTAAGGGAAGTTTGTTCTTAATTTTTTTAAGTCGTTGTCTGATTCCCCCGCGTTTTCCACGTTTGCATTTGGGTTTGTAATCCACTCGCAGACAATCAGGTATTAGATGGGCCATTGGGATATCCATCGCGTTCGTATTTGAGTTGCATTGTAGTAAAAACTCCCTGCTGTATTGGATTCCGCTGCCAGCAGCGTTTTCATTATTTAGTCCGTTCGTAGCGGGTATGTACACGATCAACAAGATCAGTCCAACACCCCACCACTGGAAATCCATGGTTGGCAGAATGTTTGTAAACTAAGTGTACAAATTAAAAACATAAAATAACGCCACTAAGTGTACAAATTAAAAACATAAGATAACGCCACACCAAACGTCACACACACTGCAGGTCGCAACAGAGCCGCGCCCCTCCTAGATATGCAGCTGTTGGTCACAGATACCTTAACACAGGTACTCCCAAACTTGGGTACACTTACACCTGCAATTCCGTCGAGGGTACGGCAAATAAAAATATGATTCACATGTTAATTTTTTTATTCTTTAAATACAAAAAAAAATACAAAATATTATTTTTTTCTTCACATTTTCAAACAGGGCTATACATTTGGGTAAGGTTATTTTCTCACCTGAGTGGCCTCGTTTCACTGCCAAAAATATAATTAAACCATTTAGTGTTCAGCGAAATAACAACAATGTCAAATACAGGTAGCCTAGTCAAATAATTAACATCCAATCACATTAACCGTTACTCTCTCGCAGGAATTCCACTAATGATCTGTATGTAGCCAAACGTAGCTGCTGCTCATGTTGGTATCTGTACTGATGGTGCAAAAGCCATGACAGGGAGACATAGTGGAGTGGTAACGCGCGTGCAAGTAGTTGCTCCCGACGCCACTTGGGTACACTGCAGAGGTTCTTGCTGCCAAGGGAATGCCTGACAGCTTGAAAGACGTTTTGGACACTACAGTGAAAATGGTTACATTTGTTAAAGCAAGGCCCCTCACCTCTCGTGCAGTGACCATGTAACGCTTTTACAACATACAAAGTGCGCTGGTTATCAAGGGGCAAAGTATTGACACGTTTTTTTAAATTGAGAGACGAGCTTAATGTTTTCTTTACTGACCATAATTTTTACTTGTCTGACTGCTTGCATGATGATGAGTTTCTCACACGACTGGCCTATCTGGGTGATGTTTTTTCTCACCTGAATGATCTGAATCTAGGATTACAGAGACTCTCCACAACTATTTTCAATGTGCGGGACAAAATTGAAGCTATGATTAAGACGTTGGAGCTCTTCTCTGTCTGCATTAACAAGGACAACACACAGGCCTTTCCATCATTGTATGATTTTTTGTGTGCAAATGAACTCAAGCTTAGGGACAATGTCAAATGTGATATAGCAAAGCACCTAAGTGAGTTGGGTGCGCAATTACGCAGGTACTTTCCCGAAACAGATGACACAAACAACTGGATTCGTTAACCCTATCAAGACCTGCCTACAGTCCACTTACCAATATCTGAACAAGAGATCCTCATCGAAATTGCAACAAGCGGTTCTGTGAAAATTTTATTTAATCAGAAGCCACTGCCAGATTTATGGATTGGGCTGCGCTCAGAGTATCCTGCCTTGGCAAATTGTGCTGTTAAGACAGTGATGCCTTTTGCAACCATGTACCCATGTGAGAGTGGATTCTCGGCCCTCACTAGCATGAAAACTAAATTCACAGACTGTGTGGAAAATGATTTAAGACAGACTCTCTCCAATACAACATTGCAGAGATATGTGCATCCTTTCAAGCACACCCTTCTCATTATCCTGTGGTGAGTTATTCACAATTTTCGATAAACAATTAAGGTTTTATATGTAAGATGGTTAAATAAAAGGGCAAAATTATTGATTATTATTATTTGTGCCCTGGTCCTATAAGAGTTCTTAGTCACTTCCCACAAGCCGGGTTGTGACAAAAACTCACTCAATCTTATGTTTAATAAATGTATCGTATGATGTGTGTGAGGCAGGCTTACAATGATGGCAAAAAACAACATTTGAGAGTGTGCAGACCCTGATGCTAGAGGGGGTACGCAGCTGGAGGTTGAATGTTTAAAGTTTGGGAACCACTGCCTTAACAAAAGGTAGGGGCATAGATTTTAAAAAACAGTCAGTATCTGGTGTGACCGCCATTTGCCTCATGCAACACGACACATCTCCTTCACAGAGTTCAATGGCTGTGCGAAATTGCTGGATATTGGCGGGAACTGGAACACGCTGAACCAGAGCATCCCAAACCTGCTCAATGGGTGGCATGTCTGGTGAGTATACAGGCCATCTTCCAGGAATTGTGTACAGATCCTTGCAACATGGACCGTGCATTATCATGCTGAAACATGAGGTGATGGCGGCGGATGAATGGCACGACAATGGGCCTCAAGATCTCATCACGGTATCTCTGTGCATTCAAATTCCCATAGATAAAATGCAATTGTGTTCGTTCTCTGAAACTTATGCCTGCCCATACATAGGGGCACTCTTTCTTGTAATTTTTACTCACCTTATTCTGCCGATCTTTTCTCATCGCTGCAACTCCCCAACGGGCTCGGGAGAGACGAAGGTCGAGTCATGTGTCCTCCGAAACATGACCCGCCAAGCTGCGCTTCTTAACAAACGCCTGCTTAACCCGGAAGCCAGCTGCACCAATGTGTCGGAGGAAACACTGTTCAACTGACGACCGAAGTCAGCCTGCAGGCACCCGGCCCGCCACAAGGAGTCGCAAGAGTGCGATGAGCCAAGTAAAGCCCCCCGCCGGCCGCCAAACTCTCCCCTAACCCGGACGAAGCTGGGCCAATTGTGCGCCGCCCTATGGGTCTCCCGGTCACGGCCGGTAATGACACAACCTGGGATTGAACCCTAGGCTGTAGTGACGCTGCGCCACTCGGGAGACCTCCATGGGGCACTCTGTTCACAACATTGACATCAGCTGCCTTGGTGGCTTGTCTCAGACAATCCCGCAGGTGAAGAAGACGAATGTGGAGGTCCTGGGCTGACATTTTAAAGCGGCCTTTTATTGTCCCCAGCATAAGATGCACCTATGTAATGATCATGCTGTTTAATCAGTTTCTTGATATGCCACAACTGTCAGGTGAAAGGATTATCTAGGCAAAGGCGAAATGCTAATTAAAAGGGATGTAAACAAATTTTTGGGGAGAAATAAGCTTTTTGTACATATGGCATATATCTGGGATCTTTTATTTCAGCTCATGAAACCAAAACTTCACACGTTGCGTTTCTATTTTCGTTCACATCACACAGGGAATGACTGACTGAACTGTGACTCATCGCTTACTGTAAAGCAGCTCTCTGAATGGCAGAGATATGAATAAGTTTCACCACAAGAATTAGAGTCAGGCGCTCACCGGCAGCCATGGTGGGCAGCATGCTGGCTCGCTCCTCATCCAGAATAAACGCCCAGTCTTCATAGAAGGTGCTAGAAAAAAACAAAGAAAAAAAGATATACTGCCAGGAAAGGTCCAGACTCCACACACACACTGACCTAAGATAAATACACACACACAACTTACCCGGGGCGCATGTGGTCTGCAAGCAGCGTGTGTAGGTAGCGCTCTAGTGAGTGTTCATTGAGGGCACAGCGTAGCCAGGCTCGGCCGCGGCCCAACTCAGAGGAGATGTGTCTCAGGGAGTAGAACCGCTGCAGCTCATGGCGGTTCAGATACTCCTTCACATAGAACCAGAACGTCAGCTCTGACCGAGAGATAAAAATAAAAAAAGAGTCTCTCAGAGCGTTCACAGTCAGCCCACTGACACCCCTATCAGATCACAGCAAAATCACACTCTACTTGAACAGAGCAATACTCAATCACGAGGCATCAAAGCCAAAGGAACTGAATAATATTAAGAAATGTTAAAGATGAACGGAAAGTAGTGTGGAAACCTACCAAAAAAACTTAGGCAACAACAAATTCAATCCCTTTTAGACAACTTCCTGGACAAAACGTGTTACTGCAATAGTGAAGGTGTAAACTTGGCAGTAGAGAACCTGTCAGCTTCCCTATCAAAAATAAATAAATTCAAGCAGAAAACCTAAGAAAATTAACAACAATGACAAATGGTTTGATGAAGAATGCAAACACCTAAGAAAGAAATTGAGAAACCTATCCAACCAAAAACATAGAGACCCAGAAAACCTGAGCGTACGCCTTCACTATGGTGAATCACTAAAACAATACAGAAAAACACAACGGAAAAAAAGGAACAGCACGTCAGAAATCAGCACAATGTAATTGATAATGCAGAGGATCCTCCCAAGGTTGCTGTTCACGAATATCCCACGGTAGTGATTGGGGTCAAGTTTGTCTCCTAGTATAGCCAATTGGAATTTGTGGTCTGTATATTTTATCATTAACAGCAGACTCATACATTTCCTCAATGAAAACAATATACTGAGAAAATGTCAAATTGGCTTTTTACCAAATTACCGTACGACAGACCACGTATTCACCCTGCACACCCTAATAATGGACAAAGAAACAAACTAAAACAGAGGCAACATCTTCTCATGATTTGTTGACTTTAAAAAATACTCAATTTCACATGAAGGTCTGCAATACAATTCATGGAAAGTGGTTAATGGGGAAAAAACATACATTATAAAGTCCATGTACACAAACAACAAGTGTGCGGTTAAAATGGGCAAAAACACACGTTTCGTTCCACAGGGCCGGGGGGTGAGACAGGGATGCAGCTTAAGCCCCACACTCTTCAACATATACGTGTGTGTGTGTGTCTTTTTTTAAATCAACAAATCATGAGAAGATGTTGCCTCTGTTTTAGTTTGTTTCTTTGTGGAACGAAACATGTGTTTTTGCCCATATATATATATATATATATATATATATATATATATATATATATATATATATATATATATATATATATATATATATATATATATAAATAAAAATCAATGAATTGGCGATGGCACTAGAACAGTCTGCAGCACCCGTCCTCACCCTACTAAACCAAAAAAAGAAACGTCATCTCACTGTCAACCGCGTTTATTTTCAGCAAACTTAACATGTGTAAATATTTGTATGAACATAAGAATCAACAACTGAGACATACACTGAACAAGTTCCACAAACATGTGACTAACAGAAATGGAATAATGTGTCCCTGAACAAAGGGGGGGGTCAAAATCAAAAGTCACAGTCAGTATCTGGTGTGGCCACCAGCTGCAATAAGTACTGCAGTGCATCTCCTCCTCATGGACTGCACCAGATTTGCTAGTTCTTGCTGTGAGATGTTACCCCACTCTTCCACCAAGGCACCTGCAGGTTCCCTCGCCCTCACCCTCCAACCCAACAGTTCCCAGACGTGCTCAATGGGATAGAGATCCGGGCACTTCGCTGGCCAAGGCAGAACCCTGACATTCCGGTCTTGCAGGAAATCATGCACAGATCGAGCAGTATGGCTGATGGCATTGTCATGCTGGAGGGTCATGTCAGGATGAGCCTGCAGGAAGGGTACCACATGAGGGAGGAGGATGTCTTCCCTGTAACGCACAGTGTTGAGAATGCCTGCAATGACAAGCTCAGTCCGATGATGCTGTGACACAGCGCCCCAAACCATGATGGACCCTCCACCTCCAAAATCGATCCCGCTCCAGAGTACAGGCCTCGGTGTAACGCTCATTCCTTCGACGATAAACTCAAATCCGACCATCACCCCTGGAGAGACAAAACCGCGACTCGTCAGTGAAGAGCACTTTTCACCAGTCCTGTCTGGTCCAGCGACGGTGGGTTTGTGCCCGTTGTTAACTGTGATGTGTGGTGAGGACCTGCCTTATAACAGGCCTACAAGCCCTCAGTCCAGCCTCTCTCAGCCTATTGCAGACAGTCTGAGCACTGATGGAGGGATTGTGCGTTTCCTGGTGTAACTCGGGCAGTTGTTGTTGCCATCCTGTACCTGTCCCGCAGGTGTGATGTTCGGATCTACCGATCCTGTGCAAGTGTTGTTACATGTGGTCTGCCACTGCGAGGACGATCAGCTGTCCGTCCTGTCTCCCTGTAGCGCTGTCTTAGGCGTCTCACAGTACGGACATCGCAATTTATTGCCCTGGCCACATCTGCAGTCCTCATGCCTCCTTGCAGTATGCCTACGGCACGTTAACGCAGATGAACAGGGATCCTGGGCATCTTTCTTTTGGTGTTTTTCAGAGTCAGTATTAAGGCCTCTTTAGTGTCTTAAGTTTTCATAAGTGTGACCCTAATTGCCTACCGTCTGTAAGCTGTTAGTGTCTTAACGACCGTTCCACAGGTGCATGTTCATTAATTGTTTATGAACATGTTCTGGATTTTTACGAATTATCTTTGAAAGACAGGGTCCTGAAAAAGGGACGTTTCTTTTTTTGCTGAGTTCAGAATCTGAAGTCAAATGTCTACTGTTTGCTGATGATCTGGTGCTTCTGTCCAACCAAGGAGGGCCTACAGCAGCACCTAGATCTTCTGCACATATTCAGTCAGACCTGGGCCCTTACAGTAAATCTCACAAAGACAAAAAATAGTGTTCCAAAAAAGGTCCAATTGCCAGGACCCCAAATACAAATTCCATCTCGACACCGTTGCCCTAGAGCACACAAAAAACTATACATTCCTCGGCCTAAACATCAGCACCACAAGTAACTTCCACAAAGATGTGAACGATCTGAGAGACAAGACAAGACAAGGGCCTTCTATGCCATCAAAAGGAACATAAAATTTGACATACCAATTAGGATCTGGCTAAAAATACTTGAATCAGTTATAGAACCCATTGCCCTGGAGTCCGCTCACCAACCAAGAATTCACAAAATGGGACAAACACCAAATTGAGACTCTGCATGCAGAATTCTGCAAATAATCTATGCAGAGCAGAATTGGGCCGACACCTGCTAATTATCAAAATCCAGAAAAGAGACGTTAAATTCTACAACCATCTAAAAAGGAAGCCCAAACCTTCCTTAACAAAGCCATCACCTACAGAGAGATGAACCTGGAGAAGAATCCTCTAAGCAAGCTTTTCACAAACAGACCTCACAGAGCCCCAGGACAGCAAAACAATTAGACCCAAACAAATCATGAGAAAACAAAAAGATAATTACTTTACACATTGGAAAGAATCAACAATAAAACAGCAAACTAGAATGTTATTTGGCCCTAAACAACGAGTACACAGTGGCAGAATACCTGACCACTGACTGACCCAAACTTAAGGAAAGATTTGACTGTCAAATCAAATCACATTATATTGGTCACATACACATATTTAGCAGATGCTATTGCAGATGTAGCGAAATGCTTGTGTTTCTAGCTCCAACAGTGCAGTAAACTAAGATGGCGTAGCAGTCGGACGTGTGTTTGTCTTAACCTGTGTAAAAAGTAATTTCTCATTTTTTCCGTATATATTTTATTCTCACTTTCCATCTACGGACTGAATATACTTTCCTGCAATCAGTCTCGCCCAATGTGGTACGGATCTGCTATTTTTGTACTGTAGAACCGGAACCCCCAACAGAAGCTAGCCAGCTAACTAGCTAGTAGTCAGTTAACTCAGATACCAGAAAGCTTCAGTTCGGTCAATACCTGCCAGTCTGCACAGCGCAATATCAACCCAGAGCATATCGTACTTCTTTTTCCCTATCACATCACCGGATTCCTACCGCAAGCTCTGGACCATTACACCGGATCATCGCAGCTAGCAAGCTGCAACCTGAGTGGCTACTGCTGGCTAACGCCTCTGTCCCGAAGCAAGCACTAGTTAGCTTTGAGCTAGCCTCGAGCTAGGCCCATTTCCTGGCTAGCCGAAGAGGTCTACCAGCTAATTCCTGGGCTACAATACCTCTTTTGCCAATTGGCCCGGACCCTTAATTGCTGGCCCGGACCCTTAATTGCCGACACGGAGCCCCGCCAATCCATCACGACTGGTCTGCTGTAATCGTCCGAGGAGGTTTCAACAGGCTTTCCATTGCCGAAGACCCATCTGCTAGCCCCGGCCCACTAGCTTTCTGAATCACCGTGTCTCCAGCTCGCCTAGCGTAGTAGCGACTCCCGAACGGCTCCCTGACTCACCTATTGCTGCTAATTGGACCCTATGATCACTCGGCTACACCTGCCTCTCTCTAATGTCAATATGCCTTGTCTACTACCTACTGTTTAGGTTAGTTACTGTTTTATTTCACTGTAGAGCCCCCAGCCTCGCCCAACATGCCTTCGATAGCTCTTTTGTCCCACCCCCCACACATGCAGAGACCTCACCTGGCTTAAATGGTGCCACCAGAGACGAAATCTCTCTCATCGTCACTCAACGCCTAGGTCAACCTCCACTGTACTCACATCTTACCATACCCTTGTCTGTAAATTATGCCCGAATCTTTTCTACCACGCCCAGAAATCTGCTCATTTGTTCCTCTGTGCTCCTCTGTTCCCAACGCACTAGACGACCAGTTCTTATAGCCTTTAGCCGTACCCTTATCCTAATCCTCCTCTGTTCCTCTGGGGATGTAGAGGTTAACCCAGGCCCTGTAGCCTCCAGCACCACACCTATTCCCCAGGCGCTCTCATTTGTTGAATTCTGTAACCGTAAAAGCCTTGGTTTCATGCATGTTAACATCAGAAGCGTCCTCCCTAAGTTTGTTTTATTCACTGCTTTAGCACACTCCGCCAACACTGATGTCCTAGCCGTGTCTGAATCCTGGCTTAGGAAGGCCACTAAAAATTCTGAAATTTCCATCCCCAACTACAACATTTTCCGACAAGATTACAACTCTGACCCCTTAGAACTGCCAATCTACTGCAGAGATAGCCTGCAGAGTTATGTCATACTATCCAGGTCTGTGCCCAAACAGTTCGAGCTTCTACTTCTAAAAATCCACCTTTCCAGAAATAAGTCTCTCACC
This sequence comes from Salvelinus namaycush, assembly GCF_016432855.1. Taxonomy (NCBI): domain Eukaryota; kingdom Metazoa; phylum Chordata; class Actinopteri; order Salmoniformes; family Salmonidae; genus Salvelinus; species Salvelinus namaycush. The sequence goes on from NC_052310.1 coordinate 69,729,127, forward strand.
GTTGCCGCTTGTTATAGACCCCCCTCAGCCCCCAGCTGTGCCCTGGACACCATATGTGAATTGATTGCCCCCCATCTATCTTCAGAGTTCCTACTGTTAGGAGAACTAAATTGGGATACGTTTAACAATCTAAACTAGATGCCCTCAATCTCACAAATTATCAAGGAACCTACCAGGTACAACCCTAAGTCCATAACCATGGACACCCTCATAGATATCATCCTGACCAACTTGCCCTCAAAATACACCTCTGCTGTCTTCAACCAGGATCTCAGTGATCACTACCTCATTGCCTGCGTCCGTAATGGGTCCGTGGTCAAACGACCACCCCTCATCACTGTCAAACACTCCCTAAAACACTTCAGCGAGCAGGCCTTTCTAAATCGACCTGGCCTGGGTATCCTAGAAGGATATTGACCTCATCCCGTCAGTAGAGGATGCCTGGTTATTCTTTAAAAGTGCTTTCCTCACCATCTTAAATAAGCATACCCCATTCAAAAAATGTTGAACTAAGAACAGATATAGCCCTTGGTTCAGCCCAGACTTGACTGTCCTTGACTAGCACAAAAACATCCTGTGGCGTACTGCATTAGCGTCGAATAGCCCCCGCGATATGCAACTTTTCAGGGAAGTCAGGAACCAATATACACATGTCGGTTAGGAAAGTTAAAGCTAGCTTTTTCGAACAGAAATTTGCATCCTTTAGCACAAATTCCAAAAAGTTTTGGGACACTATAATGTCCATGGAGAATAAGAGCACCTCCTTCCAACTGCCCACTGCACTGAGGCTAGGAAACACTGTCACCACAGATAAATCCACAATAATATATCATTTCAATAAGCATTTTTCTACGGCTGGCCATGATTTGCACCTGGCTACCCCAACCCCGGCCAACCACTCTGCACCCCCCGCAGAAACTTGCCCAATTCCCCCCCGCTTCTCCTTCACCCAAATGCAGACAGCTGATGTTGTGAAAGAGTTGCAAAATCTGGATACCTACAAATCAGCTAGGCTAGAGAATCTGGACCATCTTTCTAAAATTATCCGCCGACATTGTTGCCGTCCCTATTACTAGCCTGTTCAACCGTATCGTCTGAGATCCCCAAAGACTGGAAAGCTGCTGCGGTCATACCCCTCTACCCCTCTTGAAAGGGGGAGACACTCTAGACCCAAACTGTTACAGACCTATATCCATCCTGCCCTGCCTTTCTAAAATCTTCGAAAGCCAAGTTAAACAGATCACCGACCATTTAGAATCCCACCGTACCTTCTCCACTATGCAATCTGTTTTCCGAGCTGGTCATGGGTGTACCTCAGCCACGCTCAAGGTCCAAAACTATATCATAACCGCCATCGATAAAAGACAGTACTGTGCAGCCGTCTTCATCGACCTGGCCAAGGCGTTCGACTCTGTCAAGCACCACATTCTTATCGGCAGACTCAATAGCCTGGGTTTCTCAAATGACTGCCTTGCCTGGTTCAGCAACTACTTCTCAGACAGAGTTCAGTGTGTCAAATCGGAGGGCCTGTTGTCCGGACCTCTGGCAGTCTCTATGGGGGTGTCGCAGGGTTTAATTCTCGGGCCGCCTCTTTCTCTGTATATATCAATGGTTTCCATTCGGCCCGAGAATTAAACCCTGCGGCACCCCCATAGAGACTGCCAGGTCAGGACAACAGGACGCTGTTTATTCTCTGATCCACCTCTAAGCAGACGACACCATTCTGTATACATCTGGCCCTTCTTTGGACACTGTGTTAACAAACCTCCAAACGAGCTTCAATGCCATAACACTCCTTCCGTGGCCTCCAACTGCTTTTAAACGATAGTAAAACTAAATGCATGCTTTTCAACCGATTTCTGCCCGCACCCGCCCGCCTGACTAGCATCACTACTCAGGACGGTTCTGACTTAGAATATGTGGACAACTACCTAGGTGTCTGGTTAGACTGTAAACTCTCCTTCCAGACTCACATTAAGCATCTCCAATCTAAAATTAAATCTAGAATCGGCTTCCTATTTCGCAACAAAGCCTCCTTCACTCATGCTGCCAAACATACCCTCGTAAAACTGACTATCCTACCGATCTTTGGCGAGGTCATTTACAAAATAGCCTCCAACACTCTACTCAGCAAATTGGATGTAGTCTATCACAGTGCCATCCGTTTTGTCACCAAAGCCCCATACACTGCGACTTGTATGCTCTCCTTGGCTGGCCCTCGCTACATATTAGTCGCCAAACCCACTGGCTCCAGGTCATCTTTAAGTCTTTGCTAGGTAAAGCACCATAGCAACACCCACCCGTAGCAAACGCTCCAGCAGGTATATTTCAGTGGTCATCCGCAAAGCCAACACCTCCTTTGGCCCCTTTTCCTTCCAGTTCTCTGCTGCCAATGACTGGAACGAATTGCAAATATCACTGAAGCTGGAGACTTATCTCCCTCACTAACTTTAAGCATCAGCTGTCAGAGAACATTACCGATCACTGTACCTGTAAATAGCCCACCCAACTACCTCATCCCCATATTGTTATTTATTTTTTGCACCCCAGTATCTCTACTTGCACATCATCATCTGCACATCTATCACTCCAGTGTTAATGCTGAATTGTAATTATTTCACCTCTATGGCCTATTTACTGCCTTGCCTCCTTAATCTTACTACATTTACACACACTGTACATAGAGTTTTCTATTGTGTTATTGACTGTACGTTTGTTTATACCATGTGTAACTCGGTGTTGTTGTTGTTTGTCGCACTGCTTTGCTTTATCTTGGCCAGGACGCAGTTGTAAATGAGAACTTGTTCTCAACTGGACTACCTGGTTAAATAAAGGTGAAATAAAAATATTGAACAATTCACAACAATACAGACTCAGCCAGCATAGCCTTGCTATTGTGAAAGGCCGCAGTAGGCAGACCTGGCTCTCAAGAGAAGACAGGCTATGTGCACACTGCCCACTAAATGAATTGGAAACTGAGCTGCACTTCCTAACCTCCTGCCAAATGTATGACCATATTAAAGACACATATTTCCCTCAGATTACACAGATCCACAAAGAATTTGAAAACAAACCAATATATATATATATATATATATATATATATATATATATATATTGGGTGAAATACCAGTGTGCCATCACAGCAGCAAGATTTGTGACCTGTTGCCAAAAAGAAAAGGGCAACCAGTGAAGAACAAACACCATTGTAAATACAACCCATATATATTTTCCCTTTTGTACTTTAAATATTGCACATCGTTACAACACTGTATATAGACATAATATAATATTTGAAATATCTTTATTATTTTGGAACTTCTGTGAGTGTAATGTTTACTGTAAAAAGAAATATTTCACATCTACTTCACTTGCTTTGACAATGTAAACATGTTTCCCATTGCAATAAAGCCCTAAATTGAAATTGAATTGAGCGAGAGAAGAGAAGAGAGAGATGCACCAAAAAGAAAATGAATGTCCACTCACTGCTTGCTACTTCCAAGTTAGATTTATATCCTCTAACACATATAGAATTTTAAATAATTTCTACAACATTAAAGCCATTTCATAACAATTGAAGCTTCTGAAGGCCATGTCAAAGGTCAGAGAGTAGCCAGTAGAAGACCATCTATGCAGAGTTTTAAACAGTCCTATCTATCCCCTGACTAATGGGTGGAGTTTGTTTTGCATGACCCGGTGCCCTGGGTGGGTGGAGATTTCACTTAAGGACCAATGAAATGCTCTAAAATCAGCAAACTCCGCCCACCCGTGGCACCGGGCCATGCAAATCCAACCATTAGCTTGGTTTCACAGCTTCTTAATTTTCCTCATTTTTTCATCAAGACCTCAGCAACACCCCAGAGGATAGTCACCCAACACCTCACCTAAGTTTTCAAGTGCTTGATAATTAGTGTGAATAACTGCTATGGAGGTCTAGCTTTAGCATAGCATTTCCATATGGCCTTAGAACAATGGTGTTACAGATGTAGGATCTTAATTTGATCACACTGTTGCAGGAGAACTTTCCTGCAATGCAGGACATTTAAAACTTGTAGTGTCTTTGAGGTTTAAAAAGGCTTCTGAAGTTTGCAATTTCAGACTTGATTTTCCCTTACAATTTTTTGTAACAACCCCTACAAAAATATCCATGAATTAAAATCCCCATAATTATTTGCATTTCCTGTTGCTGCAAGACTATTTATTTTCCTGCTGGAGCAAACTGGCTCAAATTAAGATCACAAATCTGTAAACAGCCCATTTCAGTGTGTAGAACTGGGCTTATTAAATACTCATTATGTTAGCTGTGTCCCAGAGTTCTCTCTCTATCATCACCAAGGCTTTGTTAACTAGAACCGGGAGGGCTAAGGGAGAGGCCCAATAAAGTGTTTTTTTAAAGTATCATCTTTACATCATACTGTATCTATGAACTTGAAGTATTGTAATTTCTCTCTCTTAGATAATAACTAGGGCTGTCAGAGTTCATCAGTTAATTCAAGTTCTCTTTTTTTTAATTGGGATTAATCACATTGTCTGTCAGCGTTCAAAATACTCTGAAAACATCCCAAATACATAATCCATACAAGTTGATATTTAGGTTAAAGAAAGTGTGCATTCTAAATGTACTTAACGTTGCTAAGGATTACTTTAGCCAAAATCAAGACGTCAATATTTCTGTAAAGTTTGATGTATGAAAAATTACAGCTTAATTTGAGAAAATTCAGAATTTGCGAATAATCACAGCAATCCCTGCCATTAACTTGATTAAATGTTTAATCGTTAATTATAACATCCGGCCCACTGACAACTCTTTAAAAGGTGCACTAAGCAGTAATCGCTACTCTATTTCCTGGTTGCTAAAATTCAAATAGTTCGCCTAATTTCAGTTTATGTGACTAAACAAACAAATATAGTGTAGAGAATTGTACCATCTAAACAGCTGTGAAAAAAATGTATTTTCCATAACCAGAAATATTGTATTTTCAGCTGATGTACGAAAGTAAAAGACGCAAAAACAAAACTTAATGGGAAGTATAGAAATAACACACCTAGAACAAATCTACCACTTCTTAGACTTGCATTCAATTAAAATGACAGATCTTTAACTCAAATTTCTATGTGAATTTGGTCAGGTCGACCAAAAATGTATGAATTGCAGCTTAAAAGAAAATGTTTTCAGTCATCCAAGTACCAGCAAGAGGTCGAATTAGAGCAGTATAACTTAACTAAATAAATCGTCATTGTCTGTTGGAATTGTACCACTGATTACTTTAAGAAACCCCAACAGGTGCTGGGCTTCCCTCAGAAAGAGAGAGAGCAGATTTCTATTTCTTGACGTTTTTTACTAAATCTGTTGCATAAATCTTCTTATGGCTGAGATCCCGTTAACAGGATCGACTTGACAACAGCCAGTGAAAGTGCAGGGCGCCAAATTCAAACAGAAATCTCATAATTAAAATTCCTCAAACATACAAGTATTTTACACCATTTTAAAGATAAACTTGTTGTAAATCCAGCCACAGTGTCAGATTTCAAAAAGGCTTTGTGACGAAAGCACACCAAACGATTATGTTAGGTCAGTACCTAGTCACAGAAAAACACAGCCATTTTTCCAGCCAAAGGGAGGAGTCACAAAAAGCAGAAATGGAGATAAAATGAATCACTAACCTTTGATGATCTTCATCAGATGACACTCATAGGACTTCATGTTACACAATACATGTATGTTTTGTTCGATAAAGTTCATATTTATATCCAAAAATCTTAGTTTACATTGGCGCGTTATGTTCAGTAATGTTTTGCCTCCAAAACATCCGGTGATTTTGCAGAGAGCCACATCAATTTACAGAAATACTCATAATAAACTTTGATAAAAGATACAAGTATTACACATGGAACTTTAGATAAACTTCTCCTTAATGCAGCCGCTGTGTCAGATTTCAAAAAAACTTTACGGAAAAAGCACACCATGCTATAATCTGAGTATAGCGCTCAGAGCCCAAACAAGACATACAGATATCCGCCATGTTGTGGAGTCAACAAAGTCAGAAATAGTATTATAAATATTCACTTACCTTTGATGATCTTCATCAGAATGCACTCCCAGGAATCCCACAATAAATGTTTATTTTGTTCGATTAACGTCCATAATTTATGTCCAAATACCTCCTTTTTGTTCGCGCATTTAGTTCCAAAATCCAAATTGATGACGCGCAGGTCAGACGAAAAGTCAAAAAAATCCATTACAGTTCGTAGAAACATGTCAAACAATGTATAGAATCAATCTTTAGGATGTTTTTAACATAAATCTTCAATAATGTTTCAACCGGAGAATTACTTTGTCTTCAGAAATGCGATGGAATGCAGGTCGCTCTCACGGGAGCGCACGCGTGGTCAGCTCATGCCAGACACCTGACTCAAAGAGCTCTCCTTCCCTCATTCTTCACAGTAGAAGCATCAAACAAGGTTCTAAAGACTGTTTACATCTAGTGGAAGCCTTAGGAAGTGCAATATGACCCCAAAGACACTGTATATTGGATAGGCAAACCTACAAACCTCAGATTTCCCACTTCCTGGTTGGATTTTTTTCTCAGGTTTTTGCTTGCCATATGAGTTCTGTTATACTCACAGACATCATTCAAACAGTTTTAGAAACTTCAGAGTTTTCTATCCAGATCTACTAATAATATGCATATCTTAGCTTCTGGGACTGAGTAGCAGGCAGTTTACTCTGGGCACCTTATTCATCCAAGCTACTCAATACTGCCCCCAGCCATAAGAAGATAACCCTCTGTTTTCATAGCCAGTATCTGCACCTTGTTTCTCTAGCAGTCGTCCTACAGCCTCTGTTTCCTGGGTGGAGAGTACACTCGTCACAGCTGTTCTCTCCTAGTGATGCGTCCACCCGCCTCTTGAGGATTGACCACAAGTTCTCAATGGGATTAAGGTCTGGGGAGTTTCTTGGCCATGGACCCAAAATATCGATGTTTTGTTCCCCGAGCCACTTAGTTATCCCTTTTGCCTTATGGCAAGGTGCTCCATCATGCTGGAAAAGGCATTGTTCGTCACCAAACTGTTCCTGGATGGTTGGGAGAAGTTGCTCTCGGAGGATGTGTTGGTACCATTCTTTATTCATGGCTGTGTTCTTAGGCAAAATTGTGAGTGAGCTCACTCCCTTGGCTGAGAAGCAACCCCACACATGAATGGTTTTACTGTTGGCATGACACAGGACTGATGGTAGCGCTCACCTTGTCTTCTCCGGACAAGCTTTTTTCCAGATGCCCCAAACAATCAGAAAGGGGATTCATCAGAGAAGATGACTTTACCCCAGTCCTCAGCAGTCCAATCCCTGTACCTTTTGCAGAATATCAGTCCGTCCCTGATGTTTTTCCTGGAGAGAAGTGGCTTCTTTGCTGCTTTTCTTGACACCAGGCCATCCTCCAAAAGTCTTCGCCTCACTGTGCGTGCAGATGCACTCACACCTGCCTGCTGCCATTCCTGAGCAAGCTCTGTACTGGTGGTGCCCCGATCCCTCAGCTGAATCAACTTTAGGAGACGGTCCTGGCGCTTGCTGGACTTTCTTGGGCGCCCTGAAGCCTTCTTCACAACAATTGAACTGCGTCCCTTTAAGTTCTTGATGATCCGATAAATGGTTGATTTAGGTGCAATCTTACTGGCAGCAATATCTTTGCCTGTGAAGCCCTTTTTGTACAAAGCAATGATGTTGTGTTGACGTGTTTCTTTGCAGGTAACCATGGTTGACAGAGCAAGAACAATGATTCCAAGCACCACCCTCCCTTTGAAGCTTCCAATCTGTTATTCGAACTCAATTAGCATGACAGAGTGATCTCCAGCCTTGTCCTCGTCAACACTCACACCTGTGTTAACGAGAGAATCACTGACATGTCAGCTGGTCCTTTTGTGGCATGGCTGAAATGCAGTGGAAATGTTTTTTGGGGATTCAGTTAATTTGTATGGCAAAGAGGGACTTTGCAAAAAAATTGCAATTCATCTGATCACTCTTCATAACATTCTGGAGTATATGCAAATTGCCATCATACAAACTAAGGCAGCAGACTTTGTGAAAATTTATATTTGTGTCATTCTCAAAACTTTTGGCCACGACTGTACAGTCTTCTCAGGTCTCCAGTTTCCCAGGATAATGTTTGGCATGCTCCTTTTTTTGTTTTCATAGCATCTTGAACTTTCCCCTTATATATTCTTTCGAGCATGGATTAAATTAAGTATATTATTTTTGCATCTCTGCCTCCTTTGGTTATTCCTCTTCATGGTTTGAGTGAGAGCAGCTTTTGAACTTTTAATATTAGTCTGTAACCCTGAGCTGTCACTACCATGGGGATGCAGTGGTTCTAATGGTCTGACTCAGTTATATAGCTCTTTTCTGACACAATATTTGTTTTAATATATCATATTTAATTTTCTACATTCTTTACATAAATTAATATTATTTTTTACACCAAATACAAACCTAATCTGACCTAACTTTAAGAATGTGCAGATAAAGATTACCAGTACCTCCTGGAGTAGCAGTACCACCAGTACCTTACATATCACTGACTAATCTGTTTCCAGGTCATGTGACTGTACCTGCTTCAGTCTTGCTGGTGAAGCCTGCGGCTTGCTTTATGGCAGCAGCAGTGAGAGCCAGGCCTCTGTTCTTCCTCAGGCCATGCTGGAGGACAGCCTCAAACTGGGCACACAAACAGATTACCCTACAGGGGAGATACAATACATCACACACACAACATCAATAAATCAATAAATCATCAGTTTTGTAATAATAAAACACATTGGTACCTGCTGTCGGAATCTGAGGCGATCTCCTTTCTTCCTCCAAAGCGGATTTGGCACTGAAGAGACACGAAGAATGACATGGCTATCAAAATAAAAATGACACAACATATTTACTTACTCAATGGGAGCCTGCCAGCTAGAGACCACAACATCAAACCAGCTAGAAAAACAATAGACACAGTATCATATCATGCCTTAAAAACAGTAGAAACCATAGAATTACACTGTAATAGCATATCATTACAACAGTTTATGATTATATGACTCATTTGACCATAGCTGTAATGCACTCCTCTTCAGTGGGAATTATCCATAGTAAAGGAATGCAACAGGGAAGCTAACATAACCTGGCCTGTCACGTACAGGAAGGCTCACATAACCTGGAAGAAATGGGATGCGTGGGATAACGAGTAGTAGTTCCGACATTTGGGTTATTTGGACAAATCACGAATTTCGCAGGTGTCACCATCTTTAAAATGTTGGAAGGGGAGGGGACATTCGGACCGTAACTTGCAAAGAGAGAGGGTGTAGCTCCTGGTTCCGCTCCTCCTTAAATCTCTTAACATGTGTGAACCCAGAACTTAATCGATCAGCAGACCAATTACGAGCGGCAGTTCTGGGTTAACTGTGATTACCACTCACCTGTTTGACAGAGTCAAGCAGCCGCTCCAGCAGGTGTTGTCTCTTTGCGTCATTCTGCTGAGGGCCTGAGGATGAGAAGGAGGGCGATCTTACAAACATGACTGTCTGTAAGTTTGGGAAACTCATCTTAGATTTCTGGCCTAAGAGCCATCTCTGGCTAAATCAGAGCTGTACCACAATTTCACCAAACTTATCAGAAATGTATACAAAGATGTGTTCAAAGAAAAATATGATACTTACAAAGGATTCCTAAATCATTGCTAAGAATAAATGAAAATGACTGCAGTTTCTACTGGTCATTGTTTTCAGGCTGGTTGTATTGGTGCTAGCTAGGTACCAAGCTAAAGCTAGATACCCCAGAAGTTGCGGTCGAACAAATAATGCTTTATTACCAATGCGGTACTGTAAACACATCATTCGTGGCCGGTGTTTGTTCAGAACACACAACATTCTATAATAGAACTGTGTTATTTAACTCGTCAAATAGTGTTTAAAAAAAAAATAATGTATCCCCTTTTCTCCCCAATTTTCGTGGTATCCAATCGCTAGTAATTACTATCTTGTCTCATCGCTACAACTCCCGTACGGGCTCGGGAGAGACGAAGGTCGAAAGCCACGCGTCCTCCGAAGCACAACCCAACCAAGCCGCACTGCTTCTTAACACAGCGCGCCTCCAACCCGGAAGCCAGCCGCACCAATGTGTCGGAGGAAACACCGTGCACCTGGCCCCCTTGGTTAGCGCGCACTGCGCCCGGCCCGCCACAGGAGTCGCTGGAGCGCGATGAGACAAGGATATCCCTACCGGCCAAACCCTCCCTAACCCGGACGACGCTAGCCCAATTGTGCGTCGCCCCACGGACCTCCCGGTCGCGGCCGGCTGCGACAGAGCCTGGGCGCAAACCCAGAGACTCTGGTGGCGCAGCTAGCACTGCGATGCAGTGCCCTATACCACTGCGCCACCCGGGAGGCCCCAAATAGTGTTATTTGACGTGTATCTTTTTTGACACGCTAAGACCCAGATGGTGTTCCATAGTATGTTGTGAAGCTAATAGCAGTGACGCTATTACTGTGCAACTCCGGTAGGGCAACATGTGTACCGGTGCTCGACCAGTTGGCGAAAGCCAACATCACCCACAACAGAGAACGGTTGATTGTCAATGGAATTCATTGGCGTTAATGGATTTCTCCTTTGAGTTGTCTCGCTGAAATGTTCTTCCTCTTTCAAATGACTGCTCCATTTGTTGACTGCTCGATCCACACAGCAGACATTGCAGGCTAGGTTAGGAATGCTGTGTTGCACGTGTAGCGCAAAATTTTACGTGCCGTCATTAAGTCAGCTTTGACATCGGTTTTGATGTTATTTTTAGCTAATATCGTCCGATTCCGATATGTTCACCGATATATCGTGCATCCCTAATGGGAACAGTCAGTGGTTGTATTTGATTAACGTTTATTGGAAAAGCATGGATTTCAGCAAACAAAGGCACTCAACTACAGAGGACAAACATAGGTACCATGTAGGCATTTCATAATTAAAAAAAAAAAAAAATTTAAAATGTGAAGCATTGACCTTGGGCGAATCTATGTAGTCAGAGCTAGATTCCACAAAGCCTGGTCTCTGCTCCACTCCGTTGGTGGAGTTCAACAGAAACTTCCTTCACCATGGAGTGGAGTTTAGTTTGCTATACCTTGGAGAAAGTTATGGGCTACATGAGGATGGTCAGGACTCAGCCCTTGATCATCGCTCTCAGTTCCATTACACATAAGTGATTGGAGGAAGGCTGTTTTTTACTGGTTTTTTTTGTTAAGAGCCCCGACGCTTGGTCTGAACATTAACACACATTGGACCCTGTGTTTCAGATCAACAATAAAAATAAAAAAAATAAACAAAAAGGTTAAATTGATACACCTTTACAGGGTTAGGGATCCCACACAGCCATACAGTGGCCTGAGAAAGTATTCACCCCCTTGGAATTTTTCCTATTTTGTTACCTTACAACCTGGAATTAAAATAGATTTTTGGGTGGTTTGTATTATTTGGATTTACACACAACACACTTACCACCTTGAAGATGCAAAATATTTTTTGTGAAACAAGCAAGAAAAAAAATGAAAAAAAGAAAAAAACTTGGGGTGAATAGTTTTATGCACGCTCCCCAGTCAATACTTTGTAGACACCTTTTGCAGCAATTACAGCTGCAAGTCTCTATATGCTTGGCACATCTAGCCACTGGGATTTTTGCCCATTCTTCAAGGCAAAACTTCTCCAACTCCTTCAAGTTGGATGGGTTCTGCTGGTGTACAGCAATCTAAGTCATACCACAGATTCTCAATTGGATTGAGGTCTGCTCTTTGACTAGGCCATTCCAAGACATTTAAATGTTTCCCCATAAACCACTTGAGTGTTTCTTTAGCAGTATGCTTAGGATCATTGTCCTGCTGGAAGGTGAACCTCCGTCCCTGTCTCTGGGAGACAAACGGGTTTCCCTCAAGAATTTCCCTGTATTTAGCTCCATCCATCATTCCTTCAATTCTGACCAGTTTCCCAGTCCCTGCCGATAAAAAAAACATTCCCACTGCATGATGCTGCCACCACCATGCTTCACTGTGAGGTTGGTGTTCTCAGGGTGATGAGAGGTATTGGGTTAGCGCCAGACATAGCGTTTTCCTTGACGGCCAAAAAGCTAAATTTTAGTCACATCTGACCAGAGTACCTTCATCCATATGTTTGGGGAGTCTCCCATATGCCTTTTGGTGAACACTTTAAGCAATGGATTTTTCTGGCCACTCTTCCGTAAAACCCAGCTCTATGGAGTGTACGGCTTAAAGTGGTCCTATGGACAGATACTCCAATCTCCGCTGTGGAGCTTTGCAGCTCCTTCAGGGTTATCTTTGGTCTCTTTGTTGCCTCTCTGATTAATGCCCTCCTTGCCTGGTCCGTGAGTTTTGGTGGGCGGACCTCTCTTGGCAGGTTTGTTGTGGTGCCATATTCTTTCCATTTTTTAATAATGGATTTAATGGTACTCTGTGGGATGTTCAAAGTTTCTGATATTTTTTATAACCCAACCCTGATCTGTACTTCTCCACAACTTTGTCCCTGACCTGTTTGGAGAGCTCCTTGGTCTTCATGGTGCCACTTGCTTGGTGGTGTCACTTGCTTAGTGGTGTTGCAGACTCTGGGGCCTTTCAAAACAGGTGTATATATACTGAGACCATGTGACAGATCATGTGACACTTAAAGTCCACCTGTGTGCAATCTAACTAATTATGTGACATCTGAAGGTAATTGTTGCACCAGATCTTATTTTGGGGTTTCATAGCAAAGGGGGTGAATACATATGCACACACCACTTTTCCGTTTATAATTTTTTCTAAACAAGTTATTTTTTTCATTTCACTTCCGCAATTTGTGTATGTCCATTACATGAAATCCAAATAAAAATCCATTTAAATTACAGGTTGTAATGCAAAATCGGAAAAACGCCAAGGGGGATGAATACGTTTGCCAGGCATTGTATCGCCATGTTACAATGCGTGTTTATGGAAGTCAGAGAGACCACTGATCATCTATTTAGCATGCTCGAAACACCTGTGTGTAATGGAAGATGCCACCAGAAACGTTGTCACTGAAAAAAAACGTGTCTGCAACTGTGATAAAGTAGTAAGTGTATATTTTGCATTTGATTTGAAAGCAATTTTTCTAGAACCGTATAACAATTGAGAATCGATTCACATTTAAATTGAGTATTTGGCTGCCACAGCCAGTGTACCTATGAAAAGAACAAGTTCCTTCGACCTTAAGGAGTTACGGTAACGTTGTGCTCTGTAAGAGCACATCTTGGGCTAGTCAGGACTCAGGAGCAATACAATAAGTCTTACTATTATAATTGGAAGGGTTTCTTTGATAAACACTTTGTTTGATGACATCTATGGTGTTATGCAGTTAAAGGAAAAAATCGATTTGCATGGGGAGATTTAAGATAAACACGGGAAGAGTCATCTATCCTTCACGCCTACCTGAACTCACATGATGATAATTATGCTTTGTCATCCATTCTAAACCTTTGTTTTAATATGCCTATGTGCGTAAACCAGACAAAATTCGCGTAATAAACCAAAGCCAGGTGTCAACTGGTAATGGTAGAACAAGTGATTTTTTTTTTAAGCTACAACTCACCGTTCATTCTGTCAGTCCGAGTATGTTAGTTGTTGACACACCACATGTAAACTAGTTCATGGCTCTTCGGTTCGACTTGGTGGATATCCAGAATTCTATTGCGATTCATCACATTCTGTACGAATCGAACCCTAGGTGGCAGAGAGCACAACTTCCATGATGCAGCCCTCCCTTCTTCCCATCAACACAACCCTCCCTTCTTCCCATCAACACAACCCTCCCTTCTTCCCATCAACACAACCTCGGTCCGTGGCCCACTGTTGTTCCTGTCGGCTGGAACTATAGAGGCCTGCGAGTAGTCGTTTATCACTATCGCTATATAGTTAAACCGAGTCACATTTGTAGATAAAATGGTTGACTAACAAACCCATCCGCATTGGTCGATTCGGCGACTGGACTGTCGTGGCTCTGGGAATCGTTTAGCTGTAATAAAAGGAATTCGTTTTGACACTTCGGTGCCCCTGCCTGCAAAGCGAAACAACGTCGGCGCTGCAGGTCACATGACCAGACACACTGTTGTCATATGACCGGTTAGGAGCGATTTGGATCTGTATCAGTGTTAAACGTTCACTTGTTTTCAAAAACAGTATTCATTGACAGTTCTTTTTATGAAAAGCTGTGTGTGTGAGAGAGAGCACATATGATCTCTAGACTAGAGACATCAAGCTACAAAGCCAGACCTCCACAACCCCTCTGTATTTTCCTCTGTGTGGTTAAAGGTCTGTACTGTCTTAGTTGTGACCAGTATAGTGGTGCCCTCATCAGTGGAAGGGACAGGCAGGCTGGAGTTTGGCTGTATGTTCCCTCCTGGAGAATCATGGTTCCAGCTCCACTCGTCATGCTGTCCTGACCCATGATAACCACTGTCTGCTCAGGGACATAATCAGAGACCTTCTCAGTCCTGGGATACTCTGCTTCCTGAAGTCGGGACACTGGGAGATGACGATGACTCCAGTTTTGATAAACTCCCATATCTATTGGGTGAAATATCACAGTGTGCCATAACAGCAGCAAGATTTGTGACCTGTTGCCAAAATAAAAGGGCAACCAGTGAAAAACTACCATTGTAAATACAATCCATATTTATTTTCACTTTGTACTTTCAACTATTTGCACATCACTACAACACTGTATATAGACATTATGACACTAAATGTTTGTGTAATATTTACTGCTCACTATTGTTAATTTTACTTTTGTTTAACTATTTCACTTGCTTCGGCAATGTAAACATGTTTCCCATGCCAATAAAGCCCCTTGAATTAAATGTAATTGATAGTGAGTGACCAATCCATGGTTTATATACATAATTGGTTATAACTGAACACTATTACAGACCGCTTTATTATTATATTGCCAATTGACTTAAAATTACCTGTCAAATCATATTCTCAGTGTCTCTCTGGTAAGTTCATTAGATGGAGCTGATGTGGTGTACAGATAAATAATGTAGTGACTGCTTACTGCCCGTTAGCAATAACATTTCCATCCGTCGTTCAGGGCCCTCCCGTTCCACCGGAATCATTAGTAAGACTGTTTTACACCTTCGTGACAACACTGCAGATCCCTTTGTTCCACCAAGTTACCATCATCTTCCTGTTCCTCTGGTTGCATCTCGCTGTTCCCCAACAACCAGAACACCCACGAAATGAGACTGAGGATGATTACAGACATCTTATTCACTAAATATTGACAGTGAGCCCATTTTGTATAAGAAATCACACAACATACTTTAGTAGTATTTTTAATTTACAAGTAGAGCTTACACAAGATGATATTAAACAACCCTTTGAGGCAGACAGACAATTGCAGCTCATTTGAGTTTGTCCTTGGATCAATTCAACAAACTGAAATGTTAACAGTTGTATATTTATAAACCAGTCCTTTATAATCAGTGTGATGAAGTCAGAGTTCCATGTAGAGAAAGGGGGAGTAATACACAGACATTAATGGAGAGGTATGTATGCTTTGTTCATTGAGTTGTCAAGACAAAACAGTCATCAAGATTGAGGCACTTTCCTTTAAGCAGCCTTCTTGTTCCTTTTTCTTCTCATAGCTGTCTTCCCCCCTGTCGGGTTGGGAGCCTTCTTCCCCCCTGTCGGGTTGGGAGCCTTCTTCCCCCCTGTCGGGTTGGGAGCCTTCTTCCCCACTGTCGGGTTGGGAGCCTTCTTCCCCACTGTCGGGTTGGGAGCCTTCTTCCCCACTGTCGGGTTGGGAGCCTTCTTCCCCACTGTCGGGTTGGGAGCCTTCTTCCCCACTGTCGGGTTGGGAGCCTTCTTCCCCACTGTCGGGTTGGGAGCCTTCTTCCCCACTGTCGGGTTGGGAGCCTTCTTCCCCACTGTCGGGTTGGGAGCCTTCTTCCCCACTGTCGGGTTGGGAGCCTTCTCAAGCCCCTTGGTCTGCTTCTACAGGCATCAGAGGAGCAATCAATTAGCAAAGTACTGAGAGTAGTCTTCTGTAGATACATTAGTCATTTAGCATATACTTTTATCCAGAGCAACTTAGTTAGTGCATTCATCTTTAAGACAGCTAGGTTGGACAACCACATGCATAGAAAGTACATTTCTTCATTAACAACCATCAGTAAAATCAGAGCTGGGGGGGTGGGTCAAGGTGAGGATTATTGAAGATAATGTTTGTAGAGGTAGGTTTTCTAATGTTTTCAGAAGATGGGCAGGGACTGCTTTCCTAGCTTCAGGGGGAAGCTGGTTCCACCTCCGGTGTGCCAGGACAGAGAGGAGATTGGACTGATACAAAGTGTCAATTAACCTCCACAGTCTATCAGTGTTCCCAGAGAGTGAAGAGGGAGACAGCACAAAAAGGACACTGCTCCCCTGCCTCACTGGAATGAGGTTCATACAACACTGGATTTGTAACCTGGTTCACTCACAGAGTGAACCAGGTACAAATTGATCCAACTAAAAATAGAATCTAATTAAAATGCATTTGGTTTGACACGTGGTACAGACCTCCAGTTTAGCCTTTTTACTTGGCGTTACCATGGGAACAAGCTGTGGAATCTCTTCCTCTACTTCAGCACCAGTATTTCTTTCTGTAGACTTCTGTTCCTTCTTAGCAGACTTTTGTTTGCTTGCATTTTTCTGAAATTCACAAAAGTTACAGGTATTCTTTATGAGCAGGAGGATGTGGGGTCTGTGTCTATATATATGAAATTGGCCTCTGTAGTCCATATGTGGCACCAGGGGCTATGTTGATGTTCCCAGAGAGTGAACAGGGAGACGGCACAAAAAGGACACCGCTCCCCTGCCTCACTGTAATGAGGTTCATATAGCACTGGATTTAAACCAAAATTCATACTGAGAGTGAACCAGGTTCCGAGCCAGTGCAAAGACAAGTCCTTTGAAAGATTTAATTTGACAAAAATAGATAATATAACTTCAATTATAATCTTAAAATACTACTTAGAAGCATTTGTGTGTAGCACTCCTACCTTTGCGTCCATGGCTGCGCGGGCCTGTTTCTGTGTCTCCTCTAAGAGGGTCAGGTGGTTCATGTTAGAGGTGTAGATGGGCAGAGCTACTGATGACTGGCTCTTCAGGTGGATGATCTTTATCAATGGTCCTTTCTACAAAGCAGCAAGACCGCAAACATCTAGTCTCAAACATGTATTTTCACGCATACCTTTTTAGGTCAACTTCATTTCTGGGAAAAACATTTAATGGTACAGCCAAAAACATTGCTATCCTGTGATTAGCATCTGATTGTGGCCTCTTGTCAAAGGCCTTGCTTAGTTGGGGTGGGGGGAGGCACATGGGTTTAATCCCTCTGCGATAAATAGCAGGCAATAAGCTTAATGTACCACAGTACTATAGGCCTAGTAAACTCACCCCAGACAACAGCTATCCAAAGTGATTTTCAGACTGGGCCCAAACATTTAACATTGAGTATACCTGACATTAACATATACAAGTGTAAATATCTGTAGTGAATGGATACAAGTCATTCGTGAACTCAAGAGGATCCCTGGCAGCAAACTCACCGTGCGTAGTTTGGTCACGATGGTGCTAACAGCCGAGTCGATATTCTCGGCTATTTCATCTGCAGCCATCCCAGAGTGGGCCACACGAGCCATGCTAAAACAATCAATTACATGATACAAGAGGCAGTGTGAATTAATGAATTCTATGAACACTAACAATATTAGACACTTGCCATTTTGTGTCAAAGTTGTAGAGACAGGCTCCAATAGAGAGGGAGGTCCGTCTGGATATACTTTGAGTCACTATGGCACCATCATTGCCCATGGCCAACACAGACAGGAGGACAGGGTTTGCTGGGGTGCAATCATTCATCAAGTCAAGCTGGGAGCAGGCCTCACCAGCAGCAGCCTTTCTTAGAAATGGAGATGGTTGTTCCCTGGATGGTTCGCTGGATGTCCAAGGCCAGCTTCTTGCTCTTCAGGTTTACTGACAACGGATCCCTAAGCAGAGGAGAGAAAACACTCCATTAGATTAGAACGCCAGAAGGGCTAGCTTGAAGGCACATTTCAACTTAAGTGATTTGATGCATTTCAAAGCCAGGGAACAACACTTGGGGCTATGTTGATGTTCCCAGAGAGTGAACAGGGAGACTGCACAAAAAGGACACCGCTCCCCTGCCTCACTGGAATGAGGTTCTTATAGCACTGGATTTAAAACAAATTTCATACTGAGAGTGAAACAGGTTCCGAACCAATGCAAAAATATGTCTAAATAGATTATTTGACTAAAATAGACAAGTTGATCAACCAATGGAACATATTTCAAGCTTACTTTTTCCTCTCGTAAAAGTGCTTGCCAATGTGTGAGGGCAGCAGGCGACGAACACGGTCGTCTGACAGGAACATGTCAAAATTCCCCAGCAGCCTTCGTTTGGCCTCAAAGGGCTTGTACTCAGTCCTCAGTGTTCTGTAAGGGATCACCTATAGAAAGACAGGGATATGCCTGGGTAAGTCGAGTCATGCACCAACAAGTAAAGGACCATATCAAAACGACAAGCACGGATCATTATTACATGCGTATACAGTAGGTAACTGTGTCAAAGCTGTAGAGACAGGCTCCAATAGAGAGGGAGGTCCGTCTGGATATACTTTGAGTCACTATGGCACCATCATTGCCCATGGCCAACACAGACAGGAGGACAGGGTTTGCTGAGGTGCACTTATTCACATTGGATGACTAAATACTAGCTACAAAGTAAAGCAGATGAAGAGATGTATTGGAGGATGAGGTAAGCACTTCGGGTGTCTAGAAAAACAAACAATCAATAATAATAACTAATATTATTATTGGTGTTGGTTAGTAATACCTCTGTGACATTCTTGACCCCTCTCTCAGCCAGTAGTTTTTTGTAGAACCTCTGGGTCTGGTCAGGGGTCATGTTGGGCTCATCTCTGGTGAAGAGACACACCTCATCTGTGTTGGTGCGGATGCCATGAGGCAAGGGGCTGAGGGAGAAACAGAGGACTTGTGGTTATTACTGGACTGTTTCACCACTATACTGCAGGACAAGGTGTTAATTGGTCCACACATTCACTGTATTTTTCCATAGTTAAGCATGTATTATGTAACCATGTTGGTTTGTAGCGCTGGACAGTGTTGGCAGAGGGACTCACATGCGGATGGTCTGGGCCTGCTTGGGGATTTTCCATAGTGTGAAGAGGAGGGATAGGTGTTGACTCTCGTCCAGGAGCAGGGAGTCTGGGGTAGACTTAGTCTTCAGGAAAGCCTGCAGTGCTTGAACTGCCTTCTTTACCTGGGAACACAATGAGAAGTTATGAAGAAATGTGTGTGACAAATTAATATTTCTGTAATTTTGTTCAAATAAACACATTGACCAAATGCAAATAACTAGCCGCAATAGGGTAGCTAGTTAAGTTACACAAATCGTCCTGAACAAGTCCGTTCAGGTGAGAAAGCGAGCGATAGCGAGCCGACATTACAACTTTTTCACTTTCAACACTATTAACCTACAAAAGTCGGACTAGTAAAGGGTCGATATTTTTCCAATGGCAGTTTTACCAAGAACCAATGGGAGGAGTTGTAGACAACTCTGAAAGTGTGTTCACAGCGTTTCCAGTTAAGTTAAAATACAGAAAATAAGTGACTTGCCTCGTGTTGCGAACTATCCGACCGCACAAGCTAACGCTAGCTAGCTTGCTATCCAGCTGGTTGCTAGCTCCAGAGAAAGGTGGCTTACAAAACATAACCTACTGATATCCCCCCGCTTTTCCCGGCATCTATATAACTACACTTTGGTTAAAAAATACATTATCAAATAGATTTTTAGACATTACCTGCACCCGGTCCAGCGCCAACTCATCAGGTTTGTCTGCCATGCTTCTTCACGTGTTTTATCCGGGGTAACGCATGCGCATATCGATTGACTCACGTCACTCTTGCAATTGAAACTTCCCAACTTTATTTGCAAACAGTTTGAGGACAATTCAAAAAGGTCACTAGTTACCACCGCCACAAAGTCATAAACCCCGCCTATTTCTACAATTTGATCTGATTTTAACCTAACCCTAACCTCAACCCCTCCTTACCTTCCGCCTAACCATAACCTTACATTTAGACCAATTTTGACTTTGTGGCTGTGGTAACTAGTGGAAACCATTCCCGAAAGGCCAAATGAACATTGTAAGAAATTGAGAAAAACAGAGCCTTTAATTTTTCTCTCTCAGTTTGATACTTTATTTTCATTGTTGTTGATTGGTAACATGACAACACACGTTCACAACAGGAACCATGTTTGTTTCATTGTGTGCGTGTGAACATACCAGATTATGATTTTGGTATGGCGATACCTACAACCAAAATATTACCATTTCGGTATAATATTTGGGATTTGAATGCGTATAACTAGCTAATTATGGTCCAAACATGATGCAACCGGATGCAACGCTAGTCCCTTCCTTTCCAAACGAAGTAACAACGCATACATTCCCATTTCCAAAACAAAAGGTGGACCAGCACAGAGTGAGGTTGGCCTGGGAAAGGGTAGTGGCTACATTAGTGGCATAGCTGAGCTCTCAATATGAGAAAGCTGACACACTGGACTTGTCTTTCATTAACATTGTTCATCATAAAAACTGATTCAGTCACTTTTTTAAGTTTCTTCTTTATTTTCAAACATGATTTGTTTTCCTCCTCGTCTTCAACAGATAGTGGTATGTAAGAGGGGGTGGCTGGCTAGGTAGGCGTCAGCAGCTTCCTTCTCTTTCATGACAACTGTCCCAGGATTCCATGCTGCTTCACATTAGTCCTTCTCTGGTACCAGCTTCAGCACTTTGCCAATAGCAATGGTTTTGCCTGAAAAGGGAGACAATTCCATACTTATAAAAACCTTTAGTACTCCATTGGCACTGGTTTTGTTGTTTAAAGCTTTTTGATATTCATCAATAGAAACAAAACATGGTATAAAACAATCCCACAGGAACACACACACAACCTTCATCTCGTAGGGTGAACCTCCCCATCTGTGGGAAGTCTTTGAAGGTCTCAAGGCAGATGGTTCCAGCACAACGTAGCCGGGCGATGCACACCTGGTCCTGTTTGACAAAGCGAGGTCGCGTCTTGCTCTTCTCACCGGTCTTCTTGTCCACTAGACAGATTAAGGCCTGAGGAGAGAATTGACTTGAATACAGGTTTATTTAGTAATGAACATTATTCACTGACCGAGAAGATACATGTGGTGGGCAGGCTATACTTGGATAGAGACCCGTTGGGTTAGGAGATGTTAACAAGCTAATGTAACTTAGTAACTCACTGTGATTAGGTTAGGGGTTGTTAACAAGCTAATGTAACTTAGTAACTCACTGTGATTTGTACTTCTTCAATACAGGTGTGGATGTGTAGGACTGCGTTGTAACCTGGGCAGATGATGGATTTATGCTCAATGATGACAATCTGAAAACAAAGTAATTTAAAAATAATAAAACACCAGAGAAAATAGCAGAGGTGCAAGTACTGGAGTTTACATACAGTTGAAGTCAGAAGTTTACATACACCTTAGCCAAATACATTTAAACTCAGTTTCACAATTCCTGACATTTAATCCTAGTAAAAATTCAGTTTTAGGTCAGTTAGGAACACCACTTTATTTTAAGAATGTGAAATGTCAGAATAATAGTTGAATGATTTATTTCAGCTTTTATTTATTTCATCACGTTCCCAGTGGGTCAGAAGTTTACATACACTCAATTAGTATTTGGTAGCATTGTCTTTAAATTGTTTAACTTGGGTCAAACGTTTCAGGTAGCCTTCCACAATAAGTTGGGTGAATTTTGGCCCATTCCTCCTGACAGAGCTGGTGTAACTGAATCAGGTTTGTAGGCCTCCTTGCTCGCACATGCTTTTCAGTTCTGCCCACAGATTTTCTATAGGATTGAGGTCAGGATTTTGTGATGGCCACACCAATACCTTGACTTTGTTGTTCTTAAGCTATTTTGCCACAACTTTGGAAGTATGCTTGGGGTCATTGTCCATTTGGAAGACCCATTTGCAACCAAGCTTTGACTTCCTGACTGATGTCTTGAGATGTTGCTTCAATTCATCCACATCATTTCCCCCCTCATGATGCTATCTATTTTGTGAAATGCGCCAGTCCCTCCTGCAGCAAAGCACCCCCACAACATGATGCTGCATGGTCTGATGGTGTTTATACTTGCGTACTATTGTTTGTACAGATGAACGTGGTACCTTCAGGCATTTGGAAATTGCTCCCAAGGATGAACCAGACTCGTGGAGGTCTACAATTCTTTTTCTGAAGTCTTGGCTGATTTCTTTTGATTTTCCCATGATGTCAATCAAAGAGGCACTGAGTTTGAAGGTAGGCCTTGAAATACATCCACAGGTACACCAATTGACTCAATGATGTCAATTAGCCTATCAGAAGCTTCTAAAGCCATGCCATCATTTTCTGGAATTTTCCAAGCTGTTTAAAGGCACAGTCAATTTAGAGTATGTAAACTTCTGACCAACTAGAATTGTGATACAGTTAATTATAAGTGAAATAATCTGTCTGTAAAAAATTCTGTCTGAAAAAATTACTTGTGTCATGCACAAAGTAGATGTCCTAACCGACTTGCCAAAACTATAGATTGTTAACAAGAAATTTGTGGAGTGGTTGAAAAACAAGTTATAATGACTCCAACCTAAGTGTATGTAAACTTCCGACTTTCAACTGTATTTAGTCAATCCAATCTACCATCGCTATCATTTAGCATTTCTCTGATGCAGTGTATCTTTGTAAACTAATCCTAGACAATGATAACATATGCCATTTATTTAGCAGAAGCTTTTATCCAAAGCAACTTAGTCATGTGTGCATACACTGTACATTTTACGTACAGGCGGGAATGGAACCCACTATCCTGGCATTGCAAGCGCCATGCTCTACCAACCGATCTAAAATGACCTTAGTCATGTCCTAAGGAACGTAGCCTACCTGAGCGTCAAAAGTGCGTCCGGAGTGGCAGAGGTTCTCAGCATTACAGAGGATGAAGCCAGGCAGGATCTCCTCCTCCTCGATGCCCTTCAGCCTTAGCTTCAAGTTCTCTCCAGGAACAGCTTCATCTGTCTCCACCTCGTCAGACAGCAGGCTCAGCACCTCCACTGTGTGCTGGGGGATAACACATCACATGTATCATAGTGCTGTATATACACTGAGTATACAAAACAAAAGCTATTATCCCTTTTTGATGTCACTAAATCCACTTCAATCAGTGTAGATGAAGGGGAGGAGTGTCACGGCCGCCGAAAGAACTGGACCAAAGTGGAGCGTGGTGAGCGTTCATTTCTCTTTTTATTTAAAATGTCGCCAACAAAACAACAAACGAAAAACAACCGTGAAGCTTACAGGGCAAAGTGCCACTAACAAAGATAACTACCCACACTGAAAGGAGGGAAAAAGGGCTACCTAAGTATGATTCCCAATCAGAGACAACGATAGACAGCTGTCCCTGATTGAGAACCATACCCGGCCAAAACATAGAAATAAAGAAACATAGAAAACAAAACATAGAATGCCCACCCCAAATCACACCCTGACCAAACCAACTAGAGACATAAAAAGACTCTCTAAGGTCAGGGCGTGACAGTACCCCCCCAACCCCCCCCCCCCCCCCCCCCCAAAAGGTGCGGACTCCGGCCGCAAAACCTGAACCTATAGGGGAGGGTCTGGGTGGGCATCTATCCGCGGTGGCGGCTCAGGTGCGGGACGCAGACCCCGCTCCACCTCTGGTTAAAGAAGGATTTGTAAGCCTTGAGACAATTGAGACATAGATTGTGTATGTGTGCCATTCAGA
Organism: Salvelinus namaycush; assembly: GCF_016432855.1. NCBI lineage: Eukaryota > Metazoa > Chordata > Actinopteri > Salmoniformes > Salmonidae > Salvelinus > Salvelinus namaycush. The sequence continues at coordinate 69,753,066 of NC_052310.1, forward strand.
GGGTGAATGGGCAAAACAGATTTAAGTGCCTTTGAACAGGGTATGGTAGTAGGTGCCAGGCGCACCAGTTTGAGTGTGTCAAGAACTGCAACGCTGCTGGGTTTTCACACTCAACAGTTTCCCGTGTGTATCAAGAATGGTCCACCACCCAAAGGACATCCAGCCAACTTGACAACTATGGGAAGCATTGGAATCAACATGAGCCAGCATCCCTGTGGAACGCTTTCAACACCTTGTAGAGTCCATGCCCCAATGAATTGAGGCTGTTCTGAGGGCAAAAGGGGGTACTAATCAATATTAGGAAGATGTTCTTAATGTTTTGTACACTCAGTGTATATGTTATACAACAAGTATTATATTAGTAATCTTAAATCGCAAGATAAACTGGGGCTGGGAAGGGAAATATAACATTAGAACCTGAAGTAAAGTATTTAACACAGATGCGTACATGTTGGAGAATCCAAACCTGAAGTGCATGGTAATGTGGAAGTCTTGAGTCCCTTTCACAATTTAAATTTAAATTACTTAGCAGACGTTTTTCTGCAGAGCATCTGCCAAAGAAATTAAAAAGTACATGTAAATTGTGAAAGGGTCTCCTGTACACTTGTGTAATGTATACTCTCCAGGACAGATGAATGACCTATGGAGAGCCTTACCCTGTTAGGCATCATGACCAGCTGCTGGGCTTTGGCAATGAACCCAGACTCCAGCTTCCCCAGGATCACAGTGCCCATATCCTGAACACAGAGCACAACCAAGACCAGGTTAAGGGTTTTCTACCAGTTATAGTCAGTGGCCTTGTGGTTAGAGTGTCCACCCCGAGATTGGGAGATCGATCCCCGGCCGAGTCATACCAAAGACTGTAAAAATGGTACCCGATGCATCTCTGCTCGGCACTCAACATTAAGGAGATAGTTTGGGGGTAAGGTCCTGCGATAGACTAGTGTCCTGTCCAGGGGGTGTTGTACATGTACGTCAAGCTGCCTCACGCTACAGAAACAGGAGATAGGCTCCTGCTCCTATGAGCCGGTCCGGCTCAAAGCTACAAGTTAAAGAAAATTGTATTATTACACTACATCCTTTGTTTCCTTTCTCATCTTCTACTCCGATCTAAGAGGTTTTTATAAACCTCGGAGAATGGAGTCACGGCCAGGGTCAGCCATTATCAACAGCGACCCTGGAGCACTTAGGGTTAAGTGCCTTGCTTAAGGGCACAGAAAGACCTTTCACCTTTTTGGCTCGGGAAGTAGGGGTTCTGATGGTGCTTAAATCCACTAAATGAGTGAACTAGGCCTTTATGACTCCTGTATTAGCAGAGAAAAATGCTCATCAGAACCCCCCTCAGTTAAAGGAAGTGGTACTAAGGGTTAGGAAGGACACTGCAGTTTACTACGGATTCTGCTCACACTAGGTTACCATAGAAAATTAGCACTTATATTGAATTAATGAAAAAACAAAAACTGATTCTGTCTAGTCAATTAAAATGGTTGTTTCTTTTCTCTTCTATGCTCCCACCTAAGATTACTTCATTGAGTGTACTAGCGTCTAGCGCTAAGCTGTTGATCCCCACTGCCAGCTAGTCTAACAACCTAACCAGCCGCCAATTAACTGGACCGTAATCCCATTATATCAACTGAATAGCAGATCTAGTTAGGGCTCCTGGGTTTCATAACACCCCTCTTACACAACCACAGCAGTGTGTGTGTGTGTGTATGTGCGGAAGACCTGCTGAGAAAGCTATACAATATAATTTCCTTCCTTCTAACCTGTTCCAAAACACCCGCTGGTGAAACCGGTGCCAGAAGGCTAAATTATCTTGTGGAGAAAATGGCTGTGCTCTGCTGTCCTTGGCTACAGTAAGGAGGACTTGGAAGGACACCCAGAACGGAACAGAGGGCCTCATCTGGACGTGATGTGGGAAGGCCAGTGTGTGTATGTGTATGTGTATGTGTATGTGTGTGTGTGTGTGTGTGTGTGTGTGTGTGTGTGTGTGTGTGTGTGTGTGTGTGTGTGTGTGTGTGTGTGTGTGTGTAGCAGCTGCACAGTGCTGCATTATCTTTGTATTTTAGCAGACATTTCATAAGCCTTTGTCAAACTCTGAGATAATGTATTCATAATGGATTATTAATTACTACAGAATAAGATGGTGTGGTTAAAATGATGCAAGTTATGCCGTTGAGTGCAATACAGAGCTAGAGATATGTAACTGGGATAACTCATGACAGCAGTTGAGCTCACCTTGTATTTGTCTACGATGGGTAATCTGACAGGGCCATCTGTGATTCTGTTGAAGCTTGGCAGGCTGTCCAGATGTGGGATGAATGGCAACCCCCTGTCAACGAAGAACAACTGGGACAATCAATTATTATCTTTTCTAATAATACATTTATGGATTATCAATTATTATGGGGACAGAGAGAACTTTGATAGCTTCATAGAAGTTAGCAGAGCTGTTTTATGGAGGAGGAAAAAATATACATTGATTTGATGGACTGTTATGGAAATAAAGACTTGACAAGCAACCGCCACTCAGCACCCACAAAGAGATTGACTTTTATGTACAGTTGAAGTCGGAAGTTTACATGCACCTTGGCCAAATACATTTAAACTCAGTTTTTCACAATTCCTGACATTTAATCCTAGTAAGAATTCCCTGTCTTAGATCAGTTAGGATCACCACTTTATTTTAAGAATGTGAAATGTCAGAATAATAGTAGAGAGAAATTTATTTCAGCTTTTATTTCTTTCATCACGTTCCCAGTGGGTCAGAAGTGTACATACACTCAATTAGTACTTGGTAGCATTGCCTTTCAATTGTTTAACTCGGGTCAAATGTTTCGGGTAGCCTTCCACAAGCTTCCCACAATAAGTTGGTTGAATTTTGGCCCATTCCTCCTGACAGAGCTGGTGTAACTGAGTCAGGTTTGTAGGCCTCCTTGCTCGCACACGCTTTTTCAGTTCTGCCCACAAATTTTCTATGGGATTGAGGTCAGGGCTTTGTGATGACTACTCCAATACCTTGACTTTGTTGTCCTTAAGCCATTTTGCCACAACTTTGGAAGTATGCTTGGGGTCATTGTCTCTTTGGAAGACCCATTTGCGACCAAGCTTTAACTTCCTGACTGATGTCTTGAGATGTTGCTTCAATATATCCACATAATTTTCCTGCCTCATGATGCCATCTATTTTGTGAAGTGCACCAGTCCCTCCTGCAGCAAAGCACCCCCACAACATGGTGCTGCCACCCCCGTGCTTCACGGTTGGGATGATGTTCTTCGGCTTGCAAGCCTCCCCCTTTTTCCTACAAACATAACGATGGTCATTATGGCCAAACAGTTATATTTTTGTTTCATCAGACAAGAGGACATTTCTCCAAAAAGTACGATCTTTGTCCCCATGTGCAGTTGCAAACCGTAGTCTGGCTTTTTCATGGCGTTTTTGGAGCAGTGGCTTCTTCCTTGCTGAGCGGCCTTTCAGGTTATGTCGATATAGGACTCGTTTTACTGTGGATATAGATACTTTTGTACCTGTTTCCTCCAGCATCTTCACAAGGTCCTTTGCTGTTGTTCTGGGATTGATTTGTACTTTTCACACCAAAGTACGTTCATCTCTAGGAGACAGAACACGTCTCCTTCCTGAGCAGTATGACAGCTGCGTGGTCCCATGGTGTTTATACTTGCGTACTATTGTTTGTGCAGATGAACGTGGTACCTTCAGGCATTTGGAAATTGCTCCCAAGGATGAACCAGACTTGTGGAGGTCTACAATTTTTTTCTGAGGTATTGGCTTATTTCATTTGATTTTCCCATGATGTCAAGCAAAGAGGCACTGAGTTTGAAGGTAGGACTTGAAATACATCCACAGGTACACCTCCAATTGACTCAAATTATGTAAATTAGCCTATCAGAAGCTTCTAAAGCCATGACATAATTTCCTGGAATGTTCCAAGCTGTTTAAAGGCACAGTCAACTTAGTGTATGTAAACTTCTGACCCACTGGAATTGTGATACAGGGAATTATAAGTGAAATAATCTTTCTGTAAACAATTGTTGGAAAAATTACTTGTGTCATGCACAAAGTAGATGTCCTAACTGACTTGCCAAAACTATAGTTTGTTAACAATACATTTTTGGAGTGGTTGAAAAACGAGTTTTAATGATTCCAACCTAAGTGTATGTAAACATCCGACTTCAACTGTACTTTCTGCAGAGAACTGAGGGGAGGTTGACTAATGTGTACTTTCTGCAGAGAACTGAACGGAGGTTGACTTATGTGTACTTTCTGGAGAGAACTGAACGGAGGTTGACTTACGTGTACTTTCTGCAGAGAACTGAGGGGAGGTTGACTTACGTGTACTTTCTGCAGAGAACTGAGGGGAGGTTGACTTACGTGTACTTTCTGCAGAGAACTGAGGGGAGGTTGACTTACGTGTACTTTCTGCAGAGAACTGAGGGGAGGTTGACTTACGTGTACTTTCTGCAGAGAACTGAGGGGAGGTTGACTTATGTGTACTTTCTGCAGAGAACTGAGGGGAGGTTGACTAATGTGTACTTTCTGCAGAGAACTGAACGGAGGTTGACTTATGTGTACTTTCTGGAGAGAACTGAGGGGAGGTTGACTTACGTGTACTTTCTGCAGAGAACTGAGTGGAGGTTGACTTACGTGTACTTTCTGCAGAGAACTGAGGGGAGGTTGACTTACGTGTACTTTCTGTAGAGAACTGAACGGAGGTTGACTTATGTGTACTTTCTGCAGAGAACTGAGGGGAGGTTGACTTACGTGTACTTTCTGCAGAGAACTGAGGGGAGGTTGACTTAAATGTACTTTCTGCAGAGAACTGAGGGGAGGTTGACTTACGTGTACCATGTGCACTCCTCTATGGGCTCCTTCAGGTTGGCTCCCGTCAGCCCAGAGCAAGGCATGAAGTAGATGTCCTTCTTTGGGTTGAAGCCCACCTTCTTCAGAAATGGCACCAACTTCTCTTTACATTCCTCATACCTGTAGTGGAGAGGGAGGAGGATGGGTTATTTTACTGTGTTAAATATCAATATCAATGTTACAATGTTGACTAATTGAGGAACACAATCTCCATTTTTATATCTTTCCTATTCTATGACTGTCTGTCATAACCAGCCATGCAGCATGAGGGTCAAACAACACATTAGATGGGACACTGCATTTGGCTCTCTCTAACAAGATGCATGTATATATAGTGCATTCGGAAAGTATTCAGAACCCTTGAATTCTTCCACATTTTTTACGTTAGAGCCTTATTCTAAAATGGATCAAATCTTTTTTTTAATCCATCAACACACAATCTACACATAATACCCCATAATGACAAAGCGAAAACAGGTTTGTAGAAATGTTTGCAAATTTATTACAAATAAAAACTGAAATAACACATTTACATAAGTATTCAGACCCCTTACTCAGTACTTTGTTGAAGCACCTTTAGCAGTGATTACAGCCTTGAGTCTTCTTGGGTATGACGCTACAAGCTTGGCACACCTGCATTTGGGGAGTTTCTTCCATTATTCTCTGCAGATCCTCTCAAGCTTTGTCAGGTGGATGGGGAGCGTTGCTGCACAGCTATTTTCAGGTCTCTCCAAAGATGTTCGCTCGGGTTCAAGGTCGGTGTAACGAACGTCGTAATCCTCCTCGTCTGAGGAGGAGCAAGGATCGGACCAAAACGCAGCGTGGTATGTATCCATATTTATTTGAATACTTTTAAACATGAACAAAAACAATAAACAGAAAGAAACCAACAACGCTACAGTCCTGAACTTTAGAACATAAAAACATGAACGCACGAACAGGAACAATCACCCACAAACAAACAGTGAACACAGCCTACCTAAATATGGTTCCCAATCAGAGACAACGTAAAACACCTGCCTCTGATTGAGAACCATATCAGGCAAATCAGACACACCTAAACCAATGAGACACATAACATAGACTACACCCACCCAGCTCACGTCCTGACCAACTAAACAAAGACTAAACAAAGGAAATAAGGTCAGGAACGTGACAGTCGGGCTCTGGCTGGGCCACTCAATGACATTCAGAGACTTGGCCACTCCTGCGTTGTCTTGGCTGTGTGCTTAGGGTTGTTGTCCTGATGAAAGGTGAACCTTTGCCCCAGTCTGAGGTCCTGAGCGCTCTGGAGCAGGTTTTCATCAAGGATCTCTCTGTACTTTGCGCCGTTCATCTTTCCCTCAGTCCTGACTAGTCTTCCAGTTCCTGCAGCTGGCATAACATCCCCACAGCATGATGCTGCCGCCACCATAGGTATGGTGCCAGGTTTCCTCCAGACGTGACACTTGGCATTCAGGTCAAAGAGTTAAATCTGGGTTTCATCAGACCAAAGAATCTTGTTGCCTTTTGGCAAACTACAAGCGGGCTGTCATGTGCCTTTTATTGAGGAGTGGCTTCCGTCTGGCCAGTCTACCATAAAGGCCTCATTGGTGGACTGCTGCAGAGATGGTTATCCTTCTGGAAGGTTCTCCCATCTCCACAGAGGAACTCTGGAGCTCTGTCAGTGACCATCTTGTTCTTGGTTCAAATCAAATCAAATGTTATTGGTCACATACACATGGTTAGCAGATGTTAATGCGAGTGTAGTGAAATGCTTGTGGTTCTAGTTACGACAATGCAGTAAAATCTAACAAGTAATCTAACAAATTCACAACAACTACCTTATACACACAAATGTAAAGGGATGAATAAGAAAATGTAAATATATGGATGATCAATGTGATAGGCAAGATGCAGTAGATGGTGTAGAATACAGTATATACAGTTGAAGTCGGAAGTTAACATACACTTAGGTTGGAGTCATTAAAACTTGTTTTTCAACCACTCCACAAATTTCTTGTTAACAAACTATAGTTTTGGCAAGTCGGTTAGGACATCTACTTTGTGCATGACACAAGTAATTTTTTCAGACAGAATTTTTTACAGACAGATTATTTCACTTATAATTAACTGTATCACAATTCTAGTGGGTCAGAAGTTTACATACTCTAAGTTGACTGTGCCTTTAAACAGCTTGGAAAATTCCAGAAAATTATGTCATGGCTTTGGATTCTGATAGCTTAATTAACATAATTTGAGTCAATTGGAGGTGTACCTGTGGATGTATTTCAAGGCCTACCTTCAAACTCAGTGCCTCTTTGCTTGACATCATGGGAAAATCAAAAGAAATCAGCCAAGACCTCAGAAAAAAATCTGTAGACCTCCACAAGTCTGGTTCATCCTTGGGAGCAATTTCCAAACGCCTGAGGGTGCCACGTTCATCTGTACAAACAATAATACGCAAGTATAAACACCATGGGACCACGCAGCCATCATACTACTCAGGAAGGAGACGCGCTCTGTCTCCTAGAGATGAACATACTTTGGTGCGAAAAGTGCAAATCAATCCCAGAACAACAGCAAAGGACCTTGTGAAGATGCTGGAGGAAACAGGTACAAAAGTATCTATATTCACAGTAAAAGTCCAAATATCGACATAACCTGAAAGGCCGCTCAGCAAGGAAGAAGCCACTGCTCCAAAACCGCCATAAAAAAAGCCAGACTACGGTTTGCAACTGCACATGGGGACAAAGATCGTACTTGAAATGTCCTCTGGTCTGATGAAACAAAAATAGAACTGTTTGGCCATAATGACCATCGTTATGTTTGTAGGAAAAAGGGGGAGACTTGCAAGCCAAAGAAAACCATCCCCACTGTGAAGCACGGGTTGGCAGCATCATGTTGTAGGGGGTGCTTTGCTGCAGGAGGGACTGGTGCACTTCACAAAATAGATGGCATCATGAGGCAGGAAAATTATGTGGATATATTTGAAGGAACATCTCAAGACATCCGTCAGGAAGTCAAAGCTTGGTCGCAAATGGGTCTTTAAAATGGATAATGACCCCAAGCATACTTCCAAAGTTGAGGCAAAATGGCTTAAGGACAACAAAGTCAAGGTATTGCAGTGGCCATCACAAAGCCCTGACCTCAATCCCATAGAAAATTTGTGGGCGCAACTGAAAAAGCGAGCAAGGAGGCCTACCAACCTGACTCAGTTACACCAGCTCTGTCAGGAGGAATGGGCCAAAATTCACCCAACTTATTGTGGGAAGCTTGTGGAAGGCTACCCGAAACATTTGACCCGAGTTAAACAATTGAAAGGCAATGCTACCAAATACTAATTGAGTGTATGCAAACTTCTGACCCACTGGGAATGTGATGAAAGAAATAAAAGCTTAAATAAATTTCTCTCTACTATTATTCTGACATTTCACATTCTTAAAATAAAGTGGTGATCCTAACTGACCTAAGACAGGGAATTCTTACTAGGATTAAATGTCAGGAATTGTGAAAAACTGAGTTTAAATGTATTTGGCCAAGGTGTATGTAAACTTCCGACATCAACTGTACATATGAGATGAGTAATGTAGGATATGTAAACATTATTAAAGTGCCGTTATTTAAAGTGACTAGTGATACCTTTATTATTTTATTTAAGTGGCCAGAGATTTCAGTCTGTATGTTGGCAGCAGCCTCTCTATGTTAGTGATGGCTGTTTAACAGTCTGATGGCCTCGAGATAGAAGCTGTTTTTCAGTCTCTCGGTCCTAGCTTTGATGCACCTGTACTGACCTTGCCTTCTGGATGATAGCGGGTGAACAGGCAGTGGCTCGGGTGGTTGTTGTCCTTGATCATCTTTTTGGCCTTCCTGTGACATCGGATGCTGTAGGTGTCCTGGAGGGCAGGTAGTTTGCCCCCGGTGATGCATTGTGCAGACCGCACTACCCTCTGGAAAGCCTTGCGGTTGAGGGCGGTGCAATTGCCATACCAGACTGCGATACAGCCCGACAGGATGCTCTCGATTGTGCATCTGTAAAAGTTTGAGTGTTTTAGATGACAAGCCAAATTTCTTCAGCCTCCTGAGGTTGAAGAGGCACTGTTGCACCTTCTTCACCACACTGTCTGTGTGGGTGGACCATTTCAGTTTTTCTGTGATGTGTACGCCGAGGAACTTAAAACTTTCCACATTCACTCCTGTCCCGTCAATGTGGATGGGTGGGTGCTCCCTCTGCTGTTTCCTAAAGTCCACGATCATCTCCTTTGTTTTGTTGACGTTGAGTGAGAGGTTATTTTCCTGACACCACACTCCGAGGGCCCTCACCTCCTCCCTGTAGGCTGTCTTGTAGTTGTTGGTAATCAAGCCTACCTCTGTAGTGTCGTCTGCAAACTTGATGATTGAATTGGAAGCGTGCATGGTCACGCAGTCATGGGTGAACAGGGAGTACAGGAGAGGGCTGAGAACGCACCCTTGTGAGGCCCCAGTGTTGAGGATCAGCGGGGTGGAGATGTTGTTTCCTACCTTCACCACCTGGGGGTGGCCCGTCAGAAAGTCCAGAACCCAGTTGCACAGGGCGGGGTCGAGACCCAGGGTCTCGAGCTTAATGACGAGTTTGGATGGTACTATGGTGTTAAATGCTGAGCTGTAGTCAATGAACAGCATTCTTACATAGGTATTCCTCTTGTCCAGATGGGATAGGGCAGTGTGCAGTGTGATGGCGATTGCATTGTCAGTCGACCTATTGGGGCGGTATGCAAATTGAAGTGGGTCTAGGGTATCAGGTAGGGTGGAGGTGATATGGTCCTTGACTAGTCTCTCAAAGCACTTCATGATGACAGAAGTGAGTGCAATGGGGCGATAGTCATTTAGTTCAGTTACCTTGGCTTTCTTGGGAACAGGATCAATGGTGGCCATCTTGAAGCATGTGGCGACAACAGACTGGGATAGGGAGAGATTGAATATGTCCGTAAACACACCAGCCAGCTGGTCTGCGCATGCTCTGAGGACGCGGCTAGGGATGCCGTCTGGGCCGGCAGGCTTGCGAGGGTTAACACGTTTAAACGTTTTACTCACGTTGGCCACAGAGAAGGAGAGCCCACAGGCTTTGGTAGCGGGCTGTGTCAGTGGCACTGTATTGTCCTCAAAGCGAGCAAAGAAGATGTTTAATTTGTCTGGTTCTCTTTTTGTAATCTGTGATTGACTGTAAACTTTGCCACATACGTCTCGTGTTTGAGCCGTTGAATTGCGACTCTACTTTGTCTCTATACCGACGCTTTGCTTGTTTGATTGCCTTGCGGAGGGAATAGCTGTACTGTTTGTATTCGGTCGTGTTTCCGGTCGCCTTGCCATGATTAAAAGTGGTGGTTCGCACTTTCAGTTTTGCGCGAATGCTGCCATCAATCCACGGTTAGGGAAGGTTTTAATGGTCACAGAGGGAACGACATCTCCGATGCACTTGCTAATAAACTCGCTCACCGAGTCAGCGTATACGTCAATGTTATTGTCTGACGCTATCCGGAACATATCCCATTTGATTGTTAGGAATTCTAGGTCGGGTGAACAAAAAAAACTTGAGTTCCTGTATGTTGTTGTGATTTCACCATGAGTCGTTAATCATAAGGCATACACCCCCGCCCTTCTTCTTACCAGAAAGATGTTTGTTTCTGTCGGCGCGATGCATGAAGAAACCGGGTGGCTGTACCGACCCTGACAACATATCCCGAGTGAGCCATGTTTCCGTGAAACAGAGAATGTTACAATCTCTGATGTCTCTCTGGAAGGCAACTCGTGCCCTAATTTCGTCCACCTTGTTATCTAGAGATTAGACATTGGCGAGTAATATGCTCGGAAGCGGTGGATGGTGTCCTCGCCTTCTGAGTCTGACCAGTAGGCCGCTCCGTCTGCCTCTCCTGCTGCGACCACGTTGTTTTGGGTCAGCCTCTGGGATGAGATCGCATGTCCAGGGTGAAGGTCCAAACAAAGGATCCGCTCCGGGAAAGACGTATTCACGGTCGTAATTATGGTAAATTGACATCGCTTTAATATCCAATAGTTCTTACTGGCTGTATGTAATAACACTTGAGATTTTCTGGGGTTACTTCCCTGACCAAGGCCCTTTTCCCCCGATTGCTCAGTTTGGCCAGGCGGCCAGCTCCAGGAAGACTCTTGGTCGTTCCAAACTTCTTACATTTAAAAATGATGGAGGCCACTGTGTTCTTGGGGACCTTCAATGCTGCAGAAATATTTTGGTACCCTTCCCGAGATCTGTGCCTCGACACAATCCTGTCTCGGCGCTCTAAGGACAATTCCTTCGACCTCATGGCTTGGTTTTGCTCTGACCTGCACTGTCAACTGTGGGACCTTATATAGCTAGGTGTGTGCCTTTCCAAATCATGTCCAATCAATTGAATTTACCAAAGGTGTACTCCAATCAAGTTGTAGAAACATCTCAAGGATGATCAATGGAAACAGGACTCACCTGAGCTCAATTTCGAGGTTCATAGCAAAGGGTCTGAATACTTATGTAAATAAGGTATTTCTCTTTTTAATTTTTTATACATCTGAAAAATTTCTAAAAACCTGTTTTTGCTTTGTCATTATGGGGTATTATGTAGATTGATTAAAAAATATATATTTAATCCATTTTAGAATAAGGCTGTAATGTAACAAAATGTGAACAAAGTCAAGGGGTCTTAATATTTTCCGAATGCACTGTACATTGGACTGACTGTTACCTTTCCAAGCTCCAGTTGACAGTGGGGTCGTCCATCTTGTTGACGAGGACGATGAGGTGTTTGACTCCAGCCGTCTTGGCCAGCATGGCGTGCTCCCGCGTCTGACCCCCCTTCTCAAAGCCTGTCTCAAACTCTCCTTTTCTGGCCGAGATCACCTGACCACAACATAGGGTTACGTTAGACTAGCATAGGGTGCAGAAAATAATGATAAACACTAGGGTACACCTTACAGGTACTGTACATTATCTACTGTGTAGACTTTTCAGAACTAGAATGCATATTAGAAAATACTCTCTCATTATATAGTTAAGTCAGTCCTCTTCTTATCACACAAAATCCATTGCTAAACAAATGCAGTCTCAGTCAACTTGTCTACTGGCAACGATACAACTAACAGGGACACAGGGGCCTGTTTTGCCTCGACGCAGCAGATATGAAAAGTGGCCAGTGAAATGCCTTCCACTAAGCATTGTTTGGGAAAACTCACCAGCACTGCCAGGTCAGCCTGTGACGCCCCACCGATCATGTTGGGGACAAAGCTTTTGTGGCCGGGGGCATCCAGGATAGTAAAGTGCTTTTTCTCTGTCTCAAAGTAGGCTCTCCCCACCTCCACCGTCTTCCCCTTGTCTCTCTCCTCCTGGTTGGTGTCCAGAGCCCAGGACAGGTACCTGGCGAGCAAGATACGGATACAAGATGAAATAGTCTGTCATTTTTATTTCCAAGCATATACATAACTGAATCTAGTCACACCAGAAGGTAAACTCACCATGTTTCTCTGTTCTTTTCTTTGGCTTCTCTTTCATATTTCTCCAGTGTTCTTTTCTCTACCATTCCTGTCAAATACCTCCAATAAGAAAGATAAACAGAGATTGCCTGATCTGATGAATATAGGAGAGAACATTTTATTTCTAGATAGCCATGGCATTAGTAGCAATATATATCATACCGTAGAAGAAAATGTTAAGCCATCTTCAGTAACCTGAATCTTGGAATAGTTATTGATAACCATGTTATTACTCACATGATCTGACCTCCAATAGTTGATTTACCAGCATCTGAAAAAATGAAAACTGTTCTTCAATCCAAATGAATACAGACAATTTCTAACAGCACTTGCTCTCTGTCCAGGAATAAAAAAAAAATGATGTAGGAAAGAAGACCATGAGGTAATAGTATACAGTAGGAACGCACCCACATGCCCGATGAACACCACATTGACATGCTCCTTCTTCGGGGCGTCTGGTGGGAGGGGGATTACTTTGAGCATGGGCAGCTCCTCCTCCTCTTCCTCTTCCATCATCTCCTCCTCCTCCTTTCCCTGCACCTCCTCACTGGAACCCCCCTCTCCTCCCAGGGCTCCCCCTCCTCCTGGTTCTCCTTCCCCGGGCTCCTCTTTCTGCTCCCACGTCTCCACCTCCACCATCATGTCTGCTTCTGTCCCTCCTCCGTTCTCCACTGGAGCTAAAGAACAAAAGCGGCACTTGTTTACCACTGATGTAGACCATGAAACAATGCTCTTTTGTTGAAGGTAGTCCGCACATCCAGCAGATTTCACAGGTGCATGATGGGTATATGAGATAGCTTGTGAACAGAGAGGAGAGTACCGGCACACTGTTAATCTAAACTGTGTGCGGAACTGCACGGTGTCTGCACGTTCTCTTCAAACAATGCTCTTTGATCTCTGACCTCATACACTATGACACTGAAATTGGCTTATTACACATGTATTACATAGTTGTGGTCACCTACAGTGCCTTCAGAAAGTATTCATACCCCTTGACTTATTCCACACTGTGTTGTGTTACAGCCTGAATTCAAAATTAATTAAATAAAACCTTTTCTCACCCATCTACACAAAATACCCCACAATGACAAAGTGAAAACATGTTTTTAGAAATTCTAGGAATCTCATTTACATAAGTATTCACACCCCTGGGTCAATACATGTTAGAATCAACTTTTGCAGCGATTACAGCTGTTCATTGCTAGACAGCCATTTTCCAGTCTTGCCATAGATTTTCAAGCCGATTAAGTCAAAACTGTAACTAGACCAATCAAGAACATTCAATGTCGTCTTGGTAAGCAACTCCAATGTATATTTGGCCTATTGTCCTGCTGAAATGTGAATATGTCTCCCAGTGTCTGTTGGAAAGCAGACTAAACCATCCTCTAGGATTTTACCTGCACTTAGCTCTATTCCATTTATTTTTATCCTAAAAAACTTGCCAATGACAAGCATACCCATAACATGATGGAGCCACCACCATGCTTGAAAATATGAAGAGTGATGTGTTGTGTTGGATTTGTCTCAAACATAACGCTTTATATTCAGGACATAAAGTTCATTTCCTTGCCACATTTTTTGCAGTTTTACTTTAGTGCCTTATTGCAAACAGGATGCATGTTTTGGGATATTTTTCTTCTTTTCCTTCTTTTCACTCTGATATTTAGGTTAGTATTGTGGAGTAACTACAATGTTGTTGAACCATCCTCAGTTTTCTCCTATCACAGCCATTAAACTCTGTAACTCTGTCACCATCGGCCTCATGGTAAAATCCCTGAGAGGTTTCATTCCTCTCTGGCAACTGAGTTCGGAAGGATGCCTGTATCTTTGAAGTGACTGGATGTATTCATACACCATCCAAGGTTTAATTAATAACTTCAACACGCTCAAAGGGATATTCAATGTTGGCTTCTTTTCTTTTTCAACATCTACCAATAGGTGCCCTTTTTTGCAATGTATTGGAAAACCTCCCTGGTCTTTGTGATTGAATCTGTGTTAGAAATTCACTGCTCAACTGAGGGACAATACAAATAATTGTATGTATGTAGTACAGAGATGAGGTAGTCATTCAAAAATCATGTTAAATACTATTATTGCACACAGAGTGAATCCATGCAACTTATTATGTGACTTGTTAAGCACATTTTTACTCCTGAACTTATTTTAGTCTTGCAATAACAAAAGGGTTGAATACTTATTGACTCAAGAAATTTCAGCTTTTCATTTTTAATGACTTTGTAAACATTTCTAAAAACATAATTCCATTTTGACCTTATAGGGTATTGTGTGTATGCCAGTGACACACAATCCCAATTTAATCAATTTTAATTTCAGGCTGTAACACAACAAAACGTTGAAAAAGTCAAGGGGTGTGAATACTTTCTGAAGGCTCTGTATACCATGGATGTTCAATATCCTTATTTAATAGTGATATAGCTTTGTAGCGATAGTAGTGATAGCTAGATAACTTTACTGTATATTGAACAAATTAAATGCATTCTTTAAAGAAATTCTAGTTAATCTAGCACTGATGCAGATTAGTACTTCAGAAAAACTCTTCCCATAGCAGCATCTCTGTTCACAAGGCCTTCACCTCCTCATCCATGAAATTAAACACTTAAACATGTACAATGCCTGTTCCCTTCTCAACACGTGTCATTCACAATCTGGAGAAGGTCATGATGACAACTGCTCAGAGGCATGCTTACATTGCATGCAACACCACAGAAAAAATAAACCACACATTACAAAAACGGCATCTTTGTTCTGAACTATAAACCCACGAGGTAACTTCAACAGTCACTCAGAACTCACTCCCCTCATGTCCTCTCTATCTCTCTCTCTCTGGCAGGCTACAGTTTCAGCCAGGTGTCACACTAACAGATAAATCAGGCGTATGTAACCTGAGTAGATGGGCACAGTGTTCTCTGGCCAAATGTAAAACATATATAGGGCTGGTCAACATAGTACCTCTACAGCAACATTCCCTGAAAATACAACAACTGGACTGCCCGATTTGGTTATACCAGTCTAACAAATGTCATATCCTCTATCTGTTTCCACGTGTTCCAGTGTACTAGTATATTTTAGGCATAGGCCTGTGATGTTGCATCATGCTATAGATAAGCATGTAGGGAGTGGGAGCCTGCCAACCCTCCCAGTTGGACCTTGTCATGTCTCCCAGAACTGGCCTTCAGGCCTAGGCTACCTCCCAGTGAGCAGTAGGCCTGAAGAGATGTTTCAATGTCTGAATGAATGAATGGTAGACAATACTGACTGACGGACATTTGTAATCTCTTCTGGAATGAGTTGGGTGGAAGTTGGCACGGCAACCTTCTGCAGGTAAAAAATAACGATTGAAACCTAAAGGTTTTTAAAAAAACACCTGTGATACACATCTTCAACAAACAATCTGATAAGTCTGTGATTACACAATGTTATTGTTTTGGACAAAGTACAACACACCTGAGTGGCAAAGGGAAGTAAAAGATGGAAGAATAGTTAGCTACATAATAATATAGTAATAAACAAAAAACACATACCAACTGTTTCTGACAGCTCCATGCTGGCAACTGGTTCACCACCTGTGAAGAGACAAGTTGTTGCTTTTATCATTGGCATTAAATGGACATTGGAGCTTTTGGAATAGGAATCCAGTATGGGTGATGGCTTAACAATAATAATAGCATCATGAGCAGTAGGCCTAGCTATAAGCGTTGCACCATCATGTCAAAACAGTCACATTGGGGTTGAGCAATATCATACACTAGTCTAGTAGGCTTGCTAGCTAACGTTACAACCCCAAGATAGCTAACGTTATCTAGCTAGCTACTGTAGCTAACCTGGCTAACCCCAGGCAATAAGAGCAGCTGTCAAAATCCCGTTATTACAACACTCCACAACATCACGCCCTAA
This sequence comes from Salvelinus namaycush, assembly GCF_016432855.1. NCBI lineage: Eukaryota > Metazoa > Chordata > Actinopteri > Salmoniformes > Salmonidae > Salvelinus > Salvelinus namaycush. The sequence goes on from NC_052310.1 coordinate 69,769,356, forward strand.
CCTACCGTGACCGTCGGATATTGGGATTTCCGTGGGGCTGCTTTGAAAGAAGGTCGGTACAAACACCGCCGCGTTGACATTCGGGACAAACGGCTTGGCATTGACGTTGAGAGCGGCGAGAGCGGACTGGAGTCCCGCGGCGGCTCGGGCCTCGGCATCCTCCTCCTGCTCCCACGAATCCGGGGCTGTGTCTCGCGGGTCCATGGCAGAGTTAGCTAAGCTAGCTAGCTGGCTTGACTGTGAATAACGCAACTGGCTTGATGTCCGTTCTGTTATCTAGCTACTTATGTTAAAATAATTCGCGATGCTTCACTGTGTCTTATTTTGGGAGGCATATGGTGAGCCGGTGTCTCACGGAGACGAGACCGACGAGAGAGAGAGACGTAAACCTACAGTTCCACAACAAACCGCTAGGATGGCTCCTCGAGGGGGTAACCCGGGAACTACAGAATAATGCATTCTGGAAGGTGGGGTTGAACGTAAAGCTGTCTAGCTCCACTCAGTAAACCGGTAAATATGAACATTAAAAACAGTATACTAATCAGAGTATACACATCCTTTATTTTACAAAACCCAACAACAACAAAAATTCTAACATTAAATAGTACAGAGAAACAGTATAAGTATTCAAATCAGTTATGATTTGAAAAAAGCTGCCTAATGGTGAATCCATGAGGGTCTTTCACTCTTTGGCATCAGCAATTCCCCCCGGAGTGATGGCGAAAGTGGCCTCGTTCTCAGGCATCTCAGGACTGCAGGAGACCATGGAAAATAATGAATCTATGAGAGGAGGTAGATCTTTCTCTATAGGTGAGAAAATCCTATTTGACCACTTCTTTACAATGATTTATTACTAAGGAATAATGAGAACATATATTGAGTAAGTGAACTTTAAGACAAATTACCTGTCAAATATCTTGGCGATTCTCAACTCTCCACGTCCTTTCCTCAAGCTGATTTGTGTGGTGGACGCATGCGCCAGGATGTGCCCTCCAATCGGCTTTTTGGGATCAGCTTGGAACCTGACAAAGACAAGAGAAACCCTCAGATCAGAATTACAGGCCAAAACATGTTAGAACTTTAGCCAAGTGAGTGAGTTTCCGTCCAATTCCAAACCGACCCCTAGTCACTACATCAGGTTAGTCACTTACGACATCCCAGCTCCAGGGTCTGCAGTCATCTGATTGGTGACAAACACTGCAGCGTTGTACTCTAGGGAGAGGAGAGAGGAAGACATGAATATCAATATGTATGAATTAATATAAAAAATATATATATCCCATCTCCATCAATCCAAGGTTTATGCAAAAGTCAAGAGTTATTCTGCTGCGATGTACATCTATTATTTCCATAGTTCCCATATAAATCTGCAAGAGCTGTGGCCAGACCTTCAGAGATCTTCTGCAGACGAGAGAGCATCTGGGCCAGCTTCTGTTGTCTCTCTGCCAGCTCCCCTCGGCCAGAGAAATCTACCCGGAACAGAGCCATGATGGAGTCTATGATCTGAGGGCAGGAATGGGAAAGACATAGAGACACAAGACATTATAAATGCTTATTACACATAATAATGCATTATATCTGTCGACATTAACTAAAGTGTTACCGAAAGATAAGTACAGTGATAGAAGTTGACATTAAGAAAAAAATACTAACATAAAACAATGTGACAGGTGATGTTGTTTATATTTTCTTTTCATTTAATACCAGAAGTTTGAAGATGCCTCCCTCCTCGTGGAATTTGGCCGCCACAAAATCCAACAGCTCCATCTGGTGTTCACCTGAAGTTGAAACCTAATTAGGTACATAGTAGTGCAGTACGGTAAGTCCAAGATGCAAGGCCCAAACCATACAAAAGCCTTATCCTCTGATGTCATAAGTACCCATTAGAAAACACAGAAGTCATCCTAAAATGTATACAGTAAAAAATGTACAAACAACAGACTCAAAATGTATACTTAACATTTCTATCTAACATTGTGAAACAGCTTTCTTCAGACAATATGTTCTCAGGTTTAGGCAGTAATGATAGAGAGGTACTGTTTAATGAGTAAGTTAGATGTCTTACTGGTGTAGGCTCGGGCGTATTACACATTGTCCAGCACAGCATCATGGTCCACGTTGAACCTGTCTGCTATGTCCTTCAGCCTGTCTGGACGACTAGAGGGTCACATCAGGTTAAGGAAAACATAGGATTTCATAAGAGAATCTATTGGCTGAGTCATGTGAATAAAAAAACACTGTGATACTTATGACCCTGTATCCTCAGAAATACTTGCAATGGTACGGGTGATTTTAGACTGATGCAAATCTGACTTTATAGATTAGAGCTCAGGTAAATTAGGATACAAAGTGTTCTCTGTGTCGATGAAGATTACTTTTCCTCCTGTGTAGCCATCCTCTCCAGGAAGCTGGGCTGTGACTGGAGAACAACAGAGACACGGACTAAATGACAAGAACCAATGTAGTAATATCTGAATATTTCTGAAACCTGACTTCCAAGACAGTACAACCTAACTGGGACTACCGAAAATACCCTTCAGCCATTCACTTACCACAGAGTGTGTGAGAGAGCTGGGTCTTGCCTGTCCGAAACTCTGAGGGACAAAACATTTACTATGAAAGTATGAAGAAAAAAAACAGGTTTTATATCTGACTCAGGTCAGGTTAATGTTAGCCATTGGGCCTTAACTTCTTGTCTTATACATCATGAGCATGAGATTTATCATATCTTTGACTGGGGGACACACAGAGCTCACCTCCAAATGCCTCAGTGATTGCCATGCTCTCCATACCTCCCCCAAGTAGTTTACTGAAGACAGACGGATCAGAAGAGAAAAATAGGAGTACTGAAAATGTATTACTATGAAAAGTTATGAACATATGAGCATGTGGCGAATCTCAACTCAAACTCTATGCTTCCAGTAGTGACGCGGAACAATTGTTTCCTCTTCGCACTGTATTCAAATGCTGTCAGGAAACCTTTGGTCTAAAATAAAATAAAATAAAATAAAAATGTATTCAACATACTAGGCGACCAGCTGCAACAGGATTGTGAGTTTGCCTTACAATTGTATGTTGAATAAATGTTGTTGTTTTTTTACAACAAAACTAATCATGAAAAACCAAAGTCCCCTATTCTGAAGTAGACTCAGGTGAGTTTCTCACCAACATTTTCCCAGCAGCTTCTTTGATCTTGTCCACCTTGGCCTCCGAAAGGCCCTTGATGTTACACAGATGTGGTCATCTGGATCCCCTTCACTGTGCAAATACCCACAGACTTCAGCTTCTTTAAATCTGCCATGTTCTGTATGGATGGAGGGTGGGATGGAGGGAGAGAGAACGAGAGAGAGAGAGTGGGGGTTGTTTACTTATTAGTTTTGAGGTGTAATCTTGAGTTGGTCTATCTACCTACCCATGACTAAGTATCTATAACATATTATACACTCTGTCAAGGGTCAGCGCTGTCTAACCACTGTCCTTGACCTTGTTTTCAGATATACTCACAATTCCATGCTTCTGTAGGGTGTCTATGTCTTGGAAAAAGGACTCCTGGAGGTAAAGAACATGACAAAACAACCTCAGTTTTTTATTTTTTTTATTTTATTTCACCTTTATTTAACCAGGTAGGCTAGTTGAGAACAAGTTCTCATTTGCAACTGCGACCTGGCCAAGATAAAGCATAGCAGTGTGAACAGACAACAACACAGAGTTACACATGGAGTAAACAATAAACAAGTCAATAACATGGTAGAAAAAAAAGAGAATCTATATACAATCTATATACAATGTGTGCAAAAGGCATGAGGTAGGCAATAAATCGAGTAATTACAATTTAGCAGAGATACTGGTGTGCAAAAGAGCAGAAAAGTAAATAAATAAAAGCAGTATGGGGGGTGAGGTAGGTAAATTGGGTGGGTAGTTTACAGATGGACTATGTACAGCTGCAGCGATCGGTTAGCTGCTCGGATAGCAGATTTTTAAAGTTGTTGAGGGAGATAAAAGTCTCCAACTTCAGAGATTTTTGCAATTCGTTCCAGTCGCAGGCAGCAGAGAACTGGAAGGAAAGGCGTCCAAATGAGGTTTTGGCTTTAGGGATGATCAGTGAGATACACCTGCTGGAGCGCGTGCTACGGGTGGGTGTAGCCATCGTGACCAGTGAACTGAGATAAGGCGGCACTTTACCTAGCATAGCCTTGTAGATGACCTGGAGCCAGTGGGTCTGACGACGAACATGTAGCGAGGGCCAGCCGACTAGGGCATACAGGTCGCAGTGGTGGGTCGTATAAGGTGCTTTAGTAACAAAACGGATGGCACTGTGATAAACTGCATCCAGTTTGCTGAGTAGAGTATTGGAAGCTATTTTGTAGATGACATCGCCGAAGTCGAGGATCGGTAGGATAGTCAGTTTTACTAGGGTAAGTTTGGCGGCGTGAGTGAAGGAGGCTTTGTTGCGGAATAGAAAGCCGACTCTAGATTTGATTTTGGATTGGAGATGTTTGATATGAGTCTGGAAGGAGAGTTTGCAGTCTAGCCAGACACCTAGGTACTTATAGATGTCCACATATTCTAGGTCGGAACCGTCCAGGGTGGTGATGCTAGTCGGGCGTGCGGGTGCAGGCAGCGAACGGTTGAAAAGCATGCATTTGGTTTTACTAGCGTTTAAGAGCAGTTGGAGGCCACGGAAGGAGTGTTGTATGGCATTGAAGCTCGTTTGGAGGTTAGATAGCACAGTGTCCAAGGAAGGGCCGGAAGTATACAGAATGGTGTCGTCTGCATAGAGGTGGATCAGGGAATCGCCCGCAGCAAGAGCAACATCATTGATATATACAGAGAAAAGAGTCGGCCCGAGAATTGAACCCTGTGGTACCCCCATAGAGACTGCCAGAGGACCGGACAACATGCCCTCCGATTTGACACACTGAACTCTGTCTGCAAAGTAGTTGGTGAACCAGGCAAGGCAGTCATTAGAAAAACCGAGGCTACTGAGTCTGCCGATAAGAATATGGTGATTGACAGAGTCGAAAGCCTTGGCCAGGTCGATGAAGACGGCTGCACAGTAATGTCTTTTATCGATGGCGGTTATGACATCGTTTAGTACCTTGAGCGTGGCTGAGGTGCACCCGTGACCGGCTCGGAAACCGGATTGCACAGCGGAGAAGGTACGGTGGGATTCGAGATGGTCAGTGATCTGTTTGTTGACTTGGCTTTCGAAGACCTTAGATAGGCAGGGCAGGATGGATATAGGTCTGTAACAGTTTGGGTCCAGGGTGTCTCCCCCTTTGAAGAGGGGGATGACCGCGGCAGCTTTCCAATCCTTGGGGATCTCAGATGATACGAAGGAGAGGTTGAACAGGCTGGTAATAGGGGGTGCGACAATGGCGGCGGACAGTTTCAGAAATAGGGGGTCCAGATTGTCAAGCCCAGCTGATTTGTATGGGTCCAGGTTTTCCAGCTCTTTCAGAACATCTGCTATCTGGATATGGGTAAAGGAGAAGCTGGGGAGGCTTGGGCGAGTAGCAGCGGGGGGGGCGGGGCTGTTGGCCAAGGTTGGAGTCGCCAGGAGGAAGGCATGGCCAGCCATTGAGAAATGTTTGTTGAAGTTTTCGATTATCATGGACTTATCAGTGGTGACCGTGTTACCTAGCCTCAGTGAAGTGGGCAGCTGGGAGGAGGTGCTCTTGTTTTCCATGGACTTTACAGTATCCCAGAACTTTTTGGAGTTAGAGCTACAGGATGCAAATTTCTGCTTGAAAAAGCTGGCCTTTGCTTTCCTGACTGACTGCGTGTATTGGTTCCTGACTTCCCTGAACAGTTGCATATCGCGGGGGCTCTTCGATGCTATTGCAGTTTGAAGTCCATGTTGAGAAGTAACATATGATCTGACTGTGTCTGACACACCATTTAGGCCAGATGGAAGTTACCATCACCAAAAAATATATTAGCTATGTTGTTTGTTATCAATGATTATCAAAGAGTTGTAGCTAACTTCCTAGCTACAACAATCCATTCTACCAAGAAAAACCTAAAATGATGCTAGTAGTAGCAACGAGATGGCTAGTGGCTAACAAAACTGACAACCGTAGACAGGCTGGCAAGCAAGCTAAAATCAAAGACTGTACAGTATGAAGATAGGCAAACACTGCTTCTCCAATAAAGAGAAATAGTAATGGTGTCTTTTTGTAAGCATTACCTCCGCCATGGTTGTTTGAACAAAGCCTATGGGGAAAATAAATGGCGTAATTTGTAGTCTTTGGAGGAAAGATGTTTTCCCGCACTCAGTCCGCTAATACAGGACTAGTAAAGACACAATGCATTTATTTTGTGATTTAAAAAAAAACGAAAAGTATTTGAATGTTTACCAGCATTTTCAACTTGAGTCTAATAATTATCTGTACAAAACAGTTAATCTAAAACCAAATGTATTAGTCACATGCGCCGAATACAACAGGTGTAGACCTTACAGTGAAATGCTTACTCACAAGCCCTTAACCAACAGTGCAGTTTTAATAAAATACCTAAAAAAGTAAGAGATAAGAATAACAAATAATTAAAGAGCAGCAGTAAATAACAATAGCGGGGCTATATACAGGGGTTACCGGTACAGAGTCAATGTGCAGGGACACCGGTGTCGAGGTAATTGAGGTAATATGTACATGTCGGTAGAGTTATTAAAGTGACTTTGTATAGATAATAACAGAGAGTAGCAGCAGCGTAGAAGAGGGGGGGGTAAGGGGGGGCAATGCAAATGCTAGTTCAGGAGTCTTATGGCTTGGGGGTAGAAGCTGTTAAGAAGCCTTTTGGACCTAGACTTGCCGCTCCGGTTCCGTTTGCCGTGCGGTAGCAGAGAGAACAGTCTATGACTAAGGTGGCTGGAGTCTTTGACAATTCTTAGGGCCTTCCTTTGACACTGCCTGGTATAGAGGTCCTGGATGGCAGGAAGCTTGGCCCCGGTGATGTACTGGGCCGTACGCACTACCCTCTGTAGTGCCTTGCGGTCGGAGGCCGAGCATTTGCCATACCAAGCAGTGATGCAACCCGTCAGGATGCTCTCGATGGTGCAGCTGTAAAACCATTTGAGGATCTGAGGACCAATGCCAAATCTTTTCAGTCTCCTGAGGGGGAATAGGTTTTGTCGTGCCCTCTTCACGACTGTCTTGGTGTGCTTGGACCATGTTAGTTTGTTGGTGAGTGGATGCCAAGGAACTTGAAGCTCTCAGCCTGCTCCACTACAGCACCGTCCATGAAAATGGGGGCGTGCTCGGTCCTCCTTTTCCTGTATTCTACAATCATCTCCTTTGTCTTGATCACGTTGAGGGAGAGGTTGTTGTCCTTGCACCACACGGTCAGGTCTCTGACCTCCTCCCTATAGGCTGTCTCATCATTGTCGGTGATCAGGCCTACCACTGTTGTGTCATTGGCAAACTTAATGATGGTGTTGGAGTCGTGCCTGGCCATGCAGTCATGAGTGAACAGGGAATACTGGAGGGGACTGAGAACGCACCCCTGAGGGGCCCCCGTGTTGAGGATAAGCGCGGCGGATGTGTTGTTACCTACCCTTACCACCTAGGGCCGGCCCGTCAGAAAGTCCAGGATCCAGTTACAGAGGGAGGTGTTTAGTCCCAGGGTCCTTAGCTTAGTGATGAGCTTCGAGGGCACTGTGGTGTTGAACGCTGAGCTGTAGTCAATGAATAGCATTCTCACATACAGTTGAAGTCGGAAGTTTACATACACTTAGGTTGGAGTCATTAAAACTCGTTTTTCAACCACTCCACACATTTCTTGTTAACAAACTATAGTTTTTGCAAGTCGGTTAGGACATCTACTTTGTGCTTGACACAAGTCATTTTTCCAACAATTGTTTAAAGACAGATTATTTAACTTATAATTCACTGTATCACAATTCCAGTGGGTCAGAAGTTTACATACTCTAAGTTGACTGTACCTTTAAACAGCTTGGAAAATTCCAGAAAATTATGTCATGGCTTTAGAACATTCAGAAAGGCTAATTGACATAATTTTAGTCAATTGGAGGTGTACCTGTGGATGAATTTCAAGGCCTACCTTCAAACTCGCCTCTTTGCTTGACATCATAGGAAAATCAAAAGAAATCAGCCAAGACCTCAGAAAAAAAACTGTAGACCTCCACGAGTCTGGTTCATCCTTGGGAGCAATTTCCAAACGCCTGAAGGTGCCACGTTCATCTGCACAAACAATAATATGCAAATATAAACACCATGGGACCACGCAGCCATCATACCATTCAGGAAGGAGATGCGTTCTGTCTCCTAGAGATGAACGTACTTTGGTGCAAAAAGTGCAAATCAATCCCAAAACAGCAAAGGACCTTGTGAAGATGCTGGAGGAAACAGGTACAAAAGTATCTATATTACACAGTAAAACGAGTCCTATATCGACATAACCTGAAAGGCCGCTCAGCAAGGAAGAAGCCACTGCTCCAAAATCGCCATAAAAAAGCCAGACTAGGGTTTGCAACTGCACATGGGGACAAATATCATACTTTTTGGAGAAACGTCCTCTGGTCTGATGAAACAAAAATAAAACTGTTTGGCCATAATGACCATCGTTATGTTTGGAGGAAAAAGGGGGAGGCTTGCAATCCGAAGAAAACCATCCCAACCGTGAAGCACGGGGTTGGCAGCATCATGTTGTGCGGTGCTTTGCTGCAGGAGGGACTGGTGCACTTCACAAAATAGATGGCATCATGAGGCAGGAAAATTATGTGGATATATTGAAGGAACATCAGTCAGGAAGTTAAAGCTTGGTCGCAAATGGGTCTTCCAAATGGACAATGACCCCAACCATACTTCCAAAGTTGTGGAAAAATGGCTTAAGGACAACAAAGTCAAGTTATTGCAGTGGCCATCACAATGCCCTGACCTCAATCCTATAGAAAATGTGTGGGCAGAACTGAAAAAGCATGTGCGAGCAAGGAGGCCTATCAACCTGACTCAGTTACACCAGCTCTGTCAGGAGTGTCGTGGTAATTTCCTGTATTACTCAATAAAGAGAGAGAGAGTGCCAACCACACACAAGTCAGAGTTAAATTATATATTCCATCTTTAATATATATACAAGCTTCACCAAAGCCCTTTAATGACTCTCAGATCAATTCAGTGTCTATAAATGAATTATCTGAGAGTGCTTACAAAACAATTCTTAGTTTCATTTATAGCCAAGATACACCCCTCTCAACTTACAAAGAATCCTTTACCCGAAAGAGGAGTATCCTATCGCTAGACAGCATCAGCTATAAATCATCGTTCAGTTTGATCTCCCAAGACAAGGTTTAAATCTCATGCTTGATACTTCACTGTCTACCAAAACATTACCTCATCCAATGGCATATATCAATTGTCATTTCTAGATACTCCCAAACCTGGACAAACTCAAAATCAGACAGTGAGCCCCTTAGGTCAAATACTAGGTCAAGATAAGGGCAACCTCAGAGGGGACATACAATGGTTCCAAAGACAGCCAAACTCCTTCCCCCTATGAGAAAAGTAGGGAGTGACTGGCGTACAGACATTGTATGAGATAACTAACTGGTTCCCCAATTAATAACTCCATCCCTTTACATGGTTTAGGAATAGTTACAAACAACGTTCCCATAAGAAACCAACGTTCCACTCTGTCCTCCTCCCCTTCTGATATTCTACTTAGTACCACATGGTTTAACAGATACATTGACTTATGAAGACAAGCCTGACCTCTCCCCTCTCTGGCCCCAAGTTACCAATCCCTAGCTCAGAAGATTCTAATGACAAGTATCTCACAAGCATATGATGAAAATAACATCTTATCTATCTATGTTACTTAGCTAAATCTGATTCTGCCACGACAGGAGGAATGGGCCAAAATTCACCCAACTTAATGTGGTAAGCTTGTGGAAGGCTACCCTAAACGTTTGACCCAAGTTAAACAATTTAAAGGCAATGCTACCAAATACTAATTGAGTGTACGTAAACTTCTGACCCACTGGGAATGTGATGAAAGAAATAAAAGCTGAAATAAATCATTCTCTCTACTATTATTCTGACATTTCACATTCTTAAAATAAAGTGGTGATCCTAACTGACCTAAGACAGGGAATTTTCATTAGGATTAAATGTCAGGAATTGTGAAAAACTGAGTTTAAATGCATTTGGCTAAGGTGTATGTAAACTTCCGACTTCAACTGTAGGTGTTCCTTTTGTCCAGGTGTGAAAGGGCAGTGTGGAGTGCAATAGAGATTGTATCATCTGTGGATCTGTTGGGGCGGTATGCAAATTGGAGTGGGTATAGGGTTTTTGGGATAATGGTGTTGATGTGAGCCATGACCAACCTTTCAATGGTGGTCTGCTTGAAACATGTTGGTATTACAGACTCAGACAGGGAGAGGTTGAAAATGTCAGTGAAGACACTTGCCAGTTGGTCAGCGCATGCCCGGAGTACATGTCCTGGTAATCCATCTGGCCCTGCGGCCTTGTGAATGTTGACCTGTTTAATTGACCTGTTTAAAGGTCTTACTCACATCGGCTGTGGAGAGCGTGATCACACAGTCGTCCAGAACAGCTGATGCTCTCATGCATGTTTCAGTGTTACTTGCCTCGAAGCGAGCATAGAAGTTATTTAGCTCGTCTGGTAGGCTCGTGTCACTGGGCAGCTCTCAGCTGTGCTTCCCTTTGTAGTCTGTAATAGTTTGCAAGCCCTGCCACATCCGACGAGCATCTGAGCCAGCGTAGTACGATTAGAGCCGGTGTAGTATCTGATAACACTTGTGGAATATGAAAATACTTGTTTGATATACAGTATGTTTTCTAGTTTCTTTAAATACTTTGCAAATGCAACTTATTTCTATGTGTTAACTGAAATGGTCTATTCATTCCTTTTCAGTAAAAGCTCTTATCCAGAGCAACTTACAGTAGTGAGTGCATACATTTTCATACTGGTCCCCCATGGGAATGGAACCCACAACCCTAACATTGCAAATGCCATGCTCTACCAACTTAGCCACATCATCACATCATCACAAACCACTTGATGTCTCAATATACTCAATTACTGTATTGTGCATTGTTTTTCTTCATGGTGATGGAAAGTCTACAGGTACAAACCTAGATGACCAGCCTATGTACTATACAGTAATGTACATTTACATTAAGTGGTTTGTAAGGATGGTTAATTAATACTGCACAAAATATTTTAGTTTTCCATGTTATTTGATCAAGAAAAATATGTAATTTGATGTGGATGTTTTATGTCTTTGCCCATATCTTTGCACCTTTTGATGTAAATGTTTGAGGACAGACAGGGTTTTGTTCTTTCTGGATCCTATTTGAATGACAATCACAGCGACAGGGTCAGGGCAACAACTCTTACAATTCCAACTATTGAATCCTGCAAGATATTGTTCTTCATTATACAACTACCTTTTTTGCCAAAGCTGAGATGTTGAAAAAAAATGTTTTGCCTGCACTACAGACCTCTATATCAGTCCACTAATACTAGTAAAGGCCCAGTGCACACTTTAGAGAAACAATATATTTTTCAAAAAATAATATATATTTTGTATTCATTCTTTTTTTAAATTCAGATTTTTCAGGGGGTGCTGCATCACCTTCGGCAACCCTATTTCCTGTGGCTATGCATAAAGCACATAAAGGCTTCATAATTCATAAAGGTCATGTTAACTGACTGCTTTTATCTCATAGAACAAAATGTACAAGATCTCTTATGACTGTGTTAACCTCACATCTTATTTTCGGCATTTATTACATAACCCTATTATTTTCCCATTCATTCTTCCGTTAGGTATGGCTGAACAAACCAGAGGTCACTCATTTCCGGGTTTTAGAACTACAACCTGGCCAGCTCTAAGAAATCATAGAATTAGAATGGGCTTGGATCCTCTAACCCTGGCGATTTGGCAGGCAAATTCATGGGTACACTGGCAATGGCAGCCTATTATTGTGACGCAATCATTTCCATGGTAATGTAGAATGTTCATTCAAATGATGCTAGCTGATGTGGCTCATGCAATGGAATGTACTTTTTGTAATGACAGTTGAGTTGATTCAAAATATCACAGCACAGATTGATGGGTACATTTCCTGCTTTTAATTCCTGATTTGCTCCTATGGGTTTTTTTTAATTATTTTTTTTATCCCCTTTTCTCCCCAATTTTCGTGGTATCCAATCGCTAGTAATTACTATCTTGTCTCATCGCTACAACTCCCGTACGGGCTCAGGAGAGACGAAGGTCGAAAGCCACGCGTCCTCCGAAGCACAACCCAACCAAGCCGCACTGCTTCTTAACACAGCGCGCCTCCAACCCGGAAGCCAGCCGCACCAATGTGTCGGAGGAAACACCGTGCACCTGGCCCCCTTGGTTAGCGCGCACTGCGCCCAGCCCGCCACAGGAGTCGCTGGAGCGCGATGAGACAAGGATATCCCTACCTGCCAAACCCTCCCTAACCCGGACGACGCTAGGCCAATTGTGCGTCGCCCCACGGACCTCCCGGTCGCGGCCGGCTGCGACAGAGCCTGGGCGCGAACCCAGAGACTCTGGTGGCGCAGCTAGCACTGCGATGCACTGCCCTAGACCACTGCGGGTACACTCGCCAGTCCACCCATGATGACATCATTGCCTTAAATGCGGACGTCCGTTCTATTAATTCAATTTCTAAAATAGAAATCCTCACTTGTAGGCGATGTCATGGCGACGTTGGCTAGCTAATGCCGCGTTCAGGTCCTTGTCGGAACTAGGAAACTCGGACATTTCTGACTTGCTAATAGGTTGTAATTAATATACACGTGTCACGTTCAACCAATTAGCAAGACGGAAATGTTGAAGTTTCTTAGTTCCGACAAGAAAGTGAACGTAGCATAAAGGAATGCGAAGAATCACGTCACCGGGTCAAACGGTCGTCTCTTGTCAAACTGGGTATGTGCAGGCTGTCAAAATCAAAGCCACTCCTTCGATACGTTGTTTTTGACGAAAATGAAAACGTGTCAGTTTGTCACGAATTTACGTTGTGCCTTTAGATGTCGAGAAAATTAGCTAAGAAAGAATTGTTCCCTTCTCAAACCCCAAACTGGGCCTGTTTCGCAAGTCTCGCTATGTTGCGCCTCTGGGTTGAATGTGTTAAAAGAGTTAACTAGCTAGCCAGGTTAATGTTACCTCATCATCTTGGTATCCGGCATCATCCTCCACAACTTGATCCTCGGCGGCTTTCATATTGATAGGCGCAATGTCTTAAAGTATATATCGTTTTTGTTTCTAGCTGGCTATAGGCTACTAGTTAATAAATGTGGAAAAACTTAGAAATATCTTGTCAGAAAATATTAGCAAGCGATAAGTTAGTTAGCTAGCCAACGTAAAAGTGTTACACTCGCGAGATGCTCTCATCAGCAACAATCAAGTAAACTGTCAATCAAATTGAATGCGTGAGATGCTCTCATCAGCAACAATCTTTAGAAGTGATTGATCTTGATGCACAGATGTTACAAAGTCAATTTATAGTATTTATCTCTAAGATACCTGTACTTTACTACAGTATACAAATGTAATGTCTCAGAGGAAAGTTAAGGTACATGTAAATAATTTCAAACAAGTTAACTGTAAAAGAGGCAAAGCAGCACATGTTAATGTCCATTTCGTTGGTGTTTTTATTCCTGCAATCATGTCGAAAACACAGACGTAGAATTAGCTCTGGAAGCTGAGGTAAGAGACCATAAATTCCATAGGGAGTGACAACAGAGAAAAGTAACTGACGTTCTCTCAGGCTTGACAGGACTATGTGTACATTGACATAATATATTTACAGATTTATACTGTATGTAGGGAAAATGCTGTTTGAATCTTAACAAAATATACTTTTTGTGATGCATATTTTGTGATGGATTGGCTTTAATGCCCAAAAGAAATCAAGTCTCAAGCATCACGTGACAGACATTCTCTGATCACGAACACTTTTTCAATTGGGTATCCCTGTGCAGTTGTTCAATGGGAATTATAACACTCACAACAAAGAACACTTTAACACCCTATCTATGGCTTAGTCTTTGCAGAGTCTTGTGGCCTGCTGGCTTTTGTTGCATCTGAGTAGATGCATATTCCAAGAAGTCACCAACTCAATGGGCATGGCCACCTTACCTGGCTTCTCTAGTGTAAGCCTGTTCTTGATGTAGAGGTACAACGAAAATCAGCAGACACTATAGATCTCAATGACCAGCTGTGACTGTGAATATGACAGATCTATGATGACAGTCATGTCTACCATGATTTTCCCACTTACAAGTGGAATGAACACGTTCCCAAACCAAACACAGGTAACAATAGTTGAGGCCAAATGTAGCTACACACCCACATTAAAACATTGTTCTTCAGACCATACACACTCTTGGTAACCTCTTATAACCGCACTAATATCCCAATTTCTTCAATTATCTACCTGGTCCAAACTCTGTGGAACACATACATATTTATATCGCTATACATATAAAAAAGAAATGAATTAAAAGGACAGTGCTCAGAAGTCAGTCTCTGCAGGATGTTGAGTAAGAGAGACAGCAAGAGGGACGTTCATTATTGCAACACCCAGGACGTGACATCCTCCTCCTCTAACCTCCTTAAATGACCAATCCTGGATGTTGGAATGAGCATGTGTGCTGACCAGATGCAGCTTTGTATTCTCTTCCCCCCTCTTCTTTGTCTCTCTCTCTTCTTCCGAGCCTCCCCTTTCCCTCGTTGGTTAAAGCTCTAAGGCTGTCTGAGTGACATCTTCATCACATTTTCACTGGAGCGGGAGGCATCATACCTGGCATTCCACCTGACATCCCTGCGTTGGGTCCCAACAGGATCTACACAAGGAAGGGGCATTACAAAAACATTAGTTCATTTATTAATTGACAACACCGCAGATTCGAATGACTCATAACGAAAGAATGATTTACCCAATTCCAAATCAAAGCCCCAAAGGCTTTTCACATAGATTGAAAAGTATAGGATAGGTATAGGCTATATGATTATATATCCACCTTCCTGTCTGAAATGCTAATACTTTTAGCCATATTTCTTTAATTTCAGAAGAACAAGAGCCTAGCTAGGACATAGTGGTAGGGGCTAGTGGTGTATTTGGAACTGAAGATGGTCTGTCAGTGGGATAGTACAGTACCTGTCTCTGCTGCTGTAGCTGCTGCTGCTCCAGCTGTAGTCTCTCAGTCTCAAACACCACCGGAAGGACCAGGATCATGAACGAGGTAGTGCCCACCCACAGGGCAGCGCGGGAGAAACTGGAAGAGACATGGCGACAGGAGGTGAGATGAGAGGGAAAGGTGGGGGTTAAATAACAAACAGACATGATGAGATGAGTAGATCTTTTATATTTTTAAAGATGGCGTAACTGACTCTTTGGAAAGACCAGGGGCAGGCAGTCAGGCAAGACACTCCTTGGAATACAGAGGAGCTGTTCAGAACTGTGAATGCAATATAGTGCTCCATCCACACACAGCTCCTGTCATTATTGTGTATGGTGAAGCTCTAAAACGAGGTTTCAGACGTTTTCAGGAGAACGCTCACCTGTACAGCTTCTTGGCCATAGTGACTGAGCTTGATATGGTCACCTCAGCCGCAGAACGCAGTGTATCAGGGAACATCTCAGTCAAACCCCACAGCCTCTCAATAAAAGTCTCATCCAGCTGAGGGGAGGGAGACACAAGTTACTACAACACTGATAACATGCTTATTTTAGACCCAATGGAGAATGGAGGTATATAGTAACTACATTAATTAAGGATTTTCAAGTCCAAAAAGTAACCAGCTTTGTTGAGGTACTAACTAGTATTGAAAACCTTCAGATTACTGAATGACACATGACCGTTTTAGACAATTCCTACAATGTATGTGCCCCCACCATGGGACATCTGGCTTAGTTATCTTGTTTAGTTTAGTTCATGGAGTTAAATTTAATGTACAGCCAATTCCAGTACAGGTAACGTTACATGTAAAACAGCTATCCTAGTTGTGCACGTGATGGTTCGCTAGCTAGCTACCATGCTAACACCGGTGAGCAATTACTAGCATAACGACTGACCCTCAGTAGATGTAGCTAGTAAAATAAGCATACCCATTCAAATGAAATTGTATGTATGATCGTGCATGACAGTTACGGTGTGACAGGTGTCAAGTTTCCATTCATCAATACCTCCTCATCTTCATCTTCGTCGATCTCGCCTTCTGGGGGCCGGGTATCGACTGGGCCCACAGCCGGTGATAGCTCTTCGATTCCAGCCATGGGAAACTGTTCTCACGCCTCTTACCAGCCGGTGTGATTAGCAACTCAAAATGTACCTCAATCGGTGGAAGGGTGAATCAGTAATTTAATATTTTATCGTTTAATTATTGCTTTTGCCCCGGCTTGCATAAATGTTGGACAGAAGAAGCGTGCATTGGTCCTGCGACAATCTGAGGTCACTCGGGTAAGCTACATGTGCGTTGGATGACGGGAAAATTTGTCAGTTGCCTGACTCTCTAAAATAAATGGCGCCCTCTGTCGTACGAGATGTCTTATAGAGTGTTTAATGATTAAACAAAACAACTGTAATTTTTAAAATTGTGTTTAATATTTAGATATCGTTTTTAGTATTTATGTATGATGCATACTGATCTTTGGCTAGTAATCCACTATAAGGAGAGCCTCAAAATTTGTGATTTCAAAATGCAATGTATTGGAGCAAGGAGTCAGACTCTCCCTTTCTACAATATAAGTATTATTGTAATTTCAGGGTTGTTGCTTTTTTTTCACCTTTATATAAACATGAAAGTCATTTTCACCTACATTCACTAGGTGTGCAGCTGACTATTCATTTGGAATGTCATTTTTCCCTAATCTATTTTCATTTTCCATACATCGCCTTTCTAAATCAATAAGAATATGAAAGGAGACGCAGGTCATCATCATTAAAAATGTTTGGGACTCATGGATTCCTTATTGTTTACATCCCGATCCTTTGCTTGCAGCTCGTACGCTGTGGGGGCGGGCGGGATCCACCCTCATTCCTTCGAGCTTACGTCATTGTTACTGTGTTTTTTGTGAATGAAAGAAACTAACCCCACCGAACAGAGTAATTCCGGGAAAAGGCGGACTGACATTTTGTCGCTTATCTCACTTCGACTGAACACAGTATTTGACTTTTCTCCGTGTTTTGAAACATTTATTTATACAATTGTGTCGACAACTCAAAGACTGGCAGTTGGTACTCTCCAACGACATAGCTAAGGACAAGTAAGTAGGCAGCTGTTTGCTTTTCGAGTTAGCCAGCCACCTAGCTAGCATTGGCTAATCTGTGTTGTTGGCTAATGCTACTAGCATGTTGTTTAGCTAGCCTTTCAAAATTGATACAATTTGGCAACAATGATACGACCACATATTCACTATTTACACATCTTAGATGCATGTCGGGTATTGTTCTCGATATGTGGTGTTTTGTATAACATTGTATAGGTTCTCATTTTTTAAGATTAAAAGGAGCTATTTAAACGTTGCTTAAAAAAAATGGATGGCGACCTGCGCAGTTGCCGTGTGTTTACTATCGCATTGAGCTAGCTCGCCAGCTCCCTTCCAGTTTAAGGAAATGGGTGGATTTTTATTGAGAATTAAATGTTTACATAGGCACAAATCTTAAATGTGAATCTGTTAATAATGAAAGTTAGCTTATCAAACATCAATATAATTTGAAAGGTAAATATAGCTTTGTGTTTCTCCTTCTCGGCTAATTGGATTATACGTTACAACTAACGTCAGAACTGTATTGTGTTATAACACTATTAGGCACAAAATACTGCTTTAAATGCAGAATTTAGGAGACGGGTATCGTTCAATATTTAGTGAGGTTTTATTGACACAATACATGTACGAGAGAGTGTAGTCGCCCGTTAGAAACTAGCGGTGGGCAGCTTATTGCTGAATCACTATGACTTTATGAAATGGTCACATCGGTTTACAACGGCGCCTCGTGGTAGGACAGACGTTTTTGAGTGTAAGGTCACTTCCCACGCATTTCGGGAAACAGTAAGGTCAAGGATCCACCATAAACTCACCAGAGCCTTTATTTAGAACAATAATTATAATCCCGTGTAGACGTCAATGTTAGAGCTGAGTCGTCATTCTATTTTACATCTAGCCAGTTCTTGTTGTGATCTCGTTCCTTATCCTAATTGGGGAAAGGGGATTTTATTGTTAATTATTGTGACAACACATGAGGATAACCTACATCAAACACAAGAATAACTTCTAAAATAACACTCAAAACATAGCTGCCACTTGTCCTGAATAGATAAAATATTAAAATGTAAAAGAGATCCTCCAAATACCAAGTTTCACATGCAAGAGTCCAACCCAACCAGCAGAGGCTCCTCAGAGGAGGAAGGGCAGGACCATCATCCTCAATGAATTTCGTGAAAATAAATGGAAACATTAAAGTTAACCTTTTTAGATAAAACTATACTAAATATATTAATGTCACCAAATAATTGATTTAAAATCCACTGTTTTGCATTGAACGTCTACAGTTGCCTCAGCAGCACTAGGGTAGCACCATGGTGTAGCCGGAAGACAGTTATCTTCCTTCGTCCTCTGGGTACATTGACTTCAACACAACCTAGAAGGCTCATGGTTCTTCCATAGACTTACACAGTAATTATGACAACTTCCAAACCAATCAGAGCTCTTGCAGCATGAACTAGCATGTTGTCCACCCAATCAAAAGATCAGAGAATGAATCCAGTACTGAAAGCTATAGCTAGCTAGCACTGCAGTGCATAAAATGTGGTGAGTAGTTGACTGAGAGACCAATAGTTGAACAAATTAATTTCTTCCAAATTAAGAAGTGAGAGGTTGTATTTTTTAAAGTTGAACTTTTACTTAGCAAGCAAATGCAGCTCGCTAGTTTTAGCCTACTCAAACGCCCTGCTCAAAAAGAGAGCTTGCTGGCTATGTTAGCTTGCTGGCTATCAAATACTGGAACTCTTCCAAGTCAAGGTAAGCTTTTGGTTTTATTTTATTCCCACCGGGGCCTGCCGGTGTAACTGCTGAACTGCTTTCTGACTGCACTGTACTGCATGATTAAAGAAGGTTTACTTACGCGTCAGTTCTAGTAGCTATGTTGACAATGGCGTGACAACGATGTAGGCTGTGTGTAGCGGTTAGCGGTCATGGTATGAAGGTTTGGATTGGAAAGGTTTTTGTGCCTGGCCATAGACAGCTGATGTGCAATGAAGTCCACAAGCGAAGGGAAAAGAAGAGGAGAGGACGTAGATAGTTGCAAGACTACAAAGGGAAACCAGCCACATCACGGACACTAACGTCTTGCTTCCGGACAAGCTAAACACCTTCTTCACCCATTTTGAGGAGAACACAGTGGCACCGACGCGGCTCGCTACTAAGGATTGTGGGCTCTCCTTTTTCCGTGGCCAGCGTCAGCGCAAGACATTTTCGTGTGTTATGCCTCGCAAGGCTGCCGGCCCAGACGGCATCCCTAGCCGTGTCCTCAGAGCATGCTCAGAGCAGCTGGCTGGAGTGTTTATGGACATATTCAATCGCTCCCTGTCCCAGTTTGCTGTCCCCACTTCAAGATGTCCACCTTTGTTCCTGTACCTAAGAAAGCAAAGGTAACTGAACTATTGCACCGTAGCACTCACTTCTGTCATCATGAAGTGCTTTGAGAGGCTAGTCAAGGATCATATCACCTCTACCTTACCTGACACCCTAGACCCACTTCAATTTGCTTACCGCCCCCAATAGATCCACAGATGATGTAATCGCCATCGTGCTGCACACTGCCCTATCCCACCTGGACAAGAGGAATACCTATGTAAGAATGCTGTTCATTGACTATAGCTCAGCATTCAACACCATAGTAACTTCAAAGCTCATCATTAAGCTTGGGGCCCTGGGTCTGAACCCCATCCTGTGCAACTGGGTCCTGGACTTCCTGACGGGTGCCCCCGGGTGGTGAAGGTAGGAAACAACACCTCCACTTCGCTGATCCCTCCTGTACTCCCTGTTTACTCATGACTGCATGGCCACACGCTTCCAACTCAATCATCAAGTTTGCAGACGACACAACAGTAGTAGGCCTGATTACCAACAATGACGAGACAGCCTACAGAGAGGTGAGGGCCCTGGGAGTGTGGTGCCAGGAAAATAACCTCAAACTCAATATCGACAAAACAAAGGAGCTGATCATGGACTTCAGGAAACAGCAGAGGGAGCACGCCCCTATCCACATCGACGGGGCCACTGTGGAGCAGGTGGAAAGCTTCAAGTTCCTCGGCGTACACAACACTGACGATCTGAAATGGTCCACCCACACAGACAGTAAGGTGAAGAAGGCGCAACAGCGCCTCGACAACCTCAGGAGCCTGAATAAATTTGTCTTGGCACCTAGAACCCTCACAAACTTTTACAGATGCACAATTGAGAGCATCCTGTCGGGCTGTATCGCCGCCTGGTACAGAAACTGCACCGCCCACAACCACAGGGCTCTCCAGAGGATAGTGCGGTCTGCACAACGCGTCACCGGGGGCAAACTACCTGCCCTCCAGGACACCTACAGCACCAGATGTCACAGGAAGACCAAAAAGATCACCAAGGATAACAACCACCTGAGCAACTTCCTGTTCTTCCTGCTACAGGTGCATCAAAGCTGAGACTGAAAAACAGCTTCTCTCTGTCCATCTCAAGGCCATCAGACTGTTAAATAGCCATCCCTAGGTGGCTTCCACCCGGTTACGTAACCTTGCACCTAGAGGCTGCTGCCCCATATACATAGACTTGAAATCACTGGCCACTTAATAATGGAACACTAGGCACGTTAATGTTTACATATTTTTGCTTTACTCATCTTATGTATAAACTGTATTCTATTATACTGTATTTTAGTCTATGCCAACCCAACATTGCTCATCCTAATATTTAATTATTCCTTAATTCCATTCTTTTACTTTTTAGCTTGTGTGTATTGTTGTTAATTGTTAGATATTACTGCACTGTTGGAGCTAGAAACCCAAGCATTTTGCTACACCCAATAACATCTGCTAAACGTGTATGTGACAAATATAATTTGATTTGATATATACAACGAGCAAAGGGAGCATTCTGTTTTTATGTGGCTGCTATGAAAGGGAACTCTGTTTGCGTGTTATCGTGTCTTCATTCTGCCGATTCTGGTTAAAAAATATATATATATATATATATATATTTTTATAAGTTAGACTGAAGTGAACAGAACAGGTATAAAAATAGATTAATTTGTCAAATAGAAATTCACATTTGCAACTGTTGGACTAATGATTACATCCTAGATCAGCTAGATGCAGGCATGAGTGTGCAAGGCGTTATTGAATGTGTCACTGTCTGTCACCTTGATTACTCAAAATTCTAACGACCTGTGCACCTATGTTGTAAACTTTCATTCATAGACTAGGTTGTAGCAACCTCATGATGGGTATTGGGAAAATTTGAGTATTATGTAGTAGCCTAAACCTATCACTGTTACATTGAGCTGGGTGAATGGAATATGAATGACAGTATGCTGTCATAAGGCCTTGCTCATAAAAAAAGCACCCCCCCATCTTAAACGTCACCGACCGCCACTGAACCCAGCCCCATACTTTGAGCATTTGGAAATGCACAATATGTCCAATCTGTTAGGTTATAACTGTATTCATATTAGTTCAGTTCTGCTGTGAGCGTTAGGAAGTGGTTACTAGTGTTTGAGGGGAACACCTGATTTGAGCAATGTGGGATGGGCACATGATAGACTTAACTTCCCTTCACTATTCCAGTCAGGGGAGAAATCTTAAACTTTCAAAACCTCACTTTACTCCCACTTAGACAGTTGAATGATAGACCGCAGAAGTGTGGTGGATGTTTTTTCTTTTCAAGGGAAGGTCTTCAGTCCAAGATGGAATGTCTTTATATCCTACTACACTGGTGTAGTGTGTATGTACATAAGGGAACACATGAACTTCATTAGATTAACGTTTCTCAAATGCTTCAAATGTAATCATGTCCTTTCTCTCACTCTCTTTTGTAGACCGTCTATAAATCTGTGTTTATTGGTGTCGGAGACACAGGATAAAGCCAGATGATGACGTCAGAAAGAAGCAGCAAAGCCCTGAAGGTAGAATTAGAATACATTTATGATAACGTTTGGAGTTCATTCGATTTTAAAGTGCATTTTACACGCACGTCACAGCGCTTTCTCTAAAAGAAAATTATAAAACTCTCCATCCTCCCTCTCCAGGTAAAGCGGGAGTGTGGTGAGAACGTTCCGGTGTTGTCGGACAGCGAGCTCATGTCCCTGTCTGTACGGGAGCTCAACTTGCACCTGCGGGGTCTGTCCCGCGAGGAGGTCCAGAAGCTCAAGCAGCGCCGGCGCACTCTGAAGAACCGTGGCTACGCTGCCAGCTGCCGGGTGAAGCGCGTGTCCCAGCGCGAGGCCCTGGAGCAGCAGAAGAAGGAGCTCCAGAGGGAGGTGGAGAGGCTGGGGGTGGAGAACGCAGGGATGAGGAGAGAGCTGGAGGGCCTAGGGGCCAGGCTGGCAGCCCTGCAGAGGTTCGCCCGTGGGTTAGAGTCTGGAGGGGGCAACCTCCTGGCTACAGCCCCACGCCTCAACACAGCCTCTGTCATTACTATAGTGAAGACCCCGCCACAGGCCCACGTCCAGAGAGAGCAGGGGGGGTCCTAGGAGGAACCGACCGGGCTGGGGATGGACAAACGCTTGTACATGCACTCATATACACACACACAGGCACGTATATATATATATATATATCACACACACACAGGTAGACAAATGCACACTTGGAGAGAGCAGGAGGATTGGAGGAATAGGACAAATAGGCACTTATGAAGCTCATGCGCTTCGGATGACACACACACACAGACGTACAGTGTTCACAGGCAGTGACAAATAGTCTCTAAACCCAGCCAACACACACTCAGACATGCGTGGACTTATGGAAACACGACGGTTGACGAATCCAACTAAAGTATGACAGACGTGCAAAACAGGGACACAGACACCATCTGTGGACAAAGCCAGTTTTGCTGCTGGTGCTCTCTGTAACTGCTACTCAACAGGCCGAGCCAGCTAGCTCTCTGCCTTCTGGCATGGCATCCAGCCCTGCTACACAATGTCTGGGTTAATCAGACTCTTCCACCGCTTCTTCTAATGCTTTGACTTTTTAAATGGCATCACTATTGACATCTGTACACGTCTTGGAGTGTTGTTCCTCTGTACTTCTAGTGTGTCGATACTATTGTGCTTCACTGTGCTGCCGTGTGTAGTGGTTACATGGGTGTTTTCAACTGTACCACAGTGCACATTTTGGTTTGCTATAAAAAAACATCCTTTGCTTGTCTCTAGATTCCCCAACTTGCAGAAGTTGGTCATTGCTGGAAACAGTTGAATAATCAACATCTTGTAGAATGCTAAGTCAATGCAAAAATCAATTGATGCATTCCTTTATCTGTTATTTTATAATGTTTATACAAGAGACAAATGTTTGCGCAACTGTTTATTCAGAGGTATTTTATGTGTATTTAAAGGATAGATATTACAAAGCTAATGAGTGCTGTGATGTAATGTATGTTTCAAATACCTGGATATGACTAGTTTGGGGAAATTCTCAAGTCTAATTGTTGTATGAAGTGTGTGACAATTATTTTTGTAATGTTTAACTTGTAATGAGCTGTTTTAGATATGCTAAAGCCGACGGTCATGTTGCTGTAAGATGATTTTAGTATGTGTGTACACCATATTTGTACTAATTTCATAGTGAGTCGAGTGGCTTGTTGTAGGGATACTATTTTTCTATAAAGTACCAAGGTGATTGCGATGATACGTATTGTTATTTATGATAATTATTATTTTACGTTTTGTTTTCTGAACTGGCTCGAAAGGGAGACAAACACTGTAAGGAGAAAGAACGAAGGAAAAGAATGGTAGAAGAAAGATGGATATGAAGAAAAGATGTGGTGGTAGAGAGGATTTGGGAGGTGAATGAGGAGGTCAAAGAGAGGACAGAGATGAGGTGGTGCTTAATTCACCTGAAAGCCTTGTAACATCCATGATTTATCAATAAACCCCTGCTGACTCCACTAGACAGTTTGATTCGACATTCGGAAATGAATGGCAATATACATTTAAACTGTCAATAATATGACACATTATATTGTGTTGATTAATACTCCATTAAGATATACTTAGCTATCTTCTCAATATCAATGTTGCATAGCATTTATCCTCTGTCTCATAAGATTATTGTCAAATTGTGCTGGATGTTTTGTACAGCAAAACTAAAATGGTCTGTATTTATTACATGTATTTTTTCTATGGTGAAAATTAAGTACATTGTCTATTTTATATATTAATAACTGAAATAAATGTTGTATATATTGTGAATACAATGGAGTGATTGTGATCATTTATATAAATCAAATACAACAGGTGTAGACCTTACAGTGAAATGCTTACTTACAAGCCCTTAACCATCAATGCAGTTTTAAGAAAATACCTATTAAAAAAAGTTATTAAAGTAACAAATATTTAAAGAGCAGTAGTAAATAATAGTGAGGCTATGTACAGGGGGTACTGGTACAGATTCCGTGTGCGGGGGCACCGGTTAGTTGAGGTAATATGTACGTGTAGGTAGAGTTATTAAAGTGACTATGCATAGATAAGAGTAGCAGCAGTGTAAAAGTGGGGGGGGACAATGTGAATAGTCTGGGTAGCCATTTGATTAGATGTTCAGGAGTTCTATGGCTTGGGGGTAGAAGCTGTTTAGAAGCCTCTTGGACCTAGACTTGGTGCTCCGGTTCCGTTTGCCGTGCGGTAGCAGAGAGAACAGTCTATGACTAAGGTGGCTGGAGTCTTTGACCATTTTTAGGGCCTTCCTTTGACACCGCCTGGTATAGAGGTCCTGGATGGCAGGAAGCTTGGCCCCAGTGATGTACTGGGCCGTATGCACTACCCTCTGTAGTGCCTTGCGGTCGGAGGCCGAGCAATTGCATACCAGGCAGTGATGCAACCCGTCAGGATGGTGCAGCTGTAGAACCTTTTGAGGATCTGAGGACCCATGCCAAATCTTTTCAGTCTCCTGAGGGGGAATAGGTTTTTTCGTGCCCTCTTCACGACTGTCTTGGTGTGCTTGGACCATGTTAGTTTGTTGGTGAGGGGACACCAAGGAACTTGAAGCTCTCAACCTGCTCCACTGGTGGAGAGGGTCAGGTGAGTCCCCTTTCACCCCTTACAATGCAAAGCACATTATATTACTTTTTTGAAGTAGTCAAATCCAATTCCTTAAGTCAGTCATGACTCAATTGATAGTTTACCAACACCGCTACTATGACCACTGTTAAATTGTAATGGCTGACCATGTCACACAGCTGATCATGTAGTTGTTGATCACGCTGTTTTTGCCAGTTCTTCACCACTGGCAGGTTTCATAATGTATGAGAGGGAAGCAGAAAGGAGAAGAATGAAACCATAGTGTATGTACAACAGCAGGGAGCGGTTTTCTTTAGGGAACTACAACTACTGTTGACTAGGGAGGTTAAAATAAGCAATGGTAAACGTCCATGTAAAATTTCCTTTCAGAAGAGAAAAGCAGATATAATGTTCATGTAAAATGTACTTTCAGAAGAGAATAGCAGATATGTCTCCCCATGAGATTTCCCACTCTTTCACTTGTGATTTGGAGCTATATTTATCATAAAATCATAAGACATCTAAGAAATAGCATAATAGTGACAAGACTCCTTTAAAACAAATCTTTATTTTCTCTTGGCCTAATATTTTTTTTCTCTGAATATTATTTAGATGAAAAATAGAAGCATAATATCAGCAGCTTTATGACATAATACAGAAAACTAGTCAAAAGAAGAGAGTTTATAGAGCAACATCTTGAGTCTTCTACATCTGGTTAATAAAATGCACCCTAGGCCTCGATAAAGAGAGAGAGCGCAGAGCGAGAAGATATCAGAAAAATAGGAAATGGAGAATGAAATGGTCTTGTGGTGTGATTCTCTCTGTACCAGAAACTCTAAATGTTTGGGGATGAGTCCAAACCATCATAATATATTCAACGTGTTAGAGGACTCAACTGAATGCTACAGGAGACATATCATAATAAGCTCTGGCCTTTCCTCTCAAGGCCTACTTTAGTTCCATAACATGCTACACACTGGCCTCCACATGATAAATAAAGCAGACATTCTGGCCATACCTTAATGGCAGTGGTGTAAAGTACTTAAGTAAAAATACTTGAAAGTACTACTTAAGTAGTTTTTTGGGTATCTGTACTTTACTATTTATATTTTTGACAACTTTTACTTTAACTCCACTACATTCCTAAAGAAAATAATGTACTTTTTACTCCTTATATTTTCCCTGACACCCAAAAGTACTCATTACATTTAGAATGCTTAGCAGGACAGGTAAATTGTCTAATTCACGCACTTATCAAGAGATCATCCCTGGTCATCCCTACTGCCTCTGATCTGGCAGTACAAATGCTTGGTTTGTAAATTAGTCTGACTGTTGGAGTGTGCCTCTGTCTATCCGTAAATTTAAAAAAAACAAGAAAATCGTGCCATCTGGGTTGCTTAATATAAGGAATTTTAAATGATTTATACTTTTACTTTTGATACTTAAGTATATTTTAGCGATTACATTTACTTTTGATACTTAAGTATATTTAAAAACAAATACTTTAAAACTTTTACTCAAATATGATTTTAATGGGTGACTTTCACTTTTACTTGAGTCATTTTCTTTTAAGGTATATTTACTTTTAGTCAAGTATGACAATTGGGTACTTTTTCCACCCCTGCTTAATGGGAAATATTGACCCATCCAACAGACAATAGCCTCTCTGGACCCTGTCTTTCCTACGCATATTAGGCCTAGCTATCACACATAGCAAAAATTGAGAGGTCAGGATAGACGGAGGCTGGGACTCCACTCCACGACACAGCATTCCTTTCTCTAGCAGACAGAATGTGCAGGCTGCAGGCATAACGTGTTACCATGATCAGTCTGTGTTTGATAGATTTGTGTGTGTGTCTGTCTGTGTCAAGTCACCAAATATAATAGTCTCCCTGCTGCGCTCTGGTTGCAGGATTGAGCATGGAGCAGCAGGGACTCAACATGTCTTTACTGTATAATGGCAGCCAGTCCCGTATTACTCACTACCAGGGGCACAACTTTTACTGGGGACAGGGAGACATCTCCCCCCATATTCTGAAATTGCATTTGTCCCCCCGTTTTATCATTGGTATGTGATAAAAAAAAATCTTAAAGGCAACAGTGTGCTTTAGGGCCATACGTACGGCTCTGAGCGGTCGGGTAGGCTGTTTGGAGTGTTTATCTGACTGAAAAAAATATATGTCCCCCCCTCCCACATCTAAAACCAAAGTTGCGCCCCTACTGTCTACAATGAACTAAAATATAAACTATGGATAACGCAATATATTTTGTCTGTAAGCACTGAACATTCACTTCTGTGTAATGAAAACATGTATACAACACTAAAAGTGAGTCTAAAACTGACCCACACTTCATTACAAAGCTGAATATTTTATTGTATCGAGTTACACTTTATTTGCCTGAAATTGTGCAATGTTTGTCTAATTGGAATTGTAAGTATATAAAAATGTCCTACATTATAACCATGTAGCATAACATTTAACTATACTTATTGCGTTGTCTGATCACACAGATCGGTTTCACTAAGGTGTTTACCCTAGATGACTAACCTACATTAGAGGCCAGCAGAGGTCTGGTGACAGAGTGAGCCTCGCTGGATGAAGGCCTAATCCTCACCATACAAATAATGCCCCAATTACAACAGTATAATCCAGACTACCACACTGCTCGTCTGCCCTCACCCTGCTGGTCTGCATGCTACAGCCACTAAACACTGGAGCAGTTCTCTTCATCTGGAATCTGATCAAGTGCTGTCAAACCAACCATTATCCCTCCCTCCCTTCCCCATCCATCCCCCTCTCTCATCTGTCCCTGTCCCATACTCCAGTCCACACAGCTAGTTCTCCCCTAAACCACTCCCCCATCCATCCCCCTCTCTCATCTGTCCCTGTCCCATACTCCAGTCCACACAGCTGGTTCTCCCCTAAACCACTCCCCCATCCATCCCCCTCTCTCATCTGTCCCTGTCCCATACTCCAGTCCACACAGCTAGTTCTCCCCTAAACCACTCCCCCATCCATCCCCCTCTCTCATCTGTCCCTGTCCCATACCCCAGTCCACACAGCTGGTTCTTCCCTAAACCACTCCCCCATCCATCCCCCTCTCTCATCTGTCCCTGTCCCATACTCCAGTCCACACAGCTGGTTCTCCCCTAAACCACTCCCCCTCTCTCATCTGTCCCTGTCCCATACTCCAGTCCACACAGCTGGTTCTCCCCTAAACCACTCCCCAATCCATCCCCCTCTCTCATCTGTCCCTGTCCCATACTCCAGTCCACACAGCTGGTTCTCCCCTAAACCACTCCCCCATCCATCCCCCTCTCTCATCTGTCCCTGTCCCATACTCCAGTCCACACAGCTGGTTCTCCCCTAAACCACTCCCCCATCCATCCCCCTCTCTCATCTGTCCCTGTCCCATACTCCAGTCCACACAGCTGGTTCTCCCCTAAACCACTCCCCCATCCATCCCCCTCTCTCATCTGTCCCTGTCCCATACTCCAGTCCACACAGCTGGTTCTCCCCTAAACCACTCCCCCACACCATCCCTTTCAAATCAACTTTCAAAATTGTCACCATGGAGAATGGTCTTAAAACTGAACATTTTAAACCAAAACGACAAATAAAATGCCATCCATAGCCAAAGTACTTTAATATAAATGTAGTATGGGCCATCTTCATTGGATGTTAGCTAGCAAGCAGACACACTTTGTAACGATAAAATCACTTTTATTCAAACCATAAATGTCTCTCTAATAAGTGAAGTATAATTCTCTCAGAAAATCCCTATAAATCCTATATAACCAACCATTGAAGTTTTTTTAGACAATGGTTTCAACCATAACATCATGTTCCCAATAAGCGTATATTCTACCAAGAGAAGAGTTCCTGTAAAGTCCTGAATTGTGTGTAGTAGAGGATATTGAATGGACCAGGCTAAGTCATATGGTCCTGTATTGAGGTCGATGCCAACCCCAAACAACACACTTTAAATCCCCTGCCAATACTCCATAAGACCAGGAGGTAGTACCTCACCCCAACAGTCAGTAAAGAGGTGATTGGCTGGGGCCGGTGTGTGTTAACTTAGAACTCGTCATCCGAGCTGAGCAGCAGGGTCTTCTCGTTGTCGCGGGTGCTGATGGTGCTGTGCGTGCGGGACACAGGCGGGGCAGAGTGACCCTGTTCCAGGGTGGACTGCTGGGTGTACTGCTGGTAGGCCGGGGAGAAGTTATGGATAGCATCCTGGACCATGTCTCCAGGGTTCATCGTCTCCTTCAGGCTGCTGGAGATGCTCTTCATTGGGGCACAGCGACCTGAGAATATGGGGTGGAGGAAAGGACAACAGGTAAGAGATAAAATATCAAAAAGGTCAAGTAGGAGTTGTGTAGTAATTGTGAATAATGTAAAACCTAAACACAGTGAGAAATCACTGCTGGAAGCTTGCTGCAGTGAATGTAAAAACAGCAACAAGGACAACCACTGATTTGACAGAAAGCAACTTTTCATATAAAGTAAGACAAAAGGAACACAACATTGAACATAGGATTGTAAGAAGTAGAAAGAAGCGTAAAGCTGGGGAAGAGACTCAGTGGTAGACCTACCAGACTCTCCATACATAGGAACTGGGCCTTGATAACGCAGCATGGGGAAAGAGAAAGAAATGATATGGAAGGAAGAATAAGAAAGACAAAATGACCCAGAGTATAGGTAGAGGAGGGATGACCAATGAACCAAGATAGGCGTTTATAAAAAGAATGAAGGAAAGGAGGTATTCCAAAAACAAAGATGAATGAAAGATGATAAAGGATAATAAAGAAGTATGGAGAGGACGAGGACAAATTTGGAAACGTATGTTGACAAGGGAACACAGAGAAAAGAGAGTGTGAGTCAGTGAAAAGAGAAGACCTGACATCATGTTATAGAGAGAAGATAAGTTCTGCAAAATGTGAAAATATTACAGTACCACAGCCCAATGAGCTGGACCAACGTCAAGAAGGTCAACGCCACAGTAAATAATACAGCTAAAAGTTAGTCTCCTTACCCTGAGAGAGAGAGTCCAGCCTCTTGTCCATGTAGATCCTGTATGTGAAGGCATGACGCAGGGCCAGGGAGGCAAAGAACATCTCAATGCAGACGATGAAGTTCTGGTAACCGGCGGCAACCGTTCCCTCTCCCACTGACACCTCGGGTGAGTTGATTTTGGGGATGGCCCCACACTTCTCTAGGATGGCCAGCAACATGCCTGATGGCAAATAAACAGAGATTAATGAACAAATACTGGTATGTGAAGAATGACTACAGTACTATAATAATATTGATTTGGGTATGGATATGATATGAATGACCTCATTCATAATCAATTGCCAACAGCGCTTCAATTACCTAAAAATGTCAATCTGTATTTAGATGCTTGGTGTGTATGTGTGTATGTGTGTATGTGTGTGTCTCACCCTGCCAGAAGGAGAGGAAGATGACAGATTTGACCATGAAGAACTTCAGCAGGGGGCTGTAGGGGCTGAGCAGGTCCCGGGTGGAGAAATAGAAAAGAAAGAGGGCGTAGAGAGACAGGCTGACAGATGTTGTAGACGATGGACACATACAGGTACCCACTGTTCACACTGGGGGGACAGACAGGGACATGACAGTTGATTAGATTTGAGTGTAAACCAGCATTAGGACGAACCTGTATCACTGGATATACATCTATCCACACAGAAGCACAGTGTATTTTGGGTAGTTGAAAGTCTTATTATAAAGCGTTGGTATGAGATATTCTACGATTGCTTAAGAAGAAGCACAGTATCGTACTTGAAGTCTCCGTCGCGGTACTTTCCAAAGGCCTGTAGGATGACTGTGACCATGGCCATGAGGGGTTTGACCACACAGAACTGTAGCGTGGCCTGCTTACAAAACCGCAGGAACCCAATGGAGTAACTCCTCCCCCAGAGACAACATGTACCGTAAATACAACTGGACCTGGAGGCGCAGGAAAACACCTTGTTAAATACAGCATCGGGTAATGAGAGATGTTCAACATACACACACAAATAGACTACACAAAACTACACACACACACTGACTATACACACACACACACACACACACACACACACACACGAGTGGAAGAAAAGCCTCACTGAATAGGTTTTCCTCTGATTTCAGCCATGATGGCGCTCTCTCCTCCCAGGTACTCATAACACAGGCTCAGGAAGTTATAGATGACAAACGCTGCACAGGAGAGACACACACATCATCAAAAAAAGACCATTTAAGAAGTCAACAACACAAACATTTAAACTACTCGGACATGTTTTACATCATAATTGCCCTCCTAATATGGGCATGGAAAAAAATCTCAAACCCAGTACTCTTCCATTCCCCCAACAGACAAGATTAGACAATGACTGTCATATCAAAGGAAATGGACACACACAATCTATTCTCACCTTTGACTGAACCAATGAAAGACTACCTACAGGATGTATCCAGTGGCCTGTCTATGACCTTCTCTGTCTGTATTGCATCAATGTGACCAATATGACAGAGGAAAGGCCCAGCCCTGATCCCTCACTGCATATGACCAACACACTTTACACCATTGTACTATCTATTAACCCCTAAAGGGGGATTCAAGTGTGTGTAACAGACAGTATGGGAGGGTGAGTGTCAGAGTGTGTGTTGGGTGTGTAACAGACAGTATGGGAGGGTGTGTGTCAGAGTGTGTGTTGGGTGTGTAACAGACAGTATGGGAGGGTGAGTGTCAGAGTGTGTGTTGGGTGTGTAACAGACATTATGGGAGGGTGTGTGTCAGAGTGTGTGTTGGGTGTGTAACAGACAGTATGGGAGGGTGAGTGTCAGAGTGTGTGTTGGGTGTGTAACAGACAGTATGGGAGGGTGAGTGTCAGAGTGTGTGTTGGGTGTGTAACAGACAGTATGGGAGGGTGAGTGTCAGAGTGTGTGTTGGGTGTGTAACAGACAGTATGGGAGGGTGTGTGTCAGAGTGTGTGTTGGGTGTGTAACAGACAGTATGGGAGGGTGTGTGTCAGTGTGTGTTGGTGAGTGTATACCTTGTGACTAGGAGTATTGCATAAGCCAGACCAGATAAACAGCTGACTCTCTGATAAGGGAGAGTTGTCTTCTTTCTCTGTGTGTGTGTGTCCCAGCAAGTTTGGTTGAGACCTCATCATTAGGGCTGCCCTGTAGGGTGAACAGAGTTGCTATGCAACAGGTTTTCCTACACAGAAATCTGGGCAGGCCTCAGAACAACAAGAGATAGCGCTGAGGCAGAGCAGCATTTAGCCATCTGTCCATGGGGCTGCACCATGACCTCCACACACTGGGTGAGGAAGTATCACAATACAGCTGATCTCCATGGTGAAGCCATTCACTTCTGTTCTACGCTAGTCTCTTACCCTTGTAGCAGTCCCTGACGGTGTCAAAGTAGACATAATACTCCTCGTTAGTGAAGAAGAGGAGGCTGAGCCAGGAGTCAAAGGCATAGATGGGCACGATGAAGAGGATCCGCACGATGTGTCTCTGCTCATTAGGAGAACTGTAGTACCGCAGGTGCATGTAGATCTGAGAGAGAGAGAGATGGTGAGAGGGAGGGAGCGAGATGGAGGGAGGGAAGGAGAGAGTGAGATGGAGGGAGGGAGAGAAGGAGAGAGACAGAGATGGAGGGAGGGAGGGAGGGAGAGAGAGAGATGGAGGGAGGAAGAAAGGGAGAGAGAGAGAGAGATGGAGGGAGGGAGAGAGAGAGAGAGGTGGAGGGAGGGAGAGAGAGAGAGAGAGATGGAGGGAGAGAGAGAGAGAGAGAGAGATGGAGGGAGAGAGACAGAGAAAGAGATGGAGGGAGAGAGACAGAGAAAGAGATGGAGGGAGAGAGACAGAGAAAGAGATGGAGGGAGGGAGAAAGGGAGAGATGGAGGGAGGGAGACAGAGAGAGAGAGATGGAGGGAGAGAGGTGGAGGGAGGGAAGGAGAGAGTGAGATGGAGGGAGGGAGAGAAGGAGAGAGACAGAGATGGAGGGAGGGAGGGAGAGAGAGAGATGGAGGGAGGAAGAAAGGGAGAAAGGGAGAGAGAGAGAGATATGGAGGGAGGGAGAGAGAGAGAGGTGGAGGGAGGGAGAGAGAGAGAGAGAGGTGGAGGGAGGGAGAGAGAGAGAGAGAGGTGGAGGGAGGGAGAGATGGAGGGAGAGAGACAGAGAAAGAGATGGAGGGAGGGAGAAAGGGAGAGATGGAGGGAGGGAGAGAGAGAGATGGAGGGAGAGAGATGGAGGGAGGGAGTGAGAAAGGGAGAAATGGAGAGAGGGAGAGAGATAGAGGGAAGGAGAGAGAGAGACAGAGAGAGAGATGGAGGGAGGGAAGGAGAGAGAGACAGAGAAAGACAGGCAGGGAGGGAAGGAGAGAGAGAGAGAGATGGAGGGAGGGAGAGACAGAGAGAGAGATGGAGAGGGAGAGAGACAGATGGAGGGAGGGAGAGACGGAGGGAGGGAGAGATAGAGACAGATGGAGGGAGGGAAGGAGAGACAGAGAGATGGAGGGAGGGAGGGAAGGAGAGAAAGAGAGACAGAGAGATGGAGGGAGAGAGGGAGAGACAGAGAGGGAGGGAGAGAGAGATGGAGGGAAGAAGAGAGAGACAGAGAGATGGAGGGAGAGAGGGAGAGAGATGGAGGGAGGGAGAGATGGAGGGAGAGAGATGGAGGGAGGCAGAAACAAAGAGAGAGATGGAGAGAGGGAGGGAGAGGGAGAGACAGAGAGAGGGGGAGAGAGAGACAGAGAGAGAGGGAGGGAGAGAGAGATGGAGGGAGAGAGATGGAGGGAGGGAGAGATGGAGGGAGGGAGGGAGGGAGGGAGAGAGATGGAGGGAGGCAGAGACAGAGAGAGATGGAGAGAGAGAGAGTCAGATGGAGGGAGAGAGTCAGAGGGAGGGAGGGAAGGAGGGGGAGACAGAGAGAGAGATGGAAAGAGGGAGGGAGAGAAAGACACGGTTTGAGTGTGTCAAGAAAAGCAGCGTTACAGTTCTTGAGTGCGCCTGGCACCTACTACCATACCCTCTTCAAAGGCACTTAAATCTGTCTTGCCCATCCACCCTCTAAATGGCACACATACACAATCCATGTCTCAATTGTCTCAAGGCTTTAAAATCCTTCTTCAACCATCTCCTCCCCTTCATCTACACTGATTGAAGTGGATTTAACAAGTGACATCAATAAAGGATCATAGTTTTCACATGGATTCACCTCGTCAGTTTGTCATGGTGTTCCTAATGTTGATACTCACTATTGTAAGTCGCTCTGGATATAAGCGTCAGCTAAATAACTAAAATGTACATTCAGTGTATCTAGAGAGAGGAGGGTGGGGATAGAAATAGAGAGGGATAGAAATAGAGAGGGATAGAAATAGAGAGGAGGGTGGGGATAGAAATAGAGAGGGATAGAGTAAGAAACAAAACTTGTAAGAAGCCACCAGACTCTCATTCCAGACAGAAGGACAGGTAGCCTTTGACGCGGTATGTGTGCAGTATGTGTTGACTTGTTCAGTTAAACAAACAGGGATTGTGTGTTGTTGCTAGGCAACCTGTGCTCTCTGAGCACTGCGCAGATGCATCTATTCCTCCAGCATCACCCCAGGTGGAACCTGTAGTTACATAACCCTCCCTTCCTCCACTGTATGACCTACAGGGACAGACAACACCTAGACACCTGAGTCAGCCACAGCCAACGGTCGACAGAAACACCAAATGGTGTTTATTTTTAGTGGATTGAGTGTTTTGTTTTGAGATGTGGGGAAGTCAAATCAAATACAATTTTATTGGTCACATACACATGTTTAGCAGATGTTATTAAGGGTGTAGCGAAATGCTTGTGTTTCTAGCTACAACAGTGCAGTAATATCTAACAAGTAATATCTAACAATTTCACAACAATACACACAAATCTCAAGTAAAGGAATTAAAAATATATAAATATTTGGACGAGCAATGTCGGAGCGGCATAGATTAAAATACAGTAGAATACAGTATATACATATGAGATGAGGAATGCAAAATATGTAAACATTATTAAAGTGATTAGTGTTCCATTCCTTAAAGTGGCCAGTGATTCATAGTCTATGTCTATAGGCAGCAGCCTCTAAGGTTCTAGTGATGGTTATTTAACAGTCTGATGGCCTTGAGATAGAAGCTGTTTTTCAGTCTCTCGGGCCCAGCTTTGGCACTGGCTCTCGTGGTTGTTGTCCTTGATGATCTTTTTGGCCTTCCTGTGACATCGGGTGCTGCAGGTGTCCTGGAGAGCAGGTAGTTTGCTCCCGGTGATGCGTTGGGCAGACCGCACCACCCTCTGGAGAGCCCTGCGGTTGCGGGCGGTGCAGTTGCCGTACCAGGCGGTGATACAGTGTGTGTCAGTCTGTGTGTGTGTATTACCTGGTGGCAGGTGAAGAGTAGGGCGGTCCAGACGAAGAAGCCCGACACGGCTTGGGCAGCGGGGGTCATCAGGAAGGTGGACTGTTCTGAGGTCAGCAGGGGGGC
This sequence comes from Salvelinus namaycush, assembly GCF_016432855.1. Taxonomy (NCBI): domain Eukaryota; kingdom Metazoa; phylum Chordata; class Actinopteri; order Salmoniformes; family Salmonidae; genus Salvelinus; species Salvelinus namaycush. The sequence continues at coordinate 69,805,154 of NC_052310.1, forward strand.
CTCTGGGAACCAGGAGATGTTTGGGCCCGGGGGGGTCATGGTGGGACGGGGACCAGGGGCCATACCCAGGGGGTAGTCCTCTCCAACCCCGACACCTAGTCCTAGCCGCTCAGACAGGGGCACGTCACGCCTCCACAGACGACTCATCTGGAGACCAGCGAACAGAGAGAACACAAGTCCTTTATGTCTACATTAATGATACATAAACAGTGTAGACATACGTTCTGATACGTTCCAGTTATACTGTACATGTGGAAAGCAGAGCATTATTGGAGAGACTGTAACTATCAATCATCAACCAGTTATCGATACTGTAATTTACGTTGATGAGAGCATCTGATGAAGGAAGAAAGACACAATGAGTCAGGTGTGTAGTACTGTTTACTGAAGAGTCAGAGAAAGAGAGAGAGATGGAGAGAGACCACTGTCAAACCAGTGTTTCACCCTACTACTAAACTGTATAGACAGGGCTTTTCCCTCCTGCCTAAAATCATTTGGTTTCTATTGACAGTTTTGGGTTAAACTGATCTGAAAGCATGTACTGTATCATTCAACTTGTCTGTTAACTACAGTATTTTTCTATGGAAGACCAAACACAAGGTTTATCATCATGAATCCCTATTTCAAAGTTTAGCATCAGATGTTTGTATTGCCAGGATCTGCCAGGCGATAACAAACTCAACGTCAGTTGGTGCTGTCATTGACATAATCATAGAAAAATAAGAAATACAGTCCACTTCAAAAGGCCACACAATAACACGTGAGACTAAAAATAGCCTGCTATGACTCATAATACCTTTCTCAAGCACAACAGAGACCTTGAGACCACAACAGTGGACAGCACATAGAGGACGTGTCTAAACTGACCTATCAGGGCTTTGCTGCCAAACTGCATAGCAACCATAAGTCACATTAACAGCAGCATAGCATGAGTCATGACAAACTGTGCCAGTAAATTGTTTCCACACACACAGGCATGCGAACACACAGGTGTGTGTGTGTGAGTGTGAGTGAGAATGAGTGAGTGAGAGAGATATAGGGGTCATTTGTATTGGTTTGCAGAGAATCAGCAGATCAACATGCAGAAAAGGGCTGGAGTGAATGCATCAGTGGCAGACAGACAGAGGGGGACACACACACACACAACTGGGAAGTGAAGTTCTGCTGAGGCAAAGGGAGATTGTGTCTCATTTGAAAGGCAAAAGGGCAGTCAGTGGAATGATGTGGCTGCCTGACAGACTGAGGAACACATAAAGCAACAGATGGAAGTGTGTGAGTGAGGTAATAATATTAAGAAATGATATGGGTTACAGCCAGCTAGTGGCTGAGAAAAGAGGAAGAAAATTGAATTCCGCAGGTAGGCAACAGATGATGCTTGGCAGCAACAAGAAAAATAAAAAAAGTTTCAATGGCATAAAGTCAATTGTTTTGTGTGTGGGGGGGCGGCGCTGATTAGAATTTGTTTGCACGCACTACAGATGGCTAATACAGGACTAGTAAAGGTCCAGTGCACTACTATTGTACCATTCAAAATTTGATGGTCACTTAGAAATGTCCTTGTTTTTGAAAGAAAAGCACATTTTTTGTCTATTAAAATAACATCAAATTGATCAGAAATACAGTGTAGACATTGTTAATGTTGTAAATGACTATTGTAGCTGGAAACGGCAGATTTTTTAAATGGAATATCTACATAGGTGTACAGAGGCCCATTATCAGCAACCATCACTCCTGTTTTCCAATGGCACGTTGTGTTAGCTAATCCAAGTTTATAATTTTAAAAGGCTAATTGATCATTAGAAAACCCTTTTGCAATTATGTTAGCACAGCTGAAAACTGTTGTCCTGATTAAAGAAGCAATAAAACTGGCCTCCTTTAGACTAGTTGAATATCTGGAGCATCAGCATTTGTGGGTTCGATTACAGGCTCAAAATGGCCAGAAACAAATTACTTTCTTCCGAAACTCATCAGTCTATTCTTGTTCTGAGAATTGAAGGCTATTCCATGTGAGAAATTACCAAGAAACTGAAGATCTCATACAATGCTGTGTACTACTCCCTTCACAGAACAGCGCAAACTGGCTCTAACCAGAATAGAAAGAGGAGTGGGGGGCCCCGGTGCACAACTGAGTAAGAGGACAAGTACATTAGTGTCTAGTTTGAGAAACAGACGCCTCACAAGTCCTCATCTGGCAGCTTCATTAAATAGTTACCGCAAAACACCAGTCTCAACGTCAACAGTGAAGAGACGACTCCGGGATGCTGGCCTTCTAGGAAGAGTTCCTCTGTCCAGTGTCTGTTCTTTCGCCCATCTTAATCTTTTCTTTTTATTGGCCAGTCTGAGAAATGTATTTTTCTTTGCAACTCTGCCTAGAAGGCCAGCATCCCGGAGTCTCCTCTTCACTGTTGACGTTGAGACTGGTGTTTTGCGGTAACTATTTAATGAAGCTGCCAGTTGAGGACTTGTGAGGCGTCATGGTGGGGTTATGGTATGGGTAGGCATAAGGGCATGGGTAGGCATAAGCTACTGGCAATGAACACTTTTACATTTTATCAATGGCAATTTGAATGCACAGCGATACCGTGACGAGATCCTGAGGCCCATTCTCATGCCATTCATCCACCGCCATCACCTCATGTTTCAGCATGATAACGCACAGCCCCATGTAGCAAGGATCTGTACACACAATTGTATAAACTGCCTTAATTTTGCTGGACCCCAGTTAGAGTAGCTGCTGCCATCCATAATAAATACAAATAAAATTCCCAGAAGCTGAAAATGTCCCAATTCTTCCATGGCCTGCATACTCACCGGACATGTCACCCATTGAGCATGTTTGGGATGCTCTGGATCAACGTGTATGACAGCGTGTTCCAGTTCCAGACAATTTCCAGCAACTTCGCACAGCTGTTGAAGAGTGGGACAACATTCCACAGGCTACAATTCACAGCCTGATCAACTATATGCGAAGGAGATGTGTCAAGCTGCACGAGGCAAACTGTGGTCACACCAGATACTGACTGGTTTTCTGATCCACGTCCCTACCTCTTTTGTTAAGGTATCTGTGACCAACAGTTGTATATCTGTATTCCCAGTCATGTGAAATCCATAGACTAGGGCCTAATTAATTAATTTCCTTATACATATGAACTGTAACTCAGCAAAATCTTTGAAATCGTTGCATGTTGCGTTTATATTTTTGTTCAGTATAATATTATTTTTAATTCGGATTTTTCAGGTGGTGCTGACCGCTGCGCCACTCGGGAGGTCTATTCATGCCAAGAGGCTAAACAACTGGCAGAGAAAAATTGTTTTCAGTAGAGAAACATAGTAGTAGCGACTAATGCAGTAAAACAATACATTACTTTAATCTGTTTTATTTCCCTTCAAATGGGCAAGTAAAATCACTTTACCTATAATCGATAGTTGAATATAGAGCAAACTTCGGCCGGCGCAGTTTTAGTGCCAGAAAGAAGATAGAAATTGATTTAATTACACAAAGATGCCATCGTTACTCCGACATCCATGTTCATTTTCCAGTCCTGCTTGACTAGAAATCTTTCGTTCTGATCCAAGAGTTAAATCCGTTAAAAAAATATATGTTTTTAAGGTTTGCATCTAATTTGAGTGTGTCTTGGTATTTTCTGTTATGAACAATACAGGTAACATATCAGTTTTGTCCTGCTCTGTAAACTCCGATATTCCTTTCTCCCCTTTTTCCTACCTAGGCGTTTGCCACACAGACGGAATCCACTAGGATTAGCTACAGTAGATCAACTCTGTTCGGTCCCGTCCATTGCGTACCGTAGGTACTCTAGAATGAGATGTAGCCTCCTATTTACACAAATCACAGCCAATGAACAGCTAGGACCAGGAAGTGGATGGGTCGTGATTTGTGACAATGTGCATGCGATTGGCTACATCTATTTTGAGTCGAATCACATTTACGGCCAGATCTGATCCTAGGTCTGTTAGGTTTTACATTGTTTCTTCATTATTATTTAAGAACTATCAAAATGACTTCAAAATAATTACCTAAAAACAAACAGACAGTATTATAAGTTGTGCATATCTTTATTGACTCAAAATATACCACCCCCCCCTCCATGAATATAAACGGTACGAACTGTAGTTTAGGCCTATCCCATGAACTGTGTCCACAAGTGTTGATTCGTGTATTATAGCACGTGATTTACATCGTTATATCTATGTATTTATGCACGATATGTGGTGATGCTGTGCTGTTGAGTTTGAGATGCAACAAGTCAACTTTATGAAAAGGGACACAATAAAATAATAATTATTATAATTATTATACACAATATTGTTGTAATAAAGACTAAGCATGGTAAAGAACCCACAAAACCACATTCCATCTTTATTATTATCTGCCCTGGCCCATGCAGGCATAGGCCTACCTTTCATCTGACTCCCTCCACCCAACCAAGCTCTCCAGCAGGTCAATAAATCTCTATTACTACATTGACATCTTAAAACAACCTAGCACATTCTGGCTTTACACAAAATCATATTTACAGAGATAAAAAATAAATAACAGCAATTGAGCATATAACTTTGAAATCCAACCTCTTCATTTCTCCCATGCTCCTTCTCACATCTTCAGAGTAATAAGGCTTGTTGACTTATTATCATAATAACCAAGACCAATACTTCAATACTCAACAATATTCTTGCTTTTGCAAAGCCTCCACCTCTTAATGATAAGGTCCTTTATTACATTGTCCACCATCATTTGAAGGGATATTATTAGCTCTCTGCTGTTGACTAATGTAATAGAATACTGTGAGCACACACACACAGCAAAGGGGAGTGAAACCTCAATGTAAATGTGTCAATAATGTTAATAGGAAGTGTTGTAGAACCAAAATGTCCTTGTTTAACGCTTTGTTAAAAACTACTCATAATTATTCCTAAACAGCGAAGACATTAAGAGAAAATGGGTGACAGTCCATCTCTCTGTCTCCTACCATCCCCTTCCTCCTCTGACTTGCGGTTGGTCCTTGGCTTGCTGAAACCAAGAGTACGAAAAACAAACAGTAAGACAATAAGACATTGACATATACAGACTATATGCAACCCCACCTCTATAGGCAACTCTGATTCAAACACTTTCACATTCATTCCCTTCTTTCCTATTCATCATTTCCCCCCCATTCCTGAACAATGTTGTTCCACATCTCTTCCTACCTCTCTCTCTGCATATCTTCCATTTCCCCCCCATTCCTGAACAATGTTGTTCCACATCTCTTCCTACCTCTCTCTCTGCATATCTTCCATTTCCCCCCCATTCCTGAACAATGTTGTTCCACATCTCTTCCTACCTTCTCTCTGCATATCTTCCATTTCCCCAAAATTCCTCTTGACAGATCTTCTTGCCGACTACTTGACCCTCTGTAATATTCCCAGATATTATTATTATAAACACACACCTTAGCTCGAAATGTAGCTGTCATAAATTAGACATTCAATGTGAGACAAACGGTTTCGACTGTGTGTGTTTTTCAACCAACACATTTGCCCATACAACACCACCTCAGCAATGAAAACAGCTAGAATAATCAGAATTTGTCCATTTGTACTGACATGTTTTTTGGGGCATTGAGCTTCTGAGAGACGTGTCTGGTCCCACGGATCACATAGCCAGCATAATGAGAGTGAACCAGGACTCATTCACCAGCCGAGGCGAAGGTCTCACAAGCCTGGGAAGCAAGGCTAGGCCAAGAGAGTGTCTTTCACTTGTCAATCCTTCATCTTTTCATATTTTCTCCCAGTTAACTACAGTCATATTGGACAGGCGTTCCCTTCTCACATTCATTGGAACTTCCTCTCCTTTTATTCTCTTCTGTCTTCATTCTTTAATCCGTCTTCAGTGTCGTTGACACACTCATGTTTTTTAATCCAACAATTTCAAAAGTAATTGAGTAGGTATTTGATACCCTGCTACCATGGCTGCAAAAAATAGTAATACATTTACTGTTTTTACTTCCCTTTTTACACACATTTGCAACACATTTCATTCAATTAAGCATAAGCATAAGCATACTAAGGGGCAAATCCAAACTTGAGAGCTGTGTATTTAACTCACTAACATGAGTAGGGCCTGTCTGGAAAAGACGGTAGACTAGAGCATGGCGCGGGTTCGATTCCTGCTGGGACCACCCATACATAAAGTGTCTGCATGCATGACTAAGTTGCTTTGTATAAAAGCATCTGCTCAATTTCATATATTATTATTATAATACTGTATATTATGATTATATATATATTATAATTATATATATTATTATTATACTGTATATTATGATTATATATATATATTATTATTATACTGTATATTATAATTATATATATTATACTGTATATTATGATTATATATATATATATATTATTATTATACTGTATATTATGATTATATATATATATATATATATATTATTATTATACTGTATATTATAATTATATATATTATACTGTATATTATGATTATATACATTATTATTACACACACACACACACACACACACAGATAGACGGGTTGGCTAACAACGTCACGAAAATGATGTGAGCGCATTGATGGGGCCGGAAGCCGTGCTTTGTTGTGATTCTTAACAGTCAGATAGCTACAATGACAAGAAGCTGCCATGTGGCAAATAATAGGTGACTTGTTTCAAGGTGTTTTGACTGAATTGATATCTATGCTAATATCGTTAAAATTTGCTAGCTAGCTAACCAACAACTGTAACGATGTATTTGAGAGACAACAAGTGCTCATTATGAAAATGAGTTTGTTTTCAATAAACGTTGGAGACTAAATATAATTGACATGTCTCCAATCTAAGCCAACCCCGTCTGTTTTGCCTCATAGTTGCGCTCAAGTCGGTTTTGTTGCTAAACAACCAACCCGTCTATATTCTATTATATTCAATTATGCATTGATATTACAGGTTACAGTTGGTCCATAGTTGACTGAGTGTTGTCTGACGGGTCCTTACCTGCCAGTGTCGAGAGGGCCTGAGGAGCAGCTCACTTCCCCAGGTGTTCAAATGGCACACTGACCTGACGAAGAGGAGAGGGGGTTAACAGACGGCATAGGGTTAGTATAAGGTGCAGTGCATTCAACAGACATACTATACAGTCACATACACAGGCAGACAAACGTCAATCACTTTCAGCAAGGGAAGCTGTGGGGTTCAGGGGAGCAGAGCGAGAGAGAGCTATACAATGGTAGGTAGCTGACCTGTGATGTGGCGATGCGTGATTGGCCCATCTGTGCGGTGAGGTCAGAGGAGGAGATGTTGGCGGGGGCGCCACGGTGGAGCCTCATGGCCACCTTCCTCTCTCGCTCCGCACGGGACACAGCCTGCGGGGACCGGTTCCCTACACACACACACACACACACAATTGGTGAAATGGAATCTGGTGCTGGGTTGGAACAAAAGCCTGCACATCCTGGACTTTCCTCATAGTTTCCTCAGCTGAGTCCAAACACAACAGATTGTTTAAGAGACTAATGGGGAACTAGAGGGCTACAAACTGGAGTCATGAATTCAGCAAGTGGTTTAGTTTACACACCCTCCCCTCCCTCGTGTTTAGACAGTCATTTCATGTCTAACTTATGAAGTAAGTAAAAACCTTCCACACTCGTAGTATTCCTAAGTAATTGGGGCATAGACCTGTATATACTCAGTAGTAGAAACAGAGGTCCGGACTCTTAGAATTAAAGTACAAATGAAAATAATGTTTTAGTCCAAATGGAATAAACATTTTCTTTGTTATTTCGCCTTCATTCTAAGAATGCAGACCTTCTTTTTCTACTACTGTCTGCCTCATGACTCACCTGACTGTGGGACTTCTCTGGAGGCAGGGTTACTGTTTGCTTCATGACTCACCTGACTGGGACTCCTCTGGAGGCAGGGTTACTGTCTGCCTCATGACTCACCTGACTGGGACTCCTCTGGAGGCAGGGTTACTGTCTGCCTCATGACTCACCTGACTGTGGGACTCCTCTGGAGGCAGGGTTACTGTCTGCCTCATGACTCACCTGACTGGGACTTCTCTGGAGACAGGGTTACTGTCTGCCTCATGACTCACCTGACTGGGACTCCTCTGGAGGCAGGGTTACTGTCTGCCTCATGACTCACCTGACTGTGGGACTCCTCTGGAGGCAGGGTTACTGTCTGCCTCATGACTCACCTGACTGGGACTTCTCTGGAGACAGGGTTACTGTCTGCCTCATGACTCACCTGACTGGGACTCCTCTGGAGGCAGGGTTACTGTCTGCCTCATAACTCACCTGACTGTGGGACTCCTCTGGAGGCAGGGTTAGAAGCTGCTGCATTGGGGCCATTTCGGATCCTGTCTACGCCCCCTGGGGGGTTGCCGCCCGGGGGTAGAGCACGGGGTGCCCTAGGTCCTCCTCCGATCCTCTCATCCACCTCTCTCCTCTCCCGCTCCCCATCCTCGGCTGTCCTGCTGGCCCCCTGAAGCAGAAAGATGAACATGCAAGTTAGGAAAGGTGGCAGGGATTCAAAATGAACCATGTTTATAATCAACTGTGTTCATGTAATATAGAACTCATGTGTAATTGCATTTAAAATGAGTGGAAATTGAATGAAAAATAAGGACAAAATAGATAAATGGTTAATAAATGAATAATAGACGTGCAATAATTGTTCATAGGGATGCAGTCAGTTCTAGACTGAAATATTGTGGAGGTACTCATTTTGGGTGCTGGAACTGTTTATATTTAGGTGCAGGAGCTCCACAACACTTTTTATTTAATATTCTAGAAGAGGAACAGGAGCTCAAGCAGGAGAACATTTGTGGTGCCGGTACTCAGCTCCGGTGAGCTCCTGCCCAAATCACGCACTGGATGCAGTACTCACAAACTTGAGCATGTTCCAATCAAAGACGTAGTCGTAGGAGAAGCCCTGTCTGTGGAACAAGTTTCTGAACAGTTGTCTCAAGTATGAGTAGTCTGGCTTGTCATCGAACCGCAGAGAGCGACAGAAGTTCAGGTAGGTGGAGAACTCAGCTGTGGATAAAGTGGGCCACAGAGGGTCACCAAAGACTTGGGTCAAATACACATTAGCTGTGTTCAAATACCCATACTAACATACTGTATACTACATACTTAATGAGTATATACTATATACTATATACTATTAGTTAATTTTAGTATACTGTAAACAAACGGTATCCTTTCAGTTGAGTGTACTAGCGCTTCGCCTGTCTACCGGAAGTTGATGCTGTTGCTATGCAACCTCTTGCTAGCTTGTTAGCATAACAAATTACTAGCTAGACATCAGGTGTGTTTGTAAATTCGAACTGGAGTGCCAGAGTGCGCTCTGGGCGTTCGTAAATTCAGAGTGTTTCGCTCTCGGAGCATTCAGAGCGCACACTGGACGGTCTGGGTGAGAAGTAGGGTTGATCCAAGCGTTCTGACCTCACAACGGCAGTCAAGCAGCCAAGCTAACTGTCTTACTTGCTAGCTACTTCCAGAGAAAAACGAGAGAACAGATCACTCTGACCCTTTTTACTCGCCCTAGCAGTGCTGGTAAGGCTGTTTTCATGTTATCCAGAGAGTCGGTGACTAACTGTGCTGCTGGCAACAATTTTATTACACTTTTTTGCCAACGTTTACTGACACCGGCCACATTCAACGGTGTTGAGCGTTAGGAAATTCATCAGTTATTCTGCGCTCAACCTCTGGCAGTCAGACGAGAGTGCTCTGAAATCGGAGTAGATAGCTAAGCTTAGTTAGCTAAGCTATGAATGACGTGAATAATCAAGTCAATAAACGTTGGGTAGTTAGATAGCATAAAGTAAATATACTGGCAAGTTCGATGTACTAGTAGCCAACTACAGTAGCTAGCTAACATACCTGGTACATACTGCTGTAATGATATGCTATGTAGTTCGTAAGGATAGCGTAGCTAACAAATTGTTAGTCAACATAACATGTAATTTAACTTCTTAGAAAATTCATTACTTTATTACATTGCTCAACATTTTTATAATTAGTTAAAGCAACGAATTTGTATATGCACTCTCGCACGTCGGCTGCATATTTTCTGCCATTTCTTTCAAATCTGAAATCTTTTTGAAGCCATACTATGACCAATATGCGTACTATATACTCAATTTACGTCACAAACAGTACGGTTAGAATGAGTATTCAAACACAGCTATTGATTTAGCTTGGTGTTAAAAGACTACTTGAAGTGAGTTAACTAAACTAACACACTCATAGTTAGTGTTGTAAACCCAGGATAAAGAAACCCTATATATCAGAGATGAGACTTCAGCTACTCACAGGGGTATCCCTTGCAGAGCACCTCGATAGGGGTGGACATCTTTTTCTCGCTGATGCGTTCGTACTTCTGCCTCTTGGTGGCGGCCTTGAGGCCCTGCCAGGGCAGAGAGCCCAGGTTGAAGTACATCAGGACATAACCAAGAGACTCCAGGTCATCACGACGAGACTGTTCTGCAGAGGGAGAGAGGAGAGGAGACACACTATACTGATCTTATTTCAAACAAAACCATATGAATGCCTGTAGAGGAGAATAGAAGAGAGAGGAGAGGACAGGAGAATAGAAGAGAGGGGAACAGAAGAGGGAGAAGAGGACAGGAGAATAGAAGAGAGAGGAATAGAAGAGAGAGGAGAGGACAGGAGAATAGAAGAGAGGAGGGACCAGGATAATAGAGGAGAGAGGATCAATAGAGAGGAGAGGACATGAGAATAGAGGAGAGAGGAACAGAAGAGAGGAGAGGACAGGAGAATAGAGGAGAGAGGAATAGAAGAGAGAGAAGAGGACAGGAGAATAGAGGAGAGAGAAGAGGACAGGATAATAGAGGAGAGAGGAATAGAAAAGAGAGGAGAGGACAGGAGATTAGAAGAGAGGAGAGGACAGGAGAATAGAGGAGAGGAACAGAAGAGAGGAGAATAGAGGAGAGAGGAATAGAAGAGAGAGAAGAGGACAGGAAAATAGAGGAGAGAGGAACATAAGAGAGAGAAGAGGACAGGAGAATAGAAGAGAGAGGAACAGAAGAGAGAGAAGAGGACAGGAGAAAAGAGGAGAGAGGAACAGAAGAGAGAGGAACAGAAGAGAGAGAAGAGGACAGGAGAAGAGGAGAGAGGAATAGAAGAGAGGAACAGAAGAGAGAGAAGAGGACAGGAGAATAGAAGAGAGAGGAATAGAAGAGAGAGGAGAGGACAGGAGAATAGAAGAGAGAGGAACAGAAGAGAGAGAAGAGGACAGGAGAATAGAGGGGAGAGGAATAGAAGAGAGAGAAGAGGACAGGAGAATAGAGGACAGGAGAATAGAGGAGAGAGGAATAGAAGAGAGAGAAGAGGACAGGAGAATAGAGGAGAGAGGAACATAAGAGAGAGGAGAGGACAGGAGAATAGAAGAGAGGACAAATAGGAGAGGACAGGAAAATAGAAAAGAGAGGAGAGGAGAATAGAAGAGACAGGAGATGAAAAGAGAGAGGAGATGACAGAAGAATATAAGAATGGGGAGAGGGCAGGAGAGTAGAAGGGAGAGGACAGGAGAATAGAAGTGAGAGGAGCGGACATGAGAATAGAAGAGACAGGATAGGAGAATAGAAGAGAGGACAGGAGAAGAGAGGAGAGGACAGGAGAAGAGAGGAGATGACAGGAGTAGAGAGGACAGGAGAAGAGGAGAATAGGAGAGAGGGGAGGTGATAGGGGAACAGAAGAGATAGGAGAGGACAGGAAAATAGAAGAGAGGGGAGAGTAGAAGAGAGAGGAGATGAGAATAGAAGAGAGAGGACAGGGGAATATAGGATAGAGGAGAGGACAGGAGAAAATAGAGAACAGGAGAAAGGAGGAGAGAGGAGAGGACAGGAGAATAGAAGAGAGAGGAGAAGAGAGAGGAGAGGAGAATAGAAGAGAGAGGAGAGGACACGAGAATAGGAAGAGAACACAGGAGAATAGAGGAGAGAGGAGAGGCCAGGAGAATAGAGGAGAGAGGAGAGGCCAGGGGAATAGAGGAGAGAGGAGAGGAGAGTAGAAGAGAGGAGAGGACATGAGAATAGAAGGACAGGACAGGAGAATAGAAGAGTGGAGAATAGGAGGAGAGGACAGGAGAGAGGAGAGGACAGGAGAAAGAGGAGAGGAGAAAGAGGAGAGAGGAGAGGACAGGAGAATAGAAGAGAGAGGATAATAGAAGAGAGGAGAATAGAAGAGAGGACAGGAGAATAGAAGAGAGAGGACAGGAGAATAGGAAGAGAACACAGGAGAATAGAGGAGAGAGGAGAGGCCAGGAGAATAGAGGAGAGAGGAGAGGCCAGGGGAATAGAGGAGAGAGGAGAGGAGAGTAGAAGAGAGGAGAGAACATGAGAATAGAAGGACAGGACAGGAGAATAGAAGAGTGGAGAATAGGAGGAGAAGACAGGAGAGAGGAGAGGACAGGAGAATAGAGGACAGGAGAAAGAGGAGAGGAGAAGAGGAGAAGAGGAGAGGACAGGAGAATAGAAGAGAGAGGAGAATAGAAGAGAGGAGAATAGAAGAGAGGACAGGAGAATAGAAGAGAGAGGACAGGAGAATAGAAGAGGATGTGAGAATAGAAGAGAGAAAGGAAAAGAGAGAAAAGAAGAGGGGAGTGAGGGAGGAAGGAGGAAGAGAGAGGAGATAGAGAAGGGGCAATACTGGTGAGAGTCCTACTACAGTAGTTCTGAGAATCCAGCCATGACTACACACAGCCTATAAAGGGTCAAACACACATGCACAAACACACATGCACAAACACACATGCACAAACACACAATACTGCAAGTAGTACTGAACCTATCCCCAGATGTGTGTTGATGGAGGCGTAGCGCGCGGTGCCGGTCAGGTTCTTGTTCTCGCGGTAGGGGATGTGCTGGTGTGTTCGGGCGTCGCGGTACTTCTTGGCCAGGCCAAAGTCGATGATGTACACCAGGTTGCCCTTCTTTCCCAGGCCCATCAGGAAGTTGTCAGGCTTCACGTCTCTGTGGATGAAGTTCTTAGAGTGGATGTACTCAATCCGGCTGATCTGGAGGAGAAGAGAGGAGGGGAGAAAGTGGGGAGGGGTAGGAGAGAGGGAATGTTGACTATCATCAGTTCCAGTTCTTGATTAAATCCACTAACGTTATACACTGAGTGTACAAAACATTAAGAACACCTGCTCTTTCCATGACATAGACTGACCAGGTGAATCCAGGTGAAAGCTATGATCCCTTATTGATGTCAGTTGTTAAATCCACTTCAATATGTGTAGATGACGGGGAGGAAACAGCTTAAAGAAGGATTTTAAGCCTTGAGACATGGATTATGTGTGCCATTCAGAGGGTGAATGGGCAAGACAAAAGATTTAGGTGCTTTTGAACGGGGTATGGTAGTAGGTGCCAGGCGCACTGGTTTGAGTGGGTCAAGAACGGCAATGTTGCTGGGTTTTTGATGCTAAACAGTTTCCCGTGTGTATCAAGAAGGGTCAAACACCCAAAGGACATCCAGCCAACTTGCCACAACCGTCGGAAGCCATTGCATCAACATGGGCCAGCATCCCTGTAGAGGCTGTTCTGAGGGCAAAAGGGGATGCAACTTAATATTAGGAATGTGTACCGAAAGTTTTGTACACTCAGTGTATATAATCAAGGGGTATCCTTTGAAAATGCCATCACAATAAAGCTTACAGATTAACCTATAAACCATATGATATGATAAAAAGGTGGAGGAGGAGATGGAGGAGGAAAATGCCTTTCCTGAACTAACACTCACACTTGGCTTTTCCACTCTCACTAGCTCTAACCGTGTTGACAACTACTTCATTAAGAAATAATGTACGTACTGTGACTGTGATGTGGTTGTCCCACCTACCTATCCTACTAAGTCGCTCTGGATAAGAGCGTCTGCTAAATGACTCAAATGTAAATGTGATGATGAAGAGGAGGAATTGTGCTGTACCATCTGGTCAGCCAGCAGCAGGACAGTCTTGAGGCTGAACTTGCGGGAGCAGAAGTTGAACAGGTCCTCCAGACTGGGGCCTAGCAGCTCCATCACCATCACGTTGTAGTCTCCCTCTGCTCCACACCACTTTATGGACGGGATGCCCACTGTAGGGAATGGAAGGGAGAGAGTGATTTATAAGGATGCCCACTGTAGGGAATGGAAGGGAGAGAGTGATTTATAAGGATGCCCACTGTAGGGAATAGAGGTGAGAGTGATTTATAAGGATGCCCACTGTAGGGAATGGAAGGGAGCGTGATTTATAAGGATGCCCACTGTAGGGAATGGAAGGGAGAGTGATTTATAAGGATGCCCACTGTAGGGAATGGAAGGGAGAGTGATTTATAAGGATGCCCACTGTAGGGAATGGAAGGGAGAGACTGATTTATAAGGATGCCCACTGTAGGGAATGGAAGGGAGAGAGTGATTTATAAGGATGCCCACTGTAGGGAATGGAAGGGAGAGAGTGATTTATAAGGATGCCCACTGTAGGGAATGGAAGAGAGAGTGATTTATAAGGATGCCCACTGTAGGGAATGGAAGGGAGAGTGATTTATAAGGATGCCCGCTGTAGGGAATGGAAGGGAGAGTGATTTATAAGGATGCCCACTGTAGGGAATGGAAGGGAGAGAGTGATTTATAAGGATGCCCACTGTAGGGAATGGAGGTGAGAGTGATTTATAAGGATGCCCACTGTAGGGAATGGAAGGGAGAGAGTGATTTATAAGGATGCCCACTGTAGGGAATGGAAGGGAGAGAGTGATTTATAAGGATGCCCACTGTAGGGAATGGAAGGGAGAGTGATTTATAAGGATGCCCACTGTAGGGAAGGGAAGGGAAGGGAGAGTGATTTATAAGGATGCCCACTGTAGGGAATGGAGGTGAGAGTGATTTATAAGGATTCCCACTGTAGGGAATGGAAGGGAGAGTGATTTATAAGGATGCCCACTGTAGGGAATGGAAGGGAGAGCGTGATTTATAAGGATGCCCACTGTAGGGAAGGGAAGGGAAGGGAGAGTGATTTATAAGGATGCCCACTGTAGGGAATGGAGGTGAGAGTGATTTATAAGGATTCCCACTGTAGGGAATGGAAGGGAGAGTGATTTATAAGGATGCCCACTGTAGGGAATGGAAGGGAGAGAGTGATTTATAAGGATGCCCACTGTAGGGAATGGAAGGGAGAGCGTGATTTATAAGGATGCCCACTGTAGGGAATGGAAGGGAGAGTGATTTATAAGGATGCCCACTGTAGGGAATGGAGGTGAGAGTGATTTATAAGGATGCCCACTGTAGGGAATGGAAGGGAGAGTGATTTATAAGGATGCCCACTGTAGGGAATGGAAGGGAGAGTGATTTATAAGGATGCCCACTGTAGGGAATGGAAGGGAGAGAGTGATTTATAAGGATGCCCACTGTAGGGAATAGAGGTGAGAGTGATTTATAAGGATGCCCACTGTAGGGAATGGAAGGGAGAGCGTGATTTATAAGGATGCCCACTGTAGGGAATAGAGGTGAGAGTGATTTATAAGGATGCCCACTGTAGGGAATGGAAGGGAGAGCGTGATTTATAAGGATGCCCACTGTAGGGAATGGAGGTGAGAGTGATTTATAAGGATTCCCACTGTAGGGAATGGAAGGGAGAGTGATTTATAAGGATGCCCACTGTAGGGAATGGAAGGGAGAGAGTGATTTATAAGGATGCCCACTGTAGGGAATGGAAGGGAGAGCGTGATTTATAAGGATGCCCACTGTAGGGAATGGAAGGGAGAGTGATTTATAAGGATGCCCACTGTAGGGAATGGAGGTGAGAGTGATTTATAAGGATGCCCACTGTAGGGAATGGAAGGGAGAGTGATTTATAAGGATGCCCACTGTAGGGAATGGAAGGGAGAGTGATTTATAAGGATGCCCACTGTAGGGAATGGAAGGGAGAGAGTGATTTATAAGGATGCCCACTGTAGGGAATAGAGGTGAGAGTGATTTATAAGGATGCCCACTGTAGGGAATGGAAGGGAGAGCGTGATTTATAAGGATGCCCACTGTAGGGAATAGAGGTGAGAGTGATTTATAAGGATGCCCACTGTAGGGAATGGAAGGGAGAGCGTGATTTATAAGGATGCCCACTGTAGGGAATAGAGGTGAGAGTGATTTATAAGGATGCCCACTGTAGGGAATGGAAGGGAGAGTGATTTATAAGGATGCCCACTGTAGGGAATGGAAGGGAGAGTGATTTATAAGGATGCCCACTGTAGGGAATGGAAGGGAGAGTGATTTATAAGGATGCCCACTGTAGGGAATAGAGGTGAGAGTGATTTATAAGGATGCCCACTGTAGGGAATGGAAGGGAGAGAGTGATTTATAAGGATGCCCACTGTAGGGAATGGAGGAGAGAGTGATTTATAAGGATGCCCACTGTAGGGAATGGAAGGGAGAGTGATTTATAAGGATGCCCACTGTAGGGAATGGAAGGGAGAGAGTGATTTATAAGGATGCCCACTGTAGGGAATGGAAGGGAGAGAGTGATTTATAAGGATGCCCACTGTAGGGAATGGAAGGGAGAGAGTGATTTATAAGGATGCCCACTGTAGGGAATGGAAGGGAGAGAGTGATTTATAAGGATGCCCACTGTAGGGAATGGAAGGGAGAGAGTGATTTATAAGGATGCCCACTGTAGGGAATGGAAGGGAGAGTGATTTATAAGGATGCTCACTGGAGGGAATGGAAGGGAGAGAGTGATTTATGAGGATGCCCACTGTAGGGAATGGAGGTGAGAGTGATTTATAAGGATGCCCACTGTAGGGAATGGAAGGGAGAGAGTGATTTATAAGGATGCCCACTGTAGGGAATGGAAGGGAGAGACTGATTTATAAGGATGCCCACTGTAGGGAATGGAAGGGAGAGACTGATTTATAAGGATGCCCACTGTAGGGAATGGAAGGGAGAGAGTGATTTATAAGGATGCCCACTGTAGGGAATGGAAGGGAGAGTGATTTATAAGGATGCCCACTGTAGGGAATAGAAGGGAGAGAGTGATTTATAACGATGCCCACTGTAGGGAATGGAAGGGAGAGTGATTTATAAGGATGCTCACTGTAGGGAATGGAAGGGAGAGTGATTTATAAGGATGCCCGCTGTAGGGAATGGAAGGGAGAGAGTGATTTATAAGGATGCCCGCTGTAGGGAATGGAGGTGAGAGAATGATTTATAAGGATGCCCGCTGTAGGGAATGGAGGTGAGAGAGTGATTTATAAGGATGCCCACTGTAGGGAATGGAAGGGAGAGAGTGATTTATAAGGATGCCCACTGTAGGGAATGGAAGGGAGAGAGTGATTTATAAGGATGCCCACTGTAGGGAATGGAAGGGCGAGAGTGATTTATAAGAATGCCCACTATGGAAATGGAAGGGAGAGTGATTTATAAGGATGCCCACTGTAGGGAATGGAAGGGAGAGAGTGATTTATAAGGATGCCCACTGTAGGGAATGGAAGGGAGAGAGTGATTTATAAGGATGCCCACTGTAGGGAATGGAAGAGAGAGTGATTTATAAGGATGCTCACTGGAGGGAATGGAAGGGAGAGTGTGATTTATGAGGATGCCCACTGTAGGGAATGGAGGTGAGAGTGATTTATAAGGATGCCCACTGTAGGGAATGGAAGGGAGAGAGTGATTTATAAGGATGCCCACTGTAGGGAATGGAAGGGAGAGACTGATTTATAAGGATGCCCACTGTAGGGAATGGAAGGGAGAGACTGATTTATAAGGATGCCCACTGTAGGGAATGGAAGGGAGAGAGTGATTTATAAGGATGCCCACTGTAGGGAATGGAAGGGAGAGTGATTTATAAGGATGCCCACTGTAGGGAATAGAAGGGAGAGAGTGATTTATAACGATGCCCACTGTAGGGAATGGAAGGGAGAGTGATTTATAAGGATGCTCACTGTAGGGAATGGAAGGGAGAGTGATTTATAAGGATGCCCACTGTAGGGAATGGAAGGGAGAGAGTGATTTATAAGGATGCCCACTGTAGGGAATAGAGGTGAGAGTGATTTATAAGGATGCCCACTGTAGGGAATGGAAGGGAGAGCGTGATTTATAAGGATGCCCACTGTAGGGAATAGAGGTGAGAGTGATTTATAAGGATGCCCACTGTAGGGAATGGAAGGGAGAGCGTGATTTATAAGGATGCCCACTGTAGGGAATGGAGGTGAGAGTGATTTATAAGGATTCCCACTGTAGGGAATGGAAGGGAGAGTGATTTATAAGGATGCCCACTGTAGGGAATGGAAGGGAGAGAGTGATT
The DNA here is from genome assembly GCF_016432855.1 of Salvelinus namaycush. Classification (NCBI taxonomy): domain Eukaryota; kingdom Metazoa; phylum Chordata; class Actinopteri; order Salmoniformes; family Salmonidae; genus Salvelinus; species Salvelinus namaycush. The sequence continues at coordinate 69,823,468 of NC_052310.1, forward strand.
TATAAGGATGCCCACTGTAGGGAATGGAAGGGAGAGCGTGATTTATAAGGATGCCCACTGTAGGGAATGGAAGGGAGAGTGATTTATAAGGATGCCCACTGTAGGGAATGGAGGTGAGAGTGATTTATAAGGATGCCCACTGTAGGGAATGGAAGGGAGAGTGATTTATAAGGATGCCCACTGTAGGGAATGGAAGGGAGAGTGATTTATAAGGATGCCCACTGTAGGGAATGGAAGGGAGAGAGTGATTTATAAGGATGCCCACTGTAGGGAATAGAGGTGAGAGTGATTTATAAGGATGCCCACTGTAGGGAATGGAAGGGAGAGCGTGATTTATAAGGATGCCCACTGTAGGGAATAGAGGTGAGAGTGATTTATAAGGATGCCCACTGTAGGGAATGGAAGGGAGAGCGTGATTTATAAGGATGCCCACTGTAGGGAATAGAGGTGAGAGTGATTTATAAGGATGCCCACTGTAGGGAATGGAAGGGAGAGTGATTTATAAGGATGCCCACTGTAGGGAATGGAAGGGAGAGTGATTTATAAGGATGCCCACTGTAGGGAATGGAAGGGAGAGTGATTTATAAGGATGCCCACTGTAGGGAATAGAGGTGAGAGTGATTTATAAGGATGCCCACTGTAGGGAATGGAAGGGAGAGAGTGATTTATAAGGATGCCCACTGTAGGGAATGGAGGAGAGAGTGATTTATAAGGATGCCCACTGTAGGGAATGGAAGGGAGAGTGATTTATAAGGATGCCCACTGTAGGGAATGGAAGGGAGAGAGTGATTTATAAGGATGCCCACTGTAGGGAATGGAAGGGAGAGAGTGATTTATAAGGATGCCCACTGTAGGGAATGGAAGGGAGAGAGTGATTTATAAGGATGCCCACTGTAGGGAATGGAAGGGAGAGAGTGATTTATAAGGATGCCCACTGTAGGGAATGGAAGGGAGAGAGTGATTTATAAGGATGCCCACTGTAGGGAATGGAAGGGAGAGAGTGATTTATAAGGATGCCCACTGTAGGGAATGGAAGGGAGAGTGATTTATAAGGATGCTCACTGGAGGGAATGGAAGGGAGAGAGTGATTTATGAGGATGCCCACTGTAGGGAATGGAGGTGAGAGTGATTTATAAGGATGCCCACTGTAGGGAATGGAAGGGAGAGAGTGATTTATAAGGATGCCCACTGTAGGGAATGGAAGGGAGAGACTGATTTATAAGGATGCCCACTGTAGGGAATGGAAGGGAGAGACTGATTTATAAGGATGCCCACTGTAGGGAATGGAAGGGAGAGAGTGATTTATAAGGATGCCCACTGTAGGGAATGGAAGGGAGAGTGATTTATAAGGATGCCCACTGTAGGGAATAGAAGGGAGAGAGTGATTTATAACGATGCCCACTGTAGGGAATGGAAGGGAGAGTGATTTATAAGGATGCTCACTGTAGGGAATGGAAGGGAGAGTGATTTATAAGGATGCCCGCTGTAGGGAATGGAAGGGAGAGAGTGATTTATAAGGATGCCCACTGTAGGGAATGGAGGTGAGAGAGTGATTTATAAGGATGCCCGCTGTAGGGAATGGAGGTGAGAGAGTGATTTATAAGGATGCCCACTGTAGGGAATGGAAGGGAGAGAGTGATTTATAAGGATGCCCACTGTAGGGAATGGAAGGGAGAGAGTGATTTATAAGGATGCCCACTGTAGGGAATGGAAGGGCGAGAGTGATTTATAAGAATGCCCACTATGGAAATGGAAGGGAGAGTGATTTATAAGGATGCCCACTGTAGGGAATGGAAGGGAGAGAGTGATTTATAAGGATGCCCACTGTAGGGAATGGAAGGGAGAGAGTGATTTATAAGGATGCCCACTGTAGGGAATGGAAGAGAGAGTGATTTATAAGGATGCTCACTGGAGGGAATGGAAGGGAGAGAGTGATTTATGAGGATGCCCACTGTAGGGAATGGAGGTGAGAGTGATTTATAAGGATGCCCACTGTAGGGAATGGAAGGGAGAGAGTGATTTATAAGGATGCCCACTGTAGGGAATGGAAGGAGAGACTGATTTATAAGGATGCCCACTGTAGGGAATGGAAGGGAGAGACTGATTTATAAGGATGCCCACTGTAGGGAATGGAAGGGAGAGAGTGATTTATAAGGATGCCCACTGTAGGGAATGGAAGGGAGAGAGTGATTTATAAGGATGCCCACTGTAGGGAATGGAAGGGAGAGTGATTTATAAGGATGCCCACTGTAGGGAATAGAAGGGAGAGAGTGATTTATAACGATGCCCACTGTAGGAATGGAAGGGAGAGTGATTTATAAGGATGCTCACTGTAGGGAATGGAAGGGAGAGTGATTTATAAGGATGCCCGCTGTAGGGAATGGAAGGGAGAGAGTGATTTATAAGGATGCCCGCTGTAGGGAATGGAAGGGAGAGAGTGATTTATAAGGATGCCCGCTGTAGAAAGGAGGTGAGAGAGTGATTTATAAGGATGCCCACTGTAGGGAATGGAAGGGAGAGAGTGATTTATAAGGATGCCCACTGTAGGGAATGGAAGGGAGAGAGTGATTTATAAGGATGCCCACTGTAGGGAATGAAGGGAGAGAGTGATTTATAAGAATGCCCACTATGGAAATGGAAGGGAGAGTGATTTATAAGGATGCCCACTGTAGGGAATGGAAGGGAAAGTGATTTATAAGGATGCCCACTGTAGGGAATGGAAGGGAGAGAGTGATTTATAAGGATGCCCACTGTAGGGAATGGAAGAGAGAGTGATTTATAAGGATGCCCACTGTAGGGAATGGAGGTGAGAGTGATTTATAGGATGCCCACTGTAGGGAATGGAAGGGAGAGAGTGATTTATAGGATGCCCACTGTAGGGAATGGAGGTGAGAGTGATTATAAGGATGCCCACTGTAGGGAATGGAAGGGAGAGCGTGATTTATAAGGATGCCCACTGTAGGAAGGAATGGATGGGAGAAGCGTGATTTATAAGGATGCCCACTGTAGGGAATGGAAGGGAGAGCGTGATTTATAAGGATGCCCACTGTAGGGAATGGAAGGGAGAGAGTGATTTATAAGGATGGCCCACGTAGGGAATGGAAGGGAGAGAGTGATTTATAAGGATGCCCACTGTAGGGAATGGAAGGGAGAGTGATTTATAAGGATGCCCCTGTAGGAATGGAAGGGAGAGAGTGATTTATAAGGATGCCCACTGTAGGGAATGGAAGGGAGAGAGTGTTTATAAGGATGCCCACTGTAGGGAATGGGAGGGAGAGTGATTTATAAGGATGCCCACTGTAGGGAATGGAAGGAGGAGAGTGATTTATAAGGATGCCCACTGTAGGGATGGAGGGAGAGTGATTTATAGGATCCCACTGTAGGGAATGGAAGGGAGAGTTGATTTATAAGGATGCCCACTGTAGGGAATGGAAGGAGAGGGGATTTATAAGGATGCCCACTGTAGGAAGGAAGGGAAGGAAGTGATTTATAAGGATGCCCACTGTAGGGAATGGAGGGAGAGTGATTTATAAGGATTCCCACTGTAGGGAATGGAAGGGAGAGTGATTTATAAGGAGCCCAGGTGCACTGTAGGAATGGAAGGGAGAGAGTGATTTATAAGGATGCCCACTGTAGGGAATGGAAGGGAGAGCGGTGATTTATAAGGATGCCACTGTAGGAATGGAAGGGAGAGTGATTTATAAGGATGCCCACTGTAGGAATGGAAGGAGAGTGATTTATAAGGATGCCACTGTAGGGAATGGAAGGGAAGTGATTTTAAGGATGCCCCTGTAGGGAATGGAAGGGAGAGTGATTTATAAGGATGCCCACTGTAGGGAATGGAAGGGAAGAGTGATTTATAAGGATGCCCACTGTAGGGAATGGAAGGGAGAGAGTGATTTATAAGGATGCCCACTGTAGGGAATGGAGTAGAGAGTGATTTATAAGGATGCCCACTGTAGGGATGGAAGGAGAGTGATTATAAGATGCCCACTGTAGGGAATGAAGGGTGAGAGTGATTTATAAGGATGCCCACTGTAGGGAATGGAAGGGAGAGAGTGATTTATATGGATGCCCACTCTGGGAATGGAAGGAGAGAGTGATTTATAAGGATGCCCACTGTAGGGAATGGAAGAGAGAGTGATTTATAAGGATGCCCACTGTAGGGAATGGAAGGGAGAGGTGATTTATAAGGATGCCCACTGTAGGGAATGGAAGGGAGAGTGATTTATAAGGATGCCACTGAGGAATGGAAGGGAGAGAGTGATTTATAAGGATGCCCACTGTAGGGAATGGAAGGGAGAGAGTGATTTATAAGGATGCCCACTGTAGAATGGAAGGAGAGACTGAATTTAAGGATGCCCACTGTAGGGAATAAGGTGAGAGTGATTTTATAGGATGCCCACTGTAGGGAATGGGAGGGAGAGTGATTTATAAGGATGCCCACTGTAGGGAATGGAAGGGAGAGTGATTTATAAGGATGCCCACTGTAGGGAATGGAAGGGAGAGTGATTTATAGGATGCCCACTGTAGGGAATGGAAGGAGAGATGATTATAAGGAGCCCACTGTAGGGAATAGAGGTAGAGTGATTTATAAGGATGCCCACTGTAGGAAATGGAAGGGAGGTGATTTATAAGGATGCCCACTGTAGGAGAATGGAAGGTAGAGTGATTTTAAGGATGGCCCCATGTAGGGAATGGAAGGGAGAGTGATTTATAAGGATGCCCACTGTAGGGAATGAAGGGAGAGTGATTTATAGGATGCCCACTGTAGGGAATGGAAGGAGAGAGTATTTATAAGGATGCCCACTGTAGGGAATGGAAGGGAGAGTGATTTTAAGGATGCCCACTGTAGGAATGGAAGGGAGAGTGATTTATAAGGATGCCACCTGTAGGGAATGGAAGGGAGAGTGATTTATAAGGATGCCCACTGTAGGGAATGGAGGGAGAGGTGATTTTATAGGATGCCCACTGTAGGGAATGGAAGGAGAAGTGATTTATAAGGATGCCCACTGTAGGAATGGAAGAGAGTGATTTAAAGGGATGCCCTGTAGGGAATGGAAGGGAGAGTGATTTATAAGGATGCCCCTTGTAGGGAATGGAAGGGAGAGATGATTTATGATGCCCACTGTAGGGAATGGAGGTAGAGAGTGATTTATAGGATGCCCACTGTAGGGAATGGAAGGTGAGAGGTGATTTATAAGGATGCCCACTGTAGGGAATGGAAGGGAGAGAGTGATTTATAAGGATGGCCCACTGTAGGGAATGAAAGGGAGAGAGGTGATTATAAGGATGCCCACTGTAGGGAATGGAAGGGAGAGATGATTTATAAGGATGCCCACTGTAGGGAATGGAAGGGAGGTGATTTATAAGAATGCCCATGTAGGGAATAAGGGAGGGAGAGTGATTTATAAGGATGCCCACTGTAGGGAATGGAAGGGAGAGTGATTTATAAGGATGCCCACTGTAGGGAATGGAAGGGAGAGTGATTTATAAGGATGCCCACTGTAGGGAATGGAAGGGAGAGGGATTTATAAGGATGCCCACTGTAGGGAATGGAGGGGAGAGTGATTTATAAGGATGCCCACTTTAGGGAATGGAGGGAGAGTGATATATAAGGATCCACTGTAGGGAATGGAAGGGAGAGAGTGATTTATAAGGATGCCCACTGTAGGGAATGGAAGGGAGAGGGATTTATAAGGATGCCCACTGTAGGGAATGGAAGGGAGAGGTGATTTATAAGGATTGCCCACTGTAGGGATGGAAGGGAGAGTGATTTATAAGGATGCCCACTGTAGGGAATGGAAGGGAGAGTGATTTATAAGGATGCCCACTGTAGGGAAAGGGAGGGAGAGTGGATTTATAAGGATCCCACTGTAGGAATGGAAGGGAGAAGTGATTTATAGGATGCCCACTGTAGGAATGGAAGGGAGAGTGATTTTAAGGATGCCCACTGTAGGGAATGGAAGGGAGAGAGTGATTTATAAGGATGCCCACTGTAGGGATGGAAGGGAGAGTGATTTATAAGGATGCCCACTGTAGGGAATAAGGAGGAGTGATTTATAAGGAATGCCCTGTAGGGAATGGAAGGGAGAGGTGATTTATAAGGATGCCCACTGTAGGGAATGGAAGGGAGAGGTGATTTATAGGATGCCCACTGTAGGGAATAGAGGGAGAGTGATTTATAGGATGCCCACTGTAGGGAATGGAAGGGAGAGTGATTTATAAGGATGCCCACTGTAGGGAATGGAAGGAGGAGTGATTTATAAGGATGCCCACTGTAGGGAATGGAAGGAGAGTGATTTATAAGGATGCCCACCTGTAGGGAATGGAAGGGAGGTGATTTATAAGGATGCCCACGTAGGGAATGAAGGGAGAGAGTGATTTATAAGGATGCCCACTGTAGGGAATGGAGAGAGTAGTGATTTATAAGGATGTCCCACTGTAGGGAATGGAAGGGAGAGTGATTTATAGGAGATGCCCACTGTAGGGAATGGAAGGGAGAGAGGTGATTTATAAGGATGCCCACTGTAGGGAATGGAAGGGAGAGAGTGATTTATAAGTGCCCACTGTAGGGAATGAAGGGAGAGAGTGATTTATAAGGATGCCCACTGTAGGGAATGGAAGGGAGAGGTGATTTATAAGGATGCCACTGTAGGGAATGGAAGGGAGAGTGATTTATAAGGATGCCCACTGTAGGGAATGGAAGGGAGAGAGTGATTTATAAGGATGCCCACTGTAGGGAATGGAAGGGAGAGGGGATTTATAAGGATGCCCACTGTGAGGAATGGAAGGGAGGAGAGTGATTTATAGGATGCCCACTGTAGGGAATGGAGGTGAGAGTGATTTTAAGGATGCCCACTGTAGGGAATGGAAGGGAAGAGTGATTTATAAGGATGCCCACTGTAGGGAATGGAAGGGAGAAGTGATTTATAAGGATGCCCACTGTAGGGAATGAAGGGAAGATGATTTATAAGGATGCCCACTGTAGGGAATGGAAGGGAGAGCTGATTTTAAGGATGCCCACTGTAGGGAATGGAAGGGAGAGGTGATTAAAGGATGCCCACTGTAGGGAATGGAAGGGAGAGGTGATTTATAAGGATGCCCACTGTAGGGAATGAAGGGAGAGAGTGATTTATAAGATGCCCACTGTAGGGAATGGAAGGGAGAGTGATTTATAAGGATGCCACTGTAGGGAATGGAAGGGAGAGTGATTTATAAGATGCCCACTGTAGGGAATGGAAGGGAGAGGTGATTTTATAAGGATGCCCCTGTAGGGAATGGAAGGGAGAGAGTGATTTATAGGATGCCCCTGTAGGGAATGGAGGTGAGAGTGATTTATAAGGATGCCACTGTAGGGAATGGAGGAGAGAGTGATTTATAAGGATGCCCACTGTAGGGAATGGAAGGGAGAGAGTGATTTATAAGGATGCCCACTGTAGGGAATGGAAGGGAGAGAGTGATTTATAAGGATGCCCACTGTAGGGAATGGAAGGGAGGAGTGATTTAATAAGGATGCCCACTGGTAGGATGAAGGGAGAGAGTGATTTATAAGATGCCCACTAGGGAATGGAAGGGAGAGTGATTTATAAGGATGCCACTGTAGGGAATGGAAGGGAAGAGTGATTTATAAGGATGCCCACTGTAGGGAATGGAAGGGAGAGAGTGATTTATAAGGATGCCCACTGTAGGGAATGGAAGAGAGGTGATTTATAAGGATGCCCACTGGGAGGGATGGAAGGAGAGAGTGATTTATAAGGATGCCCACTGTAGGGAATGGAGGGAGAGTGATTTATAAGGATCCCACTGTAGGGAATGGAAGGGAGAGAGTGATTTATAAGGATGCCCACTGTAGGAATAGGAGGGAGAGTGATTTATAAGGATGCCCACTGTAGGAATGGAAGGGAGAGGTGATTTATAAGGATGCCCACTGTAGGGAATGAAGGGAGAGGTGATTTATAAGGATGCCCACTGTAGGGAATGGAAGGAGAGAGTGATTTATAAGGATGCCCACTGTAGGGAATGGAAGGAGAGGTGATTTATAAGATGCCCATGTAGGGAATGGAAGGGAGAGTGATTTATAAGGATGCCACGTAGGGAATGGAAGGGAGAGAGTGATTTATAAGGATGCCCACTGTAGGGAATGGAGGTGAAGAGTGATTTATAAGGATGCCCACTGTAGGGAATGGAGGGAGAGGTGATTTATAAGGATGCCCACTGTAGGGAATGGAGGGAGAGAGTGATTTAAAGGATGCCCACTGTAGGGAATGGAAGGGAGAGATGATTTATAAGGATGCCCACTGTAGAGGAAGGAAGGGAGAGTGATTTATAAGATGCCCACTGTAGGGAATGGAGGGAGAGAGTGATTTATAAGGATCCCACTGTAGGGAATGGAGGGAGAGTGATTTATAAGGATGCCCACTGTAGGGAATGGAAGGGAGAGGTGATTTATAAGGATGCCACTGTAGGAGGGAAGGGAAGAGAGTGATTTATAAGGATGCCCACTGTAGGGGAATGGAAGGGGAGAGTGATTTATAAGGATGCCACTGTAGGGAATGAGGGTGAAGTGATTTATAAGGATGCCCACTGTAGGGAATGGAAGGGGAGAGAGGTGATTTATAAGGATGCCCACTGTAGGGAATGGAGGGAGAGGTGATTTATAAGATGCCCACTGTAGGGAATGGAAGGAGAGTGATTATAAGGATGCCCACTGTAGGGAATGGAGGGAGAGGGATTTATAAGGATGCCCACTGTAGGGAATGGAAGGGAGAGTGATTTATAAGGATGCCCACTGTAGGGAATGGAAGGGAGAGTGATTTATAAGGATGCCCACTGTAGGGAATGGAAGGGAGAGAGTGATTTATAAGGTGCCACTGTAGGAATGGAAGGGAGAGTGATTTATAAGGATGCCCACTGTAGGGATAGAGGAGAGTGATTTATAAGATGCCCATGTAGGGAATGGAAGGAGAGGTGATTTTATAAGGATGCCCACTGTAGGGAATGAAGGGAGAGGTGATTTATAAGGATGCCCACTGTAGGGAATAGAGGGAGAGTGATTTTAAGGATGCGCCACTGTAGGGAATGGAAGGAGAGAGTGATTTATAAGGATGCCCACTGTAGGGAATGGAAGGAGAGTGATTTATAAGGATGCCCACTGTAGGGAATGGAAGGAGAGTGATTTATAAGGATGCCCCTGTAGGGAATGGAAGGTGGAGAGTGATTTATAAGGATGCCCACTGTAGGGAATGGAAGGGAGAGTGATTTATAAGGATGCCCACTGTAGGGAATGGAGGAGAGAGTGATTTATAAGGATGCCCACTGTAGGGAATGGAAGGGAGAGTGATTTATAAGGATGCCCACTGTAGGGAATGGAAGGGAGAGAGTGATTTATAAGGATGCCCACTGTAGGGAATGAGGGAGAGAGTGATTTATAAGGATGCCCACTGTAGGGAATGGAAGGGAAGAGTGATTTATAAGGATGCCCACTGTAGGGAATGGAAGGGAGAGAGTGATTTATAAGGATGCCCACTGTAGGGAATGGAAGGGAGAGAGTGATTTATAAGATGCCCACTGTAGGAATGGAAGGAGAGTGATTTATAAGGATGCCACTGAGGGAATGGAAGGGAGAGGTATTTATAGGATGCCCACTGTAGGGAAGGAGGAGAGTGATTTATAAGGATGCCCACTGTAGGGAATGGAAGGGAGAGAGTGATTTATAAGGATGGCCCACTGTAGGGAATGGAAGGGAGAGTGATTTATAAGGATGCCCACTGTAGGGAATGGAAGGGAGAGAGTGTTTTATAAGGATGCCCACTGTAGGGAATGGAGGGGAGAGTGATTTATAAGGATGCCCACTGTAGGGAATGGAAGGGAGGTATTATAAGGATGCCCACTGTAGGGAATGGAAGGGAGAGTGATTATAAGGATGCCCACTGTAGGGAATGGAAGGGAGAGTGATTTATAAGGATGCCCACTGTAGGGAATGGAGGTGAGAGTGATTTTATAAGGATGCCCACTGTAGGGAATGGAAGGGAGAGAGTGATTTATAAGGATGCCCACTGTAGGGAATGGAAGGAGAGATGATTTATAAGGATGCCCACTGTAGGGAATGGAAGGAGAGTGATTTATAAGGATGCCACTGTAGGGAATGGAAGGGAGAGTGATTTATAAGGATGCCCACTGTAGGAATGGAAGGGAGAGAGTGATTTATAAGGATGCCCACTGTAGGGGAATGGAGGAGAGAGTGATTTATAAGGATGCCCACCGTAGGGAATGGAAGGGAGAGAGTGATTTATAAGGATGCCCACTGTAGGGAATGGAAGGGAGAGAGTGATTTATAAGGATGCCCACTGTTAGGGAATGGAAGGGAGAGTGATTTATAAGGATGCCCACTGTAGGGAAGGAAGGAGAGAGTGATTTATAAGGATGCCCACTGTAGGGAATGGAGGTGAGGTGATTTATAAGGATCCCACTGTAGGGAATGGAAGGGAGAGTGATTTATAGGATGCCCACTGTAGGGAATGGAAGGGAGAGGTGATTTATAAGGATGCCCACTGTAGGGAAGGGAAGGGAGAGAGTGATTTTAAGGATGCCCACTGTAGGGAATGGAGGGAAGAGTGATTTATAAGGATCCCACTGTAGGGAATGGAAGGGAGAGATGATTTATAAGGATGCCCACTGTAGGGAATGGAAGGGATAGAGTGATTTATAAGGATGCCCACTGTAGGGAATGGAAGGGAGAGAGTGATTATGCCCACTCTGGGAATGGAAGGGAGAGTGATTTATAAGGATGCCCACTGTAGGGAATGGAAGGGAGAGAGTGATTTATAAGGATGCCCACTGTAGGGAATGGAAGGGAGAGAGTGATTTATAAGGATGCCCACTGTAGGGAATGGAGTGAGAGTGATTTATAAGGATGCCCACTGTAGGAATGGAAGGGAGAGTGTTTATAAGGATGCCCACTGTAGGGAATGGAAGGGAGAGTGATTTATAAGGGGCCCACTGTAGGGAATAGAGGGAGAGTGATTTATAAGGATGCCCACTGTAGGGAATGGAAGGGAGAGGGATTTATAAGGATGCCCACTGTAGGGAATGGAAGGGAGAGCGTGATTTATAAGGATGCCCACTGTAGGGAATGAGAGGTGAGAGTGATTTAAAGGATGCCCACTGTAGGGAATGGAAGGAGAGTGATTTATAAGGATGCCCCTGTAGGGAATGAAGGGAGAAGTGATTTATAGGATGCCCACTGTAGGGAATGGAAGGGAGAGAGTGATTTATAAGGATGCCCACTGTAGGGAATAGAGGGAGAGTGATTTATAAGGATGCCCACTGTAGGGAATGGAAGGGAAGAGTGATTTATAAGGATGCCCACTGTAGGGAATAAGGAGGAGAGTGATTTATAGGATGCCCACTGTAGGGAATGGAAGGGAGAGTGATTTATAAGGATGCCCACTGTAGGAATGGAAGGAGATGATTTATAAGGATGCCCACTGTAGGGAATGGAAGGAGAGAGTGATTTATAAGGATGCCCACTGTAGGGAATGGAAGGAGAGAGTGATTTATAAGGATGCCCACTGTAGGAATGGAGGGAGAGTGATTTTATAAGGATGCCCACTGTAGGGAATGGAGGGAGAGATGTGATTTATAAGGATGCCCACTGTAGGGAAGGAAGGGAGAGAGTGATTTATAAGGATGCCCACTGTAGGGAATGGAGGGGAGAGTGATTTATAAGGATGCCCACTGTAGGGAATGGAAGGGAGAGAGTGATTTATAAGGATGCCCACTGTAGGGAATGGAAGGGAGAGTGATTTATAAGGATGCCACTGTAGGGGAAGGAAGGGAAGGGAGAGAGTGATTTATAGGATGCCCACTGTAGGGAATGGAGGTGAGAGTGATTTATAAGGATGCCCACTGTAGGGAATGGAAGGGAGGAGTGATTTATAAGGATGCCCACTGTAGGGAATGGAGGGAGAGATGATTTATAAGGATGCCCACTGTAGGGAATGGAAGGGAGGATGATTTTAAGGTGCCCACTGTAGGGAATAGGGGAGAGTGATTTATAAGGATGCCCACTGTAGGGAATGGAAGGGAGTGATTTAAAGGATGCCCACTGTAGGGATAGGAAGGGGATTGATTTATAGGATGCCCACTGTAGGGAATGGAAGGGAGAGTGATTTATAAGGATGCCCACTGTAGGGAATGGAATGAGAGTGATTTATAAGGATGCCCACTGTAGGGAATGGGAAGGGAGAGTGATTTATAAGGATGCCACCTGTAGGGAATGGGGGAGAGTGATTATAAGGATGCCCTGTAGGGATGGAAGGGAGAGTGATTTATAAGGATGCCCACTGTAGGGAATGGAGTGAGAGTGATTTATAAGGATGCCCACTGTAGGGAATGGAAGGGAGAGGTGATTTATAAGGATGCCCACTGTAGGGATGGAAGGGAGAGAGTGATTTATAAGGATGCCCACTGTAGGGAATGGAAGGGAGAGAGTGATTATAAGGATGCCCACTGTAGGGAATGGAGGAGAGAGTGATTTATAAGATGCCCACTGTAGGGAATGGGAGGAGAGTGATTATAAGGATGCCCACTGTAGGGAATGGAGGGAGAGTGATTATAAGGATGCCCCACTGTAGGGAAGGAAGGGAGAGTGATTTATAAGGATGCCCACTGTAGGGAATGGAAGGGAGAGTGATTTATAAGGATGCCCACTGTAGGGAAGGGAGGGGAGTGATTATAAGGATGCCCACTGTAGGGAATGGAAGGGAGAGTGATTTATAAGGATGCCCACTGTAGGGAAAGGAGAGAGTGATTTATAAGGATGCCCACTGTAGGGAATGGAAGGGAGAAGAGTGATTTATAAGGATGCCCACTGTAGGGAATGGAAGGGAGAGGGATTTATAAGGATGCCCACTGTAGGGAATGGAAGGGAGAGTGATTTATAAGGATGCCCACTGAGGGAATGGAAGGGAGGAGTGATTTATAAGGATGCCCACTGTAGGGAAGGAGGGAGAGTGATTTATAAGGATGCCACTGTAGAATGGAAGGGAGAGTGATTTATAAGGATGCCCACTGTAGGGAATGGAAGGGAGAGTGATTTATAAGGATGCCCACTGTAGGGGAATGGAAGGGAGAGAGTGATTTATAAGGATGCCCACTGTAGGGAATGGAAGGGAGAGTGATTTATAAGGATGCCCACTGTAGGGAATAGAGGAGAGTGATTTATAAGGATGCCCACTGTAGGGAATGGAAGGGAGAGGGATTTATAAGGATGCCCACTGTAGGGATGGAGGGAGAGGTGATTTATAAGGATGCCCACTGTAGGAATAAGAGGGAGAGTGATTTATAAGGATGCCCACTGTAGGGAATGGAGGGAGAGTGATTTATAAGGATGCCCACGTAGGGAATGGAAGGGAGAGTGATTTATAAGGATGCCCACTGTAGGAATGGAGGGAGAGTGATTTATAAGGATGCCCACTGTAGGGAATGGAAGGGAAGGAGTGATTTATAAGGATGCCCACTGTAGGGAATGGAAGGGAGAGAGTGATTTATAAGGATGCCCACTGTAAGGAATAGGGAGAGTGATTTATAAGGATGCCCACTGTAGGGAATGGAAGGGAGAGAGTGATTTATAAGGATGCCCACTGTAGGGAAATGGAAGGGAGAGGTGATTTATAAGGATGCCCACTGTAGGGAAGGAAGGGAGAGAGTGATTATAAGGATGCCCACTGTAGGGAATGGAAGGGAGTGATTTATAAGGATGCCACTGTAGGGAATGGAAGGGAGAGTGATTTATAAGGATGCCCACTGTAGGGAATGGAAGGGAGAGAGTGATTTATAAGGATGCCCACTGTAGGGAATGGAAGGGAGAGGGGATTTATAAGGATGCCCACTGTAGGGATGAAGGGAGAGAGTGATTTATAAGGAGCCCACTGTAGTGGAATGGAGGTGAGAGTGATTTATAAGGATGCCCACTGTAGGGAATGGAAGGGAGAGATGATTTATAAGGATGCCCACTGTAGGGAATGGAAGGGAGAGTGATTTATAAGGATGCCCACTGTAGGGATATGGAAGGGAGAGAGTGATTTATAAGGATGCCCACTGGTAGGGAATGGAAGGGAGAGTGATTATAAGGATGCCCACTGTAGGGAAATAGAGGGAGAGTGATTTATAAGGATGCCCACTGTAGGGAATGGAAGGGAGAGAGTGATTTATAAGGATGCCCACTGTAGGGAATGGAAGGGAGAGACTGATTTATAAGGATGCCCACTGTAGGGAATAGAGGTGAGAGTGATTTATAAGGATGCCCACTGTAGGGAATGGAGGTGAGAGTGATTTATAAGGATGCCCACTGTAGGGAATGGAAGGGAGAGTGATTTATAAGGATGCCCACTGTAGGGAAGGGAAGGGAGAGTGATTTATAAGGATGCCCACTGTAGGGAATGGAGAGAGAGTGATTTATAAGGATGCCCACTGTAGGGAATGGAAGGGAGAGTGATTTTATAAGGATGCCCACTGTAGGGAATGGAAGGGGAGAGTGATTTATAAGGATGCCCGTGTAGGGAATAGGAAGGAGAGAGTGATTTATAAGGACGCCCACTGTAGGGAAGGGAGGGAGAGTGATTTATAAGGATGCCCACTGTAGGGAATGGAAGGGAGAGAGTGATTTATAAGGATGCCCACTGTAGGGAATGGAAGGGAGAGAGTGATTTATAAGGATGCCACTGTAGGGAATGGAAGGAGAGAGTGATTTATAAGGATGCCCACTGTAGGGAATGGAAGGGAGAGTGATTTATAAGGATGCCCACTGTAGGGAAGAGGAAGGGAGAGTGATTTATAAGGATGCCCACTGTAGGGAATGTAGGTGAGATGATTTATAAGGATGCCCCTGTAGGGAATGGAAGGAGAGTGATTTATAAGGATGCCCACTGTAGGGAATGGAAGGGGAGGTGTATTATAAGGATGCCATGTAGGGAATGGAGGGAGGGAGAGTGATTTATAAGGATGCCCACTGTAGGGAAATGGAAGGAGAGTGATTTATAAGGATGCCCACTGTAGGGAATGGAAGGAGAGTGATTTTATAGGATGCCCACTGTAGGGAATGGAAGGGAGAGAGTGTTTATAAGGATGCCCACTGTAGGGAATGGAAGGGAGAGCGTGATTTATAAGGATGCCCACTGTAGGGAATGGAAGGGAGAGTGATTTATAAGATTGCCCACTGTAGGGAATGGAAGGGAGAGTGATTTATAAGGATGCCCACTGTAGGAATGGAGGAGAGTGATTTTAAGGTGCCCACTGTAGGGAATGGAAGGAGAGTGATTTATAAGGATGCCCACTGTAGGGAATGGAAGGGAGAGAGAGTTATAAGGATGCCCACTGTAGGGAATGGAAGGGAGAGTGATTTATAAGGATGCCCACTGTAGGGAATGGAAGGGAGAGAGTGATTTATAAGGATGCCCACTGTAGGGAATGGAAGGGGGAGAGTGATTTATAAGGATGCCACTGTAGGAATGGAAGGGAGAGTGATTTATAAGGATGCCTCACTGGAGGGAATGGAAGGGAGAGATGATTTAGAGGATGCCCCTGTAGGGAATGGAGGGGAGAGTGATTTTAAGGATGCCCACTGTAGGGAATGGAAGGGAGAGAGTGATTATAAGGATGCCCACTGTAGGAATGGAAGGGAGAGATGATTTATAAGGATGCCCACTGTAGGGAATGGAAGGGAGAGATGATTTATAAGGATGCCCACTGTAGGGAATGGAAGGGAGAGTGATTTATAAGGATGCCCACTGTAGGGAATGGAAGGGAGAGTGATTATAAGGATGCCACTGTAGGGAATGGAAGGGAGAGTGATTTATAAGGATGCCCACTGTAGGGAATGGAAGGGAGAGTGATTTATAAGGATGCCCACTGTAGGGAATGGAAGGGAGAGATGATTTATAAGGATGCCCCTGTAGGGAAATGGAAGGGAGAGAGTGATTTATAAGGATGCCCCTGTAGGGAATGGAAGAGAGAGTGATTTATAAGGATGCCCACTGTAGGGAATGGAAGGGAGAGTGATTTTATAAGGATGCCCGCTGTAGGGAATGGAGGTGAGAGTGATTTAAGGATGCCCACTGTAGGGAATGGAAGGGAGAGAGTGATTTATAAGGATGCCCACTGTAGGGAATGGAGGTGAGAGTGATTTATAAGGATGCCCACTGTAGGGAATGGAAGGGAGAGAGTGATTTATAAGGATGCCCACGTATGGGAATGAAGGGAGGAGAGTGATTTAAGGATGCCCCTGTAGGGAATGAAGGGAGAGTGATTTATAAGGATGGCCCACTGTAGGAATGGGAAGGGAGAGAGTGATTTATAAGGATGCCCCACTGTAGGGATGGAGGTGAGAGTGATTTATAAGGATTCCCACTGTAGGGAATGGAAGGGAGAGTGATTTATAAGGATGCCCACTGTAGGGAATGGAAAGGAGAGAGTGATTTATAAGGATGCCCACTGTAGGGAAGGGAAGGAAGGGAGAGTGATTTATAAGGATGCCCACTGTAGGAATGGAGTGAGAGTGATTTATAAGGATCCCACTGTAGGGAATGGAAGGGAGAGTGATTTATAAGGATGCCCACTGTAGGGAATGGAAGGGAGAGAGTGATTTATAAGGATGCCCACTGTAGGGAATGGAAGGGAGAGAGGTGATTTATAAGGATGCCCACTGGTAGGGAATGGAAGGGAGAGTGATTTATAAGGATGCCCACTGTAGGGAATGGAGGTGAGAGTGAATTTAATAAGGATGCCCACTGTAGGGAATGGAGGGAGAGTGATTTATAAGGATGCCCACTGTAGGGACTGGAAGGGAGAGTGATTTATAAGGATGCCCACTGTTAGGGAATGGAAGGGAGACGAGATGTTTTAATTAAGGATGGCCCACTGTAGGGAATGGAGGGAGAGTGATTTATAAGGATGCCCACTGTAGGGAATAGGGGAAGGATTATAATGCCGCTGTAGGGAATGGAGGGAGAGTGATTTATAAGGATGCCCACTGTAGGGAATGGAAGGGGGGAAGAGGTGGTTTATAAGGATGCCCACTGTAGGGAAATAGAGTGAGAGTGTTTATAAGGAGCCCACTGTAGGGAATGGAAGGGAGAGTGATTTAATAAAGGATGGCCCACTGTAGGGAATGGAGAGAGTGATTTATAGATTTAAATATAAGGATGCCCACTGTAGGGAATGGAAGGGAGAGTGATTTATAAGGATGGCCCCACTGTAGGGAATAGAGGATGAGAGTGATTTATAAGGAATGTCCCACTGTAGGGAATGGAAGGGAAGAGTGATTTATAAGGATGCCCACTGTAGGGAATAGAGGTGAGAGTGATTTATAAGGATGCCCACTGTAGGAATGGAAGAAGGAGAGTGATTTTATAAGGATGCCCAATGTAGAGGAATGGAAGGGGAGAGTGGATTTATAAGAGATGCCCACTGTAGGGAATGGAAGGAGAGAGTGATTTATAAAGGATGTGCCACTGTAGGGAATGGAAGGGAGAGAGTGATTTATAAGGATGCCCACTGTAGGGAATGGAAGGGAGAGATGATTTATAAGGATGCCCACTGTAAGGAATGGAGGTAAGAGAGTGATTTATAAGGATGCCCACCTGTAGGGAATGGAAGGGGAGAGTGATTTATAAGGATGCCCACTGTAGGGAATGGAAGGGAGAGTGATTTATAAGGATGCCCACTGTAGGGAATGGAAGGAGAGAGGATTATTATATAAGGATGCCCACTGTAGGGAATGGAAAAAGGAGAGTGATTTATAAGGATGCCTGTCAATGAGGGAGTGTTCATAAGGATGCCGTAGGGAATGGAACGGGAGAGAGTGATTTTAAGGATGCCACTGTAGGGAATGATGTAGAGAGTGATTTATATAAAGGATGCCCACCTGTAGGGAACAAGGGATGATTATGGAACTGAGGAAGAGGGAAGAGTGATTTTTTAAAAAAAAATAAGGAGATACCCACTGTATGAATGGAAGGGAAGAGAACTGCTTTATTA